>NW_027397075.1:25544051-25544315 GCF_003265705.2 Callorhinus ursinus | reverse complement strand
ACCACACACAAAAATAGACTCCAAATGGTTGAAAGACCTAAACGTGAGACAGGAGTCCATCCAAATCCTAAAGGAGAACACAGGTAGCAACCTTTTCGACCTTAGCCGCAGCAACTTCTTCCTAGAAACATCGCCAAAGGCACGGGAAGCCAGGGCAAAAATGAACTATTGGGATTTCATCAAGATAAAAAGCTTTTGCACAGCAAAAGAAACAGTCCACAAAACCAAAAGACAACCGACAGAATGGGAGAAAATATTTGCAAA
>NW_027397075.1:25510160-25544041 GCF_003265705.2 Callorhinus ursinus | reverse complement strand
CAAAGATACAAATGTAGGGATCCGAAGGGGCATATGCACCCCAATGTTTATAGCAGCAATGTCCACAATAGCCAAACTATGGAAAGAGCCTAGATGTCCATCAACAGATGAATGGTTAAAGAAGATGTGGTGTATATACACAATGGAATGTTATTCTCCATAAAAAAAATGAAATCTTGCCATTTGCAATGACGTGGATGGAACTAGAGGGTATTATGCTAAGCAAAATGAGTCAATCAGAGAAAGACAATTATCATGTGATCTCACTGATATGTGGAATTTGAGAAACAAGGCAGAGGATCATGGGGGAAAGGAGGGAAAAATGAAACAAGATGAAACCAGAGAGGGAGACAAACCATAAGAGACTCTTAATCTTGGGAAACAAACTGATGGTTGCTAGAATGGAGGGGGGTTGGGGGGGATGGGGTGGCTGGGTGATGGACATTGGGGAGGGTATGTGCTATGGTGAGTGCTGTGAATTGTGTAAGACTGATGAATCACAGACCTGTACCCCTGATACAAATAATACATTATATGTTAATAAAAAAGAAAAAAAAACAACAAAAAATTACAAGCTTTGGACTCATTGCAAACTAAGGCCATAGGGCAGGCTGCCAAACCTCTCTTCAGAATGACAGCTCCCAGTCTAGGAAAAGATTGATGCTAAATAAATGGTTCACCGCTTTGCCCAAAGGCTCAAAAATGCCCTTTGTTCTGAACTGTAAAAGTAGTGAAAAAAAAGTGGAGATTCAAAGTCTTCATTTGGTCTCCTCCAAACATTCCATGGAGCACAAGCCCCCCCTCTGCCGTGTCATTTATTCTGACAGTTACACATGCAATCTTTTCTTTCTCCATGTGTTTGTCTTACTGCTGCATTCTTGGGTGGGATTGCTAGAGGCAAAAACTATAGAGTATATTATCTGTGCTTGTCACTTCAGCATTGGTGCACTGCAAACTGAGGTACATGAATTCATTCAGTAAATATTTGTTGTATATTGAGTATACACCAGGCCCTCCAAGGGGTCCTAGGAATACAGTGATAAACAAGACAAATTCTTGCCCCCAGAAAACTGAAATCTAGTGGGAGTAAAATAGGTAAGTACCATAAAAGGTGGTAAGTCATGTCACTGAAGGGGTTATGAGGGTTAGGGGTTATGAGGCCACATTTGGAGGGATTTGAACTGCTTGTAAAGAATCAAAACAAGCTCTCAGATGAAGTGATTTCTATCGTGCAATCTCGAGATGAGTGTGACTTAGCACAGTAAAGAAGAGTTGGGGGAAGCAGACAGTTTAAACTGAATCGCCGGAGGTGAGAAAGGGAGAGCACATTAAAGGAATGATAAATACTTCAATATATTTGAAATTTATAGTAGAGGGCGGATATTGAGATGGGGGAAATGGGATAGAAGGTTTAAAGATGAGCAGAGCCCAAGAGACACAAGAAGTTTGGTCTTGCATCTTGAGGGTAATGGAGGGTAAAGTTCTGAGCAGGTGTGTGACATAATCACAGCTGGGCTTTGGAAAGGTCTTTCTGACAGCACCATGGAGAGATGGTTGGAGGAAGTCTCAGCGACTGTGACAGTGATCCAGGTGATGGAAGGAGGGCCTGCACTGGGTAATGGTGAAAAATGGAGAGAAGTGGTTGAGCTCACTTCTTCTTTGGCACATAGAGTAAATGGACAAGGCATGGTGGATGATTATGTGTGAAGGATATGAGAGGAGAATCAAGAGGGCACCATGTTTCCGGTTCATTCAACTGAAAGTAGGCTAACAATTCTAGAGCAGCAGTTATTTTTTTTCTTTAAATTTTTATTGTTATGTTAATCACCATACATTACATCATTAGTTTGTGATGTAGTGTTCCATGATTCATTGTTTGTGCATAACACCCAGTGCTCCACGCAGAACGTGCCCTCTTTAATACCCATCACCAGGCTAATCCATCCCCCCACCCCCTCCCCTCTAGAACCCTCAGTTTGTTTTTCAGAGTCCATCATCTCTCATGGTTCGTCTCCACCTCCGATTTACTCCCCTTCATTCTTCCCCTCCTGCTATCTTCTTTTTTGTTTTTTCTTAACATATATTGCATTATTTGTTTCAGAAGTACAAATCTGTGATTCAACAGTCTTGCACAATTCACAGCGCTCACCATAGCACATACCCTCCCCGATGTCTATCACCCAGCCACCCAATCCCTCCCATCCCCCACCACTCCAGCAACCCTCAGTGTGTTTCCTGAGATTAAGAAATCCTCATATCAGTGAGGTCATATGATACATGTCTTTCTCTGATTGACTTATTTCACTCAGCATAACACCCTTCAGTTCCATCCACGTCATTGCAAATGGCAAGATCTCATTCCTTTTGATGGCTGCATAATATTCCCTTGTATATATATACACCACATCTTCTTTATCCATTCATCTGTCGATGGACATCTTGTCTCTTTCCACAGTTTGGCTATTGTGGACATTGCTGCTATAAACATCGGGGTACACGTCCCCTTCGGATCCCTACATTTGTATCTTTGTGGTAAATACCCAGTAGTGCGATTGCTGGATTGTATGGTAGTAGAGCAGCAGTTCTCAAGGTGTGGACCAGCAAATTCACATCACCTGAGAACTTATGAAAAATAGAAATTCTTGAGCCCCACTCTAGACCAAGTGAATGAGAAACTTTGGGGATGGAGACCAGTGACATGTGTTTTAACAAGACTTGCAGGTGATTCTGATGCCTGCTTAAGTTGGAAAACCAATGTTCTAGCTTGTGGTGTCAAATTATTTTGCTCAGTACCCCAAAAATGTTGTAAAAAATTGTACCATTCAACATTTTAAATTTGGCATCTGAAAGTTTTCTTTACAAGTATAAATAGTTGCAAAGGATATAATTGCCACGTATTAAAAAAATGTATGTATTTTAAATACATTCAATGAAATCAAAATACTCTAACAATTTGGTACCCACCATCACACATTGAAAAAAATGAACAAGTTCTTTTTTCAAAAGCTAGAAATTTTATAGTGTATTTTTATGTATTTATTTCATTTTTTATTTCTATTTATCATTTTACATTAAAACAATTTTTATTTATTTATTTTTAAAATTTTTATTGTTATGTTAATCACCATACATTACATCATTAGTTTGTGATGTAGTGTTCCATGATTCATTGTTTGTGCATAACACCCAGTGCTCCACACAGAACGTGCCCTCTTTAATACCCGTCACCAGGCTAACCCATCCCCCCACACCCCTCCCCTCTAGAAACCTCAGTTTGTTTTTCAGAGTCCATCATCTCTCATGGTTCGTCTCCCCCTCCAACTTACTCCCCTTCATTCTTCCCCTCCTGCTATCTTCTTCTTTTTTTTTTCTTAACATATATTGCATTATTTGTTTCAGAAGTACAGATCTGGATTCAACAGTCTTGTACAATTCACAGCGCTCACCATAGCACATAGCCTCCCCAATGTCTATCACCAGACCACCCCATCCCTCCCATCCCACCCCCACTCCAGCAACCCTCAGTTTGTTTCCTGCGGTTAAAAATTCCTCATATCAGTGAGGTCATATGATACATGTCTTTCTCTGATGGACTTATTTCACTCAGCATAACACCCTCCAGTTCCATCCACGTCGTTGCAAATGGCAAGATCTCATTCCTTTTGATGGCTGCATAATATTCCATTGTGTATATAAATCACATCTTCTTTATCCATTCATCTGTCAATGGACATCTTGTCTCTTTCCACAGTTTGGCTATTGTGGACATTGCTGCTATAAACATTGGGGTGCATGTACCGCTTCGGATCCCTACATTTGTATCTTTGTGGTAAATACCCAGTAGTGCAATTGCTGGATTGTATGGTAGCTCTATTTTCAACTTTTTGAGGAAACTCCATACTGTTTTCCAGAGTGGTTGCACCAGCTTGCATTCCCACCAACAGTGTAGGAGGGTTCCCCTTTCTCCACATCCCCGCCAACATCTGTGGTTTCCTGACTTGTTAATTCTAACCATTCTGACTGGTGTGAGGTGGTATCTCATTAAGGTTTTCATTTGGATTTCCCTGATGCCGAGCGATGTGGAGCACTTTTTCATGTGTCTATTGGCCATTTGGATGTCTTCTTTAGAAAAATGTCTGTTCATGTCTTCTGCCCATTTCTTGATTGGATTATTTGTTCTTTGGGTGTTGAGTTTGATAAGTTCTTTAGAGATTTTGGATACTAGCCCTTTATCTGATGTCATTTGCAAATATTTTCTCCCATTCTGTCGGTTGTCTTTTGGTTTTGTGGACTGTTTGTTTTGCTGCGCAAAAGCTTTTTATCTTGATAAAATCCCATTAGTTCATTTTTGCCCTGGCTTCCTGTGCCTTTGGGGATGTTTCTAGGAAGAAGTTGCTACGGCTGAGGTCGAAGAGGTTGCTACCTGTGTTCTCCTTTAGGATTTGGATGGACTCTTGTCTCACGTTTAGGTCTTTCAACCATTTGGAGTCTATTTTTGTGTGTGGTATAAGGAAATGGTCCAGTTTCATTCTTCTGCCTGTGGCTGTCCAATTTTCCCAACACCATTTGTTGAAGAGACTGTCTTTTTTCCATTGGACATTCTTTCCTGCTTTGTCAAAGATTATTGACCATAGAGTTGAGGGTCCATTTCTGGGCTCTCGATTCTGTTCCATTGATCTATGTGTCTGTTTTTGTGCCAGTACCATACTGTCTTGATGATGACAGCTTTGTAATAGAGCTGGAAGTCCGGAATTGTGATGCCGCCAGCTTTGCTTTTCTTTTTCAATATTCCTCTGGCTATTCGGGGTCTCTTCTGGTTCCATACAAATGTTAGGATTATTTGTTCCATTTCTTTGAAAAAAGTGGATGGTATTTTGATGGGGATTGCATTGAATGTGTAGATTGCTCTAGGTAGCATTGACATCTTCACAATATTTGTTCTTCCAATCCATGAGCATGGAACTTTTTTCCATTGCTTTGTGTCTTCTTCAATTTCTTTCATGAGTACTTTATAGTTTTCTGAGTACAGATCCTTTGCCTCTTTGGTTAAACTTATTCCTAGGTATCTTATGGTTTTGGGTGCAATTGTAAATGGGATCGACTCCTTGATTTGTCTTTCTTCTGTCTTGTTGTTGGTGTATAGGAATCCCAGTGATTTCTGTGCATTGATTTTATATCCTGCTACTTTACTGAATTCCTGTATGAGTTCTAGCAGTCTTGGGGTGGAATCTTTTGGGTTTTCCACATACAGTATCATATCATCTGCAAAGAGTGAGAGTTTGACTTCCACTTTGCCGATTTGGATGCCTTTGATTTCTTTTTGTTGTCTGATTGCTGTGGCTAGGACTTCTAATACTATGTTGAATAGCAGTGGTGATAGTGGACATCCCTGCCATGGTCCTGACCTTAGGGGAAAAGCTCTCAGCTTTTCCCCATTGAGAATGATATTCGCTGTAGGTTTTTCATAGATGGCTTTTATGATCTTGAGGTATGTACCCTCTATCCCTATACTCAGGAGTTTTGATCAAGAAACGATGCTGTACTTTGTCAAATGCTTTTTCTGCATCTATTGAGAGGATCATATGATTCTTGTTCTTTCTTTTGTTAATGTATTGTATCACGTTGATTGATTTGCAGATGTTGAACCAACCTTGCAGCCCAGGGTTAAATCCCACTTGGTCATGGTGAATAATCCTTTTAATGTACTGTTGGATCCTATTGGCTAGTACTTTGGTGAGAATTTTTGCATCCATGTTCATCAAGGATATTGGTCTGTAATTCTCCTTTTTGATGGGGTCTTTGCCTGGTTTGGGATCAAGGTAATGGGGGCCTCATAAAATGAGTTTGGAAGTTTTCCTTCCATTTCTATTTTTTGGAACAGTTTCAGGAGAATAGGTATTAATTCTTCTTTAAATGTCTGATAGAATTCCCCTGGGAAGCCATCTGGCCCTGGGCTTTTGTTTGTTGGGAGATTTTTGATGACTGCTTCAATTTCCTTCGTGGTTATAGGTGTGTTCAGGTTTTCTATTTCTTCCTGGTTCAATTTTGGTAGTTGATACATCTCTAGGAATGCATCCATTTCTTCCAGGTTATCTAATTTGCTGGAATAGAGTCGCTCATAATATGTTCTTATAATTGTTTGTATTTCTTTGGCGTTGGTTGTGATCTCTCCTCTTTCATTCATGATTTTGTTGATTTGGATCATTTCTCTTTTCTTTTTCATAATTCTGGCCAGCGGTTTATCAATCTTGTTAATTCTTTCAAAGAACCAGCTCCTAGTTTTGTTGATATGTTCTACTGTTCTTTTGGTTTCTAGTTCATTGATTTCTGCTCTGATCTTTATTATTTCTCTTCTCCTGCTGGGTTTAGGCTTTATTTGCTGTTCTTTCTCCAGCTCCTTTAGGTGTAGGGTTAGGTTGTGTATTTGAGACCTTTCTTGCTTCTTTTTTTTTTTTAAATTTTTTTATTGTTATGTTAATCACCATATATTACATCATTAGTTTTTGGTGCAGTGTTCCATGATTCATTGTTTGTTCATAACACCCAGTGCTCCATGCAGAACGTGCCCTCCTCAATACCCATCACCAGGATAACCCATCCCCCTTCCCCCCTCCCCTCTAGAACCCTCAGTTTGTTTTTCAGAGTCCATCATCTCTCATGGTTCGTCTCCCCCTCTGACATACTCCCCTTTTCTTCCTCTCCTGTTATCTTCTTCTTTTCCTTTTTTCTTAAAATATGTTGCGTTATTTGTTTCAGAAGTACAGATCTGTGATTCAACAGTCTTGCACAATTCACAGCGCTCACCGTAGCACATACCCTCCCCAATGTCTATCACCCAGCCACCCCATCCCTCCCACCCCCAACCACTCCAGTAACACTCAGTTTGTTTCCTGAGATTAAGAATTCCTCATATCAGTGAGGTCATGTGATACATGTCTTTCTCTGATTGACTTATTTCACTCAGCATAACACCCTCCAGTTCCATCCACGTCGTTGCAAATGGCAAGATCTCATTCCTTTTGATGGCTGCATAATATTCCATTGTGTATATATACCACATCTTCTTTATCCATTCATCTGTCAATGGGCATCTTGGCTCTTTCCACAGTTTGGCTATTGTGGACATTGCTGCTATAAACATTGGGGTACACGTACCCCTTCGGAGACCTTTCTTGCTTCTTGAGAAAGGCTTGGATTGTTATATACTTTCCTCTCAGGACTGCCTTTGCTGTATCCCAAAGATTTTGAACAATTGTGTTTTCATTTTCATTGGTTTCCATGAATTTTTTTAATTCTTCTTTAATTTCCTGGTTGACCCTTTCATTCTTTAGTAGGATGCTCTTTAGCCTCCATGTATTTGAATTCTTTCCGACTTTCCTCTTGTGATTGAGTTCTAGTTTCAAAGCATTGTGGTCTGAATATATGCAGGTAATGATCTCAATCTTTTGGTACTGGTTGAGACCTGATTTGTGACCTAGGATGTGATCAATTCTGGAGAATGTTCCATGGGCACTAGAGAAGAATGTGTATTCTGTTGCTTTGGGATGGAATGTTCTGAATATGTCTGTGAAGTCCATTTGGTCCAGTGTTTCATTTAAAGTCTTTATTTCCTTGTTGATCTTTTGCTTAGATGATCTGTCCATTTCAGTCGGGGGGGGTGTTAAAATCCCCCACTATTACTGTATTGTTGTCATTGTGTTTCTTCACTCTTGTTATTAATTGCCTTATATAATTGGATGCTCCCATGTTGGAGCATAGATATTTACAATTGTTAGCTCGTCTTGTTGGATAGACCCTTTAAGTAGGATATAGTGTCATTCCTCATCTCTTATTCCCGTCTTTGTTTTAAAATCTACTTTGTCTGATAGAAGGATTGCCACCCCAGATTTCTTGTGGTGTCCATTAGCATGTTAAATGGTTTTCCACCCCCTTACTTTCAATCTGGGGTGTCTTTGGGTTTAAAATGAGTCTCTTGTAAACAGCATATTGATGGGTCTTGTTTTTTAATCCAATCCAATAGCCTGTGTCTTTTGATTGGGGCATTGAGCCCATTTACATTCAGGGTAACTATTGAAAGGTATGAATTTAGTGCCATTGTATTGCCTGTAAGGTGACTGTGACTGTATATTGTCTGTGTTCCTTTCTGATCTATGCTGCTTTTAGGCTCTCTCTTTCCTTAGAGGACCCCTTTCAATATTTCTTGGAGGGCTGGTTTCATGTTTGCAAATTCCTTTAGTTTTTGTTTGTCCTGGAAGCTTTTTATCTCTCCTCCTATTTTCAGTCACAGCCTACCTGGCTATAGTATTCTTGGCTGCATATTTTTCTCGTTTAGTGCTCTGAAGATATCATGCCAGTCCTTTCTGGCCTTCCAGGTCTCTGTGGATAGGTCTGTTGCCAATCTAATCTTTCTTCCATTGTAGGTTACATATCTCTTTTCCCGAGCTGCTTTCAGGATTTTCTCTTTGTCTCTGAGACTCGTAAGTTTTACTATTAGATGTCGGGTTGTTGACCTATTTTTATTGATTTTGAGAGGGTTTCTCTGTGCCTCCTGGATTTTGATGCCTGTTTCCTTCCCCACTTTAGGGAAGTTCTCTGCTATAATTTGCTCCAATATACCTTCTGCCCCTCTCTCTCTTTCTTCTTCTTCTGGGATCCCAATTATTCTAATGTTGTTTCATCTTATCGTATTGCTTATCTCTCGAATTCTGCCCTCGTAATCCTGTAGTTGTTTCTCTCTCTTTTTCTCAGCCTCTTTATTTTCCATCATTTGGTCTTCTACATCGCTGATTCTCTCTTCTGCCTCATTTATCCTAGCAGTTAGTGCCCCCATTTTTGATTGCACCTCATTAATAGCCTTTTTGATTTCGACTTGGTTAGATTTTAGTTCTTTTATATCTCCAGAAAGGGTTTCTCCAATAACTTCCATGCTGTTTTCAAGCCCACCTAGTATCTTTAAAGTCATGATTCTGAACTCTAGGTCCGACATCGTACTAATGTCCATATTGAGTAGGTCCCTGGCAGACGGTACTACCTCTTGTTCTTTTTACTGAGGTGGTTTTTTTCGTCTTGTCATTTTGTCCAGAGGAGAATAGATGAATGAGAGAACAAAATGGTAACAGGTTAACAACGTCCCCAGGAAATATACTCTATACAAATCAGAAAAGACCTTAAAGCAGGGGAAAAGAAAGGGAACGAAAGAAAAAAGAAAGAGAAAAAAAAAAAAGAAAAAGGAAAGGATAAAAACAAACAAAAACAGAACAAAACAACAAAAAAAAAACAGACTATGATCAAATATAATCAGGCTAGTGCATAGATCAGTGCCACACACTAGATTTTAGGCGTAATTTGGTCTGTTAGAAGAAAGTGCCTCCTAAATTTTTAAAGGAAGAAAGCCTTATATATGTACAAAATAAGGGTTGATAGAATGAAGGGATGGAAGATGACTGTAAAGATGAAAATTATAAAAGGTTTTATAAACGGAATTGATAAGAAGTTGTTGAAAGAAGAAAGAAGAAGATTTAAAAAAAAAGAAAAAAAGAAAAGAAAAAAAAGGGAGCGACTGTGATGAGGCAGGAGACCAGAACAAAGCCATACACTAGTTATTTAGGGTATATTTTGATCTGTTAGAAGAAACTGTATCTCAAAATTTGAAAGAGAGAAGAACTTATATATATATATGCCAAAAATAAGGGTAACTACTATGAAGGGATAAAATATGACTCTAAAAATGAAAAATAAAAAATGTTTTTTTAAAAAAGGGATTGATAAGATGTTGGTTGAAAAAGGGAAAAAGAAAAATTCAAAAAAAAAACAGTTAAAAAATTAACTTTGAAAAACTGATGAATCATGGTAAAAAGCCATGAATTCTATGTGCAGTATTCCCCTAGTGCTGGAGTTCTCCAGTTCTCCTTGATCGGTAAACTTGGTCTTGCCTTGCTGGCTGTTCATGCCGATCTTCTGGGGGAGGGGCCTGTTGCCGTGGTTCCCAAATGTCTTTGCTGGAGGTGGAATTGCCCCACCCTTGTCGTCCGGGCTAAGCAAGCTCTCCGGTTTGCTCTCTGGAGCTTTTGTTGCCTCCAAGCTCTCGGTACAGCTTTAGAGGACCAGGGTGAAAATGGTGGCCTCCCAGTCTCTGCCCGGTGGAGCTGAGAACTTGGGGCCCCGCTCCTCAGTGCGCCCCCAGAGAATAGCAGTCAATCACTCCCATGTCTCCAGTTTCCGGCCACTCTGCGTGCTTACCTGGCCTGTGACTGAGCGTTTCTATCTCTGGCACCCGACCCCGTGTGGAGTCTCCAAACCCAGCCGATCCCTGTGGTGCACTCCCGCTCCGCTCCTCCTGGGGGTAGGAAGGGGTGTCTCCCCGGCTCTGCTGCTTCTTGGGTCCCTGCTGGAGGTGCAGTGGCCCAACTGGGCCGCGAATCACAGTTTATGGCCACCCGGAGCTGAGAGCCCATGCCTCGGCTCCGTCTCTGCAGCTGGCTTCCCCGCTCCAATACCTGGGAGCTCTGCTGCGCTCAGGCACCCCCTTTCTTTCTGTGACCCCGAGGGTCCTGAGACCACACTGTCCCACGAGGGTTCCACCCCCCGCTTAGCCACTGGAGCGACGTCCTTCAGCGGAGCCGACTTCTAAAATTTCCGATATTGTGCTCCGCGGCTCTAGCACTTGCCACAAGTGGCTGACGGTGGCCCCCTCCCCCGCCATCTATCCTCCCGAATATCGCCTCGGATTCACTTCTCCACACGTCCTACCTTCTAGTAAGTGGTCGCTTCTCTGTTCAGAGAGTTGTTGCTACTCTCTTCTTCGATCTCCTGTTGAGTTCGTAGGTGTTCAGAATGGTTTGAACCCTATTCAGCTGAATTCCTGAGACCAGACGAAATCCAGGTCTCCTACTCCTCCACCATCTTGCTCCACAACCTACATTAAAACAATTTTTAATTAACATATAATGTATTATTTGTTTCAGGGGTACAGGTCTGTGATTCATCAGTCTTACACAATTCACAGTGCTTACCATAGTAGATACCCTCCCCAATGTCCATCACCAGCCACCTCATCCCTTCCACTCCCCCTCCATGCCAGCAACGGTCAGTTTGTTTCCCGAGATTAAGAGACTCTCATGGTTTGTCTCCCTCTCTGATTTTGTTTTGTTTCACATTTCCCTCCCTTCCCCCATGATCCTCTGCTTTGTTTCTCAAATTCCACATATCAGTGAGATCACATGATAATTGTCTTTCTCTGATTGACTCATTTTGCTTAGCATAATACCCTCTAGTTCCATCCACGTCTTTGCAAATGGCAAGATTTCATTTTTTTGATGGCTGCATAATATTCCATTGTATATATATACCATATCTTCTTTTTTTTAAGATTTTATTTATTTATTCATGAGAGACAGAGTGAGAGAGAGCGGCAGAGGGAGAAGCAGGCTCCCAAGGAGCAGGGAGCCCGAAGCGTGACTCAATCCCAAGACCCTGAGATCATGACCTGAGCCGAAGGCAGATGCTTAACCATCTGAGCCACCCAGGCGCCCTACCAAATCTTCTTTATCCATTCATCTGTTGACGTATATCTAGGCTCTTTCCATAGTTTGGCTATTGTGGACATTGCTGCTATAAACATTTGGGTGCATGTGCCCCTTCGGATCCCTACATTTGTATCTTTGGGGTGTTTTTACATTTTTTCAAATTTGTTTTTAAGTAGGCTCCATGCCCAGCATGTAGTCCAATGTGGGGCTTGAACTCACAACCCTGAGATCAAGGCCAGCTGAGATCAAAAGTTGAAGGCTCAACCGACTAAGCCACCCAGGTGCCCTTACAGTGTACTTTTATTCCTTGAACATTTATATCCTTTTGATTTCCTTAACTGAATTTTAGATTATATTCTATTATTCAACCTACCATACTTAACTGCAAGAAAAATATGAATACAATAAAATATTTTCCTCAATTTAGTTCTAATTATTTTAGTACATAATTGATAAAATAATAGTTTTTATAATTTTGAAAACAACTACAAAACATAAAAAATATTTTTGAAATACATCTCCTAATGAGATAAATAGGGCTTTTTAAATTTGTTTTTCCTTTCAAATTTTTATTTATATTGTAGTTAACATATAGTGTAATATTGGTTTCAGGAGTAGAATTTAGTGATTCATCGCTTGCATATAGCACCCAGTGCTCTTCATAACAAGTGCCCTCCTTTACACCTCTCACCCATTTAGCCCATCCCCCAACAACCTCCCTCCATCAACCCTCAGTTTGTTCTCTATCTTTAAGAATCTCTTATGGTCTGCTCCCCCCTCTCTCTTTTTTGCTTTCCCATATGTTCATCTGCTTTGTTTCTTAAATTCCATATATGGGTGAAATCATATGGTATTTGTCTTTGTCTTTCTCTGGCTGACTTACTTAGTCACACTCTAGTTCTATCCACATCATTGCAAATGGCAAGATTTCCTTCTTTTTGGTGGCTGAGTA
Organism: Callorhinus ursinus; assembly: GCF_003265705.2. NCBI lineage: Eukaryota > Metazoa > Chordata > Mammalia > Carnivora > Otariidae > Callorhinus > Callorhinus ursinus. The sequence goes on along the minus strand of NW_027397075.1, from coordinate 25,531,564 downwards.
ATGTTCCATTGTATATATACCACAAATTCTTTATCCATTCATCAGTCGATGGACACATGGGTTCTTTCCATAGTTTGGCTATTGTGGATAATGCTAACATAAATATCAGGGTACATGTACCCCTTCAGATCTGTATTTTTATATCCTTTGGGCAAAAATACCTAGTAGTGCAATTGCTGGGTCATAGGAATAGTTCTATTTTTAACTTTCTGGAAACCTCCATACTGTTTTCCAGAGTGGCTGCACCAGTTTGCATGAACACCAACAGTGTAAGAGGAGTCCCCTTTCTCTGCAAACTTGCCAACATCTGATGTTTCCTCTGTTGTTAATTTTAGCCATTCTGACAGGTGTGAAGTGGTATCTCATCATGGTTTTGATTTGTATTTCCCTGATGCTGAGTGATGTGAGCATCTTTTCATGTGTCTGTTAGCTATCTAGATGTCTTCATTAGAAAAATGTCTCTTCATGTCTTCTGCCCATTGCTTGACTTGATTTTTTGTTTTTTGGGGGATGTTGAGTTTGATAAGTTCTTTATAAATTTTATATACTAACCCTTTCTCAGATACATCATTTGCAAATATCTTCTCCCATTCCATAGGCTGCCTTTTAATTTTGTTGTTTCCTTTGCTGTGCAGAAGCTTTTTTATCTTGATGGAGTCCCAGTAGTTCATTTTTGTCTTTGTTTCCCTTGCCTTTGGAGACTTGTCTAGCAACAAGTTGCTGTGGCTGAGGTCGAAGAGGTTGTTGCCTGTGTTCTTCCCCAGGATTTTGATGGTTTCCTGTCTCACATTTAGGTCTTTCATCGATTTTGAATTTGGTTTTGTGTATGGTGTAAGAAAGTGCTTCAGTTTCATTCTGCATGTTGCTGTCCAGTTTTCCCAACACCATTTGTTGAAGAGACTTTTTCCCACTGGATATTCTTTCTTGCTTTGTCAAAGATTAGCTGGCCATATTGTTGTGGGTTCATTTCTGGGTTTTCTCTCCTGTTCCATTGATCTCTGTATCTGTTATTATGCCTGTACCATACTGTCTTGATGATTACAGCTTGTAATATAGCTTCAAATGCAGAATCATGATGTCTCCTGCCCTGCTTTTCTTTTCCAGGATTGCTTTGGCTATTCGGGGTCTTTTGTTTTTCCATACAAATTACAGGATTGTTTGTTCTAGTTCTGTGAAAAATGCTGGTGTTATTTTTATAAGGATTGCATTAAATGTGTAGTTTGCTTTGGGTATTATTGACATTTTAACAAGGTTTGTTCTTTTGTCCATGAGAATGGAATGCTTTTCCATTTCTTTGTGTCCCCTTCAATTTCTTTCACAAGTGCTCTATATTTTCAGAGTACAGATCTTTTACTTTGGTTAGGTTTATTCCTAGATATCTTATTATTTTTGGTGCAATTGTAAATAGGATCAATTCCTTGATTTCTTTTTCTGCTGCTTAATGCAACAGATTTCTGTATGTTGATTTTATATCCTACAACTTACCTGAATTCATGTATTAGCTCTAGCAATTTTTTGTGGGGTCTTTTGGGCTTTCTACATCGAGTATCATGTCATCTGCGAAGAGTGAAAGTTTGACTTCTTCTTTGCCAATTTGGATGCTTTTAATTCTTTTTGTTGTCTGATTGTTGATGCTAAGACTTCCAGTACTATGTTAAATAACAACAGTGAGAGTGTATATTACTGTCTCGTTCCTAACTACAGAGGCAAAGGTCTCAATTTCCCCTCATTGAGGATGATATTAGCTGTGCATCTTTCATATATGGCCTTTATGATGTTGAGGTATGTTCCATCTATCCTTACTTTGTTGAGGGTTTTTATTAAGGAAGGACGCTGTATTTTGTCAAATGCTTGTTTCTGCATCTATTGGCAGGATCACATGGTTCTTATCTTTTCTTTTATTAATGTGGTATATCACATTGATTTGCTAATATTGAACCATACTTTCAGCTCGAGAATAAATCCTACTTGATCATGGTGAATAATTCTTTTAATGTATTGTTGGATTCAATTTGCTAGTATTTTATTGAGAATTTTTGCATCCATGTTCGTCAGGGATATTGGCTTGTAATTCTCCTTTTTAGTGGGGGCTTTGTCAGATTTTGGAATCAAGGTAATGTTAGCTTCATAGCAGGGATTTGGAAGTTTTCCTTCCCTTTCTATTTTTTGGAACAGTTTGAGAATAATAGGTACTAACTCTTCTTTATATGCCTGTAGAATTGCCATCTGGCCCTAGACTTTTGTTTTTTGGGGAGATTTTTGATTACTGAGTCAATTTCTTTGCTGGTTATGGGTCTGTTCAAATCTTCTATTTCTTCCTGTTTCAGTTTTGGTAGTTTGTAGGTTTCTAGGAATTTGTCCATTATTTCCAGATTGTCCAGTTTGTTGGCATATTATTTTTTATAATATTGTCTTATAATTGTTTGTATTTCTGTGGTGTTGGTTGTGATCTCTCCTCTTTCATTTGTGATTTTATTTATTTATGTCCTTTCCCTTTTCTTTTTGATAAGTCTGGCTAGGGGTTTATCAATCTTATTCTTTCAAAGAACCAGCACTTAATTTCATTAATCTGTTCTACTGGTTTTTTTATTTCCAGATCATTTATTCCCGCTCTAATCTTTATTATTTCCCTTCTGCTGGATTTAGGCTTTATTTGCTGTTCATTTTCTAACTCCTTTAAGTGTAAGGTGTAAAGTGTAAAGTGTAAAGTGAGACTTTTCATGCTTCTTGAGGTAGGCCAGAATTGCAATATTACTTCCCTCTTAGGACCTCCTCCTTTGCTGCATCCAAAGGTCTGTCTGTTTGGACTGTCATGTTTTTATTTTCATTTGCTTCCATGTAATTTTTTCCCCTTAATTTCCTGGTTAACCCATTCATTCCTTAGTAAGATGTTCTTTAGCCTCCATGTATTTGTGGTCTTTCCAATTTTTTTTCATGTGGTTGACTTCAAGTTTCACAGTGTTGTGGTCTGAAAATATGCACGGTATGATCTCCATCTTTTTGTACTTGTCTAGGGTTAATTTGTGACCCCGTATGTGATTTATTCTGGAGAATGTTCCACGTGCACTCAAAAAGAATGTGTATTTGGCTGCTTTACGATGAAATGTTCTGTTTTCATCTGTTAAATCCATCTGGTCCAGTGCGTTGTTAGAAGCCATTGTTACCTTGTTGATCTTCTGCTTAGATGATCTGTCATTGCTGAAGGGGAGGGTGTTAAAGTACCCTACTATTATTGTATTTTTATCAATGAGTTTCTTTATGTTTATTATTAATTGACTTATATATTTGGGTGCTCCCAAGTTAGGGCATAAATATTTAAAATTGTTAGATCTTCTTGATGAATAGACCCCTTAATTATGATATAATGCCCTTCTTCATCTCTTGCTATAATCTTTGGTTTAAAATCTAGTTTGTCTAATATGAGTATGACTACTCCAGCTTTCTTTAGCATGATAGATAGTTCTACATCCCTTCACTTTCAATCTGCAGGTGTCTTTAGGTCTGAAATGTCTCTTGTAAGCAGCATATTGATGGGTCTTGTTTATTTATCCATTCTGATATCTTTTTTTCTTTTGATTGGAGCATTTAGTTCATTTATATTCAGAGCGATTATTGATTGATAGATATGGATTTAGTGTCATTGTGTTACCTGTAAAGATGGTGTTTCTGGTGATGTTTTCTGTTCCTTTCTAGTCTTTGTTACTTTTGGTCTTTCTTTCCCACTCATCAAGTCCCCTTTAATATTTCTTGCAGGGCTGGTTTAGTGGTCACAAACTCCTTTAGTTTTGTTTGTCTGAGAAACGCTTTGTCTCTCCTTCTATTCTGAATGACAGCCTTGCTGGATAAAGTATTCTTGGCTGCATATTTTTCCCATTCAGCATGTTGAATATATCCTGCCACTCTCTACTGGTCTGCTAAGTTTCTATGGTCAGGTCTGTGAACCTGATTTGTCTTCTGTTGTAGGGTAAGGAATTTTTTTCCCCCTTGTTGCTTTCAGGATTCTTTCCTTGTCTGTGTATTTTGTGAATTTTGTGTATTTTGTTATGCTATGTCTTGGTGTTGGCAGCTTTTGTTGAATTTGATGGCAGTTCTCTGTGCCTCTTGGATTTCAATATCTGTTTCCTTCCCCAGATCAGGGAAGTTTTCATCTATAATTTGCTCAAATAAACCTTCTGCCCCCCTTTCCCTCACTTCTTTTACTGGGATTCCTATGATACCTATGTTGTTATGCATTAAGGAATCACTGAGTTCCCCAAGTGTACATATGCCACCCAATAGTTTTCTTTTCCTCTTCTCTTCAGCTTTATTATTTTCCCTAATTTTATCTCATATATCACTGATTTGTCCTGTTCTTCATCCATCCTCATTGCATCCAGTCAGTTTTGCATCTCGGTTTTGGCATTTTTTTATTTCAGCCTGACTTGTTTTTAGTTCTTTTATCTCTGCAGTAAGGGATTCTCTAGTGTCTTCTATGCTTTTCTCAAGCCAGGCTAGTATCCTTAGGCTTGTTTTTTAAATCCTGGTTCAGGTATTTACTTATATCTGTCCTGATTAAATCCCTGGCCGTGACTTCTTCCTGTTCTTTCTTTTGGGGTGAATTCCTTCACCTTGTCATTTTTTTCTAGGTCACTGGTGTGTGTGTGTGTGTGTGTGTGTGTGTGTGTGTGTGTGTGTATGTGTGTGTGTTAGGAAAGCCTGTTATATTCCTGCTCCTGACTGTAATGGCTATATGGAGAAAAGTTCCTACACTGTCTTGGGCCTAGTGCTTCAGGAAGTATTTCAGAGTGCACTGTGCTGTTGTGTTTGGCTGCTCCTTCTCTCTGGTAGGTCCTCTGCTGAGTTTCTACTTGCTTGCAGAGGGGAGTGTTTGGACCTTGTATACTGTGTGGTGAGTTTTAACGAGGTGGTTTTGATCTGCTTGTTAGAAGAAGCTAGGTCCTATTTCCCCTAGTCTGAAGCTTTGTAGTACTCTATGATCAGTAGACTTGGTGCATGTGAGGGGTTTGTGCCGGTCTTCTGGGTAGAGGTTTGCTATGCAAGTTCTCAGGCTGACTTGCCTTAGAAAAGATGCACCTACAGGGTGCAGGGGTGGCTGGGTTTGGTGTAAGCAGCTCCAGCCATCACTGGGGGCGCTGTATTGCTCACTGTAGTTGATCAGTGCTGATGGGCAGGGGAAAAATGGCATCACCCTGCTCTCTTCTCCCCAGATCAGGGAGTTCACGCCCACCACTCTTCAGGAAACCCTCATAGAAGAGTGAACAATCTCCCCTCTTATGTTTGGTTTCTATCAGATCCCTATCTTTACTCTGCGTCCAAGCTCTCTGCTTGGCAGGCAACACAGTACTCCTGTGTTTTAAGGGGCTGGGTTTCAAAACTCTAAATTTTAGGGACCCAGGGTGGTGAAGGCCCACACTGATCCCCTGGGTGAGGGTCTCCCCACACTGTGGCTGGTGCTGGTTTGTCCCAGAAAAGTAGTTGCACAGCTGCTCAGCCATTCAGAGTTTATGGTAAAGCACAGCAAAAAGCCGGCACCAAAGTTTGCTGCTCTCAGCAGGTGTCTCTCTTCCTATGCTAATGAAAAAGGCAGCACGGGTAGCCTGCCAGCTCTTTTCTCCCTGTAGAAGCAGTGCCACGTCTCCCAAATGCACTCTTTCTCCCCAAGCAACCCAAGGATCCTCAGACCATGCTGTCCACTCTTGGGCTTCTGCCCTCCTTTCCCACAAGAGCACCACTAAGTCCACCAGGCATGACCCTAGCAATGGCACAGACTTCTAAAACTGCAGACTTTGAGCTCCACTGCTTATAAGAACTTGGTGGTAGTCAGCTCCTCTTCTTTTCCCAGACAATGGTTTTGGGGAAGAGTTTTTCTTGTGCAATCCCCTGCATGCTGCTTTCAGTCTTTCTTTCTCTCTCTTTCTTTCTCACTCCTCTCTCCCTGAACAAGGCTCCCTCCCCTCCACAGCATCTGCAATTCTTTTTTCTCCCAAATCAACCCTCTGCAACTCCTACCTTCTATGATGTGGCCATTTTTCTGCTCTAGATGTGCAGGTTGTTCTCTCAGACCTCAGATCAATTTCTTGGGTGTTCAGAATATTTGATATTTATTTGGCTGTGTTAAGGGTGAGGCAAGCAAATGGTCCGCCTACTACTCCACCATCTTAACTCCTCCTATTAAAGTTTGTTTGTTTGTTTTTAGGATTTTTTTTTTTTAAGAGAGGGAGAGAGAGAGAAAGAGAGCATGAGCAGGGAGGGTATAGAGGGAGAGGGAGAAAATCTTAAGCAGGCTCCATGCTCAGCACAGAGCCCGATGCTGGGCTTGATCTCATGATCCTGAGATCATGACCTAAGCCTAAATCAAGAATCAGACTTAACTGACTGAGCCACTCAGGCACCCCTTTATTGAGGTTTTTTAAAAATAAATATTCAATTTATTAAAGTCACAGATTCAAAACCCTAGTTCTTCACAAAGTTTTTAAGTCCATATTCCCATATTCTTTTTCTATTTTCAGCAATAATTAATTGTCATTTCTAAGGGGGCCAATTCTAAGTCTCACCCTATTTAATACATCTCATTTCCCTTATAAGTATTTTGACCTAATAAACAAAACCTAAAGTACTAGATAATTCTCATAAATGTAATAAATTGAATTTATAAGAACAGTGAAGGTTAAGGTCACAAAAAGGTTCCAACTCAGGAAGATTTTAACTAAAATCATAAGTCTAAATCAATTACTCAATTTCACATTTTAGAATTATAAAGCTGAAGTTCTGATAGACAAATTATTTTACATATTAAAAGTAAGTTAGAAATTCCTGCATATCCCTTAACAAAATGATATTAATATTATGGATTTTACTTTTGTAAACATTCAAAATTTTCCTGAAAGTGAAAAGATGCTATCCACTAAAGAAAACAGTTAAACATGCCAAAACACAGTTTCTTCGGTTGTAACAAATGTACCACTGGGGAGCAGGATGTCCATAGTAGGGAAGAGTATGTGTATGGGAGGACAGAGAGTATATGGGAACACTGTACTTTCTACTCAATTTTGCTGTGAACCTAAATGGCTCTGAAAAATACAGTCTATTAATTCATTAAAAGGAAAAAAAATAAGGCAAGGCATTCACCATCTCTGTTAATAGAAGATTTTAGTTGGAATGCTACATTTTTGTCCACAGTCCTCAAACCCATTTTTAGTTGCCATGTCAATGACTCCGTAATTTCAAGAGGTAAGGCATGTCCCTGGATTCAAGTTATACCCATCACATAACTCAAGTCTTTTACAGAACTTTATAGATCTTGCAAGTTGATCACTTGATTGGGTTTTTCATGGTTTTGGTTTTTAAGACATTTCAATGTTTCTTCTTTACATGTAAAGATCTTTGAACCTTACTAAAACCCTGCATTTTATGTATTTATTTTATATGTTTCATAGGCACACAAAACAGATGTTAAAAGTATATCTCTGTGTATTTCACAAGGTCTTCTCTGAAATTGTAATTTACAAGGTCATTTTAATAACAATGCTCCCCCAACTCTAAGAGCTTATGGAAGATATGTAACTAAATAAGTGTACCATATGGTGAAATATTCAATTACAGAAGCAGCTCACATAAGACAACAATATCAGAAGATAAACTAATTCTTGGTGGGGAGAGGTATCATGTATGTGTTTTCAGAATACCTGATGATTGGGAAGAGTTTAGAATGTTAAATAGGCAAATGCAAGATAACTAATAGAGACAGAAATTCCAACAAGGAATGAAGTATGTCCAAATGCATACAGAATAGTTTGACCTAGAAGAGTGCCTGACATACTGTATAGTGCTTAATAACAATTTCTCAAGTAAATGAATGAATACATGAATTGTGAATAAACACAGCATAAAGTACTCATAGAAAAACATTAGTTTGTTGTTGCTAGAGTGTAAAGTACAAGATAGGGTTATGGATTTTGACTTATATTAAAATAAAACCCATTACACCCCAAAACTTCCCTGTGCTGCATCTATTCACCTACTCCTTTCTCCCAGAACCCCTCGCAACCAATGATCATTTTGCTATCCACATAGTTTTGTATTTTCCAGAATGTTGTATAATTGGGCTAAGTAATATGTAACTTTTTCATTCTGGCTTCTTTCACCTAGTAATATGCATTTAAGATTCCTCCATGTCTTTTCATGGCTTCTTTTCATCACCGAATTATATACCATTGTATGGGTGTACCACAGTGTGTTCACCCACTCAGCTATTGAAGGACATTTTGGTTGCTTCCAGTTTTAGGTGATGAATAAAGTTGGCATAAATATTTTTTGGGAAGGATTTTGTGTGAATATAGATTTTCAAATAAATTACACAATTTATTTGATTTCTAGGTCATATGGTAAGACTACATTTGGCTTTGTAAGAAACCACCAAACAGTCTTCCAAAGGGGTATGCCATTTGCATTTCCACCAGCAATGAATGAGAATCCCTACTGCTTCACATGCTTGCTAGCATTTGTTTTTGCCAGTATTTTGGTTAACCATTCTAACAGATGTGTAGTGGTACCCCACTATTGTTTTAATTTGCAATTGCCTATTTAACACTTTAAACTCTTCCAAGTCATAAAGTACTCTGAAAATATATACATGATACCTCTCCCCACCAAGAACGAGTTTATCTTCTGATATTGTTTTCTTATGTGAGCTGCTTCTATAATTGAATCATACAACAAATGATGTCAACCATATTTTCATATGCTTACTTGCCAACTTCCTTAGTGAGGGAACTGTTCAGATCTTTGGCCCATTTTTATTTATTTATTTATTGTTATGGTAATGACCATACGTTACATCATTAGTTTGTGATGTAGTGTTCCATAATTCATTGTTTGTGCATAACACCCAGTGCTCCATGTAGAACGTGCCCTCTTTAATACCCATCACCAGGCTAACACATCCCCCCACACCCCTCCCCTCTATAACCCTGTTTGTTTTTCAGAGTCCATCGTCTCTCATGGTTCATCTCTCCCTCTGATTTCCCTGCCTTCATTCTTCCCTTCATGCAATCTTCTTTTTTTTTCTTAACATATATTGCATTATTTGTTTCAGAGGTACAGATCTGTGATTCAACAGCCTTGCACAATTCACGGCGCTCACTATAGCACATACCCTCCCCAATGTCTATCACCCAGCGACCCCATCCCTCCCACCCCACCCCCACTCCAGCAACCCTCAGTTTGTTTCCGAGGTTAAGAATTCCTCATAATAGTGAGGTCATATGATACATGCCTTTCTCTGATTGACTTATTTCACGCAGCATAACACCCTCCACTTCCATCCATGTCATTGCAAATGGCAAGATCTCATTCTTTTTGATGGCTGCGTAATATTCCATTGTATATATATACCACTTCTTCTTTATCCATACATCTGTCGATGGACATCTTGGCTCTTTCCACAGTTTGGCTGTTTTGGATATTGCTGCTATAAACATCAGGGTGCACGTACCCCTTCGGATCCCTACATTTGTATCTTTGGGGTAAATACCCAGTAGTACAATTGCTAGATCGTATGGTAGCTATATTTTCAACTTTTTGAGGAAACTCCATACTGTTTTCCAGAGTGGTTGCACCAGCTTGCATTCCCACCAACAGTGTAGGAGGGTTCCCCTTTCTCCGCATCCCCGCCAACATCTGTCATTTCCTGACTTGTTAATTTTAGCCATTCTGACTGGTGTGAGGTGGTATCTCATTGAGGTTTTGATTTGGATTTCCCTGATGCCGAGTGATGTTGAGCACGTTTTCATGTGTCTGTTGGCCATTTGGATGTCTTCTTTAGAAAAATGTCTCTTCATGTCTTCTGCCCATTTCTTGATTGGATTATTTGTTCTTTGGGTGTTGAGTTTGATAAGCTCTTTATAGATTTTGGATACTAGCCCTTTATCTGATATGTCATTTGCAAATATTTTCTCCCATTCTGTCGGTTGTCTTTTGGTTTTGTGGACTGTTTCTTTTGCTGTGCAAAAGCTTTTTATCTTGATGAAATCCCAATAATTCATTTTTGCCTTTGCTTCTCTTGCCTTTGGTGATGTTTCTAGGAAGAAGTTGCTGCAGTTGAGGTCGAAGAGGTTGCTGCCTGTGTTCTTCTTTAGGATTTTACTGGACTCCTGTCTCACATTTAGGTCTTTAAACCATTTTGATTTTATCTTTGTGTGTGGTGTAGGGAAATGGTCCAGTTTCATTCTTCTGCATGTGGCTGTCCAATTTTCCCAAAACCATTTGTTGAAGAGACTTTCTTTTTTCCATTGGACATTCTTTCCTGCTTTGTCAAAGATTATTGACCATAGAGTTGAGGGTCCATTTCTGAGCTCTCGATTCTGTTCCATTGATCTATGTGTCTGTTTTTGTGCCAGTACCATACTGTCCTAATGATGACAGCTTTGTAATAGAGCTGGAAGTCCGGAATTGTGATGCCGCCAGCTTTGCTTTTCTTTTTCAACATTCCTCTGGCTATTCGGGTCTCTTCTGGTTCCATACAAATTTTAGGATTATTTGTTCCATTTCTTTGAAAAAAGTGGATGGTATTTTGATGGGGATTGCATTGAATGTGTAGATTGTTCTAGGTAGCATTGACATCTTCACAATATTTGTTCTTCTAATCCATGAGCATGGAACGTTTTTCCATTTCTTTGTGTCTTCCTCAATTTCTTTCATGAGTATTTTAAAGTTTTCTGAGTATAGATCCTTTGCCTCTTTGGTTAGATTTATTCCTAGGTATCTTATGGTTTTGGGTGCAATTGTAAATGGGATCGACTCCTTGATTTGTCTCTCTTCTGTCTGGTTGTTGGTGTATAGGAATGCCACTGATTTCTGTGCATTGATTTTATATCCTGCCACATGACTGAATTCCTGTATGAGTTCTGGCAGTTTTGGGATGGAGTTTTTTGGGTTTTCCACATAAAGTATCATATCATCTGCAAAGAGTGAGAGTTTGACTTCTTCTTTGCCGATTTGGATGCCTTTGACTTATTTTTGTTGTCTGATTGCTGTCGCTAGGACTTCTAATACTATGTTGAATAGCAGTGGTGATAGTGGACATCCCTGCCGCGTTCCTGACCTTAGGGGGAAAGCTTTTTCCCCATTGAGAATGATATTCTCTGTGGGTTTTTCATAGATGGCTTTTATGATATTGAGGTATGTACCCTCTATCCCTATACTCAAGAGTTTTGATCAAGAAAGGATGCTGTACTTTGTGAAATGCTTTTTCTGCATCTATTGAGAGGATCATATGATTCTTGTACTTTCTTTTGTTAATATATTGTATCACGTTGATTGATTTGCAGATGTTGAACCAACATTGGAGCCCAGGAATAAACCCCACTTGGTCGTGGTGAAGAATCCTTTTAATGTACTGTTGGATCCTATTGCTAGTATTTTGGTGAGAATTTTTGCATCCATGTTCATCAAGGATATTGGTCTGTAATTCTCCTTTTTGATGGGGTCTTTGTCTGGTTTGGGAATCAAGGTAATGGTGGCCTCATAAAACGAGTTTCTATTTCCATTTCTATTTTTTGGAACAGTTTCAGGATAATAGGTGTTAATTCTTCTTTAAATGTTTGATAGAATTCCCCTGGGAAGCCATCTGGCCCTGGGCTTTTGTTTGTTGGGAGATTTTTGATGACTGCTTCAATTTCCTTCGTGGTTATAGGTCTGTTCAGGTTTTCTATTTCTTCCTGGTTCAGTTTTGGTAGTTGATACATCTCTAGGAATGCATCCATTTCTTCCAGGTTATCTAATTTGCTGGCATAGAGTTGCTCATAATATGTTCTTTTAATTGTTTGTATGTCTTTGGTGTTGGTTGCGACCTCTCCTCTTTCATTCATGATTTTGTTGATTTGGGTCATTTCTCTTTTCTTTTTGATCAGTCTGGCCAGGGGTTTATCAATCTTGTTAATTCTTTCAAAGAACCAGCTCCTAGTTTTGTTGATCTGTTCTACTGTTCTTTTGGTTTCTAGTTCATTGATTTCTGCTCTGATCTTTATTATTTCTCTTCTCCTGTGGGGTTTAGGCTTTAGTTGCTGTTCTTTCTCCAGCTCCTTTAGGTGTAGGGTTAGGTTGTGCATTTGAGACCTTTCTTGTTTCTTGAGAAAGGCTTGTATTGCTATATACTTTCCTCTCAGGACTGCCTTTGCTGTATCCCAAAGATTTTGAAGAGTTGTGTTTTCATTTTCATTGGTTTCCATGAATTTTTTTAATTCTTCTTTAATTTCCTGGTTGACCCATTCATTCTTTAGTAGGATGCTCTTTAGCCTCCATGTATTTGAGATCTTTCTGACTTTCCTCTTGTGATTGAGTTCTAGTTTCAAAGCATTGTGGTCTGAAAATATGCAGGGAATGATCCCAATCTTTTGGTACTTGTTGAGACCTGATTTGTGACCTAGGATGTGATCAATTCTGGAGAATGTTCCATGGGCACTAGAGAAGATGTGTATTCTGTTGCTTTGGGATGGAATGTTTTGAATATGTCTGTGAAGTACATTTGGTCCAGTGTGTCATTTAAAGTCTTTATTTCCTTGTTGATCTTTTGCTTAGATAAACTGTCCATTTCAGTCAGGGGGGTGTTAAATTCCCCCACTATTATTGTATTGTTGTCAATGTGTTTCTTTGCTTTTGTTATTAATTGCCTTATATAATTGGCTGCTCTTGTGTTAGGGGCATAGATATTTACAATTGTTAGATCTTCTTGTTGGATAGACCCTTTAAGTAGGGTATAGTGTCCTTCTTCATCTCTTATTCCAGTCTTTGTTTTAAAATCTAATTTGTCTGATAGAAGGATTGCCACCCCAGCTTTCTTTTGGTGTCCATTAGCATGGTAAATGGTTTTCCACCCCCTTACTTTCAATCTGGGGGTGTCTTTGGGTTTAAAATGAGTCTCTTGCAGAGAGCATATTGATGGGTCTTGTTTTTTAATCCAATCCGATAGCCTGTGTCTTTTGATTGGGGCATTGAGCCCATTTACATTCTGGGTAACTTTTGAAAGATATGAATTTAGTGCCATTGTATTGCCTGTAAGGTGACTGTGACTGTATATTGTCTGTGTTTCTTTCTGGTCTATGCTGTTTTTAGGCTCTCTCTATGCTTAGAGGACCCTTTTCAATATTTCTTGGAGGGCTCATTTCGTGTTTGCAAATTCCTTTAGTTTTTGTTTGTCCTGGAAGCTTTTTATCTCTCCTTCTATTTTCAGTGATAGCCTAGCTGGATATAGTATTCTTGGCTGCATATTTTTCTCGTTTAGTGCTCTGAAGATATCTTGCCAGTCCTTTCTGGCCTTCCAGGTCTCTGTGGATAGGTCTGTTGCCAATCTAATGTTTCTACCATTGTAGGTTACATATCTCTTCTCCCGAGCTGCTTTCAGGATTTTCTCTTTGTCTCTGAGACTCGTAAGTTTTACTATTAGATGTCGGGTTGTTGACCTATTTTTATTGATTTTGAGCGGGGTTCTCTGTGCCTCCTGCATTTTGATGCCTGTTTCCTTCCCCACTTTAGGGAAGTTCTCTGCTATAATTTGCTCCAATATACCTTCTGCCCCTCTCTCTCTTTCTTCTTCTTCTGGGATCCCAATTATTCTAATGTTGTTTCGTCTTATCATATCGCTTATCTCTCGAATTCTGCCCTCGTGATCCTGTAGTTGTTTATCTCCCTTTTCCTCAGCTTCTTATTGGCCATCATTTGGTCTTCTATATCACTGATTCTCTCTTCTGCCTCATTTATCCTAGCAGTTAGTGCCCCCATTTTTGATTGCACCTCATTAATAACCTTTTTGATTTCGACTTGGTTAGATTTTAGTTCTTTTATTTCTCCAGAAAGTGTTTCTCTTATAACTTCCATGCTTTTTTCAAGCCCAGCTAGTATCTTTAAAATCATGATTCTGAACTCTAGGTCCGATATCGTACTAATGTCCATATTGAGTAGGTCCCTGGCAGACGGTACTGCCTCTTGTTCTTTTTGTTGAGGTGATTTTTTCTGTCTTGTCATTTTGTCCAGAGGAGAATAGTTGAATGAGAAACTAAATGCTAACAGGGTAACAACATCCCCAGAAAATATACTCTAGACAAATCAGAAAAGACCTGAAACCAGGGGAAAAGAAAGGGAAAGAAAGAAAAAAGAAAGAGGAAAAAAAAAAGATGAAGATAAAGATAAAAACAAACAAAAACAGAACAAAACAAAAAAACAGAATGATCAAATATGATCAGGGTGGTGCATAGAGCAGTGCCACACAGTAGATTTTGGATGTATTTTGGTCTGTTAGAAGAAAGTGCTTCTCAAAATTTTGAAGAAAGAAAGAGTTAGATATGTATAAAATAAGGGTTGATATGATGAAGGGATGGAATATGACTGTAAAGATGAAAATTATAAAAAATTTTATAAAAGGAATTGATAAGATAAGAAATTGTTTGGAAAAAAGAAAGAAGAGTATTTTAAAAAAAAGAAACAAAAAAAGGGGAGAGAATGTGATCAGGTAGGAGACTAGAAAAAAGCCATACACTAGAGATTTAGGGTATATTTTGATCTGTTAGAAGAAACTGTATCTCAAAATTTTAAAGAGAGACAACTTATATATATATATGCCAAAATTAAGGGTAACTACTATGAAGGGATAGAATATAACTCTAAAAATGAAAAGTAAAAATGTTTTTTTAAAAAAGGGATTGATAAGATGTTGGTTGAAAAAGGGAAAAAGAAAAATTCAAAAAAAAAGACAGTTAAAAAAAATTAACTTTGAAAGACTAAGGAATCATGGTAAAAAAGTCATGGAATCTATGTGCAGCATCCCCCTAGAGCTAGAGTTCTGCTGTTCTCCTTGATCGGTAAACTTGGTCTTGGCTGGCTGTTCGTGATGATCCTCTGGGGGAGGAGCCTGTTGCCGTGGTTCCCAAATGTCTTTGCTGGAGGCAGAATTGCCCCGCCCTTGTTGGTCCGGGCTAAGTAATCTGCTGGGGTTTGCTCTCGGGAGCTTTTGTTCCCTGCAAACTTTCTGTGCAGCTTTGGAGGACGAGAGTGAAACTGGTGGCCTCCCAATCTCTGCCCGGAGGAGCCGAGAACTTGGGGCCCCGCTCCTCAGTGCGCCCCCAGAGAAAAGCAGTCAATCACTCCTGTCTCCCCGGTCTCTGGCCGCACTCCATGCTCACCCGGCCTGTGACCGAACGTTTCTATCTCTGGCACCCGACCCCGTGTGGAGTCTCCAAACTCAGCAGATCCCTGCGGTGCGCTCCCGCGCCGCTCCTCCTGGGAGAAGAAGGGGAGTCTCCCCGTCTCTGCCACTTGTTGGGTCCCTGCTGGAGGAGCAGTGGCCCGACTGTCACCGATCACAGTTTATGGCAACCCCGAGCTGAGAGCCCACGCCTCGGCTCTGTCTCTGCAGCCGGCTTCCCTGCTCTGATACGCAGGAGCTCTGCCGCACTCAGGCATCCCTGGTCTTTCTGTGACCCCGAGGGTCCTGAGACCACACTGTCCCGTGAGGGTTCCACCCCCCGCTTAGCCACTGGAGCAACGTCCCTCAGCGGAGCTGACTTCTAAAAGTTCCGATTTTGTGCTCCGCGGCTCTATCACTTGCCAGAAGCGGCCGACGGAGGCCCCCTCCCCCGCCATCTATCCTCCCGAATATCGCCTCGGATTCACTTCTCCGCACGTCCTACCTTCCAGAAAGTGGTCGCTTTTCTGTTCAGAGAGTTGTTGCTCATCTTTTCTTCAATCTCCTGTTGAGTTCATAGGTGTTCAGAATGGTTTGATCCCTATCCAGCTGAATTCCTGGGACTAGATGAAATCCAGGTCTCCTACTCCTCCGCCATCTTGCTCCATCCACCTCTTTTGCCCATTTTTAAATTGGACTGTTTTCTTACTGTTAACTTTTAAGTGTTCTTTGTATTTTTTAAATGAACGTCCTTTGTCAATTCCTTTTTTTCCCCCCAAAGTAGACTCCATCCCCAAGGTGGGGCTTGAATTCACAACCCTGAGATTAAGAGTTGCATGCTCTACTGACTGAGGCAGCCAGGCACTCCATGAAAGTTCTTTATCAGACATGTGTTTTTGCAAATATTTTCTCACTGCCTGTGGCACATCCTTTGATTATCTTAATAGTCTTTCACAAAAACTTTTTTAATTTTAATAAAGTCCAATTTATCATTTTTATCTTTCATGAAATGTATCTTTGGAATTATACCTAAAAACTCATAGCCAAACCCAAGGCTATATAAATTTTCTCCTGTTTTCTTATAGAAGTTTTGCAGTTTTGTGTTTAATATTTAGTTCTATAATTATAAAGTAATAGAAAAAATATTGATTTCTGTCCCTAGGCCCTGGCACAGAACTCCTAAGATGGTTGTAATTTCCTAAGTGATAGGAACATCTGACACAGAGCTCCCAAATCCCTTGGAATTTCATGGGTGATAAAAACGTGTTTTGTTTTTGTTTTTTGTTTTTTTGAAAATGTGTTTTGTTCTAATGAGAGAACTATTGTTGGGCTCCTGGATGGGAGCTTATCATCAGAAAGACCAAGCCATAATTAGAAGTTTGAAACTTTCAGTCCCCCTCCCATCTCTAGAGAGGAAAGGGGCTGGAATTGGAGTTAATAATGGATCATGCCTACGTGATGGAGTCTCCATAAGAATCCCAAAAGCATGGGGTTCAGAGAGCTTCTAGGTTGATGAATACATCCACATGGCAGGAGGATGGTGCACCTCGACACTGTGGGGGAAGAAGCTCCTGCATCTAGGACCCTTTTGGACCCTGTTATATGTCTCTCTTCATCTGGCTGTTTATCTGTATCCTTTGTTATATAATGAACCTGTAATGTAAGAACATGTTTCCCTAAGTTCTCCGAGCTGTTCTAGCAAATGATTGATCTGATGAGGGGATTGTAGAAACTGCTGAATTATAACCAGTAGGTTAGAAGCGCATATATTACTCAGTGCTCATCATGGTAAGTGTACTTTTGATCCCCCCACCTATTTCATTCATCCCCCCCACCTCCCCTCTGGCAACTACCAGTTTGTTCTCTATATTTAAGAGTCTAGGATTTTTGTTTGCTTCTTTTTTCTTTGTTAGTTTTGTTTCTTAAATTCCACATGAGTGAAATCATATGGTATTTGTCTTTTTAATGTGGTCTGCAAATAGTAAAATTTGAGTTTTCCCTTACCAATTAGGATTCCTTTTATTTCTTTTTTCCCTCTCTTCTCCTTTTATTTCTTTTTGTTGTCTGATTGCTGGAGTTAGAACTTCCAGTACTATATTGAGTAAAAGTGGTGAGAGTGGACATCTTTGTCTTGTTCCTGAACTTAGGGGGGAAAGCTCTCAGTTTTTCACTACTGAGGATGACATTAGCTGTGTGGTTTTCATATATGGCCTTTATTATATTGAAGTATGTTCCCTCTAAACATACTTTTTTGAGGGTTTTTGTCATGAATGGATGTTGTACTTTTTCAAATGTTTTTTCTGAATGTATTGAAATGATCATACAGTTCTTATCCTTTCTTTTATTGATATGATGTATCACATTTCTGAATGTGATTAATTTGCAAATATTGAACCACACTTTCAACCCAGGAATGAATCCCTCTTGATCATGGTAAATGATTTTTTGACTGTATTATTGAATTCACTTTCCTACTATTTTTATTGAGGATTTTTGCATCTATGGTCATTAGAGATATTGGCCTGTAGTTCTTTCAGTGTTGTCTTTATCTGGTTTTGGTATCAAGATAATGCTGGCATTATAGAAGAAATTTGGAAGTTTTACTCCTTCCCTTTTATAATTTTTTGGGGGGGAATAGTTTAAGAAGAATAGGTATTCACTCTTCTTTAAATGTTTGGTAGAATCCACCTATGAAGCCCTCTCATCCTGGACTTTTGCTTGTTGGGATTTATTATTATTATTATTATTTTTATTTTTATTATTATTGATTCAATTTCTTTACAGTCTGTTCAAGTTTTCTAGTTCTTCCTGTTGTAGTTTTGGTAGTTTATAGCTTCTAGGAATTTATCCATTTCTTCTAGGTATCCAATTTGTTGGCATATAGTTTTTCATAACATTCTCTTACAATTGTTTGTATTTATGTGGTGTTGGTTGTTCTATCTCCTGTCTCATTTGTGATTTTATTTTTTTGAGTCATTTCCCTTTTTTTCTTTATAGGTTTGGCTAGGGGGTTTTCAATTTTGTTGATTTTTAGAAGAGAAACAGCTTCTGGTTTCACTGATTTCTTGTATTGTTGTTGTTTTTTTAGTTTCGATATCATTTATTTTTGCTCTAATGTTTATTCCTTCCTTCCTTGTGCTGGTTTTAGGTTTTGTTTTTCCTCTTTTTCTAATTCCTTTAACTGAATAATTAGGTTGTTCATTTGAGACTTTTCTTTATTCTTGTGGTAGGCTTATACTGCTATAAATTTCCCTCTTAGAATCACTTTGCCACATCCCAAAGGTTTTAGACTATGTGTTTTTATTTTTATTTGTTTTCATGTAACTTTTTTTATTTCTTCTTTTATTTCCTGGTTGATACATTCATTGTTTCGTAGCATGTTGTTTAACCTCCATGTATTTGTGGTCTTTCCAGATTTTGTCTTGTGGTTGACAAGACAAATGAGACTTTTAGTCTCATTTCATCATGGTCAGAAAAGATGCATGGTATGACTTCAACATTCTTGAATTTGTTGAGGCTGGTTGTGTGGGCTAGTACGTGATCTAGTCGGTTGTGTGGGCTAGTACGTGATCTATTCGTGCTCCGTGTACACTTGAAAAGAATGAGTATTCTTATGTTTTAGTATGGAATGTTCTGAGTATGTCTGTTAAATCAATCTGTTCCTGTGTGTCATTCAAAGCCACTGTTTTCTTGTTGAGTTTCTGTTTGGATGATCTGTCCATCAATGTATGTGGGGTGTTAAAGTCCCCTACTATTATTGTATTACTATCTATTAGTTCCTTTATGTTGGTTATTAATTGTGTCATGTATGTGGGTGCTTCCATGTTGTGGGCATAAATATTTACAATTGTTCTATCTTCCTGTTGGATTGTCCCCTTTATTATTATATAGGGTCCTTTTCTGTCTCTTGTTACAGCATTTGTTTTAAAGTCTCTTTTGTCTAAAATAAGTATTGCAGTGTTTGTTTTAAAGTCTATTTTGTCCAAAATAAATATTGCTACTCTTTCTTTTGACATCTATATGCATGATAGATGTTTCTCCATCACCTCACTGTGTCTTCAGATCTAAAATGAGTCCCTTGTAGGCAGCATATAGATGGGTCTTGTTTTTCAAATACATTTTGTCACCCTATGTATGTCTTTTGAGTTGTGTGTTTGGTCCATTTACACTCAAATTAATTATTGATTAATTATGTATATGTATTTATTGCCATTTTATTGCTTGTTTTGTTGTTTCTGAAGTTTTTCTGATTCTTTCTTATCTTCTTTTTTCATGTTTTGCTGATTTTCTTTAGTGATATATTTGGATTACTTTAGGTTTATTCTTTGCATGATAATTAGTGCTTCTTGATATATAGTTACCATTAGGTTTGTATATAACCTGTTCTGCATATAGCAGTCTATATTAAGTTGATGGTCTTTTAAGTTTGAATCCATTCTTTTCTCTTCTTTTCTCCATGTTTAGGTATATGTATATATTCCTTGACTGATGTTTATAGAAATATTATTTTTTTTCTGTTTTTGTGTTTCCTACCTTTATACTTTCACCTTTGGTCTCTCTTTTCCACTCGAAAGAGTCCCCTTTAATATTTCTTGCAAGGCTTGTTTAGTGGTCATGTTTAGTTTTTGTTGGTCTTGGAAACTCTTAATCCCTCCTTCTATTCTGAATGATAGCCTTGCTGGATAGAGTATTCTTGGCTGCAAAATTTTCCCATTCAGCACTTTGAATATATCATGCCTCTCTCTTCTGGTCTGTCAAGTTTCTGTTGAAAAATCTCCTGCTAGCCTTATGCATTTTCCCTTGTAAGTTAAGGGCTTCTTTTGTCTTGGTGATTTTAAGATTTTGTGCTTATCACTATTATTTTGCAAGTTTAATTACAATATGTCTTGGTGGGGATCTGCTCTTGTTGATTTTGATTGGGAATTCTCTGTGTCTCCTGGATCTGGATATCTGTTTCCTTCCCTAGATTAGAAAATTTTTTAGTCATTATTTCTTCAAATAAATTTTCTGCCCACTTTTCACTCTTCTTCTTCTTCTGCAAGTCTATACTATGAATGTTATTATGTTTGATATAGTCACTGAGTTCTCTAAGTCTATTCTCATTCAGTGTAATTCTTTTTTCTCTCTTTTGTTCAGCTTGATTACTTTCCATTACTCTGTCTTCTAGGTCACTAATTTGTTCCTCTGCTTCTCCATTCTGTTTTCATTCCATCATATTTCTCATTTTGTTTGTTGAGCCCTTTATCTTGGCAATATTATTCCTTATCTCTGTGTTGAGGGTCTCACTCATGTCTTCCACTCTTTTCTCAAGACCAGTGAGTATCCCTATGATCATTGCTTCAAATTCTCTCTCAGGCATGTTACTTTTATCTGTTTGCTGAGCTCTCTGGCCTTGCCATGTTCTTTTATTTGGGATAAGTCTCTCTGTCTCTTCATTTTGTCTGCCTCTCTGTGTCTGTTTCTGTGTGTTAAGTAGTCAGCTATGTCTTCTGCTTTTGAAAGTAGTGACTTTATGAAGAGGAGGTCCTGGGAACTGCCCTGCAGTGCAGTGTCCCCTGCTCACTAGAACCCGGCTCTTCAGGAGAGTATCCTATCTGTGTTTCTTAAGCTCTGCTCTGGTGTCTGCATCATTTCCTTTCGCTGCAGCCATCTGCACTGGCTCTGCTTGCTGTGGGCTGTGCTTATTCTCTGTGGTGTTAGTGGGACCCAGGTAGCCCAGCTCTGAGGGGACCTGCTCACCAGAGAATTTGGAAGTGGGGCAGTGGTATTAGCAAAATTTGCATTGGGTCACTAATCCTAGGTCAGATCCCTGAAGTGCTGTAGTGGCTGGGGCTGCATGTGTGAGTGACTAGGGGCTTATGGCCAGATACAGTGCATGATCATGCCTGGACACAGCTGGGCTCAGCACACTATGGTGGATGAGGGCCCACAGCTGGGCATGGTACAGCAGCTGGGTGCTGTGTGTGGTGGTAGCTCTATCCCCAACGGCTGGGTGGGGTGTGCAGGTAGCTTTTTTTTTTTTTAATTTTTTTTTATTGTTATGTTAATCACCATATATTACATCATTAGTTTTTGATGCAGTGTTCCATGATTCATTGTTTGTTCATAACACCCAGTGCACCATGCAAAACGTGCCCTCCTCAATACCCATCACCAGGCTAACCCATCCCCCCACCCCCCTACCCTCTAGAACCCTCAGTTTGTTTTTCAGAGTCCATCATCTCTCATG
>NW_027397075.1:25377846-25505160 GCF_003265705.2 Callorhinus ursinus | reverse complement strand
TTTGTCTGATATAAGGATTGCCACCCCAGCTTTCTTTTGGTGTCCATTAGCATGGTAAATGGTTTTCCACCCCCTCACTTTCAATCTGGGGGTGTCTTTGCGTCTAAAATGAGTCTCTTGCAGACAGCATATGGATGGGTCTTGTTTTTTAATCCAATCTGATAGCCTGTGTCTTTTGATTGGGGCATTGAGCCCATTTACATTCAGGGTAACTACTGAAAGGTATGAATTTAGTGCCATTGTATTACCTGTAAGGTGACTGTTAACTGTCTGTTGTCTGTGTTCGTTTCTGCTCTTTGCTGCTTTTAGGTTCTCTCTTTGCTTAGAGGACCCCTCTCAATATTTCTTGGAGGGCTGGTTTCGTGTTTGCAAATTCCTTTAGTTTTTGTTTGTTCTGGAAGCTTTTTATCTCTCCTTCTATTTTCAGTGATAGCCTAGCTGGATATAGTATTCTTGGCTGCATATTTTTCTCGTTTAGTGCTCTGAAGATATCTTGCCAGTCCTTTCTGGCCTGCCACGTCTCTGTGGATAGGTCTGTTGCCAATCTAATGTTTCTACCATTGTAGGTTACATATCTCTTCTCCCGAGCTTCTTTCAGGATTTTCTCTTTGTCTCTGAGACTCGTAAGTTTTACTATTAGATGTCGGGTTGTTGACCTATTTTTATTGATTTTGAGAGGGGTTCTCTGTGCCTCCTGGATTTTAATGCCTGTTTCCTTCCTCACATTAGGGAAGTTTTCTGCTATAATTTGCTCCAATATACCTTCTGCCCCCCTCTCTCTCTCTTCTTCCTCTTCTGGGATCCCAATTATTCTAATGTTGTTTCGTCTTATCGTATCACTTATCTCTCGAATTCTGCCCTCGTGATCCTGTAGTTGTTTCTCTCTCTTTTTCTCAGCCTCTTTATTTTCCATCATTTGGTCTTCTATATCGCTGATTCTCTCTTCTGCCTCATTTATCCTAGCAGTTAGTGCCCCCATTTTTGATTGCACCTCATCAATAGCCTTTTTGATTTCGATTTGGTTAGATTTTAGTTCTTTTATTTCTCCAGAAAGGGTTTCTCTAATAACTTCCACGCTTTTTTCAAGCCCAGCTAGTATCTTTAAAGTCATGATTCTGAACTCTAGGTCCGACATCATACTAATGTCTGTATTGAGTAGGTCCCTGGCTGATGGTAGTACCTCTTGTTCTTTTTGCTGAGGTGATTTCTTTCGTCTTGTCATTTTGTCCAGAGGAGAATAGATGAATGAGAGAACGAAATGCTATCAGGTTTACAACGTCCCCAGCAAATATACTGTATACAAATCAGAAAAGACCTGAAACCAGGGGAAAAGAAAGGGAAAGAAAGAAAAAAGAAAGAGAAAAAAGAAAAAAAAAAGATAAAAACAAAAACAAAACAATACAAAAATAGCAGAATATGATCAAATATGATCAGGCTAGTGCATAGATCAGTGCCACACACTAGATTTTGGGCGTATTTTGGTCTGTTAGAAAAAAGTGCCTCCTAAAATTTTAAAGGAAGAAAGACATATATGTACAAAATAAGGGTTGATACAATGAAGGGATGGAAGATGACTGTAAAGATGAAAATTATAAAAGGTTTTATAAAAGGACTTGGTAAGATAAGTTGTTTGAAAAAAGAAAGAAGATTTAAGAAAAGAAAAAAAAAGGAAAAAGGGAGAGAATGTGATCAGGCAGGAGACTAGAACAAAGCCATACACTAGTGATTTAGGGTATATTTTGATCTGTTAGAAGAAACTGTACCTCAAAATTTTAAAGAGAGAACAACTTATATATATATGCCAAAAATAAGGGTAACTACTATGAAGGGATAAAATATGACTCTAAAAATGAAAAATGAAAAATTTTTTTTTTTTAAAAAGGGATTGATAAGATGTTGGTTAAAAAAAGGGAAAAAGAAAAATAAAAAAAGTCAACAAAAATTAACTTTGATGAAATAATGAATCATGGTTAAAAAAAAAAAAAAAAAAAAGCCGTGAATCTATGTGCAGTATTCCCCTAGCGCTGGAGTTCTCCCGTTCTCCTTGATCGATCAACTTGGTCTTGGCTTGCTGGCTGTTTGTGCTGATCTTCTGGGGGAGGGGCCTGTTGCTGTGGTTTCCAAATGTCTTTGCCGGAGGCGGAATTGCCCCGCCCTTGTCGGTCCGGGCTAAGGAAGCTGCTCCGGTTTGCTCTCAGGAGCTTTTGTTCCCTGCAAGCTCTCCGTACAGCCTTGGAGGACCAGGGCAGAAATGGTGGCCTCCCAATCTCTACCCGGAGGAGCCGAGAACTCGGGGCCCCACTCCTCAGTGTGCCCCCAGAGAAAAGCAGTCACTTCCGTGTCCCCAGTCTCCGGCCACACTCCGTGCTCACCCGGCCTGTGACCGAGCGTTGCTATCTCTGGTACCCGACCCCGCGCAGAGTCTCCAAACCCAGCAGATCCCTGCAGTGCGTTCCCGCACCACTCCTCCCCGGGAAGGAAGGGGAGTCTCCCTGGATCTGCCGCCTGCTGGGTCCCTGCTGGAGGAGCCGTGCCCCGACTGGGCCGCGGGTCACAGTTTATGGCAACCCCGAGCTGAGAGCCCGCGACTCTGCTCCGTCTCTGCAGCCGGCTTCCCCGCTCCGATACCTGGGAGCTCTGGCGCACTCAGGCACCCCCGGTCTCTCTGTGACCCCGAGGGTCCTGAGACCACACTGTCCCGGGAGGATTCCACCCCCCGCTTAGCCACTGCAGCGACGTCCCTCCACGGAGCCAACTTCTAAAAGGTCCGATTTTGTGCTCCGCGGCTCTATCACTTGCCAGAAGCGGCCGGCGGAGGCTCCTCCCCCGCCGTCTATCCTCCGGAATATCGCCTCGGATTCACTTCTCCGCACGTCCTACCTTCCAGAAAGTGGTCACTTTTCTGTTCAGAGAGTTGTTGCTACTCTCTTCTTCGGTCTCCTGTTGAGTTCGTAGGTGTTCAGAATGGTTTGATCCCTATTCAGCTGAATTCCTGAGACCAGACGAAATCTAGGTCTCCTACTCCTCCGCCATCTTGCTCCGCCCGGTGTGCAGGTAGCTTTAACAAATTTTCTTTAAGCAGAGGCTACAGGTGTCTGTGAGCCTTCCTCAGGTGGCTCTGTGTTTATGCCGGGGGGCAGGGGAGGTAAATGGTGCCTACTAGCTCTTGGTTTTCAAAGAAGTCCCCCAAAGCACTCCAAAATCAGTATGACAGATCTGCCTCCTGTTTGCCCCCAGAATTGTGTAAACTGCCATTTTTATGTTGGCTCTCGGTGCACGCTGCTGTCTTTTTAAGGGCAGAGACCTGGCTATCCTTTATTCTCCTGGCTCACGCCATGCTGAGTTAGCGAACTTTTAAAGTTCCTGACCCACTGGTTTTAAAAACTCATGGAATTCAACCCCTCTGGTTTTTAAAAGCAAACATTATGGAGATTAGTCTTCCTGTACGAACTCCTTGGTGCAAGGGTCTATTTCTCTTCTATTCATTCCCACACACATCCCTCACTCCCGTGGCAGCCTCCCTCCACCTTTCTGAACTTCCCTAACATTTCAGATGCAGCTTCATCTCTACATTTAGTTGTGGAGTTTGTTGTACCAGTCTTTGAATCGCTCTCAGTCTTAGTGACTTGGGTGTGGATGATATCTAGTTATAAACATGGGATAGGTAAACTCAGGATCCTCTTACTTTTCCATCTTCCCAAGCTCTCCTCTTTCATTTTTGATTTTATTTATTTGAGTCTTCTGTCTCTCTCTTTAATGAGTCTAGCTAATGGTTGATTAATTTTGTTGATGTTTTGAAGAACCTGTTCCTGGTTTCATTGATCTGCTCTATTTTTAAATCCCCATTTCATTTATTTCTTCTCTAATCTTTATTTTTTCCTTTCTTCTACTGGCTGTGGGCTTTGTTTTTCTTTCTCTAGCTCCTTTAGGTGTAAGGTTAGGTTGTTTATTTGATATTTTCTTTGCTTCTTGCTATAGGTCTGAATTGCTATAATCTTCAATCATAGAACAGCTTTTACTGCATTCCAAAGATTTTGGAATCTTGTGTTTTCATTTTTATTTGTCTCCACATATATTTTGGTTTACTCTTTGATTTCTTCGTTGACCCATTCATTGTTTGGTAGCATGCTATTTTACCTCCATGCATTTGCGTTCTTTGCAGATTTTTTCTTTTGGCTGTCAACTAGTTGAACACTGTGTTCAGAAAAGATGAATGATATGATTTCAATCTTTTTTTAATTTCTTGAGACTTGTTTTGTAACCAAACATGTGACCTATTCTGGAGAATGTTCCACGTGCCCTTGAAAAGAATGTGTATTCTGCTGATATGGGATGGAATACTCAGAAAAGATCTTTCAGATCCATCTGGTCCAATGTGTCATTGAAAGCATTGTTAACTTTTGATTTTCTGTCTGGATGACCTATCCACTGATGTACATGGGGTGTTAAAGTTCTCTACTATTTTTTATTACTATTGATTATTTCCTTTATGTTCATTAATAGTTGCATAAATATTTACATTGTTATATCTTCTTGTTGAATTGTTCCCTTTATTGTTATGTAACAATACATAATATCATTGTCATTCTTTGTCTTTTTGTTATAGTCTTTGTTTTAAAGTCTATTTTGTCCAATGTAAGTTTTGGTACCCTGGCTTTCTTTTCACTCCCTTTGTTTTACAATAAATGCTTTTCCATCTCTTCCCTTTCAATCTGCATGCGTCATTGGGTCTGAAATGAGTTTCTTGTGGGCAGTATATAGATGGGACTTTTTCTTATTCATTCAGTCACTCTATTTCTTTTGATTGAGAGTTTAATCAATTTACATTCAAAGCAATTATTGATAGGTATGTACTTACTGCTATTTTCTTACTTGTTTTATGATTGTTTTTGTAGTTTTTCTCTGTTCCTTTCTTCTCATGTCCTCTTCCCTTGTGGTTTGGTGGCTCTTGCTAGTGATATGCTTGGATCCCTTTCTCTTTATTTTTTATGTGTCTATTATAAGTTTTTGATTTGTGATTACTATCAGGTTTATATATAATATCATACATACATACAGGCTATACATACAGCAGTCTATATTAAATTGATGGTCGCTTAAGTTTGAAATGATTCTAAAAATGCTAAATTCTTACTCCCCACAACACACATTTTATGTATATGGTGTCATACTTTGCATCCTTTTATTTTGTGGGTCCCTTGACTGATTTTTATAGATATGATAAATTTTATTGCTTTTGTGCTTTAAACTCCATAATGATTTATAAGTGATTAATCTATTACTTTTATCTTTGTATATACCTGTGAAATTTTTCCTTTCCTAATTTTGTTACTCCTTGTTATTGCATTTTCTTTCCACTCAAAGAATTCCCTTTAACATTTCTTGTAAGGCTGGTTTCATGTGATGAATTCCTTTAACTTTTGATTTTTCTGGGACACTCTTTATCCCTCCTTCTATTCTGAATGATAGCCTTGCTGGATAGAATATTCTTGGTTGCAGATTTTTTCCTTTTAGCACTTTGAATATATCATGCCACTCTCTTCTGGCCTGCAAAGTTCCTACTGAAAAATCAGCTCATAGTTTTATTCAGTTTTCCTTGTATGTAAATAGCTTCTTTTCTCTTGCTGCTTTAAAATCCTCTCTTTATCACAACTTTTTTCCATTTTTATTATTATATGCCTTGATGTGACATGGGCTGATTTTTTGGAGGGCCATCTGAGCCTCCTGGATCTGGATTTTTGTGTCCTCCCCCAGATTAGGAAAGTTTTCAACTATTACTTCTTCAAATAAATGTTCTGCTCCCTTTTCTCTCTCTTCTCTTTCTGGGATCCCTGTACTGCAAATGTTATTATGCTTAATGATATAACTGAATTTCCTTAATCTATTCTCATTTTTTTATTTCTTTTTTTTTCTTTTTCTTGTTCTGTGGGATTGGTTTCCATTACTCTGTCTTCCAGCTCACTGATCTGTTCGTCTGCTTCCTCTAGTCTACTATTTATTCCCTCCAGTGTATTTTTCTATCAGTTATTGAGTTCTTCATCTCTGATTAGTTCTTTTTTATATTTTCTATCTCTTTGTTCATGGTCTCGTTGAGATCCTCCACTCTTTTCTCAAGTCCAGTACATATTTTTATGACCATTACTTTGAATTCTCTATCAGAGAATAGGCATATTGCTTATGACCATTTTGTATAGCTCTTTTGCTGTGATTTTGTCCTATTCTTTCATTTGGGACATATTCTTCTGTCTCCTCATTTTGTCTAACTCTCTATATCAATGAGAAGCTTATAGTACTCTTTGGATGGATTCCTACCAGGGAGGGGGGTTGGATGGGACAGACTGGCAAAAGAACTCGAGTGCAGGGTGTGCACTGTTAGTAAGGTTAGTAAGGTTAGTAAGGTTTGCACCCATATGTTTGTGGAAAGTGACCTGGAGCCACCTTGGTGGGACTCTGGCTGAGCAGGTTGGATGGGGTAGATCCCCAAGAGAATATGGAGGCAGGGCATGAGGTGTTAGTAAGCTAGGTGATGAGTGTTTCTGTTGGTTCCTGCAGGTGTCTAGGTATCTGCACTAGAGTATCCGGGAGAGAAATGGCACTTGCCAGCACTTTTGTTCTCAGAGAATTCTCCTAAAAATCCCTGCCCCTCTGGTGTACATTCTGAGATCTCCTTCCCTTATACTTCAGGTGCTTTCAAAATGCTGTTTCTATGCTGTATATCCATTGGGTTGCTCATTATGCTGTCTCTTTAAGGGTGGGGACTGTTTCTCATTACCCTCCAGCTCTCCCAGAATGGAACCTGCTGATTTTTAAAGTTCTCAGTGTTAAGCCCCACTGAGTGTAAACACTCATGAAGTTAAGCCCTTTCGGTTTTCAAAGCCAAATGTTATGGAAATTCATCTTTCTGGTGCAGGTCCCCCATGTCTGGAGTACCTGGTGTGGGGTCTATTCTTCTTCTTTCTCCATGCTCCTGGTGTTCCTCCCATTTGTGTTTAGTCTCACAGGTTAGTTTGTTTCCTGACTGCATCTCTGCTCTTCCTACCATTTTTGATGTGGCCTCCTCTGTATGATTAACTGTGGACAGTCTGTTCTGCCAGTCTTTGGGTCATTTTCTGGGTTAGTTTCACTGGTGTCAGTGTTATCTAGGTGTATCCATGGGACAAAGAGAATCTATGATCCTTCTACTCCACCATCTTCCCCGGAAGTCTCTCTTTACAAGTGTAAGGTCGGTCTGTGTCTACATTTTCCTGTTTTTTTGTTTTGTTTTGTTTTGCATATGGAAGTCCAATTGTTCCAGCACAGGTTGTTGAAAAGACTCTCTTTTCTCCATTGAATTGCCTTTGCTCTGTGTCAAAGATCAATTGCCTGTATTTATGTGGATCTATTTCTGGGCTCTCTTTTTTGTTGTATTAATCTATATGTCTATATGTCTATTCTTTTTAGTAATACCACACTGTCTTAATTACTATAACTTATAGTAGGTTTTTTTCCTTTCATACAAACTTTAGAGTTAGTTTGTCAATATCCACAAAATATCTTGCTGAGATTTTCATTAGGATTGGCTGAATCTATATGATCTATTTGGGAAGAATAGATATCTTAATAATATTGGGTCTTTCAATCCATGAACAGAGTATCTACTTATATAAACCTCAACTTAAATACATTAAATAATGAAAGGAGTTTATTTACCCCAAAACTGAAAATTTCCAAAGTAATATATAGTCTTTAGGAATAATTTCACATAATGTTCATGTTATTATCCTAGGAGACATGTTTGCCCTGCAGAGGCTAGATTTGCCCTTAGTGGGGCAAAATTGACCCATCATGGTGCTAAATTGACCTCTAGCATTCCAGGTCTCTTATCCATCAACCACCCTACCCAGAGTCTTTGTACAAGAGATTCTAGCCCTGGTCCTAGATCCATTTTGATTTGAACTACCAAAGGTTATGTGCACATTCTTGAAATAGTGTTTCTTTATTAAGTCACATATTCCACTCCACATACTAGATATGGGGCAAGGGTGGAGCCAGCTTCCCTGGAAGCCCATGGATTTCTAAATGGAAACTGGGCACTATTCTATGATGCTATGAAAGCAATCATATATGCAACTATAGAATGAAATTGAAAAGGTAGTGACCAGATTATTCAGGGTAATGTAAAGTAATGGATGGATTTTACACAGGAATGTTAAATGATTAGATTTGTATGTTAGAATTTTTTTCTGTGGTCCACTTGGAATGAATTGAAGTTTATGTGCCTTGAGGTAGATTACTGAGGAAGCTGTGACAGTGGTCCTGGATAGAGAAGCTAAGGTCTGAGATTGACTGTGGCTGTGGCAGGGAGGAGAACAGATTTGAAGAAAGTTTAGGATTTTAAGAACACTCCAAAAAAGCTCTTAGAATGACTTTCTGGTTTCTCTAACTGACAACCTCATTGGTCAGGGAATAAATAATATTAGAGCATATGGCTGGGGCAGGGTGGGGTACAGTTGGTGAATTATTTGGGAAATATTGGGTGTGGAATGTCTTTGAGTCAACCTAAAGGAAATATGAAGTAGGGAAGTGGATTTGGGGTTGTATTATAGTTAGACTGGGGCAGAGACAGAGTAGTTATTATCATATATGGAGAGATTAAAACAAAAGACAGCAAGATTCAAGTAAACTAAATTTTTAATAAAGAATTGGAAGCAGGCAAGGGAAGCAAAGGCAAAGATGAACTATTGAGACCTCCTCAAGATAAAAAGCTTCTGCACAGTGAAGGAAGCAATCAATGAAACTAAAAAGCAACTGACAGAATGGGAGAAGATATTTGCAAATGATATATCCAATAAAATCTATAAAGAACTTATCAAACTCAGGACTCTTGGGTGGCTCAGTCGGTTAAGTGTCTGCCTTCGGCTCAGGTCATGATCCCAGGGTCCTGGGATCGAGTCCCACATTGGGCTCCCTGCTCAGCGGGTTGTCTGCTTCTCCCTCTCCCTCTGCCACTCCTCCTGCTCGTGTACTCTCTGACAAATAAAGAAATAAAATCTTTTTTTTAAAAAGAACTTATCAAACTCAACACCCAAAAAACAAATAATCCAGTTAAGAAATGGCAGAAGTGAAATAAGTCAATCAAGAGAAAGACAAATACCATATGATTTCACTTATATGTGGAACTTAAGAAACAAAACAGAACAACATGGGGAAGGGAAGGAAAAATAAAATAAGACAAAAACAGAGAGGGAGGCAAACCATAAGAGATTCTTTTTCTAAATTTTTTATTAACATATATTATTTGTTTCAGGGGTACAGGTCTGTGATTCATCAGTCTTATACAATTCACAGTGCTCACCATAGTACATACCCTCCCCAATGTCCATCACCCAGCCACCCCATCCCTCCCCCCACCTCACTCCAGCAACCCTCAGTTTATTTCCTGAGATTAACTGAGGGTTGCTGGAGGGGAGATGGGTGAGGGGATGGGATCATTGGGTGATGGGCATTAAGGACCACTTGATGTAATGAGCACTGGGTGTCATATGCAACTGATGAGTCACTAAATTCTACCCCTGAAACTAATAATACACTATATGTTAACTAAGTTAAATATAAATGAACAAAAAAAGAAATGGGCAGAAGACATAAATAAACACTTTTCCAAAGAATACATAGATGGCTAACAGACACATGAAAAGATGCTCACCATCACTTGGCATCAGGGAAATACAAATCAAAACCATGATGAGATACCACCTCACACCTGTCAGAATGCCTAAAATTAACTCAGGAGACGAGAGATGTTGGCAAGGATGGGGAGAAAGGGGAACCCTCTTACACTGTTGGTGGGAATGCAAGCTGGTGCAGCAACTCTGGAGAACAGTATAGAGGTTCTTCAAAAAATTAAAAATAGAACTACCCTATGACCCAGCAATTGCATTACTAGGTATTTATTCAAAGGATACAAAAATGCTGATTTGAAGGAGCACATGCACCCCAGTGTTTGTAGCAGCGCTATCAGCAATAGTCAAATTTTGGAAAAAGCCCAAATGTCCATTGACTAGTGAATGGATAAAGAAGTTATGGTATATATAGTGGAATAGTACAAAATCATCTAAAATAATGAAATCTTGCCATTTACAACAACATGGTTGGAGCTAGAGTGTATTATGCTAAACAAAATAAGTCAGTCAAAGACAAATGCCGTATGTAGAGTTTAAGAAACAAAACAGATGAACATCAGGGAAGGGAAGGAAAAATAACATAAGATAAAAAGAGAAGGAAGCAAACCATAAGAGACCTTAAATATACAGGACAGACTGAGGCTTGCTGGAAGGCAAGTGGGTGGTGGGATGGCTAAATGGGTGATGGGCATTAAGGAGGGCACTTGTTGGGATGAGCACTGGGTGTTATATGTAAGTGATGAATCACTAAATTCTATTCCTGAAGCCAATACTACACCATATGTTAACTAACATATTTAAATTTAAAAAAATAGAAAAGAAGAACAAAATTGGAAGCTAATTTTAAAGCCTGTGTATTATTTATTCTTTAAGTTAATTGTTAAGTAAACTAGTTATGGCTCTTATTCTTTAGTGTATTGATCAATCCTTGTTATAATTTTAGTATTCTAAATTGAAGAATAATTTTTTGTGTGATTTTATATAGATGTCTGAAGTGGCTGTGTTCCAAATTAATAGTTGCAATCAAGATTCTGATGCCCAGCACAGGAAGACAAGATAAGCAGCACCTTTTCCTAATAGTCTCTTAATGAGGCTTGTCCCTGTTTTTATAGAAGTAAAATTTGTTAATGAGTAAGGCCTGAAGCCTCAATTTTAAATTATCCTGAAGGTAATCCATGAAACATGGAGATACACTTTTTAAACACTGCATTAGTTTTCTGATTAGAAAACTAATGCTGCTATAACAGATTACCACAAATTTAGTGGCCTAAAATAATGGCAATGTATTAACTTACAGTTCTGGAGGTCTGAAGTCATAAAATCAGTGTGTCAGCCGGAATGTTCCTCCTAGAGGCTCTAGGAAGGAATTCGTGTCCTTGCCTTTGCCAGTTTCTAGAGGCTACTTGCATTCTTTGGCCCAGGCCTGTTTCCCATATCATTTTGGCTGATGCTTCTGTCTTCACATCTCTTTCCCTGACACTGTCTCTCCTGTTCCCCTCTTTCACTTCTAACGACCCTTGTGATTGCATTGGGCCCTCCTGGATAATCCAGGATAATCAATCTCATCTCAAGGACATCTGATTCTATCAGCTTAATTCCATCAACAGCCATAATTTCCCCTCTCTACACGACATATTTACACATTCTGGTAATTAAAGCATGCACACCTTTGGGGCCATCATATTGCCTGCCATAGTGGGTCTATGTAACCAAGACAGACCTTGTGACTCTTCTCTCCTGGACTCAGCTGGTTGGATCAGGATAGATGCTGGACATTGGTGGAATAATCTCTAGCGATGAGTCAAACATTGCTCAGTACTTGAACTGTCAGATTATAGGGAACCTAGCCTTGCTTAGCCATTTTAGGCCACATACATGCCGTTTAGTAAGCAGAAAAGACAGGAAATTGCAGATATGTGGAGAGCAATAGAGGCAAGAAATAGTCTGGGGAGACAGAAAGATAAAGTAGGTGTGTGATGACTTTCAAGCCTGTCTATATGGCCCAGTGTTCTTTGTTTCCAGTCCTTTGAAGTCCAGGCAAATGCCTATCATGTCCTTGAAAGAAAATCTTTTTACTCACTGTGAGTGGATGCTGTTTCCTTGTACCTACAAGTTCTCTAACTGAAATTATTTATACATATATGAAGCAACAATAATTAATCATTATTGAACACTGATTTGAGGATTGGAATACAAAACTTGGGCTTGAATTTAGTTTTCCATGCTGCCCATTCTTTCCCTTCTTATAATCAACATCTCAAATCAACAAAGAAGGGAGTTAAAACATTGATTCAGAAGAGTTTCCTTGCTGGGGACTGAGATGTTTGATGGGTCTCTGTCACTCCCACTGGTGATTAATACATTTTCAGCTCATCTTGCAGCTTAACACTTTAAGATACATTTTCATCTCTTTTACTTACTGATTATTAAAAACAAACATTACAGTATTTGGGGACCGGCAATATCAAATTAATAATGTGAATGCCAGATGGCCTGTTACTGTCAATAAAACACAACAAACCCAGTTAGAGTTCCCTTCTTTACTTAGCTTGTCTAGTGACAGCCATTCCTCAGCAGCCCCACCCCTCATGACTTTGGAACATTCATTTCTGGAACTCACTTGGAATTCCTTTTGGACCTGAAAAGTGAGTCAAATTTGGGCACCCAGGTCAACATTGCAGAGTAATGGAACTTAGGTCATTTCTTGTCGGGAAGTCACTGCCTCTAAGCTGAGGCTCAAAGTGAAAACCATTTACTTTTTAAATTAATTTTTTATTAATGGTTTTGTGGAGGTATAATTTACATATGATAAATTCACCTGTTTTAATTCCATGATATCTTAGTATATTTACAGAACTGTATAACCATCACCATGATCTCATTTTAGAACATTTCTACCTCCACCCCCAAATGAAACCCATGCCCATTTATACTCAGTCTCCATTCCTGCCTCAGCCCCAGGCAAACCACTTGTCTACTATCTGTCGCTATAGAATTGCCTCTTCTGGACCTTTCTTATAAATAAAATCATAAAAGATGTGGCCATTTTCTATCTAGCACTTTCACTTAGTGTATTTTTTCCCCCTAGTGTAATGTTTTGAGGTTCATGCATATGATAACATGTATCAGTACTTCCTAACTTATTATTGCTGAACAGTATTCCATTGAATGGCTATAGCACATTTTGTTTATCTGTTTTCTAAAATATTAATTTTTACTATTAGATCATGAAAATGTATTCTAGCTCAGAAAATGAGCTGGACATTGATGGAACCTGCCAGATGTAGTCAGATCTAGGGCACCAGGATAGATTTATGTTGGTGTTTCATTACAGTTGTGAATTCTTGGATTAACATTCTTTCCCTTGAAGAAGACTCAAAGTTCAGCTCAGTCTGAATCTTCTGGTTGGGAGGCCTGGGTACACTGACTCCGGGCTCATTTTCTCCGAACTCACATCTCCATATCTGTGGTAGATAAAATCTAGCATTTAGGGGCAGGAAAACTCTAGACCAACAGAAAAACATTCACCCCTTGGCACTCATCTGAGGGTGGTGTAAGTATAGGATCTTTGTTGGCAGGAAGGCAACAGTTCAGAACACCTAACAACAGAACTTGAGAACATCCAGCTTCTCATGCCTCACAGGCTTTCTCAGTCTTGCTGAATTAACATTTCTGCCTTTTTGTGTTTCTAGGATTTCTCAGCTGTAAGAGGTCTGGAAATACGTGGATTACATAACTGGCTCTTATTTCCTTTGTTCAACATTTATTGAGCGCCTGTTATGTGCTAGGCCATTTGTATACATGGTCAATTAAATCCTTGCAATAATCTTATAAAGTAGCTACTCTTATACTTATTTTACAGATGGAGAAATTGAACCCCAGAGAGACTAAGTTATTTGCTCCAACTTACCCAGGCCAAATGGTAATCAAGATTTGAACCCACTTGATCTAAGGCCAATCCTCCCTACACACTAATAAGCTGCTTTGAACATGCAGCTTTAAAAAAGGCGGAATTTAATTTATCATGGTAGAATAGGGATGGAGGACGTAGAAGATAGTTAGAACGGGTTTTTCTCAGTGGTTTTAGGGACAGAAAAAGGACAGAGGCTTGATAACTATCAGAATCATGGGGTGAGGGTGGGATCAGGGGAAGAAGTGCTCACCTGTTCAGTTTACATGTGCTCCCAAGGTGATTCTATTAATCTCAGTTTCCCTAGTCCATAGCTTTGCTTGGTTCATACTCTAGTTGCGTAAATAATTGTAAGGATCAGATAGTTCCTAAAAGACAGTAAATAATTGATACTTCATTCTGTTGTGATGAAAATAAGTGATAAGTGGAAATATAAAATATTAATACTTCATTCTGATATGATGAAATAGGTGATAAGTGGAAATATAAAATATTAAGAGACTTCCCAGGAACTTAGATGCGGTGAAAGGAGGGTCATGGATTATGAGACATAGAACTAAAATACTTGGCTTTTTAACTTTGATTCACACTTTTGCCTCCACCCAAATATTTTTCTCACACATTTTGCTTGTTTGAAACCTTCTTAACCTCTATTTCTCATCAAGAATATCAGGCCTTTGGAGAAGACTTCCCTGATCACCCACTTTAAAGTTAGTCCCATTCTTAAAGCACCTGCTTTTAATCTCCCTGACATGATCACGGTTTGTAATTACATAGTTTATTGACTTGTTCAAGGTCTGCCTTACCTCATCCTTTACACTGTAAATTCCCTGAGGGCAGAGAACAAGACTGTTTTAATTACCCTTATAGAACCATCTGCTAGTGTAGTGCTAAGCGCTTAAAGAATCTCAGTGAAAAAAATTTGTAACTATATGAAGGATAGATGTTAACTAAACGTATTGTGGTAATCATTTTGCAATATATGTTGTACACAAACTTATATGGCATTGTATGTAATTATATCTCAATAAAACTGGGATTAATTTATTATAAATTAATAAAAATAAATTAACAATATCCCTAATGTATTTTTATATAATTAATATATTTATATATTTACATATGTAACATAGTTAATATCTCTTAATATAATTTTATAGCATAGTATAAATTGTAAAATTTATATTTTATATAAAATAAAATATAAAAAATTAATTTATATTAATTAAAAGTAAAACAAAACACTATCAGTAGTAAAATAAACAGGTCAGGCTTCAAACAATGCCTTTGAAGCCTACTTTCAAGCTCCTTAAATATATTTTTTTAAAGATTTTATTTTTTATTTGAGAGAGAGAGGGAGAGTGGAGGGGGAGAGGAGGGAGAGAGAGAATCTGAAGCAGTCTCTGTGTTAAAGGCAGAGTCCAATGCAGGGCTCGATCCCACAACCGAGCTGAAACCAAGAGTCCACTGCTCAAGTGACTGAGCCACCCAGGCGTCCCAAGCTCCTTAAATACTGAAGGGAGTTGCCACTTTGTGGGAGTTAACACATCTTGTAGACCAGCAGGCTGCTGGGTACACAAATTTCCAGTTGCACTCAGCCCACTTCAATCTAGCAGCTGAGATTGATACACTTGGAAGCTTTCTAAGTTGTCATCATTGCCTGAGGCCCATAAAACTATTGTCTCGATGGAGACAAGTTAGCACGCTCTGCACCTTTCTTTCTAGGCCCCGCAGATCTGACAACTCAGGAAAATCCAAAGAGGGGACCTTCTAAATTTTAAAAGAAACCACTCAGCTGCTTAACAGCTATTTTAATTTTTGTTGTCATTTTTTTTAGATTTTGCATGTACATCTGCCTTAAATGAAGTTCCAGTAGTTTTAGTAGGGCAGAGGAAGAAATGTCTAGAAAATGTTTCCTTGGCTAGGAAGCATCTGGAAGACGAGGTGAGCACTAAAGCGCCAAATAGCTCTAGCTGTCTTTAATACAATACCACAAGCAAGGAAAGTCAAACTTCAAATCAATTTTCTTTTCTTGCCTCACTAATCTCTGAGGAAGTACTTAAAGGCTAGTAGTAGAGGGTACCTGGGTGGTTCAGTCAGTTGAGTGTCCGACTCTTGACTTTGGCTCAGGTCACCATCTCAGGGTCCTGGGATGAGCCCTGTGTTGGGCTCTGTGCTCAGTAGGGAGTCTCCTTGAGGATCCTCTTTCTCCCGGTGCCCCTCTCCCCCATCCCCACTCGCACACACACTCTCTCTCTAAAATAAATAAATAAATCTTTAAAAAATTGTAGTAGTAGACACTGGCAAATTAATTCCCAGTAAGTATTACAATCACTTTGCCCTGAAATTCTGATGACAGCTGTTTCTATACTGTTAGTGAAAACCTGGTTATGTTGAGAGTAGCATTTTCCCATTCCCCAGCCAGCAACCTGAAATCACGTTTGTACAGCTGAAGCACTGAAGCTCCAACACAGGTGAGTGAAATAAAATCTCCCACCAGCCTTTTCCTGATTTTCTGAGGAAAGCTAAGCTGAGGCAAAGCTGCATGCTGAAACCATTGTGTTGTGTTGTGTTGGAAAAAAAAAAAATCCAGCAACCAGCTATTTTCTAGTGAGGTATAAATTACTTGAGGGTAATTCTCTGGAAAGATCTTCAGTGAGAGACGTGAGTTTTAAACTTCTTTTGGATTATTTGTGATGAGAACAAGTTCCTCTTAATTTCTGTGAGAAAGTGCAAAGGTTTAAGGTATCTGGTTCATAAAGAGCAGGCAAGCCATTGCCCCTAAACTGAAACATTTATTTTCTCCTCTTCACCTTTTTTATGGTCTTTTACCTGAAATTTCCTGGTTAGCACTGGGAGGTAATTCATTGATAGACCCCTTCCTTTTTCTTTAGGAGGGTGACTTTGACCAAAACAACACATTCTTTGCTAATAATTTCTTTTTTTTTCCTGTTCCCTCTCTTCCTTTAAAAACCTTTCCTTTTCTGCAGCTTGATGGAGTTCCTTCCTATTTCCTAGATGAAATACTACCCAGTTCATGAATTGCTGAATAAAGCTAATTTAATCTTTAAATGTAATTCAATGAATTTCATTTAATATCATATTGTGATAATTAGATTGGCTCTTAAATTTGAAGAGAAAATGCTGACACCTAGAACTCAATGTAAAAGCATCTTTTAAAAAATGTAGATATGGGGGCACCTGGGTGGTTCAATTGGTTAAGCGACTGCCTTCGGCTCAGGTCATGATCCTGGAGTCCCGGGATCGAGTCCCGCATCGGGCTCCCTGCTCAGCAGGGAGTCTGTTTCTCCCTCTAACCCTCCCCCCTCTTATGTGCTCTCTCTCTCAAATAAATAAGTAAAATCTTTAAAAAAATATAGATATGAATTGTGAAGATATTAAGGAGCAGTGTGATTTAAACCAATATTAAGTTCATCATCTGGAATATGCATAGACAAACTAATGCCTATTAGGACAAACACATATGTATGCACAATTTTTGTGGTGTTTTGGTTTAATAAAAATCCATATGTTTGGCCTAATTTTTGTGGACAGCCCTTATTTTCGTAGTAAAGGCAGAGAAAAGATTACCAAAACCAGAGTGCTCAGTGGAATATAGTTTTCTTCTGTCCATATTTATACTAGAATCTCTCTTTTTAATTTTTTAAAAGTAATCTCTAGGCCCAACATGGAGCTTGAACTCACAACCCTGAGATCAAGAGTCACATGCTCTACCAACTGAGCCAGCCAGATGCCCCATTAGAATATCTCCTCATGTTTGTTCCGTGGATTTTTTATTGTAACAGTGGCAAGCTCTGTCAAGAGCAAGGACTTACTCCAATTACATCTCTATTAAACTGAATGGTTAATAAAAGGTTTACAATATTTTCCCATACTATATTAAATAAGAAGTGTTATGCTTACATGTGAAAACATATAGTGTTCTACCTACATGTCATTTTGAGTCTATCAAAACGTGTAATACTATTTTAAAACTCAATAACACAGTTTGGATTAGTGTTTGCAAATTCTAAGAGTTGCTCAAAAAGCTCTGAAAAATCTAAGGCTAAGGCTGCACTGTCAAAAAAGAGTGACCTTTTGCCATAGATGGCTATTAAGCAATTGAAATAGGACTAGTCTGAATTGAGGTGTTGCCGTTAGTAAAATTCACACCGATCTCAGATTTAGTACGGAAAAGAGGAATGTTAAGTATCTCCCTAATAACTTTTATTGATTTCTTATAGAAATATTTGGGATATTTTGGGTTAAATAAGATGTACTCTTCAAATTATGTTGTTTCTTTTAGCCTTTTTAAATATTGTTACTAGAATATTTATGTTACCAATGAGGCTTGCGTTACATTTTGATTGGAGAACAGGGCTCTCCAGGCCAAGGATTAGCTGTTTCAATCTTAATTTCTTATTGGCTCTGTCTTTAGAAGCTTTTTGTTGCTTCTTGCTACTGAACAAGGTAAATTATGGGTTTACAGTGGGTTTTCTATAGATAATTCTGAATAGTTGTTGATTACTCACTTAAGAGTCCCTGGATGGCCCCTTTCAGGTAGAAAGGCCAACTTCACTTAAAAAGGGTACAACTAGAGACTTGATACCAGGTGATTCCTTGTGACATAAGAACAAAATAAATGCTTTTCTTCCTTCCTTCCAATCTTTTTGGCTAATCTATGTTGAAAGCTAAAGTGTACCCAGGTATCTAGGAGGGACGTTTATGT
Source organism: Callorhinus ursinus (assembly GCF_003265705.2). Taxonomy (NCBI): domain Eukaryota; kingdom Metazoa; phylum Chordata; class Mammalia; order Carnivora; family Otariidae; genus Callorhinus; species Callorhinus ursinus. The sequence goes on along the minus strand of NW_027397075.1, from coordinate 25,486,859 downwards.
TCTACTTGTAGCAGTGAGAAATGCACGTGATCTAAAATGCATTTCCTTTACTTTCACTCTTCTAAAATAGGAACAAATTTGTAGCACATTCTGTATTTCTTGGGGAAAATAATGTTTGACTTTCTCTCAGTTTTGTAAGCACTTAATTTCCAAGCACTGCATTGGTGATAACATGAAAGAATATGGCAAAAATTGAAAGCCACATAATTCTCATTTGTGATCCACATAATGATTTCTGTAAAAGAGCTCTGGGGATTCTGTCCTGAAATTTTCTTGTAAGATTAAGTGCTTTTTATAATGTTAGCAAGTATGTGAAAAATTGGAGTATTTATGTAGATACATCATTTCATAGAATATGAATGTCTCAGAGAAGAGTTAATGCTCCATATAAGATATTGGTACTATAGACACAGTGGTTAAAATCTTACTTGTCTTGTTAGATTCTGCTTTCAAGTTTCTGATTTGGCTTGATGAACTGGGAAATAATTTTCAAAATAATAATAATTTCCATTCTTTTACTCATGCCCTAGACATTTGTTGACCCTCAGCTCCGGTGAGAGGCTTCATGATAAAGCAGGTGCTCAACCACAACATTATTGGCATTTTGGGCTGGATCATTCTTGGTTGAAGAGAGGGTACTGTCCTATGTATAAAGTTTAGCAACATCGTTTGTACCAGCAGCATACATTATGACAACCCAAAATGTCTCCAGACAGGGTCAAATATTCCCTGGGAAGGAAAATCATCTCCTCAGTTGAGAAGCATTGATGACAGCAAGAAAGAGCAGATGGGAGTTGGAGGTGGGAGTGGGAGAAAGACCAGGGAAATGGCAGTTGGGATTGAAGAGATGAGTGGATTTAAGAGACATAAGGAGGAAGAATAGAGAAGTCTCTGTGATTGGTAAATTGTGTGGACTGAGGGAAAGGCAGGAGTTAGCAACAAGTTGGGTTTGGCCAACTGGAGAGATTGTGGTGCTATTACTGAGCAAAAAAAAAAAAAAAAAAAAATAATGGAGGATGAAATATGCCAGACAAGAGGAGTCCCATTCAGATACGGTGGGTTTGAGTGGGGACATGACAATGGAACTGTTGTCTAGAAAGTGGGTCCAGGAGTCTGTAGTATAGGAGTAAAGTCTGGACTGAGAGGCAGATTGAGGAGGCCAAGTCTTAGTAGGTGATATCAGGACAGAATTGTCTTTCAAGAGAAGGTTATTCACCTGCCAGAGAAAAGGGTGAGTTGGATATGAACATCCAATCTGATCGTTTTGTTAGAGATTCTCAAACATTCCACTAAGATGAAGCAGAGAGAAACCTAAAAACCCACGTATCAAAACATTTGAGTATTGAGAGATACTGAATTGAGAGAATGATGGAGGAGGAGGAGAACTGAAGGAAGAGAGAAGAAGAAATGACATGTAACTCAGGTAAAAGTGAAGAGAGGAAGGTTGCTTATTCATTTACTGTTTATTGAGTGCTATTAACCATTATACGATTTTTATTTCAAAGACACTGGGAAATTCACAGATTCTTGCAACCCACTTTCTTATACCACATTTTAATATGAAAAATTTCAAACATATAGAAGAGTGGAAAAAATTTTACAGCAATAGCATGTATCCATCACCTAAATTATACAATTAAAATTTAAATATACTTGCTTTATTATGTTATCTATCCATGTATCCATCCATCCATTAAAGCATCTTAATTTTTTGATGCCTTTTTGAGTAAGTTGCAGAGCTCAGTACATTTATCCCAACTACATTCACATATGCATATTATGAGCTGGAATTCAACATTTGTTTAAAATTTTTTTGATCTACTTATATTATTTTTAAAATCCATATCCAATTGCCTCTATTGGAAAATGGGTAGCAACTAATTTTATATACTTTTTTTTGTGAGCCTGTTTGGGATGCTAATACTAAAGACTTTTACTAACAGTTATGCTAGATTAGATTCTTGAATACAGAGGCCATTTCTTTTCTGTATCCTGGTACTTAGTATTTGGCCAGGCACAAGGTAGGATCTCTATTTGTTAAATGCATTTTCTGCAGCTAGAGATAGGATACCCTGTCTTGATCAAATGGAGTTAAGCTTAGGCCATGTCTCAGGCATCTTTGGGATTACTAAATACTGCTTGCCTTCCTGATGCCCTTACCAGTCCGTGAAAGAATAAACTATGCAGTGTTGTTTGTTATAAAGAATTTGGAACCTAAATCTATAGGTTCAAGTATTGTCTTTGCTGCTATGTGGCCTTGGACAAATCTCTTAGCCTGAACTTACTCATTTATTAAATTGGATTTGAGGGTACCTACCTACATTTGATGCCCACACTGTGAGTTTCCAACTAGCTTTTGCGTGTAGTAGAACATTGTCTCTTGTGACCTGTTCCTGAATTGTCCTCTGTTATTTCACATTCAAAGGATGTGAAAGCATCAGCAGTCTTCACTCACCTTTTCCTCTCTCCTGTCCACCCTCCTTGCCTTCTTCTCTCCTTTTTATTAATCTCTGGAACTTAAACATGTTACAGAAGTAAATAATAACAAACAAACAAACAAACAAACAAACAAAAAACCCCAAATAGTTCAGAGTCAAAGACGTCTTGTCAAGGAAAGAGCAAAAATAAAAATCCATAGTACCTCAGTGTTCAAAGAGGCAGAAAATTCTGAAAGCCTTAGGCGAATTGTGCCCTCATAGAGGGAGCCTACATTCTAGAAGAGAGCAGTCTTGTGAAAGAGGGGGAAACAAAGGGTTTTAAGCGCTCCAGAACTGTTGAGAGACAGGGTTGCTACCCTGCTAGAGTTATTAAAGTTGATTTCTCCAAGCCATTTACTCAAAAAGACCACCTAAAATGACTGGCTGCCTGATTTTAAATTATCTCTTTTTAAGAACATAATTTGAAAAATGCTAGTAGTTATTGCTACATAACACTTTTACGTCGAAGATTTATAGGACTGTTTTTCTTTTGTTGTTGTTGTTGTTTTTTAGATAAAAATGGTTGAGGAAAGAGGTTTAAAATGTAGTTCACAATATGCAAGGGAACATTTTTTGCTTGCTGCATTTGAATTGCATCATATAACATGTAGTACTTTTTCCTCCTTTGGGCTTACTTTAAAATACTAACTTGTCCGATAGCTACTCCATATTTTCGAACTGGTTAATGATGAATTTGCAACTCAAATACTTATAACATTGTTGATTAAAGTTGCTTTAATCTCTTGGAGCTTCTTTAGATACCTATGATGTTTAAAAATGCTTTTTAAATATGGGTAAATTAATTTCCTAAGTAACAGTGACAAGATTTATAATGAAGGAAATTTTTATATTAATATAGGAGCCACAATGTTAAGAAACTCTGTTACAGTAAACTGTTACAAACTTTTATAATAGAGGCAAGGACAAAGTTTGCCTTGAAGGGTTTGGTTGGGAAGCAGTGGTTTATACCGTAACATCTGATTTCATGTGTTTGTGCCAAGAGTGTTTCCTTTTTGTCTTTTTCCTTTTTATATGCAACAACAATAGGAGCATGTTTAATATTGATGAGTTTGACCTCCTGGGAATTATAGTATATGTACCCTTTTGGAATACAAATGCTATTTGATTTATATGGTAAATACATAGAATTTTGGAGATTAGCATTTTAATCAACTCTAATCTCCTAGGATTTTTTTTTTTATTTCCTCACCTTGCCATTTTTTGAAAATGCCAAGTTTGAAAAATGAATTTTTGAAATGGCAGCTAATGTTCTCTCACGTAAATAGATGCAAGGTCTGCATCAAACATAAAAGGAGCACTATATGTAGTAACCTTTCCTAAAGCATGTGCTCAAGCACATTAACACTGTTCAAGATGATCAGTTATTAAAAGAACAATCCATTCAGTCAACAAATATTTATTGAAGAGCCATGTTTCTGCAGGCACGTTGTGGGGAGGGGTGGGTAGTATATATGGCTTCGATATTGTAGCACCTCCAAATTGGAACGTGGCTTCAGTTTCCCCCCATCTAAAATTCTCTTTTTTTGTTTAACTTTTTTCATCGCAGGTCCCGGAGCTTTGAAGTTCCTTGTGTGTCTTCCAGCTGACGAACTTCTTCCACGGGGACAATGCATTCGATTCACACGGTGGAGATGAAAGTCCCCAAGATAGAGCAAACATTTTTCGCGCCCCGCTTCGGTGAGGAGCCAAGCGAGGGCGGAGGGGTCAGCGGCGGCCATTGGGGGGCCAGGCCCGGACTGCGTTCTGCGCTGCCATTGGCTGGCTCTGGGTGCTGCACTGAGCATGTTCGAGCCCCGCTTGCTCGGGGCTGCAGGCACAGGCACTGCAGCCGCAGGAGCAGGAGCAGGCACGCATTGTGCAAAGAGGCGGCAGATGCGAGCAGGGCCAGCCCCACGCGCGTTGGCCTCCTCGCCCAGAGGCTTGCCGGGCCGCTTGACTGGCCCCCGTGCCTACCCCTGTGCGGGCTGGGGGCCAAGGAGGGCCGGCATGGCCTGAGTGTTGGAGGCGCCTCGGCTCAGCGGCGGGATTGCAACATGGGGAACCAGGATGGGAAGCTGAAGAGGAGCGCAGGTGATGCCTTGCACGAAGGCGGAAGCAGCGCAGAGGATGCTGTTGGGCCCAGAGATGTGGAAGCCACAAAGAAGGGGAGCGGGGGCAAGAAGGCGTTGGGCAAGCACGGCAAGGGGGGAGGGGGTGGCGGCGGGGGGGAGCCAGGCAAGAAGAAGAACAAGTCGGAATCTAGAGCCTCAGTGTTTTCCAACCTGCGGATCAGGAAGAACCTGTCCAAGGGGAAAAGCACCGGTGGCTCCCGCGAGGATGTGCTGGACTCCCAGGCCCTGCAGACCGGGGAGCTGGACAGCGCGCATTCTCTGGTCACCAAGACTCCAGACCTCAGCCTCTCGGCAGACGAGACGGGCCTGTCGGATACCGAGTGTGCTGACCCATTCGAGGTAACCCGTCCGAGTGGCCATGGACCCACTGATGCTGGGGTTGGGGGCAGGGTGGTCTTGGAGGATTTGGAAACAGCCGTGGGGATGCAGGATGGACAAAGGACCAGTTCAGGCTCGGACACGGACATCTATAGCTTCCACTCGGCCACGGAGCAAGAGGATTTGCTTTCAGACATTCAGCAGGCGATCCGCCAGCAGCAGCAGCGGCAGCAGCAGCGGGGCTCCGAGGAGCCTGCAGCGCCCTCCGCAGCCGCCTCCCCCCAGCCCGGGGCCTTCTTGGGCCTGGACCAGTACTTGCTGGGTTCCAGCAGCACAGCCCGGGAGGCCCCTTGCAGCCCTGACCCGGAGCGGGCTCTGTCTGCGCTTTCTGACCTGCCTGGCAGCCTGGCCACCGAGCCCCAGGTGCCTGAGCAGCCACCGCCCCCCAGCGGCCCTGGAGCCTTGGCGATGCCTGGCCTGCCTGAGGGCCAGCCCGCAGCCGCAGCCTCGCCCTCCTCCCCCGCCTTCCCGTTCCCTGAGGCCCCGCCGGGTGAGGGCTCGGCCAGAGCTGCCGGCCCAGGGGCTGGGGACACTGACGAGGAAGGCGAGGAAGATGCATTTGAGGATGCCCCCCGAGACTCTCCAGGGGAGACGTGGGGTCCGGGGGTGGAAGAGGTTCCCCCGAAGCTGGGGGCAGAGCCCGAGGGGGAGCCCAGCAGGCCCGGCGCCCTGGCAGCTGCCTCCCTGCCCAGCAGCCCTGCGCCGAGCCCGCGCTGCTTCAAGCCCTACCCGCTCATCACTCCCTGCTACATCAAGACCACCACCCGGCAGCTCAGCTCGCCCAATCACTCCCCCTCTCAGTCCCCCAGCCAGAGCCCCAGGATCAAGAGGCGGCTAGAGTCCTCTCTGAGCCGGGGACCCAGGGCTTCCCTAGTCTCTGCCGCTGCTCCAGCCAAGAAGCACCGGGCTGACAGCGGCCTCGCCTGCGGCCTCAGCCGTTCAGCCGACTGGACTGAGGAGCTGGGCAGCCGTGCGCCCCCGGCCGGGGGCTCTGCGCACCTGCTGGAACGCGGGGCGGCCTCGGAGGGGAGTGGTGGGGCGCCACCAGTGCAGGCGGCCAAGGTGTCTGGGGCACAGGCGGCTGCTGATTGTTTCCAGAACGTGTTCACAGGTGAGTGCACCCTGCCGCCGGGTTGCCTGCCAATCAGGGCCTTCCGCCCTCACCTGCTCTCCGCACTCTGAGACGCCTAGACCTGCTTAGGGCATATCCTGCCTTCTTAGGGGAGGCCTTTTCAGGTCCTGCACACCAGTTCAGTAAAATTTCTTTTTTTTTCTTTTCTTTTTTCTTTTTCTTTTCTTTTCTTTTCTTTTCTCCCCTTTCCTTTTTTCTTTCTTTATATACAGAGAGAACAACTTTGTTGTGTCTCTCCTAAGTCATCTCAAGAAAGGGCTCCTCTGTCCATTTCTCCAAAACATGTGCTGTTCTCTATGTCCAGGGGCCCACCAGGCAGATCAACTCTTTTTTTTTGGCCTAGTTAGCTGAGCCATCATTCTCTGTCTGTCCTTATCCCCACAGCATTAAAAAGAACAAAATTATTAATGATTCTTTGACAAGGGTCAATGTTGGAGAAACAAATAATTTATTCCAGTACTATCCAGAGGCGACCTCTGACTACTCTAATATGTGTGTGTATATGTATGTATGTAATATGTAGTTTCTATTTTGCAGCAATCTGGGTAGACTACTCATAGAAGTTAAGGGAATATTGCTGGGCGCCTGGGTGGCTCAGATGGTTAAGCGTCTGCCTTCGGCTCAGGTCATGATCCCAGGGTCCTGGGATCGAGCCCCGCATCCGGCTCCCTGCTCAGCGGGAAGCCTGCTTCTTCCTCTGCCTCTGACTCTCATGAATAAATAAATAAAACATTAAAAAAAAAAAGAAGTTAAGGTAACATTGCCATTTGCTGATGCAACCAAATCTGATACATGGTATTAGAAAGTTAATAAATAATGAAATAGAATATTAGAGATAATTTTCGTTTGGCTTTATGTCCAATCAAAACAGGGTATAGCTTGGAGATAGTGAAGGTGAGAAACCAAAAGGACATGTAATCCAACTGGTACCTCTCTTTAGCCTTTGTAATAGATTCTGATGGACACCATAAAGCCCAGCTAAGGGGTTCACTTACTGTGATTAAAAAGCAAGTAGTATAATGAGTTTATCCTTTCTTATAGGCTTCTAGGTCCCAAGGCCTTACCTGAAGTACCCACTGGTAGAGTGACAGTTTGTTTCATGTTCTCTTACTTCTACTCTTTATTATGAAAGGAAATACTGGCTGTAAGAATTTAAGGAGTAGGAAAGAATGAAAATTTATGCAATTACTGGTAGGTTTGTGATAAATAATTGAATGACTAAAAATTTCAAATGTAATTTGAAAAGCTTAACATCCTCTGTTCTATTACTTTAATAAATGGGTTATCTATAAAACATTTCTTAAGTGACATTTCTCAATGGGCATAGCGACTTTGGCTAAATGCCATTAATGTTGTGGTAGTTACTTGTATTACTACATTTTTATTTTCACTTATGGATTACCTTTTATTTTACATTTCTAGATTCTTAAGAGTAGCCTTTTTTATTCACTTTGTTCATTTATTTATTGCTTGCTCCCTTTCCCTCTCTCTTTTTTAACTTCTCTTCCCTTCCCTTTATTGTGTAGGTTAAATTAAAAGTAATGCTTATAGTCTAAAACCCTTCAGATAAATTGTAAAAAAAAAAAAAAAAAAATCCCTGAAAGACCATTTTTAAAGAAAGAAGACAGGAAAGTTCTTCAGTTAATTTTGTGAATTTAGTGTTGGTGAGAAATCATGTGTTTCCTCTTTACCTAGGTCATCATTCATTTATAAATATATATGTGTATATATATATTTTAAAAAAGATTTATTTATTTGAGAGCGAGTGCATGCGCAGGGGAAGGGGGAGGGGTGGGCGAGAGAACCTCAGGCAGATTCCCCACTGAGCACAAAGCCCAGACTTGGGGCTAGATCCCAGGACCCTGAGATCATGACCTGACCAAAACCAAGAGTCAGACACTCAACACACCGAGCCACCCGGGTGCCCCTATAAATATATATTTTTAAATGAAAATATCACCATGATTCACATTATCGCTTATTAATATTAATGGTTGCTCTTTCTAATAGCATTAGACTTTGGATATACATTCATTCCTTAAATTTTACAAATGTGTATGTATATATTCTGGGCACCCACATTATACCAGGCAATATGTTAGTGGCAGGACCTACAAAGGTCATTAAATCATGGTTCTGCTTCTCCAGGGTAGTACTCAGGGGCAATGGAGGGGTGTAGTGCTGTCCTCTGGGAGCAATAAGGGTAAAGGGACTGATCTCCTTGGCAGGGGTCAGGGAAAAAGACTTCATAGGAAGATTGATCAGAGTCCTGAAGATCATAGGCCCTAAACAGGTTGAAGATTTGTTTTCCTTAAGAGGAGGAAAAAAAAAAGCTTATTCTTGTTATTTGCATTGTATTTTAATTTGCTAAGTATTTCCAAATTTGAAATTTCAGACTCTTCAAGGAGTCCTGTTCAGTAAGCACCTGTTTTCTGTTGGCTGCTCCAGGGAGAATTTTTTACTCTGCAGGGCAAGAGTGCAGTGCGAGTTGTTTTAATATGGATATCACCGACTTTGTTTTTGATGTTTGGATACAGCTGGTCAGCGATCAGTGGATATTTGTGTAGCCATTTCCAAATATTTATCTCACCCACTCACTCTCTTTAAAAGAAATCGATAGGTTTAACCTAATCTTGTAACTAGGGGGGAAATGCAGGTAGGTAAAGAGATGAAATGACTTTCTCAAGGTCACACTGTGACTCATTCAGAGGCAGAGCCAGAAATAGAAGCCTAGTCTACTGATTTAGGTGTGAATGTTCTTGCTTAGTACTCATTTTTGAATGTTTGGTGATGTAAGACAACACAGAGTAAAAACTGTTTATAAAAAATACAGAATTTTAAATCTTCACTTAGGAGAATTTTCAGGTTCTGTTTTTAATAAGGTCAATCCCTTTAATCGTTGAACATCTGGCCTTCCTTGGGCTGGAAGAAGAGTGATTGTTGGTCAGACTGAAGCAGATTCTCTCTGGGCAGCTCTCAGGGAAACTGTTCTTGTGGTGGTATAGTGAATCCAGAAGGACACATGCCCCTGTTTCTCCATTGCCGACTATTTTCTTGTCATCTGGTATCACATTTGGTTCTTTACCATCCTCTACAGTTTTATGGTGTCTTGGGTATTACCAGAGGCCTGAGGAACAGTGGCATTCTCCTTAGGGGAAATTGGTTTTTTTTGGCCTTAATTTTGCTTGTCTTTGGATCCATTAATTGCCCGCTGCCTTTGAAGCAGGTGATCATTATATCTATAAGCCTCCATAAACATCTTTTATTTTTAAACCGTAGAATGAGGGTTGTCAGCTCTGCAGAAAGGGACAGATGTTTTTCGCTTTTTACTGCCTTCCAAATGTAGGGAGAAAATTCAAGTGGAAAGAGATCTTCATGGCCCATGTTTGTATTTGTTTGGTAGATATAAAAACATTTAGTGATGACCGAGACCAAAACTTTATTTTGTTTTAGTTGTTAAAAACTGATGATGTTTTAGGGCATTGCACTGAAATATTCCCACAGTTAATTTGTTTGACATACATCTGTTTCAGTGCTGAGTAGAAAAAAATGGCTTCTGAAATTTGAGAGGTTCCTTTGTACATTGAGTCTAGCAGAAGCTTGTTAATAGATTTTTGCAGTTCGTTAAAGTTTGGACATGTAAAATGTTAAATTTGTGATGCCAACTCACTTTTGATAGGAATCTTTCCAAAATCAATTATGTGCTGATCTGTCCTTTTTAAAACACATGGAGTCAAAGTTTAATCTGTTTTAAATGGCTTAATGTCATCTTCAGGCAGGTCATTTTTACATGCTGTGAAAACATTGGGGATGCCCTCAACAGCTCATCAAGTGTGCAGGCTGCTGGCTCCCATCTGTCCTTTCTGAGTTTTTGCATCTTTGTTTCCTGACTCCTTCCTTCCCATCAGCTATTCATTCACAGAGCTTTTTCCCGTCCCCACCCCTCATACTTCTGATTTGATTTTTCTGATCAATTTGTTATCAGTTGGCAAATTCTGTAATTATGATGTCAAGTTATATTTATTACACTTTTACTAGATGCCAGACACTGTGTGGTGCATTCCGTAATTATCTGTAATCCTTAGAACCGTCTTGAAGTATAGCTATTTATCTCCATTTTCCCAACGAGCTAAGCAAGGTCCAGACAAGTGAAGCAACTTGTCTAAGGGCATTAAGCTAGTAAAAGCTTCATCTAGGGTATGTACTTAGATAAGAAAATCTGTTGTTAACGTGTATAAAATAAAATCAAGTGTATCAGTGAGCTTTTAAATGACTAGCTAATTAGTAAATGGCTTGCGCATTAGCATTTGGATTGTATGACTCTCATTTTGGCTTTTCTAAAGGTTATCTTGAGTTTTATATCCCTAGAGCTACTCCACTCTAGGAGTGGAGGTTTTCTTACATAGCTTGTTAAATTATTTAACTGTGAATTTGTGAAGGCCAGTTGCTGTCTTATTTCTAGTGTCAGCATCTGACAGAGTATAGATGTCCTTCATGTCCAGTACATGTCCAATACATGAAGGAAAGTCAGAAATCATCCCTGATTGTATATATAATGCATCTGTCTTTCTATAACAGGAAAGGGGATTATATGAATGCTGTTCTTTTTCCTGTATTTTGACTTACTGGGTTCCATATATCAGAATAGATTTTGGTAACAAAAGCTGGGACTGGAAGCACTGTTCTTAAATCATTTTAGTTTGGTCTGAAACATCCTTTCTCATGATTTCTTTAAGACTATTTTGGATTGAAGTCTAGTACCCCAGTGATGGGTTTTAATGACTGCTTTATGAGCTGAGGACTGGCCTACTTTTAAGTGCATTTAGGCACGAGGATGTAAGCCATGTGTATTTGAAATTGAACAGGTGCTTTTAGAGGTGTTGTTTCCTTCTGATTCTATTAAAAAGGTGCTGAACATAGACACTCAGCTGATGGTACAGCAGTTATTCTAGAAAAATTGGTATCCTAGCTTTTTTAAGTGACTCTCAAGTAATTTTTCCTTACATACATGAAGCTAAAGGAGTAATTTCAAATTAATGATGTTAAGATTAAATGAAATAGTACATATAAAGCCACTACAACTCTGCCTGGTATGTAGGAGGCACATAATTGGTGCTATTTCCTTTCCTCTTCTGCTTCATTGCTCAAAGTGGTCCAAAACCAAATTGGTTAAAACAAAACAAAACAACTCTGAAGTTGTATGCAGAAGCTTGATTAATATACCTAATCACTGTTTTATTCCCAGTCATTTATGCATCATTTTTCCCCCCTTTTATCATTCTCTGTGATTGTAGGTTTCCTTCCAGGTTTGGATTAGGTGCAGTTGCTAATTTTTAAAGGAGGGGTGGGGAAGAAGAGACAGCGGGCAGACACCCTTAGTATTTATATTCTGCACAGCATCTGGGTGGCAACGCTTGACTTTGCAGCCTTAACCTCCCGCAATTTCCTTCATAAGCTCTCAACTCTAGACAAGTTAACCTGCTTACTGCTTTATGAATGTGCATTTCATTTTCCTGACTTGTGCCTTTGTCTTGAAGTTTTTATCCTCTTGGACCATGCTATTTGTCTCTCTTGATTGAGCATCTGAAAGGGCTGATTAAATTCCCATTTTCATTGTTTGTGTCTTTATCAGCTACCCCTAACTGGCATCCTTTATTTCAGTATCTCTGCATTTACCGTCTGCATCATATTATGTATACTTCTTGGGTTTAGGGATTCATTGGTCTTTTTTCTCACCTGTTTCTGCTTTTCCTTCCTCCTGTATACACATCTGATTCTGTCCATCATCTAATCTTCTATCAACACATCCACCAGTATCTTTTCTGTGCCTGCTGTGGGCCAGTGAATGTGATGGACACTTAGCATACGGAGGTCTTTATGAATAATTGTTTGCCACTTTAAAAATTTTTACTTATTTTTTTAAACACCTTGATTTATTTACTTTAGAGAGAGAATGAGCACGAGTTGGGGGAGGAACAGAGGGAGAGGGAGAGAGAGAATCTCAAACAGACTCCCTCCTGAGCATGGAGCCCTATGCAGGGCTCGATCTCATGATCCTGACATCATGACCTGAGCAGAAACCAGGAGTCGAACGTTCAGCCGACTGAGCCACCCAAGCACCCCTGCCATTTTTTTTGAACAGGCAAGATGGGTATTTAGACTTCCTATTGGTAACTTCCTATTGAATTCAAGCTGGAAAATTACTAACATTTTTGATTAGTCAAAATTAATTATTTTCATTGAGGTATGATTGTACCTGATGAAAGTAGAATGATACTTTGATAGAACTTGTTTTGAGAGAACATCTATTCTTATATTTGTTGGTTGATTTTAAAATAGCAACGATAATACAGTAATTGAGCTTCCGATTATAAATTGTATTGGTAATGAAAGAGGAAGTAAGGAAATAGAGAAAATTTTATTACTCTGTTTATTCCTGCTCTTGCGTTGTAAGTAATAACCTGATGTTAATGAAATTTAGCATTAAGGGACCATTAGGAAGAAACAAGTAAGTACTGCTTGTGACTTGATAGTTATTGGATATAATTTTAGTGGCTGAAAACTTTCCCAGGCTTTTTTATATCAAAAATATAGATATATGACAAATATGACTTCCAAGCAATTTGAAATGCTATTTGGTAAAGCAAGGTATTATCACCTCAACGTTACATGAACGAATAATGACAGTTATTGGATGCTGTAAGAGGACTCTGACTACGCTGGAGAATTGTTACTCTTTGACACTTGCTTCTCTCTGGATGAGAGAAAGGGAAACATCTATGTCTTCCCCCTTTCCAAGGATGTCCTGGGAGGTGTTGATTGGATAGGAAAATAGCTACCGCTCTTCTGTGATCCAGTCAGTTTCCATACATCCTGGACCCACTCGAAGCTGTATTTTCTGTTATACCAGAGCCACGATGGGCTGAAGATAGTCTTTTTATTTTCAGGGGGAATGAGGAAATTAAGCCTGTACAGTGTTTTAAAATGATGCTTAAACACTACTCAGTTGCATCTCTTTTTATACTTCAAGCAGAAGGGTTCTTTGTTGTAGTACCCAGGAATATAGTGGATATATATTGGAAATTAATTCTGTGTCATTTAAATTGTTGCTTTGCATACACAGGAGGGGAAAGAATGATGTTTATTAGTAAGTTCATAGCACTGCTATGACAGTAGTTCAGGCTGAGAAATCTTTCAATTTGCCTGCCTTTTACAGTATCTTACCGATTTCCTGGAAGACCCGAGGCAACAATTTCTTACCTCTTCTTGGTACCCTGGTTTCCTAGGTACAAAAACGAAAGCTGCTTCGTCCAGGTCTCATCCAACCTTGAATTCTATAGAACTCTTCATGTTTAGTTTTTCTTTATTGTCAGAGATGAAGAAAATTCCTGTGAGGGAGGATCCATTTATACCGTGGCATAAAGATTGGGTATTGGTAGTAAGTGATGGTGAGAGCAGTTTTGACCAATTGTTGATTGATACTACAGAAGATTTGGATTGGTTGGACTGCCATTACCTGATGTGAATCTAGGATCTTGTGTTTTTGAACACTAAGGTAGTGACTATGTATGGTATATGGTTGACATGTTTTCTGAAAAGGAAAGCTGTGTTGTATAATTTATGATGCAAGAAGTATAATGAGCATATGTATATGGAGTCTTTCTAATATTGACATCAAAATTGAGCAAGTTCTTTTTGGATTTATTATCTACAATATAAGTCATCTATTTTTGGACGGATAGTTGATTTTGCATTTTTTTTTTTTTTGGTTTAAACTGCTCAAAAAAAGTAGTACTATTAATTCTTTTATTTCATTGTACTTTAACATACAGTTGACCCTTGAACAACACAGGGATTAGAGGCACCAGCCCCCTACCCCATCAAAAATCCATGTATAACTTTTGACTCCCCCAAAACCTAAATACTAATAGCCTACTATTGGCCATAAAACTTACCAATAACAAACAGTCTATTAAAACATATTTTGTATGTTATATGTATTATTTACTCTATTCTTACAATATGGTAACCTAGGAAAAAGAAAATGTTATTAAAAAATAATAAGGAAGTTGGAACACCTGAGTGGCTCAGTTGGTTAAGTGTCTGCCTTTGGCTCAGGTCATGATCTCGGCGTCCTGGGATTGAGCCTGCATCAGGCTCAATCAGCAGAGAGCCTGATCAGCAGGGAGCCTGCTTCTCCCTCTCCCTCTGCCCCTCCCCCTGCTCATGCACTCTCTCTCAAATAAATAAAATCTTTAAAAAAATAATAAGGAAGTTAAAATACATTTATAGTACTGTATTGTATTTATAAAAAAAAAATTCCTTGTGTAAGTGCACACCTATGCAGTTCAAACCATCGTTGCTCAAGGTTCAACTATGTTGGTTTTGGTATGTTTTCAATTTTCCCTTCTGTGCTATATGCTTACTCATAATTTTTATTTATCTGTGGTATTCCATGTAGAAGTTTTCATTGGCTTAAAAACTTTCTTAGAGACTGAAGCTAGAAGATTTTTTTTTTAAAGATTTTATTTATTTGAGAGAGAGAGAGAATGAGAGATAGAGAGCACGAGAGGGAAGAGGGTCAGAGGGAGAAGCAGACTCCCCACTGAGCAGGGAGCCCGATGCGGGACTCGATCCCGGGACTCGATCCTGGGACTCCAGGATCATGACCTGAGCCGAAGGCAGTCGCTTAACCGACTGAGCCACCCAGGTGCCCCTGAAGCTAGAAGATTTTGAGAACTCCTAAGATTTTTACTTCTTGTTTTATTGTCCTTAAAGAAGTGCAGCTTGTTTAAGCCCATTAAGAAGCAAATAGACTAGAATAGAACTATTTCAGGATGACAAATGAACTCATTTGAATACCCTGTGGATAGTTATGTAAACAATGAGTCTCTTCATTATTAACATACAACTCTCATCTTTTAAAAGAATAATGAAAACAATGGGATAACAAAAGAGATTATCTTTTGCAGCTCATTTTTTAACCTAGGTACTTATCGATCTTTGGCTCCTCCTCCTTCCACTCCACCCCCTTTTAAATCTGTAGACTAATACTTCCCCTTTGGAGGCATAAGGTATGCAAATTCTTTATGGGAGGTGTTATATTTTGCAGCTACCTAAGATGTTCTGCAAGACGATTATATCTTACTGTCCTTGTAGTGCTATTTTGTTAAATGGCTTTGAGGGTGTTAAATGTTTGGATAGTATCCTGGTAGTTTATTTCAGGATATAGGATTTGATCTGTCTCTTCCAATTTTAGAAAAATCCAAAAGTGTGTTGACTCTGTTGGATCTAGCATATTGCGGGTGGGCATATAAGGTTGAACAAGAACTGCAGTGATTTCTGTAGAGAGATCGTTGTCTGGGCCAAACATGTGATATAAGTGAGAAAGTCATCCTAGAAGACTTTTATCTCTGATTTGGATTATTTCTGTAAGGAGCCTTATTTGATTCTAAATTCACAGATCATTTTCACCACCATCTGCCTTGGGATAGTAAAAGCTGGGCCTGTAGATTTAGGTAGGTTTAGGCTAATCCCTAAGGTTGAGCCACCAATTTCCTTTTGGTTTTATTACCAACTCAAGTTAGCAATCTCTAGCTCCTATCTCTCTCCTGGGCATCAGGCACATCCCACTTCGACAGCACGGCTCTGGCTCTTCTCTGATAATTCTCTACAAGACAAGAGGGTAAATTATTAACGATATAAAGATGAGCTGGCCAGGGCAGTTTAGAAACATTTCAATGATTCCCTACTGCCCTGAGGCTAAAGTTTAAAATCTCTACTATATATATATTAATAGTTTAATGCTCTGTGGTTTTATCCTCTCCGTGTTGCTCAGTCTGTCTCTGATCTTGTCCTGAATGTTTCAGTTCTTCAGATATCTCACGTTCTCTCTAGTAGTTTTAAGTATTACTGACATGCTCTTCCTGGTCTTCAGGAAAAAAAAGAGCATTTACTCATATCCTCAGTACATGACACACCCCATCATCAGTCCATGCAAGACTCTTCATTTTGCCCATATGTATTCCCTGTGTAGGTTTCCTTCGTTATCCAAAACTACAGCATTCCTACGCAAACTTTTGTAAGCCGAAATGGTGTAAGGCAAAGAGACAATTAACATTAATTTATATGGGAAAAATTTTGAGGGTTCCCAGACTCAAAAAAATAACCTCTCTTAGGCTTTTTCTGATACCTTAGGACACATCTTGCTGATGACTGCACAAAATAAACCAAGATACAGTACAGATGCTCACAGACACTGTTCAAAGATCTGGTGGCATGATGCTGACATCCTGAGTGCAGTTCCTCGGGTCGGCGCTGGGCGGCGCCACTCCCGCTGCTTGGGATGTGCGCGGCCTCCGTAAAGGCCTGCTAGAAAACAAATGTTGAATGCTATTTTCGCTTTTTACCTTTTTTTCGAAAAAAGCTAAAAAGCCCTCTTTGATTTCTTTTGGTGAGTGAAAATAAGTACTAACATGGATCTTTTGCAAAAACAAATTGGCATTATGTGACTTTTTGAAAAGCAGGGAATAGCTGTATGTTCATTTCCTACTTTGCTCTCCCAAAGGGCATAGGGAACTGGTGTTTTTTTGTTTTTGTTTCTGTTTGTTTTTTTTAAGGGAACTGCTTTTGACGTTTGATTGACATCCTTGAAATTGTATGTATTTTTGTAAAGTATGAAATATTTCTGTGTATGTTTTAGTTTATACAAACATTCTGAGTTGGACTTCTTTCTATTGCTTTTTGTTTTTTATTTTGAAAGATTTATTTATATATTTGAGAGAGAGCAAGGAGGAGCAGAGGGAGAGAGAGTCTTAAGCAGACTTCCCCCTAAGCCCAGAGCTCCATGCGGGGCTTGATCTCATAACCCTGAGATCACGACCTGAGCCGAATCTCGAAACTAGGAGTCAGTCGTTTTACCCACTGGGCCACCCGGGTGCCCCTTTGTGTTGCTTAAAAAACAAAACAAAACAACAACAACAACAAAACTCAGCAGCCTTTGGAAAAAAATTTACAAATTTTTCTGGGTGACTGTCTATCAAGTTCATTGCTTCTTAATTGCTCTATAATATTCCAAAAAGTGAGGGTTCTGCTGGGTTGTACACACTGCTCACCTTTTATTGTGTGTGACTCATGTACCCTATGGTTGTGCAGTGAGGTTGCTCCGGACGCCCCTCGTATTTTAAGTGTTTGCACAGGGTGCACATCTGGGCTCTCACTCTTCTCTACAACCGCAGACAACACTACTGAATCTTCCTGTGTGGGGTCTTGTGTGAGAATTCCTCTGGGATAGTTATTCGGGAAGGAGGTTGCTGGGCCATAAAATATTTACTTAATTTGTCTAGGTACTGTCAGATTATCTTCTGGAATGTTTTCCCCAGTTTTTACTCTATTAAAGCAGTGACTTAGCACTTACCTAATTTTTGAATTTTTACCAATCCAATGAGGGAAAGCAGTATTTTTATTTTATATTTATCTGATAGCTTATTCTTAGCCATTTGGGTAAACCCATCTGTGAATTGCCTGTTCATATCCTCTTATCTTTTTCTATCATGTTTCCTGATTTTCCTTACTTATTCATAAGGGTTCTTTGTATCTTTGTATATTTTTGGTATTATTTTATTACCAATGTTAAGGATATGAGGGATTGTCACTAAACTCCTGGTTTTCTTTCCTCGTATTAGAGGCTAGCATAAACGTGATGCTTTTCAGAGTCCCTTGCAGGTTTTGTTTCAAATGTAGCTTAGGTTTGATGAATTGCCACCAGGTTTGGAAGACCCAAATGAAGCCAACGACTGACTTTTATTGTTTGCACTTACACGTATAGCTGAGGAACTATAGATTCTTCTGGGGCAGTGTCAGCAAAGGTCTGGTGTTCAGATGTTCTTTTCCTGAGATCTAGGGTGGGGCATGGTGTGTCCCTGCTCCCGTGTGGCTGGTAGCTGGGGGAGCACGGTTCTGGGGCTGGCGGCAGAGGTAACATCCAGCCATGAGGCTTCCTAATTCTAGCGATGGGACTGTGCTCTTGGAGGCCAGGACTTGAGATCAGAGAGGAGGCAGCCACTTCCCTGGTGGCCTGGTTTTAAGTTGGTTCTTGGTGAGTAGTTCTAAAAAGATGCTTGAATCTTTTTCTTCAACACTTCCAAGATTCTGTACAATAAGAAATGCCCTGTAGTAAGTCTCTTACTATTTAAACTGTATGGAGTGGTTTCAGTTGTATGGAATCATTGGAATCTTAACATATAGAATCAGTTTTAGGCATTATATATATCTTCCTCTAATATTTCATACCTCCTTTACATTTGTTGTGTCCCTGCTTGAACAGGAAATACTTAAATTTTGATATGACTGATTCTAGTTTTCACTTATGTTTTGTGCTATTTTCTTCTCATTTAAGGAATTTTCTCTTATTCCTAGGTTACATTCTCTTCTCCATAGTCTTCTATTAGCTTTATCATTTCACCCTTTACATTTAAGCCTTTGAACTATCTGGCATCCTCTTGAGTGTATGATGTAACGTAGGGATTCAGTTTTATTCTTCTTAATATGGCAAGCCAGTTTTTCAACATCATCTCCTATATAGTTTTTACACATTGATTTTTCATACCACCTTTATGTGATTCCCATATATAGGTAAGTTTCTTTCTGAGGGTCTATTCCTTTTACGTTTGATTTTCTGTCTTCAGTCAGTATTATGCAGTCCTTACTTTGCAATGTCTATATTTATCTGGAAGTGTCCCCTTTTTCAAAGTTGTTGGACCTGTTGTCTTCTCTATAAGTGTAGGGTTTCTTAAAAAAAGTCCTGATGGTGTTTGATTGATATTTTATTACATTTTAGATTAAATTCAGGATTATTGTCACTTCTGTAATATCACAGAAGTCATCCATGACTGTGAAAGACCTCTTCATTTATTTAGATCATTTATGTTCTTTTACTAGAGTTCTAGACTTTTTTCCACAGAGGATTTTTGTTTTCTTTGCTGAAGCTGCATATGTTTTATTGCTAAGGGTAGTGGTATCTTACTTTTGTATTATTTCTAGTTATTGTTGGGATAAAGAAATCTTTTTAGTGTCTTTCAGTTGTGTGGTATGATTTCCTTTATAAATATTTTTTAAACCTGAAGGTTAGTTGGTAATATCTAAAGCTTATAGTTAAGAGTCTGATCCAACTATATGGGTTTTTTTTGGGTTTCTGATCTAGTGTA
This sequence comes from Callorhinus ursinus, assembly GCF_003265705.2. Taxonomy (NCBI): domain Eukaryota; kingdom Metazoa; phylum Chordata; class Mammalia; order Carnivora; family Otariidae; genus Callorhinus; species Callorhinus ursinus. The sequence continues at coordinate 25,467,535 of NW_027397075.1, read as the reverse complement.
TGTGTGTTTTTTTCCTGCAGCACTAAGCAATTCTTTATGACATCAGCTAGGTGTTTTGTAATTCAACTTAATTTTGACATTATCTACCTGGAGAGAGCATCAGATTCCACAGGTTAAGGGTTCAATCCTACCAGACTGCCCCCTCTTCAAATGCCAACCAAAAGTCTAGGTTGCCACCTGGGCTTCTGACTGACCAGCTATAGGTTCCAACAGCCCTCTCCTTGGGTTCAATTAATTTTCTAGAGCAGCTTACAGAGCTCAGAGAAATATTTTACTTACTAGATTACCATAAAAGGATATGACTTTATTATAAAAGTTTATTATAAAAGGATATGACTCAGGAACAGTCAGATGAAAGAGCTACATAGAGAAAGGTGTGGGGAAGGTGTGGAACTCTTATGTTTTCTTAGCTTGCCATTCTCCCCAAATCTCCATGTGTTTACCAACCTGGAAGTGCTCCTAAGCCAGTCCTGGTTTTTAAGGAGGCTTCATTATATAGGTTTGATTGATTGAATCATTGCCTTTGGTGATTGAGCTCCATCTCCAGCTCCTCGCCCCTCCTGGAGGTCAAGAGTGGGACTGGAAGTTCCAGCCCTCTAATTACAAGGTTTTTTTCCCCTGGCAACCTGCCCTCATCCTTAGGTGCTTTCCAAAAGTCATCTCATTAACATAAATTCCGCTGTGGTTGAAAGGGGTTTGTTGTGAATACCAAGATGCCTTTATTGTTCTTATCACTTAGGGAAATTCCAAGCGTTTTAGGGCCTCTGTGCCAGAACTGGGTGAAAACCAAATATATATTTCTCCTTAATAAATCATAGTATCACAGGGAGCCTGGGTTACCCAGTCGGTTAAGCATCTGCCTTCGGCTCAGGTCATGAGCCCTCCTGGGGTCCTGACTCTTGGTTTCAGGTCAGGTCATGATCTCAGGGTCGTAATAAGATCAAGCCCCATATCAGGCTCCACACTGGGCGTGAAGCCTGTTTGGGATTCTGTCTCCTTCCCCCTCTGCCACCACCCTGCCCCTTAACTTGCACCAGCTCTCTCGCTCAAAAAAACAAAAAATCATAATATCACAATAGTCATATGGGGTTTTAAAGGCAATACTTTCTTTTCTTTACAGCAAAACAATTGAAATATAATCCTAGATCATGATATGCATTGTGTAGATTCTTCTGAAATTATTGTGGTAGTTGTGGCTTTCTTTTTGTCATTGTGTGTGGTTAGTTTTTGCGTATCTATGGCTCTCTTTGGGGAATTATGATCCTAAAATCCAGAAACATTACTTTTTAATTTAGTAAGTTGTGTTTTCCACTCAACATTAATAAAAATCTCTGATATTTAAAGTGCTTCAAAGCCATCATTTAAACAAATGTGTAATATTTTATCCAATCAGAAAAACACCCATCCCTTGGTTTCCGTGACCTATTTCTCCTTGGTTTGCCCACTACATTTTAGGCTAACTTTTCACACCTTCACCTGGTCCTCTTCGTCCGCCTTAACATCTGCCCTCCAGAATCTTTTCCATGCATGTCTCAAATTTCTGGTTCAGTTCTCTCATGAATTCCAGGTGCAGATCTCCCATTGCCTTAAAAATATGTCCATAGGAATATGGGAGTAGATCCAAACTCAAATTGCTCCCTTATTTATTGCCTGCCCTGCTGGATGGTAATAGTTCTGGCATAGCCCTTTCCCCGGCTTCTTAAGTTGAAATCTGGGAGTTGTGCAAGTTAGCCAAGTTCCTCATACTTCCTCTTTATTAAATCCAATCAGTCACTAAATTCTGTTAAAATACATCTCAGAACATATTTCTTAAAATACTCATCCTTTTCTTTCCAGGGGAATGTTTAATGCTCTTCTCACAATTATTTGGTGGCTCTCCACTGACTTCAGAGACAAATTTTAAAACTTCGGGTTTATATCCAAGCAGAAAATTGAATGTGTTCAGGATAGAGGAGCTAGATTTGCTAGCAGTTGTATGATTTAACTCAACATAAAGGAGGCTGTCCCTTATAGAATGTCCAGCCTTGGAATGGATGATCTTGAAAGGAGTAATTTCACTGTTCACTGGAGATGTTCAAACAGAGACTGGATGAAGATCTGCTGGGGTACTCCTAACCCTGGAGAGGCTGAACGGGGTAACCACTAACATTCCTTACAACTAGGAAAGACAATGATGTTTGACTTCTAAAATAAGAGCAGCAGCTGTGGTCTGTTTGTCTCATTCTTTTGATTTGAGACTGCTTTAAATATGTAAAAAACTCTTCAACTAGAGGTATTTTGGAAGCTGCCATTTATTAGATTCACTTTTATGGATTTAACTTAACTGACTAAAATTAATTTTTTTTCTTTTAAAGTGTTTCCCTCTGACATGTCTAATTTTTTCCTTTGAACTTTAATTTGCTTGATGAGCTCTTAAAAAAGTCCCGAATAAATCCATATTCTAACGTAGGTCCAAAAAAATGGTTGGTAGTCATTGTTATTTATGTTCTATGATATTCTTTGGCCAATTTTATTAGATTTATTAAATTACATTTCTTGATCTGTTTTTGTCCAGTTTCAGCTCTTGATTAATCAAAGTTGCATAGCTTCTTCTTTTTTTTCCTTTCTCAGAGAAAAGCCATGATGGAAGCCAAAAATGAACTTTATACACATTTTAATAGGCTCTGTAGTGACTCTAGTCAGAGGTCTATATACCAAAGTCACATTTTTTGCTTTGCTTTTTATTTATGTATGTATGTATGGTTGACATATAATGTTACATTAGTTTCAGGTGTACACCTTAGCTATTTGACAAGTGTTATGCTGTGTTTACCACAGTGTAGCTAACATCTGTCAATGTACAATGCTATTATAATATCATTGATTGTATTTTATGCTGTGCCTTTTATTCCTGTGACTTATTCATTCCATAACTGGAAGCCTGTGTCTCCCTTTCCTTTCACCCATGTTGCCTAACACCCTCCATTCCTCCCCTCTGGCAACCATCAGTTTTTTCTCTCTATTTATAGGTCTGATTCTGCTTTTTGTCTCTTTACTCATTTTTTTTTCTTTTTAGATTGAACTTATGAGTAGAATCATATGGTATTTGTCTTTCTCAGTCTGACTTACTTTACTTAGCATAATACCCTTTATGTCCATCCATGTTGTCACAAATGGCATGATAACATCCTTTTTATGGCTGCGTAATATTCCATTGTGTGTGTGTGTGTGTGTGTGTGTGTGTGTGTGTGTGTGCGCGTGCGCCATATTTTCCTATCAATTCATTTATTAATGGACACTTAGGTTGCTTCCATATCTTAGCTATTGTAAATAATGCTGCAATAAACATAGAAGTGCATATATCTTTTCATATTAGTGTTTTCATTTTCTTTTGAGTAAATATCTAATAGTGGAATTATTGGGTGATATGGTATTTCTATTTTTAATTTTTTGAGGCATCTCCATACTGTTCTCCACAGTGGCTGCACCAATTTACATTCCCACCGACAGTGTAGGAGGATTCCTTTCTCTCCACATCCTTACCAACATTTGTTATTTCTTGTCATAAATTTAGCCATTCTGACAGGTGTGAGGTGATATCTCATTGTGGTTTTGATTTGCATTTCCCTGATGATGAATGATGTTGACCATCTTTCATGTGGCTATTGGCCATCTGTATATCTTCTTTAGAAAAATATCTATTCAGGTCCTCTTCTCATTTTTTAATCAGATTGTTTTTTTTGGTGTTGAATTATATAAGTTCTTTATATGTTTTGGATAGTAACCCCTTAATTGGATTTGCAGATATCTTCTCCCATTCCTAAGACGGTTTCTTTTGCTGTAAAAAAGTTTTTTATTTTGATGTAGTCCCAGTAATTTATTTTTGCTTTTGTTTCCCTTGTCCTAAGAGATGTATCTAGAAAAATGTTGCTATGGCTGATGTCAAAGAAATTACTGTCTATGTTTTCTTCTAGGAGTCTTATGGTCTCACATTTAGGTCTTTAATCCATTTTGAGTTTATTTTTCTGTATGGTGTTAGAAAGTAGTCTGGTTTCATTCTTTTAAGTGTAGTTGTCCAGTTTTTCCAGCGCCATTTATTGAAAAGACTTTCTCTTCTCTGTTGTATATTCTTGCCCCCTTTATCATAGATTAATTGGCCATATAATCATGGGTTTGTTTCTGGGGTCTCTGTTCTGTTCCATTGATTTATGTGTTTGTTTTTGTGCCAGTTCCATACTGTTTTGATTACTACAGCTTTGTGGTATATATTGAAATCTGGGGCTGTGATACCTCCAGCTTTGTTTTTCTTTATAGGATTGCTTTGGCTATTTGGGGTCTTTGGAGTTCCATACAAATTTTAGGATTTTTATTCTAGTTTTGTGAAAAGTGCTACTAGTATTTTGATAGGGATTGCATTAAATCTGTAGATTGCTTTGGGTAATATGAATATTTTAACAATATTAATTTTTCCAATCCATGATTATGGAATATCTTTCCATTTGTTTGTCTCATCTTCAATTTCTTTCATCAATGTTTTATAATTTTCAGAGCACAAGTTGTTCACTTTTTTAGTTAAGTTTATTCTTAGTTATTTTATTCTTTTTGGTGCAATTATAAATGGGATGGTTTCCTTAATTTCTCTTTCTGCTACTTCGTTATTAGTGTATAGAAATAGTACCAGTTTCTGGGTATTAATTTTGTATCCTGCCACTTTACTGAATTAATTATTCTAGTAGCTTTTTAATGGAGTTGTTATTTTTTAAAATTTAAAAAAATATTTGATTTATTTGAGAAAGAGAGAGAGTGATGGGAGGGGCTAAGGGAGAGGGAGAGAGAGAATCTCAGATTCCATGCTGAGCACCAAGCACAACACAGGCCTCGATCTCATGACTCTGAGATCATGACTTGAGCCAAAATCAAGAGTTGGATGCTTAACCAACTGAGCCACCCAGGTACCCCTTATTGGAGTCTTTAGAAATGAGTATAGTATCATATCATCTGCAAATAGTGATGGTTTGACTTCTTTACCTCTTATTTCTTTTTCTTGTCTGATTGCTGTGTCTAGGACTTCTAGTACTATGTTGAATAAAAGTGAGTGGGGACATCCTTGTCTTGTTCCTACCTTACAGGGAAAGCTCTGTTTTTCACCATTGAGTTTAATGTTAGCTGTGGGTTTTTCATAAATGGCCTTTATTATGTTGGGGTATGTTCCTTCCTCTTTTTGTTGAGAGTTTTGTTTTTATCATGAATGGATGTTGCAGTTCCAGTTCACCATGCAGAGCAGTCAGCTTCTTCAAAGAAATTATAAAGGTACATAGTATTGAGGACTTGGAAAAACCAGCACATCTGCAGGTCAATCTGCAAGTGTTTTATAAAGTTTAAATATCAAAGTATTTCTTCCTTACCTGAAATTTTGAGCCTGATGATGTGCTCAGAGGAGGGAATTTCCTGTAAGAGTGTCTAGTCCATGCTGTCCACAGATGCAGGGAGTTCTGTCCAGGGGGAGCAGAGAGCTACATCCTCATCTGTTCAGATCCCTTCATGAGCTGAGGTCATCTTCCCTGCAGGTAGGGACTGAAGGTTAGTTATCTTCATGTGCCCTATGACTTGTTTTTCCTATGATGTGTCTAGCAGTTTGACCACACATTTGTCTTCTTGCCTTGAGACAAACCTAGATATTTATACTGAGGAGGGTCTTCCTCTTATTGTAAAACTTGCAGCATTGGTATCTGAAACTAGACATGTTAGCTTCTATTTGATCATAATTGGCCTCTCATACCTGTTTTTTTCTTATTTCTCCAGCATAGACCATCAGTACATGATGATACACAATATGTGGTATCTCTGTGTTCACCAACATCCTAAACTTAAGCGATTATCATTAATGTCTAACTCTAGATTTGCTTGTCAACAACACATTCCTCTTAACATTTCAACTGATAGATAATATGGGCTTTCAGGGGAAGTTTATTAGATAGATAAGTCTGATCTAGAAGATTAGGAAAAAGCTTAACACAATGAGACTGCTGTTTAATTCTCATTTTGCATAAGATATGGAATGTGGAAGAAACAGAAACTTATATTGACCCTTTTCAAGATATAGCAGTTATATTCTGTTCCTCTTTCAATCATTAAAAAATACACAAAAGGAAAAAGCCAATGATGTGTTTGTAGGCTCTTAAAGTATAAATTTAAAACATATAATTATAAATGAATGATGTTGTGGGGCATAAAACAACACCAAACTCACACTTAGCCGTTCCCCATGTGTGACCTGGGATATATTACTCAAATATTTGAGTATATTGTCATAACGTATTATTATTGGTAAGGGGCAGGGAGCATGTTTTCATCAAGATTATATCCTCTGGTGGACCTACGATGTTCTTTGGCAAATGATAGACTCTTAAGTGTTTGGTTATATTTTTTCTTTGCTGTTTTTTCTCTCTCACTATTTCCACCAAGGCTGTTTAATTAAGGTAGTATATTCTAAATAGACTGCATTTAAAGTATTTCTTCCTGAGCTTTGGTCATTGTAACTGTATTGCAGCCCCAGCAGGGTGCAGACCATGTGGTCTATTTCTTTTATATCTTAATAGAGAATGTTGGTCAGAAGCTTTTCCCAGAGTTGCTGGCTTACTTAGAAGTGGAAGATCCCTGGAATAAAAATTAGGAGAGCAGAGTATGCATCCAGTTTTGGCACTGCCACCCTCCAGTCTGTAGGCCGATTCTAGAACCTTTTCATCCCTCAGTTAGTTGCTTTGAAATCATGATGGTAAATCCTTGCTTTGCTTCACAAGCTGACAGTAGACAGTGGAAGTGCCCTTTATATTGTATCATGCTGTCCAAAAAACAGGTTTTCTACTTTTTATAACATCAGCACTCACTGCCCAACCGAACTCCTGGGCAGGGACTCATGATTTTACTTTTTCCTTGTGCGGGAAGATCACTGCATTTGGCCTTATTTCCATGTTCGTCCAGCCCTGTGAGTTTTGCTAAGCAATGCAAGACGAGTATTTGGGGATAGTGGATGATTTCAAAGCTGTTACCACATGCTAAAGTGAATAATCTTTACTAACTAGGGTGTGTAAGGACATGCAGGAGGAGGGAGAGAGGGTCAGTGCAGAAATAATTGGCGAACATTAGTGATTAATAACTTCCCTGCCATTGGATGAATATTACTTTTAACATGACTTTAACAAATAATTAACAAATAATGCAAGTTAAAAAAAAAACATAAGTTAGGAATTCTAGAAAGTAGAGTCTTAAATATTACCTAGTTAATGTCATTAAGATCTATTGAATGTAAAACAAAAACAAAAATGAAAACTTGGTTTCATTTTAATATTTTAATATTAAGTTAAAATAATTTAATAACTTAATATTAAATTAAATTAGTGAAAAAAGATATTTTAATCAGTGGTCCCCTTGCTTATTATTATACTTTTCCTAATGCTTTTAGGTTAGAGGTATATTCTTAGGATACCAGTGATTACTTATGATTCCCTTCCTTTAGGTTAAACCAAATTTTTATTTATCCTATTTAAGAGTACAGAACCTTTGAACTGACTCTTGATAAAAATAATGATAGGTCATATTTATCAGACACTGTGTTAAGCCTGTTAACAAAAATTATTTCAACTTTATTCTTACAACAATCCTAGGAGGTAAGGAAGATGATTATTTCTGGTTATAGATGAGGAAACTGAGGAGGCTTAAGAGATATTGAGTAGCTCGTCTGAGACCATAGCTTGAACAATGGTAGCATCAGGAAGGGCACCAAGGTGGTTGGTTTCCATAGCTGAAGGTCATGGCTGCCCTACAATGCTTCTTCCCCTGGATGCATTTTATGAAGTCTAGAGATAGAGTCCATGTACTTTCAGTGGAAAAGAATGGGCCGAAAATAGGAAATACTCTCCATTCTATACAAAATGGAAGAATTGTCCATGGGTGTACACTTCTAGATTTCTTTAGGCTATATGTGAGATATGTCATTTGTGTGATCAGTGCGATGAGCCTTTCTTAGATGAAGATAGTGGGACCTTGTACAGAACACCTAACATCCCTGGTCCTGCATTTCCTAGTTTATGAAATGACAGAGGCTGGGTTTGAAAGAAAGACTGCTCCTCCCACCGGGTTTTTTTATTTGGGCCCAGGGAGGGAGGGAGAACCTGAGAAAATTTGCCCATCTCCTGCCCATGCACTTGGTCATAAATACACCAGAAACTACTTCTGATATACCTATAGAGTTTAGAGCAGTCTGTGTTGTAGAGAATTAATTTATTGGCCTTTGAGAATTTTCTCAAGTTTTAGCGTTACTGCAGCCACCCCACCAGCCCCTGTCAAGCTCACCTGCAGTTTTTCATGACTTGTTCATTCAGCAAATAGGTTTTTGGCAAGTTGACGTAGAGCTACTTTGCACCTAGTAAGAGCTCGGGAAATATTGTTGATTAAATAATGAAAATGTGAAGTAAAATGAAGCTTTGAATAGCTGAACACTTAAGGAAAGTTATACTTATTCATATTCTAGGACCAGTTATTTTCATTTTTTTGGTGTGACCAACACGTCTCAGTCTAATATAGGTGCTTTGACCAAGGAGTGGTGTAAGGGGACCAGGAGTCATGGGACGTCCTGAACTGTGTGGGTGGTGGTGGAGTGCATAATAGGGTGCCATAGGGAATCTGGGGTCTCCGTGTCCAGGTCCTAGCCAGCCAGTTTGTACAGTTAAGAAATAAGGTTAAGTTCATAAGGCTTTATGTCAACTCAGTCTCCCCAGTTTAGATTCAAAGAATTCCATGTAGTAGGCCAGTGTGTCCCAGTTAAATCTCCAGTCATCAACTGTGAGAAAAAAACAGAAGTTCATGTCTCTGTCTGCTCCCTCCACTCTGGTCAAATTATATTCATGGTCAGAAAGGGAGCTGAGTACAGTCCAGCTAGAGTGCAGGTCCTAGAAGTAAAAACTTTTCATGTTCCTACCACAATCGTTTGACCCTTTAATAAACTGAATTCATGTCTCTTGTTTTTGTAGAATAAGGAGGGCACCTTGTTAGGTTTGCAATCTTAAGAATTGCGTGTTCCACTGACTGAGCCAGTCAGGTGCGCCCTATTTATTTATTTGGACTTGTAATCATTAATCTTTTTAATGGCATAATTTAAGATATTTGTTGTGAAGATTTGACCGTACATACAAGTAGAGGTATGATGAGCCCCATGTACCTATCACCCAGCTTCAATAATTATCAATGCCATAATAGTTTTATCTGCCTCTCCCAAATACACACTTTCTCATGGAATAACTTGAAACAAATACCAGGCATCATGTTAATATCAAGTACTTCAGTATGCGTCTCAAAAAAGGACTTTTTAACATGCTACAATGCCATTATTATGTTGAATGCAAATCAAATTTGTTTAATACTATCTGGTTTAACTAGTCCATTTTCAGAACTCTCTGTATCTTAGATTAGAAGTTAGGTCCAATCTGACACATGATTCAATCGTCTTCTCTTTTTCCCCCAGGGGTTCGGGATAGCACATGCGCTAGATGGTCAGTGCTGTATACTTGCTAAACCCACATCAGGAGGCTCACCGTGTCTGCCTGTCTCATTTGTATTGAAGCTGTGAATGATTTGTGGGTTTGGGGATGGCTGCTTGATTCCTTCTTTGCAAATTTTTCGGTTGACTTTTTCTCTAATGGGTTTCCCATCCATTAGCTATTCCTAAGTGAACCATTAGGGACTGCAAAAGGAATTCATTAGGGATTGCAAAAGGGTGATTTTCTAATTTTGTCACTTGTTTGCCCCTTTTGGCTAGAACTTTCTGTATTGAAAACTTTTTTTTATTCACTAGGTGTGTTATATTACCCTGAAATACAATTTGTACTGGAAATACTTCTGTTATTGCCCATTAATTCTGTGTTATCAGTGATGTTTGGTGCCCTAGCATTCTCCAGTGGTATCTGTTTTTATTTTTGATTCCCTTTCATATATTTGATATGTTTAAATTAATTGAGTTTTTTCTTTTTTTATTATGTTCAATTAGCTGACATATACTATATCATTAGTTATTGATGTAGTGTTAAACAATTCATTAGTTGCGTATAATACCCAGTGCCCATCACCACATGTGCCCTCCTTAATATCCATCACCTAGTTACTCCATCCCCCACCCCCCTCCCTTCTGTAACCCTCAGTTTGTTTCCCAGAGTCCAGAGTCTCTCATGGTTTGTCTCCCTCTCTGACTTCTTCCCATTCAGTTTTTCTTCCCTTCCCCTGTCGTCCTCCATGCTATTCCTTATCTTCCACATAAGGAGTGAAACCATATGATAATTGTCTTTCTCTGCTTGACTTATTTCACTTAGCATAATCCCCTTCAGATGCAAATGGTGGGTATTCATCCTTTCTGATGGCTGAGTAATATTCCCTTGTGTATATGGACCACATCTTCTTTATCCATTCGTCTGTTGAAGGGCATCTCGACTCCTCCCACGGTTTGGCTGTTGTGGACTTTGCTGCTATGAACATTGGGGTGCAGGTGCCCCTTCTTTTCACTACATCTGTATCTTTGGGGTAAATACCTAGTAGTGCAATTGCTGGGTTGTAGGGTATCTCTATTTTTAACATCTTGAGGAACCTCCATACTACTTTCCAGAGTGGCTGTACCAGCTTGCATTCCCACCAACAGTGTAAGAGGGTTCCCCTTTCTCCACATCCTCACCAACACTTGTTTCCTGCCTTGTTAATTTTTGCCATTCTAACTGGTGTAAGGTGGTATCTCATTGTGGTTTTGATTTGTATTTCCCTGATGGGCTAGTTGATGTTGAACATTTTTTCATGTGTCTGTTAGCCATTTGTATGTTTTCTTTGGAGAAGTGTCTGTTCATGTCTTCTGCCCATTTCTTGACTGGATTATTTGTTTTTTTGGGTGTTAGGTTTGAGAAGTTCTTTTTTTTTTTTTTTTTTTTAAAGATTTTATTTATTTATTTGACAGAGAGAGACACAGCGAGAGAGGGAACACAAGCAGGGGGAGTGGGAGAGGAAGAAGCAGGCTTCCTGCTGAGCAGGGAGCCTGATGTGGGGCTTGATCCCAGGACCCTGGGACCATGACCTGAGCCGAAGGCAGATGCTTAATGACTGAGCCACCCAGGCACCCTGAGAAGTTCTTTATATATTTTGGATATTAGTCCTTTGTCTGCAATGTCATTTGCAAATATCTTCTCCCATTCTGTGGGTTGCCTCTTTGTTTTGTTGACTGTTTCCTTTGCTGTACAAAAGGTTTTTATCTTGATGAAGTCCCAAAAGTTCATTTTTGCTTTTGTTTCCCTTGCCTTTTGAGATGGGTCTTGAAAGAAGTCACAGTGGCCAATGTTCTGTTACTGCCTATGTTCTCCTCTAGAATTTGATGGAATTCTGTCTCATATTGAGGTCTTTCATCCATTTGGAGTTTATCTTTGTGTATGGTATAAGAGAATGGTCCAGCTTCATTTTTCTGCATGTGGCTGTCCAATTTTCCCAGCACCATTTATTGAAGAGACTGTCTTTTTTTCATTGGGTATTCTTTCCTGATTTGTCGAAGGTTAGTTGACCATAGCATTGAGGGTCTATTTCTGGGTTCTCTATTCCGTTCCATTGATCTATGTGTCTATATTTGTGCCAGTAGCATGCTGTCTTGATGATTACAGCTTTGTAATATAGCTTGAAGTCAGGCATCGTGATGTACCCAGCTTTGGTTTTTTTTTTTCAACAACCTCTTTGCAATTCGGGATCTTTTTGTTTCGATACAAATTTTAGGTTTGTTTGTTCCTGCTCTGTGAAAAATGTTGATGGTATTTTGATAGGGATTGCATTGAATGTGTAGATTGCTCTGGGCAGTATAGACTTTTTCACAATGTCTATTATTCCAATCCATGAGCATGGAATGTTTTTCTATCTCTTTGTGTCTTCCTCAATTTCTTTCATAAGTGTTCTGTAGTTTCTAGATCCTTTACTTCTTTGGTTAGGTTTATTCCTAGGTATCTTATGGTTTTTTGTGCTATTGTAAATAGAATCAATTCCTTAATTTCTCTTTCTTCAGTCAATTGTTTGTGTATAGAAATGCAGCTGAGTTTTGTGCATTGATTTTGTATCCTGCCCACGTTGCTGAATTGTTGTATGAGTTCTAGTAATTTGGGGTGGAGTCGTTTGGGTTTCCACATAAAGCATGTCATCTGCAAAGGGAGAGAGTCTGACTTCTTCTTTGCCAGTTTGAATGCCTTTTATTTCTTTTTGTTGTCTGATTGCTGAGGCTAGGACTTCTAGTACTATGTTGAGCAATAGTGATGAGAGTGGGCATTCCTGTCATGTTCCTGACATTAAGGGAAAAGCTCTCAGTTTTTCCCATTGAGAATGATATTAGCTGTAGGCTTTTCTTAGATGGCTTCTTTGTTATTGAGGTATGTTCCCTTTATCCCTATATTTTGAAGAGTTTTAATCAGGAAAAGATGATGTATTTTGTCATGCTTTTTCGGCATCAGTCGAGAGGATCATATGGTTCTTGTCTCTTCTTTTGTTAATGTGATCTATCGAAACAAAAAGATCCCGAATTGCAAAGAGGTTGTTGAAAAAAAAAAAAAACCAAAGCTGGGTGCATCACGATGCCTGACTTCAATGTGATCTTTTGGGTTCATTGATTTGCTAATGTTGAACCACCCTTGCATCCCAGGAATAAACCCACCTGGTTGTGGTGAGTAATCCTTTTAATGTACATTGGCTAGGATCTTGTTGAGTATTTTGGCATCCACGTTCATCAGGGATATTGGTCTGTAATTCTCCTTTTTGATGGGGTCTTCATCTGGTTTTGGGATCAGGGTAGTGCTGGCCTCATAGATTGAGTTTGGAAGTTTTCCTTCTATTTCTAATTTTTGGAGCAGCTTCAGTAAGAATAAGTATGATTTCTTCTTTAAATGTTTGGTAGAATTCCCCTGGGAAACCATCTGGCCCTGGACTCTTGTTTTTTTGGTAGGTTTTTGATTACAGTTTCAATTTCGTTACTGGCTCTTGGTCTTTTCAGATTGTCTGTTTCTTCCTGTTTCAGTGGCAGGTTGTAAGTGTCCAGGAATACATCCATTTCTTCCAGATTGCCTAGTTTGTTGTCATATAGCTGTTGGTAATAAGTTCTAATAATTGCCTCTATTTCTTTGGTATTGGTCGTGATTTTTCCCCTTTCATTCATGATTTTATTAATTTGAGTCCTTTCTCTTTTCTTTTGGATAAGTCTGGCCAGAGGTTTATCGATCTTATTAATTCTTTCAAGGAACCAGCTTCTAGTTTCGTTGATCTGTTCTGCTGTTTTTCTGGTTTCTATTTCATTCATTTCTGCCCTAATCTTTATTATTTCTCCTCTCCTGCTTGGTTTAGGCTTTATTGTCTGTTCTTTCTCCAGATGCTTTAGGTGTAAGGTTAGCTTTTGCATTTGGAATTTTTCTAATTTTTTGAGAGAGGCTTGGATGGCTATGTACTTTCCTCTTAGAACCGCCTTTGCAGTATCCCATAGATTTTCAACTGATGTCATTTCATTTTCATTGGTTTGCATGAAATGTTTAAGTTCCTCTTTAATTTCCTGGTTGACCCATTCATTCTTCAGCAGGATGCTTTTTAACCTCCAAGTGTTTGCGTTCCTTCCACATTTTTCCTTGTGGTTGAGTTGCAGTTTCAAAGCATTTTGGTCTGAAAATATGCAGGGAATCATCTCAGTCTTTTGTTATCTGTTGAGACCTGATTTGTAACCCAGTATGTGGTCTATTCTGGAGAAAGTTCTGTGTGCACTGGAGAAGAATAAGTATTCTGTTGTTTTAGGATGGAGTGTTCTGTATATATCTATGAAGTCCATCTGGTCCAATATGTCCTTCAAAGCTCTTGTTTCTTTGTTGATCTGCTTAGATGATCTATCTATTGCTGTGAGTTGAGTGTTAAGGTCTTCTACTATTAATGTATTATTATCAATATGATTCTTTAATTTTGTTTAAAAGTTGGCTTATGTAGTTGGCTGCTCCCACATGGGGGGCATATATATTTACATTTGTTAGATGTTCTCATTTGATAGACCCTATAAGTATGATATAGTGTCCCTCTACATCTCTTACTACAGTCTTGGTTTAAAATCTAATTTCTCAGATATGAGGATTGCTACCCAGCTTTCTTTTGACATCCGTTGGCATGATAAATGGTTCTCCATTTCCTCACTTTCAATGTGAAAGTTGTTTGGGTTCAAAATGAGTCTCTTGTAGACAGCATATGGATTGGTCCTGTCTTTTTTATCCAATCTGCAACCCTGTGCCATTTCATGGGAGCATTTAGGTCTTTTATGTTGAGAGTAACTTTTGAAGGATATGAATTTAGTGCCATCATCATATTGCCTGTAAACTCTCTGTTTGTATAGATTGTCTCTGTAAATTTCTGGTCTATATTACTTTTGGGGTCTTTTATAGAATCCCCCTTAATATTTCTTGCAGGGCTGGCTTGGTGGTCACACATTCTTTAAGTTTCTCCCTGTCCTGGAAGATCTTTATCTCTCCGTCCATTCTGAATGACAGCCTTGCTGGATAAAGTATTCTTGGCTCTGTGTTCTTCTCATTTAGTACCCTGAATATGTCTTACCAGCCTTTTCTGGCTTGCTTGGTCTCTGTGGACAGGTCTGATGTTCCTCCCTCCATATGTAAGAGATCTCTTCCCCCTAGGTGCTCTTAGGATAGCTTCCTTATCTCTACGATTTGCAAGTTTCACTATTATATGCTGGGATGTTGGTCCATTTTTATTGACATTTGGAGGGATCCTCTCTGCCTCTTGGACATGAATGCTTGTTCCCTTCCCCAGATTAGGGACGTTCGCAGCTATAATAGCATGATATTAATGGCCACATGTATAGCCATGTATATATAAAGCCATCCTTCTTTTTAACCATGAAAGATGAAAGAGTGAGTCATTCAAGTATCTTGGAAAGAGTGTTTTAGTACAAAAGGCTCTGAGGTGAGAGTGACCTCTGTGTGTTGAGGAGGAAGAGGCCAGTAGGTGAGACTGCCTTCAGGGAGAGCAGGAAGAGGTGACAGGAGTGGCGGTGGGGGCTGGGGGGGGGTCTTGAGTTGTGGTGAGGAGTTGGGTTTTGCTCTGAGGGTGATGGAAAGCCATGGAAGGCTGGAGTAGAGTTTGAAATTGGTCTTCCGATTGGGTTGCTTGTATGGGGTAGAAGAAACACTGACTGGAGGCAAGGATTCAAGATCTCAGAGGAGTTATTTCCCTGGGTGTTGGTTTGATCTCCATGTGGATGTCAGAATCACTGAGAGGAGTAAGGTTGGAAAACACAGTGGTTGAGTCAGGAGGCAAGGTCAGGGGGATCAGGAACGACAAGAAGTTAGTGGACGGCAGAAAGGGGAAGGATGACATGTGGTCTAGCCAGTGGCAGGACTTACAAAGATGCTGATGGTTTTGAAGGAGAATAAGTCATTTGAAAGTGCTCAGGGGATCGGAGAAGTCACTCACTCCCTTCTTACCACTAATATATGTGGGATTTGATGCCCAATATCTCCATGTAGACTGAGGGGCAGCAAGCTACTGTCCGTGCGAACAGGGGAGGTTCTCTTCAGAGAGGTTGAGGCAGGGAGTCTCAAGCTGGGGGACATTTGGCAATGTCCGGAGACACCTAGGCTCTTAGAATTGGAAGTGCAGGCATCTAGTGTGTAATGGCCAGTGATGCTGCTAACATCCTACAGTGCACAGGACCCACAGAATTATCCATCCCAAGGCATCACTGGAGTCGTGGTTAGGAAGCCCTGGATGAAGGATTGAGGGGTATTTGTTCATCATAGAGCTGAAGTTC
Organism: Callorhinus ursinus; assembly: GCF_003265705.2. Lineage (NCBI taxonomy): Eukaryota > Metazoa > Chordata > Mammalia > Carnivora > Otariidae > Callorhinus > Callorhinus ursinus. Next base: position 25,451,706 of record NW_027397075.1, on the reverse strand, counting down.
CAGGGGGCTTGTACTTTCCTCTCTTCCACATTATTCCATAACCCTTTCTGACAATTTTTGGCCTGATGTACACATACACATTTACTTACTCACACTCAATACTCTCACATATAGAAGATCCTGTCTCCCTTTCTGTCCTACACAATTTCCGAGTTATAGGAAAGTAGTACTTAGTTTTCTGGCTGTTTTCAGTCATAAGATGTGTCAAATGGGTATACTGTAACAATAATTCATCATGTGACAATTGAGGGATGTGGTTTCTTTGGTGTTTGGTTCCAGCTAGATGAAGGGAAACTTAAGTTCTATAGAAGAAAAATCCTGGGAGACCAAAGAATGTTGTCTAGTGACCTAAAAGAATGAAGAAAATAAAAAGGCCTCTTTTGTTCTGCTTTGTTATCCCACATATCAGAGGTAGATTTTGAAATGAGTTCTGTTGTAAAAACAAAAATAGGAAGAGGCACAAAAATTGCATGACTAGTATCCTTACAGACATTTATACATTTGAAATTCAGTTGTTCTAACTGAAATACAGACCTGGGCCTGGTTTTGCAGAACCCCAAGCTAAGAATGCTTTTTACATTGTGAAAGCGATTCAAAACAAAAATGAAGAAGAATATGCAACAGAGACCTTACATGGCCCTCAAAGCCTAAAATATTTACTTCTACCTTTATAGAAGAAGCTTGCTGATCTCTGGTATAGATGTATCTCCTTTCTAGTTCTGACCATGATATGAATGAGTCTTTGTCACAGAATCATAACATTGCATTTATTCAGAAATCCGAAAAAATATTTATTGATACTTCTTATGTATGAGAGGCCACATTTGCAGGATATATGCTGGCTGTCAGAGAGTTTATTTTAGTAAGAGGTGTAGATATATTTTTTTAAAGATTTTATTTTGAGAGAGAGAGAGAGAGAGAGAGAGAGAGCGTGAGCGTGAGCGTGAATGGGGGAGGGGCAGAGGGAGAGGGAGAAGCAGGCTCCCCGCTGAGCAAGGAGCCCAGTAGGACATGGGGCTCAATCCCAGGACCTTGGGATCATGACCTGAGCCGAAGGCAGACTCTTAACTGACTAAGCCACCCAGGGGCCCCAAGAGGTGTAGATATTAAACATATAAGTATACACATGATTAATTAAAATCACTAATTACACAAAGTACTAAGAAGGGTGTCAAAAGGGTATGGAAGGGGGTCACTGGAGTCTTTCCTGGATAAGTGATTTTAATCTAAATTTGAAGAATGAAGGAGGGGCAGGAGGAGGTCCAGAACTGAGGGAGTAGTTGTGGCCCTGAAAGAAACCCTAGCGATTTTCCATTTCTTCTACCAGAGTTGACTAATGGAGAACTCAGCTAAATCAATTTCTAAAGGATAATAAATTAGAGAGCAAATAGTATCAGAAATGAATTAGGGATTTTTGGTCATTATGTTGTCCCAGATGAATCTAAGGTACAGCTAGGATTGAGAACCATGACAGTAGGTGGACCCAGGCCCTCTGGGGTCCTCAGCTGGTGGCCTCCTCTTGTGCATCTCTTTTCCTGTCTCTTTTAGCGAAATAAAAACTGAAGTTTGCACCTACCCTAGAGCTATGGTTCTGAGGAGTATGTGAGAAAATTTTGAGCCTGTCAGGTTCCTCTTCAGGGTGATGAATTGGCTAGCCAACTCTTTCCTCAGGGGTTAGGGCCTTTGCCTGCCTCCTGTCTCCTCATTCCCTGCCCCTCCCCGTTGCCATGCCACAGACTGAATATCAGTCACTGACATTTCTTAGCCCACTTGGTGGTTGGTAACTGCTCCCTTAGAGAGCCATCAGCAGGGTGAACAAAGAGAGGAAGAAGGGCTACCAATGAAATCCAAAAAGTTGGGTGCTTCTTCAGGTGGAAAATGTATAGTCCATCCCGTGATCATCCTCTTTTGGGGCAGGAAATGTTTTGGGGGATGGGAGAGCAAACCAGAGCTGCCTTTTCCCATGTGGAAACTCAGGCCTCAGACTGCAGATTTTCTCTGTAATTGAGAAGCACCTCAGTAGCCTTGGCAACAGTGATGCTCACGGGTTGTGTTTTCCAGGCCTTGCTCCTCTGGGAGGGTTCTGAGCCAGGTGACTTGCCGATGCTCCTTCCTAATGACTGTTTCATCTGCAGGGCGAACTCTTTTGGAGAAGCTATTCAGCCAGCAGGAGAACGGGCCTCCAGAAGAAGCAGAGAAGTTTTGCTCCCGGATCATTGCCATGGGTCTTCTACTTCCTTTCAGTGACTGCTTCAGGGAACCGTGTGATCGAAATGCCCAATCAAGTTCAGCTCCGTTTGATGTAAGTAGGAACATTGACTTCAGTCTGTGAGGCAGATTGCAGTCGAAATAGCAGCTGTGATAGGTGTCTGCCCACTCACCCTACAATTGAAAAACCAACATGTGATGCAAGCCGCCATCCTCCCCTCAGCCACTCAGCAACTCAGCATGTCTGTTTCTATGCATTCCTTCTTGACTAGAGCAATCTGAAGTATATTGGCCAAACCTCTTTTTCTTAACAGATGGCCACTTTTGACAGTTTTCTAGCCTGCTTTAATCAGTGATGATTTTAAAGTGGCTCGAGTCAGGACTACTGACTTTGCTGGTCGAGGACATTACTTCAGAAGCAGTACCATAGGGCCAGAACTTTGTTCCCAGTGGGCCGCAGGTTTCCGTGGATGCCTAGAACACTGTTTCAGTGCGTTCTTAGCTCATCTGTGTAGTAACCATTGGTATGAAGCAGCATTGTCCGCTTTCTCCCCAGCTCCCATTCACCAAGAGAATTAATACTGCAGAACAGTAATCCAAAAGGCATACTCATAATTCCTAATGAATATCAGGACAGCTGGATTATCGTTTTCAAGCCAGGGTATTGCTAATCTTTCTCAGGTATGTGGTACATGTGTGACATGGTAGTTGTGTTGAGTATGCATCTAAAACCCAGATATATCAGAATTCTCCTATGATTTTCTCATAAGAAAATTGAAGGTCTAATTGGCTCACTTGTGTGGAGCCCAGATATTTGTGAGGCAGAGTAATGTCTTCTCATCCATATGGGTTAGTTACAGTTGTTCTTTGCTTCCAACTATATATACCCTTCTGTGCCTTCAGTGTATATGCTATTGACCAATGAGTGAGATAATGGTGAGTTTTGAAAGACAGTGAAAATGAACCCTGACTGAGATCAAGACGTGAGAGTAAATAATAAAATGTCTATATGTCCTGTATTTCTTCTTTCTCTTCTTCATGCATTATAACCTATGTTCTTCCTTGATTCTTCCTTCAGTATTAAGAAAATTAATCACATAAAATATTGTGAGATCTTCTTGATACTTCCCATGTGAAAGAAGATTCCTCAGGATGTGCTGTGACTTACGAAAGTTCCTTCTTAAGATCTTTTTATTTATTCAGTTATTTTTTAAATGACATTATAGCTAATTACTGCTAGGTAGATCTTTTTTTCTATAGGAAGAATTGGATAATTTAAATTCCGTCCCCCTTTTTTTTTGGTGAAAGGTGTGTGTTATTATAGAGGCAGAATCTGGGGACTGTGGTGGGCTTAAAGTCTTGTAGAGCTGTGTTCTAGAAAATATATCAATTTACGAGTTGGATTTAAAATCAATATGGTACAGAGAAAGGCAAACCCTAGCCATGTCTAAAACTTGCCTTTTGATTGAAACTATTCCCAAGCTGACTGCATTTTCTTCTCTTAAAGTTTAGAAGTAAACAATCTTATCATTCAAAAAATGTGAAATTGGAATAAACTGAAAAGAATAGGGTAATTCTTTACCTTCTTCTTCTTTTTTTTTAGTCACTGAACTGGCTGCTTCTTATCTCCCACCTCCTCTCCATCCTTGTGTTAGAGAGTAGTAATTCCTCCCATCATTGTCTATTTGGAGGACAGTTGAGTGTGGCATGCAGAGGGAAAAGCAAACAAAAAATACAATCCCTTAATATGGTTGGGAGTAATTTCCTTATAATGGGGAATTTGTTTCCCCCAACTTTATGTGATTGCACTTTCTCCTTACTTTATTTGTTGGCTCTGTAATACATCTCTACTCCCCCTGCCAAACTAAACCCAAAACAAATATGAAATTAAAGGCACTCTAGTAAGAAATGTTATGCCAAATACTTAAACAGCGGATCAGTCACAGAACTGTGCATTTGCTATATGCACAGTCAAGGATTTTCTTCAAAACTCAGGAGAGGTGGCAATACAAGGAGTTATGTAGACTGAGGTATTAATGGAGGAATGGGGAGAAATGCACCTATCTGTGTGGAGAAAATTTTCTGATAATTAGTCTCTCTGCTGATTTCCAGAAAATTGCTGTTGGGAGGATTTCTAACCAACAATTCTCTTGAGGACAGTTGCCTTCGAGACATAGCACCATGTGGGAATAAACTCATAACTGGCACTCTTCCCACCCCCAACTTTGGTCCCTTCCCTAAGGAAGGGAACGATGGTAGGTCTGAGGGAAGGTCATTCCAGGAAGCTCAGCTGGCAAGTACAAAGGGTCTGGGGAGAGCATAGGCAGGACCTAAGCAAAGCACAGTCTGAGTGCCTGTGAAGCTGAAATTTCATGAGTTGAGGGCAGAAAGGACTTGGGGTTGGAACGTGCAGGGTCTTGAAAGCCATGGAAGGAAAACTTTTTTTTTTTTTTAAATTAGGAGCTTTTGGAAGATTTTGTGCAGGGGAAGAATGTATTTTACATGGATCACTCAGCCTGGTCTCTGGATAATGGAGTAGAGGGGGCAGAAGTAGACGCAGGAACACCACCTGGGCTATTGCAGTACTTGAGTCAGGGATCGTGGCAGTAGCTTGGGGCAGGGTGGTGAGGGAGTTAGAGAAGAGTCCTTAGGTATGGGATGGATTCTGGAGGCAGAGCTGATGGGACTTCTGGTGGGTTAGACGTGGGGGCAATGGAAAAAGGAAGTCAACTATAACTTCTTCGTTTTTTATTGTAAGGAGCTGGGTGGAGGGTTGTGCCATTTATTGAGATGAAGAAGACAGGTCCGTTTTAGGAGGAAAATGTTGTAAGGACAGAACTAGTGCTTGTTATACACTTTGCTTGAATAAAATTGTTAATTGAGAAAGCTAATACTGAGCATGTAAGCAGACAAACATGTTTTGCTTTTTGCTGGTGGAATGATGTTGACTTTATCAGCCAATCAAAGTTAGGGCCATGATACTCAAAGATAATTTCAGCCATCAGAAGGGCTGGTAGCCCTTTGCATAGCCATGTCTTCATAACAGAAAGGAAGACTGAGCTCCTTTAAGGGCCTAATGGCATTGTCCATTACCTTTTTCTATTTCCATTACTAATCTGGAGACCCAGAAGCTATCACCTTACTTCTTATTCTCTGAGAGTATCCTCACATTTGCCTTTTGCTTTTTTTTGTTTCTTTTCGTTTTGTATCTCAGAATTCTAAGCTAGATCATTTCTTTTTTTTTTTAAGATTTTATTTATTTATTTGATAGATAGAAAGAGAGAACAAACCATGAAGAGGGGCAGGAGAGAGAGAGAGAAGCAGATTCCCTGCTGAGCAGGAAGCCCAATGTGGAGCTCAATCCTGGGACCCTGGGATCATGACCTGAGCTGAAGGCAGATGCTTAACCGACTGAGCCACCCAGGCACCCCTAAGCTAGATAATTTCTAACAAGAGAAAACACATGCATAATACAACTGCTTAGTAGATTGTCTTGTTTAATTGTAGGTCTTGGCATTTTTTTTTGTGGTGAGGAAAGACTTTTTTCTTTGTGGAGTGTTCTAGTGATTTCTCAAGTGTGAGAAAAAATATCTCTCCTGAAAATGTTTACTGTAGATCCTTAGAAATAGCAAAACCTTCACTATTATGACACACATTATTATGACACACACAGTTGACCCTTGAACAACATGGGGATTAGGGATGCCAACCCCCTACACAGTCAAAAATCCACATATAGCTTTTGACTTCTCCCACATTTAACTACTAATGGCCTACTGTTGATTGGAAGCCCTACCAATAACATAACAGTTGATTAACACGTTTTGTTAAATGTATTACGTACTGTATTCTTATGATAAAATAAGGTAGAGAAAAGGAAATGTTATTAAGAAAATCATAAGGAAGGAAAATACATTTACTGTACTATAAAAAATCCACATATAAGTGAACCCACCTAGTTCAAACCTTAGTTGTTCAAGAATCAACTGTAATTTGCAGTTTTGGGTCACTGCCCTGCTACCTGTGGACGAGATATTCCCGTCCTCAGCTTATGGCTGACTACAGGCCCAGGCTCATTGCCTGTTAGGTATAGATGGAGGTCGTTTTGCAAGAGTAGGTCCAGTAATAGAGTCCCTTAAGATTCCTTTTCTTGGGGCGCCTGGGTGGCTCAGTTGGTTAAGCAGCTGCCTTTGGCTCAGGTCATGATCGAGCCCTGCATTGGGCTCCTTGCTCAGCAGAGAGCCTGCTAATCTCTCTCTCCCTCTGCCTGCCTCTCTGCCTACTTGTGCTCTCTCTCTGTCAAATAAAAAAATAAAATCTTAAAAAAAAAAAGATTCCTTTTCTTTTACTTTTTTTTTTTTTAAGATTTTTTTATTTATTTGAGGACGCCTGGGTGGCTCAGTCAGTTAAGCGTCATGATCCCAGGGTCCTAGGATCGAGTCCTGATTTGGGCTCCCTGCTCAGCGGGGAGCCTGCTTCTCCCTCTGCTCTCCTCCTTGCTCGTGCTGTCTCTCATGCTCTCTCTCCCAAATAAATAAATAAAAATATTTTTTGGAAAGATTTCATTTATTTATTTGACAGACCGAGAGAGACAGTGAGAGAGGGAACACAAGCAGGGGGAGTGGGAGTACTTTTATTAGAGGGGGAGTACTTTTATTCATATTAGATTGTTCTGAGTCGTATTCATCAGCGGCTGTTTTCTAGCAAATTACAGTTATCTCACATAATTGTTGATTATCCATTAGCAAGCTCTTTTAGGAGGATTTTTTCAATCATCACTGTGTCAGATATCATAGTATCTCTTTACAACACAAAAAATAAAGCCCAAAGATTTTGGCTGGAGTAGATGATTATACCTACTTAATCCTTTAGAATTGATTTTATTTATTTATTTATTTGTTTATTTTTAAAGATTTATGTATTTCTTTGAGAGAGTGAGAAAGAGAGAGCATGGTAGGGGGTAGGAGAGGCATTCGGAGAGAGAGTCTCAAGCTGACTCTGTGCTAAGTGCAGAACCCCATGTGGGACTCGATCCACAACCCTGAGATCCCAACCTGAGCAGAAACCAAGAGTGAGCCAGTCAACCTACTGTGCCACCCAAGCACCCCAAGAACTGATTTTAATAGTCTTTCTAGTAGAATATTTTTGGATGCTGGGCTTTTTTGGGTTTGGCAGATTTTGCTAATTTTGCCAAGTGTGTAGTATTTAGTAATCCCCATGTTTACCAGATGGGTGGAAGTTTCTTGCTATGTATGTAAATGGACGTATGACTGTATTAGTGAGGCTAGAAGTAAAGGGAAGGAAGACATAAAAATTTAGGCTAAAAGGGAATAAAGGAAACACAATCCTGAACCTGTTGGAAAAATAATTCATTAATCAGAACCAATAGTGGTCTTTACCAGAAATCTAATGAAATGTACTCTGCTCACTGTCACCAGAAGCCAGAATTGAAGACTTAAGTGAATAGAAATGATCATTTGTATTTGAATCCAGTTTTTTTTTCAGAGTAGGAAGAATACTTGGATGCTATTTAGTGAAACCCACACACATCTTTTACTGAGAAGCAATAAAAGCCAACACATCTTTCAGCTCTGGGAGAATGTACACACGCATACACACACACACTTATATAACACACATATATTATTAATTTACTTTTATTTTGAAACATCGTTTCAAACATAAAGGTTTTATTTTGAAACATTTAAATTATTTTAGCTGAACATTTCTTTTCTTTGCAGACTTCTCTCTAATCTCAACATAGGAGTCAGGAGTAAAATAGATTTCATTTACTGAAATTCATTTTGTAGCCACACTTTACATCTATTCCATACTCAGAAAATAATTGCCTAAACTCATAAGAAGCAGGGTGACAGTACTAGGTTGAAACTATAATCTTTTCCCTCAGTTTTATTCAGTTTAGTTTTTGTTTGTTTAATTTTAAGGACTTAAAATGTGTCTAAGGTGCTATATTCACCGGGTTAAAGAACAGCTCTGCTCCTCACCCTGGCCCCTCCCACTCCAGTCCTACTCCAGCCTGGTTCCCCTTGTTCTTCTTGTTCTGGTTTTGACTCCGGTATTTTAAGTTTGCTGATTCAGTTTGGTTAGCGACACTGCTATCGCCTTTAGGCTGTCCCAGATTAGGATTTAGGTATTTCCCGACACTTCCCTCCCCCCATTCCTTCCAGTATAGTTAATACTGCTCTTCTAGCTTCCCTTTAATAATTCTTCCTTGAACTTTAAATAATATGCTCCAGATTATTTTGTTGTTGTCTCACCAACTTCCGATAATGTCTGCTGCAGCCCCAACCACCTCGTACAATTAGGCGACCAGTGTCTACCTTTCCCTCCTCCTAGTCTGAACCTGAACTGTTCTAGCTTCTACCAAGAGCACACTTATCCTTAGGGTATATTTTTAAGGTTAATTTTTAATTTTATTTTAAGAGTTGAAAACATTTGGACACTGTAACTATTGCCCTGCAGAGGCAATAGCATGCTCTGATTTCATTTCTTTCTTAATATCCCAATATCATAGCCCCCAGGCCACTCAAACATGGGTGTTCCTAGGGTTAAGTTCTGTTATTTTAATAAACAATCACTTGCTCAAAAGTATCCCATATTTAGTTCAGTTTACATTGGATTTATCCCTTTTTAAAAAAAAAGATTTTGTTTATTTATTTGACACACACAGAGAGAGAGAGAGAGAGGACAAGCAGGGGCAAGGGAGAGGGAGAAACAGACTCCCCACCGAGCAGGGAGCCCGACGTGGGGCTTGATCCCAGGACCCTGGGATCATGACCTGAGCTGAAGGCAGACGCTTAACTGACTGAGCCACCCAGTGGGAGCCCTCATCTAGTACAACAAAGTTTTTTATTTTATTTTATTTTATATATTATATTATATTATATTTATTATATTATATTATATTATTTATTATATTATATTTTATTTTGGGAGAGGAAACCTGTATCTATCTATCTATATTCCTCCTTTTCTATCTTCCTCCTTTTCTTTCTTTCTTTCTTTCTTTCTTTCTCTCTCTCTCTCTCTCTCTCTCTCTCTCTTTCTCTATATTCTCAATATCTTTAAGTTTGTACCCCATTCTTACCATTTAATGGAGTTCTTTCAATTTTTCTTGAAGACTACTGCTGTGGTCTGAATATTTGTGTCCAAAATTCATAAGTTGGAATCCTTATGCCCAATGTGATGGTGTTTGAAGGTGGGGACTTTGGGAAGTGATTAGGTCATGAGGATGGAGCCCTCATGAGTGGGGGATCCCAATAGCTGTCTCTCTTTCCACCATGTCAGGATGCAGTGAGAAGGCACCAGCTATGAACCAGGAAGAAGGCTCTGACCAGATAAGGAGACCATGTTGGTTCCTTTGGACTTCCAATCTCTAGAACTGTGAGAAATAAATTCTATTGTTTATAAGACACCCAAACTGTGATATTTTGTTATAGCAACCCGAATGGACTAAGGTACCTACTAGCTTCCTCTTCTAATTTAGGTCATGTTCTTGATATGTAATTATGACTTCTATTTTTTTTTTTTTCAGCTCTTCCCTTTTCTCTTGCCCTTCCCCTAGTTACTGGGGACACACAAATTAAAAGAATACCTCTACTTTCAATTAATTTACAGCCACTTTAAAGAAATAAAATATGCAAAGAAATTATTAGATTGTAGTGGTTGAAGAGGGCTCTGTAGTCAGACTGTCCTGGATTTGAGTCCTGGATTTCCCACTTACTGTGTAAACTTAGGTAAATGGCTTAGTTTCTTAAAGTTTCTTTCTTCTGTAAAACGAGCGGTGATGTAGTAGTTTCCGAGTAAGAAGAAAGCTTGAATACAAGTAAAGCATTTTACACATTATGGGGCATACACTAAGTGTTCAATGTATGCTAACTGTTACCACAGATCATAATCATATTTGGAGTTCACTGGAGACATGTACAGTGGGGGAAGCAAAGGAGGGAATTAACTGAGTCTCCCTGGTAACTCAGTAGATAATCCTTGGGGTGAGACTTGAGGGCGGACTTGGAATTTGCTGTAGGGATCAACCAGATCAGGAGAAGTCAATGCATGAGGCATGCAGATGTAGGTGACCATAGTTTATGATTATTTCTGGAGTGTAAATTGGGAGAATGATGGGAGAGAGGAAGCCAGACATGAAAAGAAAGATATTTATGCCACCTTGGAGATGTTTTTAGCATATGCGCTGCTAAAGCAAGCACTCCTTGGGGATGTTTGTAAATAATTTTTTAGTAGTTAAGCTATACACAGATTGGCATTTATAAAAAAATCATTCTGGTGGCAGAGTGGAAAATGAAGACATTTAAAATTAGTGTCTGGGTGATCAGTAAAAATGTCTAAACTGAAACAGGCAGTGCAGATGAGAGGAGACAGCTATGGGGATTATTTTAAAATTTAGAATTGATGGGACTTGTCATTTGATTAGATATGGGGAAGTGAAGGAGTAGATGATTTCTTTGGTTTCTGATTTGCGTGTCTGGGAGGATGATGATACTCTACAAAAAGGCGGAATATACTAACGAGGGAATAGGTTTCAGGGGAGATGATAATTCTCTCTCGGACATCTAGAATGTGTGGTTGTTTGGGACATGATGGTTGGCAATTCCTTGAGGGCGAAGGAGCTGATGTTACTAACACCACCATTGTTGCCTAAAAGATAAGCAGATGTAGTAAATCAAGATAGAGAGTAATAAACTAAGATCAAAATTCTTAAGGACAGTGAGGAATAGGTGTACTGAGAATGGATTCATGGAAGGCTGTTGCCAGAAGATACTGGGATTTGAGAATTCAAAGGTGAAGCTGTTCTACTGATTCCCAAGTCCAGTCTGTGGAGTGCAATGCTCATTGTCATTGGAATTGAGGCATTGAGGGTATTGGCTTGGACTTAAGTGTCCCACAGAATTGTGGCGGAGTAGGTATTGAGATTCAGACACAGGATGGTGCCAAGAGGTCCTTGAAGAGTATAAGGTTGTGTGGAGGTTAGTCAGTTTCTGCATTAAGAGGGGATGGATGATGACACTACTGCTTGATATGGGCTTCAAAGGTGCAGAGGATTTTGCACAGGGTGGGCATGGAATATTCTCTAGATGATTATGGAGGGCTAGATTATGAAGCCATGTTTTATAAGAGGAATCAGGAAGATTCCCTTTTAGTTCAGTCCTTATTTCCTTGATTTACCACGTCAGCCTTTTTAATTACCTTCTTGGGTCTGCCCATTACTGGTCTCCAATCTAGTCTCCTTATGCTTTCCTAGGGATTCTTGGATTGGTTCCCTTCCAGATATATATGTCAATGTCTGAAGCCATTTTTGGTTGCCACGTGGGAGAGGGCTGCAGCTGGCATCTTCCCTCCCCAGTGAAGGATTTTCCAGTACAAAATGCCAATAGTTGAGAAACCCTGCAATGTACATCCTGCATAAAACCTTTAGTGGTTTCTCTCTCAGAATAAAGTACCAGTTCCTTGGACCTCTATGATCTGCCTCCTGCCTTCAACCCTTTCATATTTCTCCAACTCACAATGCACTTCCTTTCTGTTGCTCCAAACTCTGTCCTTTACCATGCTGAAGTGCTATCAGTTTCACAACTGTCTATACTTTCTCTCACCTCTGGAGCTCTGTGAATACTACTGCTTCTGCTCCCAAGCTATTATTACTGTGTTAAGCTCTACTTTTTTTTTTTTTTTGTAGACTGCTATTCAGAGTTCCCTCTGAGATACCTTCTTTAACCATCTAAGCCTGAATTTTCTCCCTTAATAGACATGTATCATAATTTGCTATTTACCCTGTAATGCCCCAATGCAAATTAAATTTTATGTGAAGGTGTCCCTGTGATCAGTGCAATGCTTTGTCCCTGTGTTTGCCATAGAAACACAGATCTATGGTAAATATAGGAATCAGGTCTCCCCAGAGAGGTTAAAAGCAGACCCTAGTCCTAGACTGGATTACAATCTCATCTACTCCACTTACGAGGTTAGGACATTTACCCAAGATCACAGATTAAAATTTTTCATGTGCAATAATAGTGCACATGAAACCTCTGGAGTTATTTTGAATATTAAATGAGATTGATAAAGCATGACACAATTCCTGGCACATAATAAGTCCCCAGTAAATATTAGCAATTACTATTTTAAATTATTATATTTCAAGTTCCTATCATAGAACCTGGTGTAGCCCTTCAATAAATATGCCTTGATTTCATAAAGGAGAGGTCTGTAAGGAAAACCTTAGTGACAGAGAAGAGGAACTAGAGAATCCATTCAGTGAATTGTCTTGAATGATCAAGCATTACCTATATTTAATAATCTGGTAAATACTTGGAGGGAGAGCAGATGGAGGATGGGATGGAATATGGATTTGCTCAGAAATTAGTTGGCTTGAGAATTGACTGTGTTGGATCTCTGCTTCTGGGCTTATTGCCATTCTTTCTTAATCCATTTGATACTCATGATTTTACTGCTGCGATTACCATATTTTCCCCCCAAACCTCTCTCCCAACATCTTTCTGGATGGAGTGGAATGGAGATGGAGGAAGTAGGAGAATCTATGGGGGGACGTAACTGCAAACTGTGAAGGGGAGCCATCATGCCCACTTGGTGCTGGGTTCATGACCACTTCATAGTGACTGTGTGCTGTCTCTGGTTCTGAGAAGTATTATACTCAAATCTTGGCAGATAACTTACATATTTGCTGCTTTAGCTCTCAGTGTTTATGAGTGTGAATGTCTGGCATACTTTACAGATAATGTGGCATGAATGAATGGCTTTCTGTAACACCTCCCCAAAGAATGAGGACCTCTGTTTCACTCAGCATTCCTAAAACAGAGGAGCCAGAAAGACAGAGATTGGTTTGCTATACGACATTGCTCCTCTCTTTCAAAGAACTCTTACCACATGGAATAAATTTGATTTTCTTGGCTGGATAATTCAATACTATAATTGAAGGGAATAGTCAATAAATATAAACAGGAAAAAATCTGCTTACTATTCTTCATTTTCTCCAAAAGGTATATTTTCTTTTAATTTTATTTTTAGTTATAAAATTTATTTCAAAGAATGTAATAAGTGGATATTATCAAGAAGTTCCTATTTGCTTTCTTTCTTTGCAGGCTGCACATTTGTATGGTTTAAAAAAAAATTGCTTTGCAGTACTAACCTTTCTTTACCACAGGATTGATTGTGTGTTGGGTTAAATTAGGTCTGCCATGTTTGTAGTCCATACAGTTCAGTGTGAAGTAGAAGGCTTTTAATATATATTTTAAACATTGTTATTTCTCTGGACTCCATTATTTTAAAAAGTGTTCTGTCACATTCTTTTTATCCTGACAATTTATTTTTATTTAAAAAAGTTTTTTTAAAGATTTTATTTATTTGTCAGAGAGAGAGAGAGAGAGAGAGAGAGAGCACGAGCAGGGGGAGGGGCAGGGGGAGAAGCAGGCTCCCCACTGAGCAGGGAGCCCAATGTGTGCCTCCATCCCAGGACTCTGGGATCATGACCTGAGCCGAAGGCAGACACTTAACTGACTGAGCCACGCAGGCGTCCCAATCCTGACAATTTGTAGTGATTTGTCCCTCGTTACTGTTCAGTGAATGGATGTATGACCAGATCCTATAGTAATCAGTGTCCAAGTTTTATACATTTGGAGTTTAAGCATATATATTTTGAGATTATTTGATATTTTTGATCTGATATGTGATTTAGTAAATTTCTAACACATGCTGCTTTTGTGTATTTTAAGAAGGTAAAACAAGGTTTCTTAAAAATAAAAAGGGGTCGTTAGTTCAAGCCCCACATTGGGGGTAATTGTTACTTAAAAAATAAATAAAAATAAAAAAAAATACCACAGATTTAGTGGCTTAAACAGCAGAGGCTGGGGCTCCTGTCTGGCTCAGTCAGTAGAGTGTGGGACTCTTGATCTCAGGGTTGTGAGTTCCAGCCCCACATTGGGTGTAGAGATTACTTAAGAAAAAAAAAAGAAGGAAAAACAGGTGAATCCCCCACAAATTAGGCTGAATTCAAGAGTGTTGTTATAAAAGTGGTAAGGGTAACTAATTGTTACTCCCTCACCACAGTTTTCTGAGCGTAGAGGAAGTGTTACCAGTACTTTTGTGGATTTTAGAGTAATCCCCAACCATAAAGCTAATTGAAATTTAGAAAAATCAATTTCTAAAAATAAATTATTGGTAGTCATACTTTTTAAGGCAGTGACATACTTTCTTGTTCATGATTTGTTTTTTTCTCATTTGAGTATTAAGCTATTAGAGGTATCTGTTTTGGTTTTCATAACTGGTTCTTTTTATCACCCACTTGGCAAACAGTGCTGAGTGACTCAGAATTCATTTTCAATTTATCTGATGGACTTTTATTAAAATGGGTGACTTAACCCAACTTTTCTATCATGACTTTCTTTTCTTATCCTTCTCCTGGATATGCATTGAATAATAAGTTCTGTTCATGTGGACTCACATTTCCTGTGGCCTTTCTTATCTCAAGAGCCAGGAGAAGTATAGAATTATGAATCTACGGCAAAGTGAAGGTAACTTGTATTGAGAAAACATCACCCAACCGGAAATTTAGAGGATTATTATTTTCTCTTTGGATACCTGAAAGAAGATTTATTCCATTTTTATTATCTTTATTGTCTAGATCAGGGGTTGGCAAAGTTTTTCAAAGTTGGCCAGATAGAAGATAATTTAGGTTTTAATAAATATTTACAGTCTTTGTCACACCTACTCAGCTCTGCTGTTGTGTGAAAGCAGCCATAGCCAATGTATAATGAATAACCATGGCTGTGTTTTCTAACAAAACTATTTTAAAAAATGGGTACCTGGCCAGATTTGGCTTGTGGACTGTGGTTTGCTGACCCCTGGTCTATGCTCAGGTAAGATTTAAAAAGTAAATCTGTTGTGTGAGTTTGATTTTTCTGTCTCTAACCATGTGTGGTCACTGGCCAGTTACACAATATTTATTGAATTTTTCCATGAAAAATGCAGATAGTCTCCTGTGTTTGTTTGCTTACTGTCAAAAGGATGAAAAGACTCTTTAATAGGAGGGGTGTTGGTAGAAGAGTTTTGAGGTTTGGATCGTCAGCATGACTAGAGCATAGAGTCACAGCATGAGGAGACAGGGACAGAGGAGACAACATTAGGTGCTGGATGGTATCCAGAGCCATTTAGGAAGGCTTCTGAAAGAATGTTTAGGACTTGGAATTCAATCCTGAGAGCACTGAGGGTTTTAGGTAGAGGAATGTGATGTGATCAGATCCAGGTTTTAGAAAGAGCATTCTGGGTGTTTGTGGAGTATGGACTGGGAGGTGTTGGATGTGTATGGTTGGAGGCTGGAAGATTCTGAAGAGGTGTTGCAATAATCCAGGAGAGGGGAGATAATTGCCTTTGACTATGTAAGTAGTAGTGGGGATGAACAAAGGGCAATTCTTTTTTCCTTTAAAAATTTTATTCATTTGTCTGAGAGAGAGAGAGGGCACGCATACGCATGTGTGTGGGGAGGGGGAGGAGTAGAAGGAGAGGTACAAGCGTAAACTCTGCTGAGCAGGGAGTCTGACATGGGGCTGAGCTGAAGTCAGACGCTTGATCAACTGAGCCACCCAGGCACCCCAACAAAGGTCAATTCTGATGGTTCTTAGTTCTCAAACTCTAGCAGGCATTGGAGTCACCTGGAGGATTTGTTAAAAGATAAATTGCTGGGCTCCACCTCTAGAGTTTCTGATTCCATGAGTCTGAGGATGGGGTTGGAGAACCTGCATTTCTAACAAGTTCGCAGGTGATGCTGATATTGCTCGTCTGGGGACCACACTTTGCGAAGCAAGGGTTGAAATGCTTTAGAAGGTTGAGATGATAAGCCTTGGGAATTTGGTTGATTGTATAAAGATGAGGGAGAGGCAGAAACAAGGAAGATGTGCCCAGGTTTCTGGCTTGTGTGATAAGGTAGAGAGGGATGCTGTTTCCTAAGTATAAAACAGGAGGAGCGGGTTGGGTGTACAATTTAGGTCTTACTGAATTTGAGGATATCTACCAAAACATATGCAAAATAATCAGTCATTTGTATCTAGGGGTCAAAACTTATAGTGGTTGTATTCCACTGTGAGCCGAGGGGGAGAGAGATTGAGGGATCTTTAGTGTGTAGATGACACCCAAAGCCATTATTCATTGAAAAGTGCTTGTAGAGTGAGAAGAGAGAGGGGCCTGATATATAGGTGAACATTTATGCAAAGAGCCGGGTGAAAAAAGATGCTGCAGGGAGACAGATAAGGAGCAGTCATAGAGGTAGGACAGAAAAAAAGATTTTGGAATATTAAGTGATATAAAATGTTGCCAAGAGGTCAAGTAAGATTAAGACTGAAAAGTAGTTACTGAATTTACCAAAAGTTATTCTTAATGACCTTCTGAGAGAATTTGAGTTGGGTGTTGTGGATGCTGCTCAGATTTCAGGAAGCTGAGATTTAATGGAAGGGTAAGGGTGAGTGAGGAGGTGGGAGGTAGGATTAATGGAGTCATGTGGTTAGCTCCAGGGTAAAGAAAAATAAGGTGGATTACCAGTTGGGAAGGAAAGCTGCCTTTTTTTTTTTTTTTTTTTTTTAAGGCATAGAAGGGTTTAAAGCATGTGTAGATGCTGTTGGGAGGACCCAATAAAGAAGGACACATTGAAGATTAGGGGGAGAAAGAATTGATTGCCCGTGGTCAGGAGAAAGCCAGAGGGATAGGATGCATGGCACGAGTGGGGGGATTGGCCTGGGACAGGAATGGGAGCTTCTTTGTGTGAAAGCGGATGCAGAAAGAAGGGCACAGAAGCAGAAGGAAGGGCGTAGAAGCAGGTGGGCTGCTTTGTAGGTTGATGATGGGAAGTTGAGAGAGAGTCTCTTGCTTTAGTGTTTTCTGTCGATTAGGAGGCATAGTCCTCCACACTGGGCGAAGAGGGATGTGTGAGGCCAGATGTTTAAAAAATGGTATGAAAATAATTGATCTGGAAATCAAAATATGGGACTGAGAACTGAATAGAGGGATGCCTGTGGAGGGCCAGTTGAGGTAGAAGATAATGGGTATGGCAAAGGTAAAACACTGGACTGATCTCAGGTTGGCATTGTACCCTTGGATGCATCCCCATGGATGGGGATGGAAGTGGTGGAAAGAGTGGGTTACAGTATTAGAAGACCAGACCAGGGGGACCAATGATAGAAGTTGGGGAGTCAAGAGTCTCAAGGTCGCAGGATGAGGAAGTTCAGAGAGGATGTCTACATGTATTTTTTGACAAGTACAGTGGTTTTTGGTGATGAAGTGGTTAGGGTATGGCCAGATGAGTAGACTGTTGCTTGCGGTAGGGTGAAAGTGAGATCAAGGTGTAGGGTGGGTCATTCACAAGGCAAATGGTGTCACCCAACATGGTGATGAAGAGTAGACTTTATTTTGGAAGCAATTCTAGAAGGGATCCTTTAATTGATGATAACAAATGTATTAGTTTAGGATGATAATTCATATATGACATGAACTATATGCACTTACAAAGCAAAAAACAGAACGAATTACATATGCAATAATGACAATTAAAATATAGGTGATCCCGTTTTAATCTTAGTGGGAAATTGGGGTAAAAGCCATGGTGAGGTGTGGCTAGGAGATGGAAGTATTCTTGTTCGTGTTGTGCTCGCATTTACTTCACTCTTTCTTTTCTCTTCTTTGGACAGGAGTTATTTGCTAATCGTGGTTGTATTCCACTGTCTGACCATCCAGTCTGTAGGAGGGCATTGTCAATTTAGGTGCCTTTATTTATTTTTAAACTTTCAATCTCTAAAAATGACTTATGCTTATTAAGCACTTTACAAATATTAATTCATTTAATCTTTATAATGTCCCTGATGAGATAGGTTTTATTTCCATTTTCTAGAAGAAACTGAAGCACTGGAATATTATGTTCATTCTTTCTCTTGCTTAAAGTTCAGTTATCAGCACAAAATCTTCAATTGAAAAAAAACAAAAACAAAAACAAAAACAAAAAACCCCACAAAACCTTCAGTTGCTTTTGTGCAGTGTTGGTTCTCTTTAGCCACTGCACAGATCCACACACAGGTTTTCCTCCTTTGAGTGAATATTCTGTAAAATGATGGCTGGAGCCTGTGGTTTTAATGGGAATGACTTGTCTTCTTGTGCTTTGTTCTTATCTTTTATGATGTTTACAGGATTTTATATGTAGAACAACTGATGTACACCAGCTTCCAGGCTAAATGCTTTGGAAAAAGTCTCCCTCACTCAGTAGAAAGTTAATCGATTTGTGATATTTCCTGGTTCACATTATCAAACAGGCTACGGGAAGGATTTCCCCCTTTTAGTTGTTTCAAGCCATGTGTCTGTGCAGTGTATATACCTGATTGATATTCTGTCTTGCAATGGAACAGTAACATATCAAAACTTATAGAGAGAATCTAATGATGACTTAATGTAGGCCATTTCTCTTAAACTGACAAAGGAGGTCACTCAAGCTCACAAAGGTGAAGTGACTTATCTGTGCTTGAGATAGTTTTGACAGAGCCAGAATCTTAGTCTTCTGACATTCAGGTCAGTTCGCTTTCCCCATGCCATGTTGCCTTCATTATAGAAGGAAAAACTTCTTCCACAGAAATAGAGTCTACCTTTCTCTATGTTCTTGGTGGTTAACAGTCCCTGTGCATTCATTAAATGTAGTTAGGTAATTACTTTATTTATTTATTTATTTATTAATTTTTTATTGTTATGTTAATCACCATATATTACATCATTAGGTTTGGTGCAGTGTTCCATGATTCATTGTTTGTTCATAACACCCAGTGCTCCATGCAGAACGTGCCCTCCTCAATACCCATCACCAGGCTAACCCATCCCCCTACCCCCTCCCCTCTAGAACCCTCAGTTTGTTTTTCAGAGTCCATCATCTCTCATGGTTCGTCTCCCCCTCTGACATACTCCCCTTTTCTTCCTCTCCTGTTATCTTCTTCTTTTTCTTTTTTCTTAAAATATGTTGCGTTATTTGTTTCAGAAGTACAAATCTGTGATTCAACAGTCTTGCACAATTCACAGCGCTCACCGTAGCACATACCCTCCCCAATGTCTATCACCCAGCCACCCCATCCCTCCCACCCCCAACCACTCCAGTAACACTCAGTTTGTTTCCTGAGATTAAGAATTCCTCATATCAGTGAGGTCATGTGATACATGTCTTTCTCTGATTGACTTATTTTACTTTTAACAAAGCAATTGTGTACTTCTTTGGTTAGGTGAATGTGTTATGAAGATTCTTGGATACTTTTAGAGATCTTTGAAAAAGATGTCAGGGATCTTTGCAAGAAAATACTATGGATTCAAAGATCGAAGAGAACCTAAGAAGAGAGCTTAGTATTAGTAGTCTGAAAAAATCTGCATGAAAAATGAGGAGCAGAGAATGTGCTTTAAATGCATTGCAATGAGAACTTTAAAAATGAAAGTTTTCCCATGATCCTCTGTGTGAAAACCCTGATGTCACTAGTTCATTTGGGAGCGGCTGCCTGGGAGGAGGGCAGTTGTGATCAAGACAGAAGGGATGGATCTTGTGTGCAGATCAGAAATGTGTTAGAGCTTCCTGACATCTTTAAAGTTGGGAGAGAGCTCTCTTTGAAGCCCATAGATAGGAGGAGGGTGCTACATTATCCTCACTGTTTTCTAGGGCTAAGATCTCAAGATACCATTTAGGCTCTATGGAAGATTCTGTGGACCCCATCAGAAGCATGAAAATAGGATATCCTTAGAAAAAACATCTGATGCAAAGCCAAAATATAAGTGAAATTAGATAACTAGCCTTAATAGAACTATTTGAATCTGAAAATTGACCTCATGTTGTAAATATTGACTGTATATTGTATCTATATTTGCCAAAAGTGAATGGGGAAGAGGACTTCTGAGCAAGCGGAGAAGAACAACGCCCCTAGGGTCACAGGACACAGTGGAGAAAAGTGTTTATTTTTAATATTATATTTAAAATGCAACCAATAGGGGTGCCTGGGTGGCTCAGTCGTGAAGCGTCTGCCTTTGGCTCAGGTCACGATCCCAGGGTCCTGGGATCCAGCCCTGCCTCGGGCTCCCTGCTCTGTGGGAAGCCTGCTTCTCCCCTCTCCCACTCCCCCTGCTTGTGTTCCCTCTCTAGCCGTCTCTCTCTCTCTCAAATAAATAAATGAAGTCTTTAAAAAAATAAAATGCAACCAATATTTACTATGATGTGAGGTGATTTTCAGATTGAAAATAGATGGCAGAAGAACCCAAGGCAAGGTCTGAGACAAATCTTGTGTTATTTACCATAGAATGCTATAGCTCTTACCAAGTACTCTGCAAAAAGGGGGTGCTCAGTAGAGAGAGAATGAGATCATGCAAGAAGTATCAAAGGTCTTTGAAGTGCCATCTTTTGGTGCTTATAATCACTCCTTCCTAGGTATGATTTATGAAATTGAAAGACAGTGGTCTAAGTATATTGTTTTTCAAAGTAATTTGAAAAAAGTATGTACTGAGGAATATAATGTCTGGTTTGCTATCCAATAAGAAAACATTTACTTTTTTTTAAATAATTTTTTATTGTTATGTTAATCTTAATGTAGGTTATATTGACTAGATATATAAGAGCTTGCTCCTGAATTAGCAGACACCAATCTTGATCATCAGTATTGTGCCATTTCTGTTAACAACTGCTATAGGGTGCGTCCTTTAAAATGATATCTTGACAAAGTGGGAATTCCAGACTCATTCTGGACATAGGCAATGAAGACCTAATGTTGGGTGGTCTTTTCCTCCATGTAAGCAGGAAAATGGGAGAGGGAGTGATTACATCCTATGGTGAATGCAGATTAGTGAATCCACATGTGTCTATTTGGTTTCTCCAGGCCAGATGGTGGGAGTGGAGAAGAGAGTTAGAAACTTGGAACTTATTTCTTCTTTATGCCATGGTGGTCAGTATAAAGTCTGTGGCTTTGAGGATCATAAGAACTAAATTGTTTCCATACTTAAGCATTTCTCTTTCTGTTTTTGGAAAAAAAGTCCTCAGCAGTAGTTATGGAAAAGTGAAAGTGGTCTTGGGTTCCCATACTCATTGTCAGGGAGGAAGTTTTTTCCTCCCTTAAAAAAATATACCTTTATTTTCACATTGCCTTGCTCAGAGTAGGCCTCCTGAATTATCTTTTTATAGGAACATCATTAACAACAAAAATGATGGAAAACAGCCAACATTTAGTGCTTTCTAAGGGCCAACCACTATGCTAAGTGTTTAACATGGGTCACTTCAGTTGATTACTTTCAAATAAATAATTTATTTAATCCGATTTCCACTTTCTAATGTAGAAACTGAGGCTTAGGGTAATTTGCCCAGTCACACAGTTTTGAAAGTGGGAGAGATGGAATTCAAACCCAAGAAAGCTGACTCCATATTTGTGCCATTTCGTCATCTTCCAGAGCCAATCTATTGCTAAATCCCATTGATTCAGAGTATATTTGGAAACTTTGGTCTTGTTTGATTTTCCATTGCCATCACTCTGGTGCAAGCCACCTTTGTCTTGTGTCTGGACCACAAAAGTAGTCTCCTAATTAGTCTGCCTGGTTCCATTCTTGCCCCTTCCAGTTCTTTCTCCCCAAAAGAGTGATCATGGTACACTTGCTAGAGATGCTTTACCTTTAGGATAACACCAGAACTCTTATTCGTGGCCTCTAAGGCCCTCCCTTACCTACGTCCTGGCTGGGCCTGCCGCTTCATCTACTTCTCCTCTCTCCCACAGTTCTGTGCTTTCCAGGGAGCTTCCTAAAATGCTAACTTTGGGGTTCCACTTTGGGAAAGTCCAGTGGATTAGGTGTGAAGATGGACTCTGGATATAAGGGTTTTTGATCAGCCTGGTTTGGGAGAGCTTTGCTCTAGAAAATGTGTTCTTTCAGTATTAGTTATAGCTTAGATGTGGAAGCTGCGCTTGGTCTTTTGTAAACTCCAAGGAGGGCCTACCCTGAATTCTCCAGAGTTTTAGCTCAGCTGATTAAACCCTGCTGTGCTAGAACTAAGCTTAATGAAGGAACATTTTCCCCAACTGCTCATTAAGGCTTTGCTTCCCTTTCTGTAATTGAGAAGCTGCTTAGGTGAGAGAGAAAGTTATCAAGTTGGTTTCTAGATGGCTTACTGAATCTTCAGCAGAACTAATGCCACCTTTAATTTATTACAGGAACTTCCTCAGTTTAACTTTCATTGCTCTTATTAATAAAACAAAAACAAAACAAAAACAAAACAAAACAAAAAACCTTGAGATGTAAAATGCAGATATTCAGACCTGGAAATGTAACTCTGAATAAATCCTTATCTTTAACAAAAAATATATTACTCTTAATCTTATTCCATATTTACTGTGGCCCCAGGCCTAACCCTGGGATTTTTCTTCCTTTTGATTCTTCCTTTATAGATTTATAAGTGTGTTCTTTTGGTTTTTACTTTTGAAGTATTAGAGGTTGTGGAACATTGAAGTTACAGAACATTAAGAATAAAATAATTGCTTAGAAGTTACAGAACATTAAGAATAAAATAGTTGCTTACAAGTTTATCGAAGTTTCAAACAAAGTTTCAAATCCTAGAGAAAAATTTTAAAACCTCTTCAATAGGGGCGCCTGGGTGGCTCAGTCAGTGAAGCGTCTGCCTTCGGCTCATCTCATGATCGAAGGGTCGTGGCATCGAGCCCAGCATTGGGCTCCTTGCTCAGCGGGGAGCCTGCTTCTCCCTCTCCCTCTGCTGTTCCTCTTGCTTGTGCTCTCTCTCTCTCTCTCTGTGTCAAATAAATAAATAAAATCTTTAAAACAAAACAAAAAAAACCCTCTTCAATAATTTTGTCTATAGGGTGTATATTCCAGATTAAGGAACTATTATGGAATGCATATAGAGATATAAATTATATTTATAGATTAAATTTTATATATATATTTTATCTCTACCTTAGGCCATATACCAAGTATTTCTGATATGATTTGTAAGCTATTTAATTGTACCACATGCGTATGCATAAGATATACAAAGTACTATTAATGTTACAATATTTCATTTGTTTATTCTGTTAATTCCAAGCACTTATTTATTTATTTATTTTAATATTATGTTATGTTAATTACCATACATTACATCATTAGTTTTTGATGTAGTGTTCCGTGATTCATTGTTTGCGTATAAAACTCAGTGCTCCATGTAGAACATGCCCTCTTTAATACCCATCGCCAGGCTAATCCATCCCCCCACCCCCCTCCCCTCTAGAACCCTCAGTTTGTTTCTCAGAGTCCATAGTCTCTCATGGTTCGTCCAAGCACTTCTAACTACAGTTATTTATTCTATTGCAATGTTGCTTTTTATTTCCTCATTTGTACCAAAGGGAATTTTATTAGGTTGACATTTCTTCTTGGCATGTCTCTAAGTTCAGCAAATATAGCAACAGAAGTGTTAAATTTCAGTCAAAAATAGAACTCCTCAGCCTCCTTTTGGAAATTTTTTCTCATTCATGCTGATGCAAGTAGCAAATGTTTAGTTCTGCCCTCTGCTGGTCATTTCAAATTATGGAGAGGGAATTGGAATTCTCAGAATAGTGTTAATTTCCTTCCAAGTTTACAGAGTGGCCGGAAGACATTTTAAAATGTCAGCACTGCAAAATCAGTTCACCAGGAAATTAATTGTAATAGTTTTTGATTTTTAAAATATAAAAATTTGTTCATTTAGTAAATTTTTAAAACTGAGGAGAAGTAGAAGTTTCTACTTTTTTTAATTGCTGAAGAAAATAGTATTTGTGGTTTTCTTCAAGTACAGATGAAAACAAATATGCATATAGTTAAGGTTACAATAACAATAGAGAAAAAATGTCCAATATTTTAAATGCTGATGTTGATAAAGTTAAAGGATTTTTTTTTTTTTTTTTTTGTACTCTACTGACACAGCACTTACTTAGTTCAAGCTCTTGATAACTCCCTTAAGTTGAGTTTTAGGTTAAAACAATATACCTTTTTTAGATAGAACAGATTTTTCAAGTTGAATTTGCTAAATGATTATCTCCTTTAGCTAAAGGATTAACTCTTATTGAAATGTTATTTCACCTTTAAGGATTTGCACAGAATTTTGTAAAGGAGCTTATATCAAGAATTAAAGATAATGAAAGTTTACAGATAGGATGGGCTGCAAATGCAAATTTAAGGTCAACCATCCATCAGATATAGTCAACACCTATCAACACCTAGAACTGATGGAAACCAGTTAGTCTCTCCTGTGTACCGACCCGTAAAATGACTACTGATTAAACAAGACTTCATTCGATCCCGTGTTCTCCTTAGCTATGAGAAGCAGTATCTGTAAGCATGAAGAAGGTTTCCACGGGGTAAGATTAAGCACTCTACAATTAAGGCATATCCTGCTCAGAACCTTGTCGGATCATGGCTTTAATTAAGGTCACACTGACATTTAATAATTTGAGACCAAAATCCGGCTAAAGAGTCCTGAGCTAGGTGATGAGACTTGCTTTTGTATTTAAGCTATTACTCATTGTGTGACCTTACCGTGAAATGAAGCACAGCTCCGTGACCTCTAATGGTCCTTTTAATAATAATACTTACCATTTTTGTGTGCTCTTACTTTGCTAACGATTTTCCACATGTCATTTGATCCTTATAACACCCCTGGGAGCTCTTATTATGTCAATTTTAAAGAGAGGGAGACTAGACATAGTAATTAGCAGAGGAATGGTTCCCATCTGAGTCTGTTGAACTTTAATGCCTGCTCTTAACCCTTGTGCCTATTATGCAGGTCTTTGAGTCTATTTTAGAATAATCATTATTGGCTGTGAATACAAACCTGTTAGCATTTCACAAATCTGTTCAGAAGCAAAGGTGCAATTTCTAACAGGAGCCTCTCCTTCATCATTAACTTCAGAAAATAAGTAATAGGTAGTAGAAACAAGAGTAAGGTAATAGGGGCACCTGGGTGGTTCAGTGGGTTAAGCATCTGCCTTCGGCTCAGGTCATGATGCCAGGGTCCTAGGATTGAGTCCCGCATCGAGTCCTGCATCGGGCTCCCTGCTCAGCGGGAGCCTGCTTCTCCCCCTCTCTTCCCGCTTGTGATCTCTCTCGCTGTCTCTGTCACTCTTTCTCAAATAAATAAATAAATAAATAAAATCAATCTTAAAAAAAAAAAAACAAGAGTAAGGTAATAAACTGCCTTCCCAATGGGACTGTACATGGATATATTGATAAATTTGTTGGTTCCTAAGTCCCAACCGTTACACCAATTTAAGTACTTGTTTTTTAGAAATGGCTTTCAAAGTCTTCTATTTTGTTTAGTTATATTTGAGCTCTGTCGATCAAGACACTGCGTATGAAGGTAGGCCTTGTTTTTCAGTGGCGATGATAATAGCTTTAGCCATAATGGCAATGCATTCTACTAATTACTGAATCATTTTCCCTCCTAAGCAGCCTGTAGTGACTCTTGTCTGTAAGCAGTGGAGCTTATTACAGATCTTTATCTCACTTCCAGGTTGCTTCCTCAGCTACACATGGCTGGTGACAAATTTTAAGGCTGAGCCTTTATTTTAGCTTCTCTTTCTGCGAATAGAGGCTCAATAGGCAGCTTTAATATATGTGCTACTTCTGCTTGGTCTGTGTTTTCCTGGAGCAAATTGTCAAAACTCACCTTCGGCTAACACCTTTGAGAAAATGTTAGCTCTGCTGTATGAAGCCTGAATTCTGAGGGAAGGGAGTCCTAAAAAAAAATCAGGAATGTAGTTTCCTGCAATACTTCCTTGTGATAAAGAAAGTTCCAGTATAGGCATTTAGATATTCTCCCCCCTCCGTTTGAGATTTGTCAGTATTTACTTATAAGACTGGATTGCTAATGAGCGCGAATCTACCTCTCACTGAGCAGAACCCTGAAGTCCCAGCAGAGGGACTGAGAGCCCCTGCCCTCAGCAGTCTTCTCATTCCCTCATTGGTGGTTACCACCATGGGCTGTGATGCTTACCGTGTACACATCATCTAATTGAGTTCGGACGCTTTCTCTTCTTCAGGCCCAATCTGAGGCTCAGTATCCTTTTCTGGGTCCTTTTGATCCTCGGAGCTCATTTTTTAAAAAACAAGCTATTTTTTCCCACCTCAAAAAATTCCTTTTACTTCTTTCTTTAACTCAACATTGGTTTCCTTTTATCAAACCATAGTTTTTGAAATCTGCTTCTTTGTTGGTCTTCCCTTTGCATCTTCTAATCTTATAGTGCCAAGAGGTAGGACGCACCTGTTTGTTCGAGCTATAGCTTCCTACCACACTCTCCTCTTCCTGGGCCTGTTCCCATGTTGTTGGGAACCTCAGCACAAGGACCGTACTGCCCATGCCCACTTCTGGTGTGAGCTGGACGGTGAGGGACCCATAGAAACTAAGTCATGCTGGATACCAATTTAGGAAATTCTGCTTCTGGATCCCTGCTCTACTAAGCAGATCTGTGCAGAGATCAACTTACTCCTGAGCATTCCATAGACTTTTGACCTGGAGTTTCTAACTTGCTATCCACCACCTGCTCTCTTGCACAGAGCTGTCAGCTATTACTGGAGAAAACGACAAAATGGTGGCCATAAAGTCCACTCTGCCTTCCAGAGGCTCAGTTTGAGCTGCCTACTGACTCCGTACTGCTCGGCAGATATTTTATTTCCATTTGAAACATGCTTTCTCTTCTTCTCAACAATGATGTAGTCCACTGACTGTGAGTGGGGACCCTCTAATTTTACCAGGAAGTTTGCATTTTTATGTGATCTTTCTCTTCCTCTTGTATGAAGTAACTCTTGCAAGATTTGTGGAAAAGTTATTTCTACTTTTTTACCACTATTCTGTCCTTTATTATCCAATGTCCAGGACCATCAGTGTATTTAAGATATTTCTGAAAACATGTCTGTTCCCTTAGTTTTGAGAATTCACCTTCCTTTACTACTTTCTAGGAGAACTTGAGGCGATTTATCAATATTTCCCGAAAACCCCTCTTCACTGGGCCAGCTGCAAAACGGTATTTTTTTTTCCTACTTCCGGCTGCTAAAATGTGGAAGTTTCCCAAAATAAAGCCCTTAGATTTCTCTTGCCACCTTGTCCCCTCCCTTTACTCATATGTATGTGTATGTATACTGACTTTCATGCAAATTCCCAATGCCAGTCACATCTGCGAGCTCTGTGTGCATCTACTTGCCTGCTGGAAGCCTCCACTTTGGGGCTCCACTGGCATCTTAGATTCAACATATCTGAAATCAGACTCTTTCGCGAAGTGTCATCAAGTGGTCCTACTTCCTTAGAGTGGCATTATTCTTTCTTTTTCTCCCAGGTGCAAAGCCTTGACCACCAGTCTGTACCACTGGCACTGTGGCCTCTCGCCTGTGTCTAGTCGAGCTGTGAGGCGGGTCTACCTCTTGAGCCTCAGGGTGCCCACCACCACTCTGCTCCAGGTCTTTTGCCTGGATCGGTCCCCCTAATTCCAGGCCCCCTACTCATTCTGACTCATTTTTACAGTGACTGAGTCTGATTTATTTTACTTTGATTTGCAAACATTACCGTGAACTCCCCAGTCCTACCTAACGTAGGCCTGCCCTGACTCCATTCAAGGCCCTCTTTGTGCCTTCTGTTATTCTTTCCTTTCTTCTCCCCTCGTTGAGTTGGACTCACTGTCCCTGGCACACTCCACGATTCTGTGTCCCTGATTTCCTGATAGCTCCCTTTTCTTGAATGCTCTCCAGCCATTATTTTCGGTTTTCAATATTAACTTTCAATTATTTTATTTTATTTTTTTTAGAAGATTTTATTTATTTATTTGAGAGAGGGAGATCCTGAGCAGGGGGCAGAGGGAGAGGGAGAAGCAAACTCCCCGCTGAGCAGGGAGCCTGATGTGGGGCTTGGTTCCAGGGTCCTGGGATCATGAGCTGAGCCAAAGGTGGATGCTTAACCCACTGAGCCACCCAGGCACCCCAATTATTTTATTTTTAAAATGCTTTTTTAAAAACCTTCTGAAAAGCTTTTCCTGGTAACCTCAACTAGAAGGAATCTGATCTAATTTGATTACTATAACACAGGTACTTTTCCTACGGTACATATTATTCTCTGTTTTGTAGTATATTTGTACCTTTTAGAAAAGTCTATGGGATTTTCACTGAAGCACTTTGAGTTTAGGCACACTTGGGTTTGAATCTGAGCATGTTTACCCTGCAGCTATATGACTTGGGGGCAAGTTATTTACTTGAGCCTCAGTTTCTTCATCTGTAAAATGAGGAAAGTAGAAGGGATTTTGGAGAGCATCGGATAAAATATTGCGCACTTGGGGAAAGTGAAATAACTTCATAGGGCCTGTGGTTGAATCCCCAGCTGTTTGAGTCTTGGCTTTGCCTCATACTTACCATGTGGCATTGGTTGGCTCACTTGTCCTTCTGTGGGCCTCCGTTCCTAGATGGTAGATGGGGAGGATAGTGGCCACATGTGTTGTAATGGGGATAACGTAATGCACAGCACAGAATGGGTGCTCAGTAGTGCAGAACCATTGTATATATTGTTATATTCATTCCAGGACTTTCCCAGGCAATGTTCATATGTCATCTCATTTTATCTTAGTTCTCAAAAAGATCCCTCTCTCCCCGTGAGCTGGTTGTATTACTAGTTTATAGGCAAGGAAGCTGAGTTTCCATGGTTGTTTCTAGAAGAATATGGAACTATGATCTATGATTTGAACCCAGAAGGTACCTGGCTTAAATGTCATGTACTTTTTGTTGGATCATGATAAGCCCATATGTAGTAGAGAATTCAGTAAATGCTAATACCCGTATTCACTTAAGAACAATACATAGTCCATGTCTTAGGAAAGCTTGTGGTCTGGTTGGGGGTGGAGGGCAGACAGACAACATGAGAAAGAGAAGTCAACTTAGGGTGCCTGGGTGGCTCAGTTGGTTAAGCGACTGCCTTCAGCTCAGGTCATGATCCTGGAGTCCCGGGATCGAGTCCCACATCGGGCTCCCTGCTCAGCAGGGAGTCTGCTTCTCCCTCTGACCCTCTTTCCTCTCGTGCTCTCTATCTCTCATTCTCTCCCTCTCAAATAAATAAATAAAATCTTAAAAAAAAGAGAAGTCAACTTAAACAGAGAAAATGCTGCTACAGAAGCTACAAAGTGTTGTCGGAATATGGAAGATGACACAATTAACTCTACCTGGAAAGGACAGAGGAAGAAGGTCCTCACTTTAGAGAGATGACATTTGAATGTCACTTGAAAGTTAAGTAGAAGTTTGCTAGGTGGAAATGCCAAGTTGTTCTTGGGAGAAGAACTAAATTATGTCCCAGGGGCATGGGGCTCTGAAAGATCCTGGCACATTCAGGAAATGGTGAGCATTCCCAGGTGGTAGAAACAAAGGGTGATGGAGAAGGATGGGAGCAGAGAGGGATGGGCCATTGGCCATTTGTAAGGATGGCTTCACAGGCCAGAGTAGAATTCTATCTCAGAAGCATTGGAGATCTGAAAGGTATTTAGCAGCAAGAAAAGAACATGTTCATTTTTGCTTTTGACAAAGACGTGCTGCATGGTGGAAGGTGAGCTACAGGGATATGGTGGCTGCATATGACATTACTGAAATCTTTTAAACTGGGTCTGAGTGGTTGGGATGAGGAGAGGCTAATTCTAGAGACACATCTGAGATGGAGATGATTGGTTTGCTGACTTACCGGATTTAGGAGGTGCAGGGTTGTCAAAGATAAAGGTTTCTAGTTTAGTAGACTGGATGGGGATGTGTAGTGATTTTTAGTAATTCATACTCTTAAAATTTTTTTTATTATTATGGTAATCACCATACATTACATCATTAGTTTTTGATGTAATATTCCATGATTCATTGTTTGTGTATAACACCCAGTGCTCCATTAAAATTTTTGATGAACAATATGCAGTTTGTCAGTCCATAGGAGGACTCCTTAGCTATATAATTAAAAAAAAAAAAAAGCTGGCCATCTGGATACTGGCACATCAAACTTAATTAGATGCCTTTTGTTTTTGTTTTTGTTTTTTAGAGTGGCTAAAACTTGGGATTTTTATAAATGTGTATCACTGAAAAAAGTCCCAAGTGGAGGTCCACATTCAGCTGGGTTTGAGGCAGTTCAAACTGTTTGTTTAAATTCCAAACCAGTGACTGCTTGTGAAATTTTATTTTAGGATACTTATATTTTATTGATTACCTGCTCAAAAGCTGTAAGTCTCTGCGAAGGGCTTTCTTTTTAATTCATCCATGTTGCTCACGCTGCATTTTCAACGGAAGTGCTAGGGAGGGAACGCTGAGTCAGGAAACTGGTTCCAGTATGGTGTGGGAGGTGGTAAGAGCAGGTTAAGTCTGAAACAGAGACCCTGAACTTCCTTCAAAGGAGGGATTTTTTTTTCTTCTTTTTTTAAACACTTCCAACAGCTAGAGTAGAGCATGCTAGAGCTGTTAGGCTGGAGATCCTGGTTGGCCCTGGGGATGGTAAGAGAAATAATCCACTTTTGTTGTGGGAAGTCCTCATGCAAAATAGAAAAGGTGTGTCAGGACCTATGTCCAGAAAAGATAAAGCAAATTGTTTTGACCAAAATGATGGAATTTGAACATCTGCAGGTTAGTATGAATCACTGAGGAAGTCATATATGTGTCAGATTAATAGACATAATTATTAATCATCTGAGTCATAATACTAGGAAAACACAAGAAGAAAGAAAAATGAAGTCTAGAAACATACAAAAGATTTACTTTGTTCGTTAAGAAGGCTTCTAAAAGTTAGAAAGAGTGGCACAGCAATAGAATTATGCAATTTTAAGCTCATTTACTCTTAATCATACTTGCTGAAATCTAGAAAATGAAAGTTAATTTTTTTTTTTTGGTGATAGCAGGCATGTAACTATCAGTTTTATAAACTGTAAATTTACCTAACAGCTTACATTGTTTACTGTGACAAATTATTGTTTACCTTACAATGCTTTGCTATTAGTGATTACTTTATAGGATAACCATCTTCTGAAGCTGTAGAAATGTAGATAACCTTATAGCATTTCCCAGTGTATCTGGAATAAAGAAGTTCCTCACCATTAATTACTCTGGAGAACTGAAGTATGTGTGTGGCAGGGAGAAATGTGTGGGAGTGTGTGGCTTCATTAAGGTGGTACTTTCTTAGTCATCGTTATATTAGTTTAATATAACGTTATGTTAGTTTAATGCTTTCCATGAAATGTCAGTTACTGAGAGAGTTAATAGCTTTTGTTACGGCTATGCACTGCTTCATACCGTATGATTTATTCCTACTTTTTCCGGGAGAAGTATTACAATAAAATAGTCTCCTTCATGGCTACATTATATGATAGTAAACGTAGTAAATGATTATAATAGTAACTAATATTAATAATTGTATTTGGTACTATTTATTGAATACTTACTAGAGCTTGAAGCACTGTGATTTGCAAAAATTATATCATAATTTCCTCATTTTACAGAGGGAATATTGAAGTTCAGGGAAATTAAGTAACTCATTCAAAATTAAGAGTAGAAACCAAGGTTTAAATTAATTTTTTTAAACTCTGAAAGTATCCTCTTAATTGCCATAAGTTCCTACCTCTTCCATTAGTTTTTTATTTCTGTCAGCTGGATAATGCTAGAAGCTTTGTTAAATATTGAATCCAACCAGATGCCAAGTTATATTCAACTTGGATTTAAAAAAAAAAACACATTATTTTTCAGGGTCTCAGAATTATAAGCCCTGTGTATTACAGGAGAGCTTACATGCTTAGTTGGATGTAGGAAAATCTTGCTTTCTTTTTTTGGATTTGCTGTGATCTTGGGTAAGTCGACTGACCTTCTTGGGTGATATTCAAAGCATTATTAATGTCATATAATGCATTCTTATCAATGCTATAAGCAACATTGGTTAAACATATTTCCTTCTTAATGTTTGATAAGGAAAGAGACATTTTGACTTCAGTGATGGTTTTTGTTTTTTGTTTTTTTTCCCCTCATGGTCAATCAACAATTCAGATGTCAAGTTGAATAGAAATGGACTTCTAAATATAGGTCAAATACTTTTTTAAAATCACATAACTATGTCTCCTCCCCCATGCCCAAATTTGATCCACCTACTAAGAGGATCTCTGCAGGTCCTGCCCAGTTCCTCTTGTCAGTACATAAATGACCAGAGCACCTGTCCCATATCTGTGCCTGATTAATTATGAATGAATTTCCTTCTGAGTGCCTAATGCATCCTCTGTTTTGACCACATTCCCTTAAAGTTTCTAGTGGAGACAATGATAGGCTCAATATTGCTAACTTAAAATTTTTAATTCAGATGTAATATCTCTTAAGAATTGAGGTAATTAATAACATGTTTATATGTTTTATATTATTCATTCATTGGAATCTTAATTCTTACTCTTGTCCGCACGTGAATAGCCCTTCTTTCCCATTGTGTTAGTGGTGCCTGGTAAAGAAAATTCATGTGATATTTCCTTTCAACTGGTATCTTAAGTATTTGATTAACAGTAGTCATAGTATGACCAATCACATCCTCTATAAAGATAATCAGAAACAGAAGTTACACTATTTCCAGTTCCTATCTTTAGTTGCTGGGGGAGTAGCTCAAGTGCTGCATGTATTTTTTTTTTTTTTTTTTGCTGACTGTAAGAAAAACTTTATTTTTTTATTTTTTCTTTAAATTTTTTTATTGTTATGTTAATCACCATACATTACATCATTAGTTTGTGATGTAGTGTTCCATGATTCATTGTTTGTGCATAACACCCAGTGCTCCACGCAGAACGTGCCCTCTTTAATACCCATCACCAGGTTAACTCATCCCCCTACCCCCCTCCCCTCTAGAACCCTCAGTTTGTTTTTCAGAGTCCCTCGTCTCTCATGGTTCCTCTCCCCCTCCGATTTCCCCCTTCATTCTTCCCCTCCTGCTATCTTCTTTTTTTTTTCTTAACATATATTGCATTATTTATTTCAGAAGTACAGATCTGTGATTCAACAGTCTTGCACAATTCATAGCGCTCACCGTAGCACATACCCTCCCGAATGTCTATCACTCAGCCACCCCATCCCTCCCACCCGACCCCCACTCCAGCAACCCTCAGTTTGTTTCCTGAGATTAAGAATTCCTCATATCAGTCAGGTCATATGATACATGTCTTTCTCTGATTGACTTATTTAAGTGCTGCATGTATTTAAGAACACTCTTTTAGCTGGAGCCAACAAAAAGTTTTGAGAAAAGTCATTATAAAAACTGTTTCCCCTCTAACTTGACAGCTTTGTTCTGTTTCCTTTAATTCTGTGCTTCTATGTTATTTGCATTATGTTGCTGATGGTAGAAAAATCTTGTTACAATAAAGATACTCATAAGAAATTGGGAAGTTGGCCTGTTTGTTCAACCAATACAAAATTATAAAGATTACCTTTTCATGTGGTTTTCGAAATATAACTTACAAAAAATTTTTTTAATATTTGTCTTCCATCTGATACACTGGAGCTTAAAGTAAGTTGCTGTAGCTTCATTAGAAATGGAATGTATTACATTCGTGTCTTCTAAGCAGCCTCTAGTCTTTTTGGAAAATAGTCTCCTTTATTCCAGGCTCAATATTATTTTTCTCTGTTCCTATTTCTAACTCCTTTGGCTTCTTTATTGGACAGTAACAGCCTCACTCCTTTCAAACCTCCACCATCAATCTCTGTTTTTGGTATGGATTTTAAAATAGTATACCTCACTCTTCTGAGGCAGGTTTGTTCTGATTATGGGAAGTGAAAGGCTAGTGATATAAACTAATAGTATCTTCAAGGTGAAATACACTTTATTCCAAACTGATAGCAAGTCAGAAAGCACCTCTGCAACATCATTACACGGTCAGAAGAGATGGTGGGAGGAGATCCCAGTCCATTTATGGACAACTCTGACTGCCATTTATTGTTCTTGGTTCTAGTTACAAATAACGCATGTTCACTGAGAGGATTTGAAAACTTTATGAAAGCTCAAGAGAAAGTAAAAACATCCATACTTCTATGACCTTGGGCTTTTATAAATTTTCAAACTCACTGAACAAGAATTATTTGTACTATGTGTACCGATACATATGCATAGTTCACTTTTAGTATGAAGTTTGCACATACCCCTACCTTTTAGAATGTTTTTGTCATTAATAAAACAAGCTTGTTAACAGAACAAAGAAAACCCGGGGCTGAGGTGGCTTCATTGGTGAGTACCACCAAACCTTAAAAGAAGAAATAATACCAGTCCTGCATAAGCTCCGTCCAAAAATAGAGAAGGGGACACTGTCCTACTTATTTATGAGGCTAAACTTTCCCTGATACCAGAACTAGACAAGTCATTGGAAAAATACAGAGAAGTATCCCTGATCAAAACATAACTAGGACATTCCCTAACAAAATATTTGCATATTTAATCCAATAATACATAAAAAGGATTGTGAGGTTGGTTTAACATTTGAAACTCAACAAAGCATAAAGGAAAAAATTACATAATCTCAATAATGCAGAGAAAGCATTTAGCAAAATTCAATGCCCATTCATAATAAAAAATCTTGGCAAATTAGGAAGAGAAGGGAAGGGCCTCACCCTGGTAAGTAGAACCCTGTGAAAAGCCTAGAGCTGACATCGAGTTTAATGGTGAAAGACAATATTTTCTACCAAACAATGGGAACAAGTTAAGGATGCCCATTTTTACCATTTCTACTCAACATTATGCTGGGGATTCTAGCCATTGAACTAAGGCAAGAAAAATAAATATAAGACATAATGATTAGAAAGGAATAAAACTTTCTCAGTGTGCAGATGGCATGATTGTTTATGTAGAAAATTTTGATAACAGTACTTTTTTTTGTTTCAAGTTTTTATTTAAATTTTATTTAGTTAACATATCATGTAATATTAGTTTCAGGAGTAGAATTTAGTGATTCATCACTTACATATAACACTCAGTGCCCATTACAAGTGCCCTCCTAATTACCCATCACCCATTTAACCCATCCACCTGCCCACCTTCCTTCCAGCAACCCTCAGTTTGTTCTCTGTAGTTAAGAGTCTGTTTTATGGTTTCTCTCTCTCTCTCTTTTTTCCCTATATTCACCTGTTTCATTTTTTAAATTCCACATATGAGTGAAATCATATGGTATTTGTCTTTCTTTGACTTATTTCATTTAGCATCATACACTCTAGCTCCATCCATGTCATTGCAAATGGCAAGATGTCTTTTTTTTATGGCTGAGTATATTCCATTGTATATATATACCACATCTTTTTTATCCCTTCATTAGTTCTGATGACAATACTAAACAACCATTAGAACTAATATATGAATTTAAGAAGTTTATGAAGCAAAGGCAAACATGAAAATCAATCATATTTCCATGTCCTAGCAGAGAACAATTGGAATATAAAGTTGAAGAAACAATACCATTTAAAATAGCATGATAACTGGAATTTAAATAAAAATTTGGAGAAAGAAAAAAATAGCATGAAAAACATGAAATATGTAGAGATAAATTTAACAAAACTTAGGCCAGTCTATATACTGAAAACTACCTAACATTGCTAAGGTTACTTAAAGAACTAAGTAAATAGATTTCTCACCAAGAACTGGAAGATTCAATATTAAGATGTCACTTTACTCCCAGATTGATCCAGAGATTCAACATAATCCCAATAAGCATTCCAGCAGGCATTTTGTAGACATTGACAATTGATTCTAAAATATATGTTGAGGTACAAAAGAACTAGAAAGATAAAAATAGTTTCAGAAAGATAAACAAAGTTGGCAGACTAACAAATACTACCTGATTTCAAGACTGATGGTAAAGCTACATCTATTAGGACAGTGAGCTATGGGCATGAGAATACATTTGTAGACCTA
Organism: Callorhinus ursinus; assembly: GCF_003265705.2. Lineage (NCBI taxonomy): Eukaryota > Metazoa > Chordata > Mammalia > Carnivora > Otariidae > Callorhinus > Callorhinus ursinus. Next base: position 25,415,546 of record NW_027397075.1, on the reverse strand, counting down.
GAGATCAACAGAACAGAATAGAGTACCTAGAAATTAGACCCACATATATGTGGTCAGTTTATTTTTCAACATATATGTCATGGCAATTCAAACTTTTTGAAAAGAAAGAGAAAGAGGGAGAGAGCAGGCAGTGAGGGAGGGGCAGAGGGAGAGAGAATATTTAGCAGGCTCCACACCCATTGCGTAGCTGCACATGGGGCTCGATCTTACAACCCTGAGATCATGACCTGAGCCAAAATCAAGAGTTGGACACTTAACTGACTGAGCCACCCAGGCAATTCAGTTTTTAAAGGAGCTTTTATGCTGGGAAATACAGCTTATATATAGAAAAATACAGAAGTGTAGCTCAGTGATTTATCACAGATACATCACCTGTGTTACTGTTGCCTGGGTCAAGAAATAAAACACTGACAGCATCTCAGAAAATTCCTCTCATTCCCATTCCTTGCTGCCAAAGGTAATTAATGTCCTGACTTGTATGGTAATCACAAATTACTTTTCCTTATGATTTTACTACACTAGTTTCAGTTCTAAAATACCGTAGTTTAATTTTATCTGCTTCTAGAACTTTGAATGAATAGCCAAAAGTATGCATGTTTCTGTCTATTTTGCTTACATTAAGTTTGTAGTTTGTGGAGAGTTGTAGGTTATTTTCTTTTTTTGTATAGTTTCTCCATTGTATGAAGATTTCATATTTTATCTAGCTGTTCTGCTGTTTATGAACATATCTGTTTTCTGTTTTGAGTGATTACAAATAATGCTGTTATGGATATTCTTATATATTTCTGTGGATGAACATGTACACATTTCTGTTGGGTATATCCCAAGGAGTAGAATCACTGGGTTATATGATATGCATGTATTCAGTTTTATGAGATGTGGCTTTTAATACTTTTTGAAAGTGGTTTTACCAATTTACAGTTTCATCAGCAGCATATGAGAATTCCCATTGCTTTACATTCTTGGCAATTTTGGTATTGTCACTCTTTTATTATTGTTATTGCTACTATATTGATGACTAACCACTTTGATGGATGTGTAATGTTATGCCACTCTGATTTTAATTTACCTTTCTCTGATCATTAATGTAGGTGATATTTTCATACATTTATTTGTATAGTCTTCTTTGAAACTTCTTATTCATTTTTTCAATAGGTTGATTATAATTTCTTGGTGACTGTAGCAATTATGGATTCAAATCCTTTGTTTTACTTTATTGTGTCTTTTGGTGATTACTTTAAACGTAGTCCAAATTATTAGCCCTTTCCTTGACAGCTAGTATATCAAATGTCCTGTTTGAAAGTCTTTGCCTACTGTACAAGCAACAAGATATCCTCCTAATATTATCTTTGCAAAACTTTGTTTTGTCTTTTGTATATTGATCTACAATCACCTTAGACATTTTAGGTGTGTAAGGTAGAGAGGTCCTATTTTATTACCTGTCTGTATGGGTGGGAGACTTGTATGTGGATCTCTATTCTATTCCATTGTGTGTTTGTGCATTCTTGTCCCACTACTATCCTGCTTCGCTACTGCTGTACTGTAGTAAGTCTTGATGTCTAGAATTGCAAGTCTTTCCACTTTGAGTTTTTTAAAAGACTGTTTTAGGTCCTCTTATAAATTTTAGAAACAGTTTGTCATATCCACTGAAATACACATGCATACTTGGGATGTTGATTAGAATTTCATTTAAGGGATGCCTGGGTGGCTCAGTTGGTTAAGCGTCTGCCTTCAGCTCAGGTTGTGGTCCCAGGGTCCTGGGATCGAGTCCCGCATCAGGCTCCCTACTCGGTGGGAAGCCTGCTTCTCCCTCTCCCACTCCCCTCTGCTTGTGTTCCCTCTCTCACCGTGTTTCTCTTTGTCAAATAAATAAATAAAATCTTTTTAAAAAAAGAATTGCATTTAATTTAACTATCAGTTTGGAGAAAAGTGAAATAACTGAGACTTAAATCCACAAATGTAATAAATCCATTCATATATATTTAAGTCGTTTCTATTTTCTCTCATTGCAATTTGATAGGTTTCTTCCTAGAGGCCAGGCATGTTTTTATTCAGTGGCTCCTTAGGGATTTGATTTTTTAAATGCTACTTAGAAGTACTTTGTTAGTTAAGTTGTATTTGATGTATAACACTGTGTAAATTTAATGTGTACATGTTAATTTGATACATTTATATTGCAATAAGGTTGCCAAGGTAGCATTAGTTAGCACCTCTATCTTGTCACATAATTATCATTTCTTCTAATATTGGGAACAATGAAAATCTGTCCTCTTAGCAATGTTTACAATATGGTTTTGTTGTCTATAATCACTGTACTGTATTAGGTCTCCAGGACTTATTTTTCTGTTTGCAAGTATGTGCCCCTAAACATCTTTCTCATTCCCTCCCTCCCCCCAATCCCTGGTAACCTCCAGTTTACTCTCTGCTTTTACAATTAGATAATTAATTTCCATATATAAGAGGTACCATTTCTCTGTCTAACTTATCTCAGCATAATGTCCTCCAGATCCATCCATGTTATTGCAAATGGAGATTTACCTTTGTTCTCATTGCTGAATAGTATTTCATTGTATATTTATACCACATCATCTTTGTCCATTTATCTGTTGATGAACACTTAGGTTGTTTCCGTATCTTGGCTATTGTGAATAATGCTGCAGTAAACATGGGGGTGCAGATAATCTCTTCAATACCTTATTTTCATTTCCTTTGGACATGCATCTCGAAGTGGAATTCCTGGATCATATGGCAGTTGTATTTTTTTTTAATTTAAATTTTAGTTAACACACGGTGCAATATTGTTTTCTGGAGTAGAATTCAGTGATTCATCACTTACATACAACACCTAGTGCTCATCACAAGTGCCCTCTTTAGTACCCATCACCCATCTAGCCCAGCCCCCCACCCACATCCTTCCATCAGCCCACAATTTGTTCTCCATCCTCAAGAGTCTCTTATGGCTTATTTCCCTCATCATTTTTTTCTTTACCCCCTTCCTATATATTCATCTGTTTTCTTTCTTAAGTTCCGCATGAGTGAGATCATATGGTATTGTCTTTCTCTGACTGACTGATTTCAATTAGCATAATATACTTTAGCTCCAAACATGTCATCGCAAATGGCAAGATTTCTTTCTTTTTGATGCCTGAGTATCATTCTAGTGTGTGTGTGTGTGTGTGTGTGTGTGTGTGTGTGTAAGCCAAAACTTCTTTATCCATTCATCAGTTGATGGACATACATTTGGGCTCTTTCTATAGTTTGGCTATTGTAGATAATGCTGCTATAAACATTAGGGTACATGTATCTCTTTGAATTAGTAGTTTTGCATTCTTTGGCTAAATATCTATAGTGCCATTGCTGGATTGTAAGGTAGTTCTATTTTTACTTTTTGAGGAACCTCCATACTGTTTTTCACAGTTGGTGTTTCCACCAACAATGGAAAGGGGTCCTTTTTCTCCACATCCTTGTCAACACCTGTTGTTTCTTGTGTCGTTGTTTTTAGCTACTCTGCCAGGAGTAAGGTGATATCTCATTGTGTTTTAGATTCGTATTTTCCCTGAGGATCAGTGATGTTGAACATTTTTCATGTGTCTATTGGTCATCTGTATGTCTTTTTTGGAAAAATGTCTGTTTATGTCTTCTGCCATTTTTTTCATTGGATTGTTCATTTTCTTGGTGTTGACTTCTATAAGTTCTTTCTATATTTTGAATTTGGGTATTGACTTCTTTAAGTTCTTTCTATATTTTGTTAGATATATCATTTGCAAATATCTTCTCCCTTTCTGTAGGTTGACTTCTTGTTGGATTGATTGTTTTCTTCACTGTGCAGAAACTTTTTATTTTGATGAAGTCCCAATAGTTTATTTTTGATTTTGTTTCCCTTACCTCAGGACACATCTCTAAAAGGAAATTGCTACAGCTGATGTCAAAGAAGTTATTGCCTGTGTTCTTTTCTAGGATTTTTATGTTTTCTGGTCTCACATGTAGGTCTTAATCCACTTTGAATTTGTTTTTGTGTTTGGTTTAAGAAAGTGGTCCAGTTTCATTCTTTTGCATGTTGCTGTCCAGTTTTCCCAACACAATTTGTTGAAGAGACTGTCTTTTTCCTATGGGATATTCTTTTCTGTTTTGTCAAAGATTAATTGAACATATAATTGTGGGCTCACTTCTGGGTTTTCTTTTCTTTTCCATCGTTCTAGGTATCTATTTTTTGTCAGTACCATAATGTTTTGATCACTACTGCTTTGTAATATATCTTGATGTCTGGACTTGTGATGCCTCCAGTTTTGCTTTTCTTTTTCAAGACTGCTTTGGTTATTCAGGGTCTTCTGTGGTTCCATAGAAATTTTAGGGCTGTTCTAGCCCTGTGAAAAATGCTGGCAGTATTTTGGGAAGGATCGCATTAAATGTGTAGATTGCTTTGGGTAGTGTACACATTTTAACAATATTTGTTCTTCAAGTCGATCAGCATGGAATGTTTTTCTATAGCTAAGAAAATACCCTTTTATATTATCCTGAAACATTTTCAAAGACTTCAGCTCTTTTATAGATTTAGTCTTTTTGATGTTACCATTATTATTCTTTTGTATTTGTCATTTTTATATACCCTTCTAGGTTTATAACTTCTTATTTAAATGCCAACCAGGGATGCTTTGAGCAGTCACATTCACATGTTCTGTTTAGAGTTGATAAAGTGAGTATAATATAATGTTAATTGTGTCAAGACTGTGGCAGAAATATAATTTATAAGTGTGATAATGATAAAGTGGTTTAAAAATATCTATAGTAAAGCATGTGCACTATGATTATAGCTACATAAAACGTTCAGTATAGACAATAGTACACCCAGTGCATGCTGTCATGTGTGGTACTGATTAGGTATTATTTTTCTTATCTCCCCTACCCAAGAGCAATTCTATAGAGTTGTGCTATTGGGTTGTTTTTTTGTTTTGTTTTGTTTACAATTGTCAATCCAAACCAATTTGCAGACCACAATTTGGTCTACTATCATGGATCTACCTTTTATCTAGAAAGTCATCCAATAAAAAGCTCAAATGAGCTAACATAGGCATATAAATGGATCTTTCATCATTCCTCTAATACTAATTATGTGTTTATTGCTGGCTTATTACAAAAAATACTTACAATGATTAATAAGAAAAGTAAGATATTATAAAATAAAAAAAATTAGCTACCAGTGGAAAGAAAAAAAGAAGACAAAGAATAAAATAGAGCCAGGAATGAGGCTGATAAAAAACATGTATTCTGGAATTCCAAAACATGTGGCAATTCCAAAACATATACTTAAGTTTTTTAATAGCCAAAACAATAAACAAATTTGGTTAACACAGTGGTCCATAAGATGAAAAAAGTATAAATAAACTCAAAATGCCATCTGTTTAATTTTTTAGATTAAGCTATAAAATTCTAAGGTTAGAAATGAAGTTACCTTCAGACCTCTCCCATAGACAATATTATGTGATGGGATGGATATTTTCAGCTGTGTTCTTTTAGTGGACATAGTGGTCTCTTTTTCTTAGTGGTCATACCCAAGCACAGTTCAGGTGAAGTTATTCTTGAGACCAGTATGCCCAGGTACAGGTAAAAGAGCCCTTTGCTGACCTGAGGAAGATTTTATCTATGCACTCTGGGTGAGTAGAATATATGTAAGGAAATGGATGAGCTGCATGCTTTTTGGATTTTTTTTTTTTAGTTATCTCCTTCAGTCAAACTTAAAAATATTATTTATGGATAGTTGACATACAATGTTATAAAGTTTCAAATGCACAGCATAGTGATTCAATAATTTTATACATTGGGACACCTGGTCTCAGTTGATTAAGTGGCCAACTCTTGATTTCGACTCAGGTCATGATTTCAGGGTCCTGGAATCAAGCCCCGCATCTGGCTCCATGCTCAGTGGAGAGTCTGCTTGAGGATTCTCTCTCTCTCTCCCCCTCTTCCTCTGTCCCTACTGCCACTGTTGATCTCTCTCCCTCTCTAAAATAAATAAATAAATCTTTAAAAAAATTGAATGCATTTTTCACCACAATAAATATAGTTACCCTCTGTCACTGTAAACGTTATTATAATATTATTGACTATAATTTCCTATCCTGTACTTTTCATCTTCCTGACTTACCTGTTTTATAACTGGAAGTTAGTACCTCTTAAATCCCCTTCACCTATTTCTCCTATCCTTTCTGGCAAATACCAGTTCTCTGTATTTATGAGTCTGTATCTCTTGTTTGTTTTTTCTTTTTTCTTTTTTTAAGATTTTATTTATTTGAGAGAGCGAAAGTGAGAGAGATCACAGAGGGAGAGAGAGACACAGACTTGCTGCGGGTCAGGGAGCCCGACGCAGGGCTTGATCCCAGGACCCTGAGATCATGACCTGAGCTGAAGCTTAACCGACTGAGCCACCCAGGCACCCCCCTTATTTGTTTTTTCATTTGTTTTTCTTTTTAGATTCCACATAGAAGTGAAATAATACAGTATTTGTTTTTCTCTGTCTAATTTATTTCACTTAGTATAATACCCTTTCTGGCCATCTATATCAAAAATGATAAGATCCCATTCTTTTTCATGGCCGAGTAATAATCCATTGTGTGTGTGTGTGTGTGTGTGTGTGTGTGTGTGTGTGTGTACCCCATACCTTCTTTATCCATTCATCTATTGATGGACACTTCAGCTTCTTCCATATCTTCGCTATTGTAAATTATGCTGCAATGAACATAGGGACAGAGGACACGAATAGACATTTTCCCAAGGAGACATATTGTTGGCCAACAGAAAGAAATGGTTCTCAAGATCATTAATCATCCGGTAAATGCAAATCAAAACCACAGTGAAATAATACCTCACACAGGTCCGAATGGCTAATATTAAAAAGACAAGAAATAACAAGTGTTGGTGAGGATGTGGAGAAAAGGTTAGCCTTGTACACTGTGGTGGGAATGTAAATTGGTGCAACCACTGCTGAAAACGGGGTGGAGTTTCCTCAAAAAATAAAAAAAAAGTAGTATTACCATATGATCCAGAAATTCCACCATGGGTATTTACTAAAAAAACAAACAAACAAAAAAAACACCTCAAACACTAATTTGAAAAGATATATTCACCCTTGGTCAAACTTCTGATATTCAATGGGGGATTGTACTTCCTGGACTATCTGAGATAAGTTCTATATTTCACCACTCCAATATGGATCTATTAGCCTTGGTAGATGCTGGAGCAGGGGCAGTGCTGAGAGTTTCTGAGGACCTGAGGAACCCCTAACTAAGATTTATTCTCACATGTATGGACATCCCATCTGATGAGTTATAGGAACACCAATGGGAAGAACAATACTTCCTCTCAGAGGGTAGTTTAGATTCTGCTTTAGCATACAGATTAATGGACAATGAAATTTTCTTCCATAAAGCACCATCAGAAAAATGTGAACATGAGACATTTTAAGGTGGTAACCATACCCTCACTTTGGCTTGAAAAATCTCAATGAAGTACTCTTAGAATGCCTACCTCTGAGCATTATATTTTCCAGTGGGTTCTCTAAAATAAACTATTTATGGGTTATAGCTCTGATTTATTTTGGGGTCATTATTAAATATCTGCTATAAGTAACTATTGTTTTTTTTTTGAGATAGTAGGTTTATGGTCTATTTATGTCACTTTTAGCGTGTGATTTTAAATCTTCTGATGTGCCTGTGGTAGAAAGCTTCTATTTGTTTTCTTTAACAGGAAGAAATGATCCAGTTCAGCAAAAGTCAAAACAGACTTCAAGAATTTAAAGGAGTGGAGTAGTGTCATGGGAACATAACCCTATTTTAACGCAGATAATAAAATTATGATTTGATTTGTCAAAAAACCATTTTTATTGCTCTTGACCCTTGTAGTTCCTTAATACTCATGGTGTGTCTGCTATGTGTACAGAACAATATTCTGGGGAAAATGGGGAATATAGGATATGGTAGCTGGAACAAGGGGCTTATAACCCTATTTGGGAAAATAACAAATATATTTCTGAAATGTTAGAAAGAAATACAACAGAAAAAAAGACATTCATGGATAGTTGAGGAACGACCACAGGGCAATCATCAATTAAATTCAAAATTTAGGAACAATCAGTGCAAATGCCAAGAAAACCCTGGAGACCAAAATTTGCTGAACTACCTTCCCATCAATAAAGATTTAGCGTTGGTTCTGTATCTTGATGTGTACATATGATGATGATTCTGAATTCCTCTGAAAAGGATTTTTTAAATACAAGAAATGTTCTAATCAAACATAGATTTTAAAAAATCAAAACAAGTAGCACTCATGGTGTGTTATTTTTGAATCACAGCATGTCATTTTCATAGCTCTTTCCACATAATATTTGCTCCTGCTTCATGCGAGCCCTATAAAAAAGACTGGGGCAGGCTTTTTTCCTGATTTACTGATGAGAACATCAAGACCTCATAAAGTTAAGAGATTTATCTCTGGTGCAGCACTGATAATATCCTAGGAATTTTATCAACTGTATTTTTCTTTATATTGTAGAATTGCCGATAGGGTTAGGTAGAACCGATGACTTAATAGCTTTGTTTTCCGTGTGATATCTACAAAGTACCTTTTCAGTACCTTGTTGAGTACATGAAGGAAAATGAGATTACCAGCTATGGCCACTGCTTATATTGACAAGCTGTCTCTTTTATTTCTTTTGTATCTGGCTATTCTGTTAATTCAGTAGACAGTTAAGTAGCTTTATGTAGTCATCATCACATTGTCAAGTGCTAGGGGAGATTTATAGGACCTGTGGACATAGCTTTACGTGCTAAAGGAGTTTTCATCAACCTGGGGAAAGATCAGATGCACTCAGGAAAATGTTAAGCCACCAACCTGGAAGGCATACCGTTACTTCTCAGAATGAGGGGTGGTAGGGCTCTGTATCAGTGTTCTGATGCAGGAGTGGTCCAGGTGAGGTGGGACTTCAGCAAGACTTTTACTGAGAGATTAGATTCCATGAGTGGGGAGAACTAGGGAGGCATTGAGTGGAGTGAAACTTGATTTAGGGAACATGGAGAAATGAATTTGGGGGGGGAGGAAGTCATATAGGAAAATTTAAATGATAGGTTGAAGAGTTGGCGTCTGTAGGTGTTAAAAAGCCGTGAAAGAAATTTGTGTTTTGCTTAATTTCTCCATACTACGAAGGAGCAATTTTGAGATTACCATCGCAGCATTGTGATGTATTAAATCCTGGGGTGTGGCTGAAAAACTAGAGGATTGACCAAAATTTATTGTTGTTTTTTATATGAAGTTTATAAAGTGCTTTTAGCATACTTTGTATTCTGGTGAATTGTGAAATCCTAAGTGAAACTGCTTATCCCCTTGCCTATTGCTGCCTTTTTTTATGTGGCGCCAAATTTGAGGCTGAGTGGGTCTGTTATTAGGATGATGGAGCTCTCTAGGCAAGAGTTCCTTTGTCAGGGAAGGTACAGCTTGCCAACTGGGTAGGTGCTTGATTACACTTTCCACGGAAGGTTCATGTGCTGCAGACACGAAAGAGGCAGGATTCTCTGCCTAATGGTTGGCCACAGGCAAGGAGACATTCTCAAGCAGTGGCTAGATGGTGCACTGTCAGGGCATCAAGACTTGACATCATCCCTCGCCCAAGTCTTACTCTGTTCTTGGAGGGATGAGGATATCCTCTGACATTTTTGCCAATCCTCATAAATTGAATTACTTTAGTTTCACTAATGAGAGTTTATTTCTAACACCATTTTAATTAAACAAACTACTAATTTCACCAATGAAGAGCTATTTTTGACATTCAGTATGCTAAATAGCAAAGCCTTTGGTGTTGATCAAGATATGAATAGTTGGAAGAGATATGGATAGCTTGGAGATATGAACTGCTTGGCCAGGTCTGAAATGTGGCCCTTTCTTATGTGATTACTAGCCAATCCCAGGAATCTGAATTCTCAATTAGGGCTAACGTCCCTAAAGGTAAAGCTTAAATCTACAGATACATTGCATCTTACTGTCTATGCTGAATGATAGTTTGTGAATTTCTTAGATTAATTTATTAAACACATTATGGAAATAGCAATGCCTGTCCTTGGTTAACCCTGTTTACTTTACAGTCTCAACATGGTGATTATGAGATATATATATATATATATATAGGTTTTGTTTTGTTTTTAATTTGCTCTTAACCTCTACCATACTGTTATTCTCTTTGCTTTCTTTATATTGATCAAAAGCTATAGGGAAATATACCTATAAGTAAGGAAAGTGTCACAAAGAGACCTAGGGCCTGCATATATTAAGTGCATGCATCCTAACATGGTTAAACATGTTATTCTGAAATCCTAATGAGCAGTTTTCCAAGGTGTTTATAAGCCTCAAAGCGGCCTCCTTTGTAAGAGTTTCACTTTGCTCCCTGGCACTAAGTGTAGTTTTGAACCTTCTTCTCATTCTGTCCAGATTCTGTTGGTCTGCAGCTGGGAAGCACTTTCTTTGCCAGAAGATCCCTGTCCAATTCTCTTATTCTTGGCAGGTTCATTTACTTTTTCATGGTTTCAGTCCTAAACAGTTCCCAGCCTGGACCCAAGATAAGTTGGTTTCCTAGGCTTTTTGTTGTTGAAGGCAAGGACGCTAGTACTGCCCTGTGGTGCCCAAGTACAGCCTGTCCTTTGACTTTGCTATAAGCGTTTAAACCGATGTTAAAGGGACATCATATTCAAATGTCTTAAAGATGCTTGTTCAGGGAGTTCTCCGATTGAACGTCTGGATTTTCTGATCTTATAATTCCTTGCAGACCCACATGGCATCTCTACCACCAAGAAAGACTTAGATTTTGCTTTAGAAAAGAAGTTGAGACAAGTATGGTCATGAAAATGAAATGACTATGTGAAAGAATGTTTATGGGGGCGCCTGGGTGGCTCAGTTGGTTAAGTGACTGCCTTCAGCTCAGGTCATGATCCTGGAGTCCCGGGATCGAGTCCCGCATCGGGCTCCCTGCTCAGCGGGGAGTCTGCTTCTCCCTCTGACCCTCTTCCCTCTTGTGCTTTCTATCTCTCATTCTCTCCCTCTCAAACAAATAAATAAAATCTTAAAAAAAAAGAAAGAATGTTTATGTTATGAGTCTACATTAGATAGTATGCAATGCTTTTTAATGTTTTTTATACACACACACACACGTGGATATATATATATATGTATATGTGATAGAAAAGATGTAATAATCAAAAAAACCTTTTTTTCTAATTGAATTAAAATAGCTTTACATTTATTTATTTTTTTTCATTTTTTAAATATAGCAAGATCAACTTTATACTTGGGCTGCGGTCAGCCAACCCACTCACTCACTGGATTACACAGAAGGGCAGTTTCCCAGGCGAGTCCCGTCTGTTTGGCCCCCATCGAAACCTCCTGATGAAGAACACAGGCTGAAGGATGCTGAAACAGGTGGGACCCCAGGAACAGTGCGTGTTCTGAAAGTGCGTAACATGAAGTACCTATACAGTGCTCACGGGGTAGTGAGTCTGCATTTCTCTTCTAAGGATTTCTTCGATTACGATCTGCAGCTATCTCAAGTAAAATCACTGGGAGTCTTGTTAAATTGTAAATTCTTATGCTCCACCTTCAGAATTTTAGGGAAGGGGACACTGGAATTATCCAGTTATTATTGTGTATACAAAAGTTTGCGAACTACCGCCTCAGGGGGCTGACTGTAGCCACCACCTGAGATGATATGAGCCACATATCCTGTGTGGACTGAGAACTCCAGAGGGAAATTTCTGTCTATTGCCTTCAAAGGTGGTGTCGACCTCACTTCTCCACTCTGGCTCTCTTCCCTTACTGCTTTCCTTGTGCTTTTCTTGATCCTTTTCTTTACCTTCAGAGATAATGGGGACATAGAGATAAAAGGTTCATTAAATCTAAGTTTTAAGTAATCTTTTAAAAACTGTACAGTGTTCAGATGTATTTATTCTTCTTTAAAATTTTTCTTTTTGGTTGTTTTTCTCTTTGCATCTTTTGTTGTCTTATTTTGTGTTATTGGCTGGGAAGATAGCATGAGATTAATATCAGCTTTCTATGGAGCCTGAAAGTGGGAGAACACTTTTGTGTTTGTCTTAGGAATTAAGAATCGTATTTGAGTAATAATGTTTTATGAAATTTGGTTGTTTAATTCCGTTTAAAAAAATTTCCAATCTGGTATAATAAATTCCTGACTTCTTCTCTGTGGACTGATTCATAAGTGGAGAGTACATTGAAGAGCATTATTACTATTCAGAAATCTACCCCTCACCAAATTTTCCTAAATAGTAGCATGAGTGTTAGAATTAAGAATTTTGATTTTTGGGGGCAACCGGGTGGCTCAGTTGGTTAAGCATCCGACTCTTGATTTTGGCTCAGGTCATGATCTCAGGGTCATGAGATTGAGCCCCGCATTGGGCTCCATGCTCAGCAGGGAGTCTGCTTGAGATTCTTTCTCTCCCTCTCCCTCAGATCCTGCCCCCACTCTCTCTCTCTCAAATAAATAAATCTAAAAAAAAAAAGAATTTTGATTCTTTTTCTCATTGGTTTATAGAGAGAGAGTCATTAATCTGGATTTGTAATAAAAGAGTACAACATAAGAACATGGAGCTTTGTAACCTTGGGCAAATTTCTTAATCCCTGTACTCAGTTTCCTAACATGTAAAATGTCGATAAGAATAGCATCTCCTGCATAGGGCTGTTTTGAGAATTATATGAGATAATGCATGTTAAAGCATAGAGTTAGAATTCAGAATACAATGTCAGGCTTAGTATAAGTGTTTGCTATTGTTATCATTATTACCATTATCTGATATCTTTACTTATTACTTCCTCATGAGTTCCCTTTGAAACCAACAATGACCCACAGTGTTAAAGATTTTATTCTAGGCCCCTTTCCAAAGTGAATGTAGTGTTTATAATCCTGTTTTTATCCCAGTCTCTGAAGGGATGCATTTACCTTTCTTCTTTCTATAGAAGCCCGGAACGGGGGCCCACACCCAACCGTGCATGTCCCGTTTTAAATGTCTGATGCTTTTGAAACACTGCTTAGTGTTCACTAGGTGGACTATACTCCCTGAAATGAACAACCCATGAGAGAGAGGAGTAAGAAACGTTGTACCATGTAGGGCTCTGAGTTTCTTGTAACATAGTACAGTTGATCAAGGGCCAAGGTGTAGAGTTCCTTAATGGATGTATCTTCAGGAATGAAGGGGTTCTAACATGATAATACCTGAAAATAAAGCAATCACATAAAAGCATATTTAGTTTTAAAAGGGAAAACACACAACTAAAAGTATTGCTCCTGTTAAGTACACTATGTTATTCATGTTAAAAATCACTTTAACTTCTTGGTAGGGAATAGCCCGGTGTAGATATAACAGAATTGATCAGTTTCGTTGAGTGCCCTCTTAACAGTTGTCCATGTCTTGTGTTTTACATCATGATTAGTGTGTTTTCATTTTTTTCTTCCCTAGTATGTTTTTCCCCACTTTTTTGAAATATTTATATTTTCCTTTAAAATTTTAAGGCACCTTAAAAAAGTTTCAAAATATTTTATATTATTGATTTTGTATACCAGAGGAGGACTAGACAGAAAGCTAGTGATAATCTAAATTTTAGTTTGGTAAAAGATGATCGTTGGAATGGATACCAGGAACTTTGTAACTTAGTTTTCTCTTTGTTATTTGCTGTAGCCTGCCAAATGCCAGATCAAGTAATTTTTAATATAGTAACTTGTATCCTTTTAAAGTATGCATTCTTAAAGAGGATGATGGAGGTAAGTAGAAAATAATTTTGTGTAGTGACTTGTTTTTCTCCAGTTGATCTGTTATAAACCTCAACAGCCATATAGCATTCTTTTGTCCAAATGATCTAATGGCATTTTCTAAACTTATCCTGCTGTGACTCTATGGGCCATTCTCATTCTGAGAGCCATACCACCCTCTCCCTTCTAGTCAGTCAGTCAGTTTTAAGAGTGAGAATGTCAATAATATAGCAAAAACCTTGCACAGAATCTACAGCTTTCAAATATATAGATTTGGTGCAAACTTTGATAACATAATTATTAATAGTAATACACTATTTGCAGTACACTTAATGATTGGTTGCTCTACATTGTTGTGTAGTGACATCATGGTTAAAACCAGTATTTGCAACATGTGGCCCCTTTCAATTTTAGTTTAAAGTTAAAAGAGTTCAATGACTTTTTTCTTTTGAAGAAGAAGGATTTTTAGTTACATCTTAGAAAACTGAAAACTTGTTTTTGTTTTTGTTTTTGTTTTTTTGTCTTGCGGCTCATTTTCATTGTTGATTACTAATTCACATGTCCAGCTAATTCAGATTTCTCATGCATCTGACTTAACATATTTTTGTAATCCCTTCTGTAAGAGAGGCTCTTCTCCACCTTTCATATAATGGTGAAAGAACCAACCCTCCTCTGTAGGGATTGGAAGTGCAGAGGTCAAGGTGAATGAAGCCTTGGTGCCTCTCCCCACCCTCTGTGGTGGTTCTTTTTTCTGGAGTCCCGTGGCATTTTATTCATATCTGTATCATTCATATTACTTATGCATTATAATTTTTCTGTTTATACATATCTGTCTTCCTTGGAGACTCCCAACATTTCAAGACCTTTGGGCACATAGTATATGTTTAAATGTTTAAGCCAGTAAATTAAGATCTTTTGTTGAAAGAGATCTAAATAAATATCTCCTTAGCACATTCATGCAGGCATTTGAGAGAGAGTTTTGTGTGTGTGCTGAAACAGCCCATGGACCATTTTTCCAGGCTCAATACCAAATTTCAAAAGTTATTCACTGATGCACAGAAATCAAAGAGATAATTAACTTTAGTTTTCAAATTTTGGCGAATGGGGGCAGGATGTCTAGATGTGTATAAGGAATTGATTATTCTTATTGTGTCTTTGAAACATCAAGCCCCTTATCTTTCTCTGAAAATGTAAATGGCCAAGAGGAGTGATATTTAGGAAGGCAATTTGGGGATGGAAAACCCTGGAGGAAACTATGTGGAAGGAGAAGTGGTAGAAACAGGGCAGAGACTTTTTAAATAGAAATCCTAAAAGTCATGGTTACATGCTGGCTGAAAGCAGTGTAACCCGCCTTTGCTCCAGAAAAGATTTGAGCAGCATATAAATATCTAAGGTATACAAAAGGATTACAAAGGAAAATAAATCAAACTGAAAGGAATTTAGGATGGAAGAATAAAATGAAGCCAGGGGTAAGGTAGCACACAAATGTATTGCAGAAGCACTTGGAATTTTCAAAGGTAGTTGGAAATTTTTCCTCAGGTTTAAAGCAAAGAGGGAAATGGGGACAATTCTATAATCATCCCCTGTGTCCATGAGGTTAAAAGCAAAAGTATTTCAGAGAAGCCCTTTTCTGGCCTTCTATATATAAAAAATAAGTGTTTCTGATGGTTCCTAATAAGATTCTGTGTGATGCAATGCAAACAGTATCATCAACTCATTTCCAGATGTAGTTGAATGCTTTAACAAATATTCAATAGGGGTAATGAAGAAATTCTATAAGGAACCCAGGAAGAGTTTGATAGTGTTCTATTTCTCAGCTTCCCACTTGATCAAGGGATAAAATGTGCTAGAAAAGACTGAAAGATTGACCATGTCTCCTATAGATGATGATGATGATGATGATGATGATAATAAATTCTTCTTTTTTTGTCATTTTGGCTTGCATTTCTCTCTTATATATGCAAGCTAAAGCTTGTGTGTCCATATCCTATGTTGGCAATGAGGGGCATATCCATACTGTGAGATAATCAAATAAGCAGAACATAGGGTTGGGCCCTTTTAGGAAAATTACATGTTTAACTCTATCTTCATTTATGGAAGGACATGGTATACCAGAATTAAAAACATCACCCATAAGTCATACTATTTAAATAAAGTTTAATAAGTTCTCTCTCAATTAAATTGACTAGACTTGAATCAAATTGATGTATATACCATTAGAGAAACTGCATTTTAATAATTTTATGTAAGTGCCTTTTTACTTACAGTGTAAAACTGTTTGGAGACTGCTCAATTCATTTTTAGAAGGCATACTTTATATGCTTTAAAAGGGTGATTTAATTTATTTTCCATTCATAGCAGGGAGGCATATCCTACTTATTTTCTTTCTCCCTATAAATGTAAAACTCATCCAAGTATGTTTTGTTTTACAAGTCATAGGCTTATTTTGTGATGATAAAGAAGAGTTCATCTCTGAAACATGTTTGGAACTGTGGGGAGCCCAGAATTTTAGATTATGAATTATTTAGGACACTTAAAGTTTTGTCAGGAATGTTCTTTCTCCTACTTTGCTTCACAGAGATGTTTGTTTTGTTTTGGTTTTAAAAACGGTCTAGTTTCTGAATTCTTAAAAAGGGAGAGAGAAGGAGTTGGCAGTTTTAAATGTACCTTTGAGAGAGCTCTCACTGGGTTACTCTTTAAAAACAACCATCCTGGTTGATGAATATGTAATGGGAACTGTCAGTTCTAGAGCTGAGTGGATTTAGAAAGGCAAGTCCGGAAAGCCCCTGGATGCTGGAAGACGAGAGTGTTGGTAACAAGTTTCATGGGAGTTTGTACCTGAGGTGACCATTCTAAGAATGTTAGAACTAAGTGGATTTCTCAGATTCACTTGCCCAGTGGCCCTAGCCTTGAGCAGATACTCAGAGACCAGCTTACTTACCATTCGCTGCAAACACGCCATTTTCTCTCTACTCACACCACTCGGTGCCGTGTCTCGTGCTTCTCTTTATTCTCCCCTTCCTATGCCTTCTTTGGTTTTTTTTCTTATTTGCCTTCTCCTTAATTTTTCTTTTTCTTTTCTCTTAGTTCTCTTCATTTTACCTTTTGTTTTTGCAGTACAGTTATTGTGTGCATCTTTTTCATCTTAACATCTTGACACTCTAGAACGTCTATGCTTCAGTTTATGATTTTGAAGAGAGCATTTTGCCATAAATTTCTCTTGGATGGTTTCTCTTACACGGATTCAAAGAAATAAGTATAGTGGAAGAGGGGGGTGGGGGAATTAATTCATTTCGGGCACCATTTATAATTCGACAGAGGGAAACTACAAGTTTGGGAGGAGGGCGATTCCAAAAAGTGACTGTCTTTCTAGTTCATTGTTCTGATAAACTGTATGCATTCTTCTTTGCCATCAGAGCCCAGAGGCTTGCTTTTTAGGGTAGGTCACCAGGCCTAGGGCTATCGGGGAAATGCTAGGAAACACTGTGTGTATTTCTAATGCAAAGAACTGTTGGTGTTCCAACGGGAGATCCTTTGGATTCTCCCTGCGCTATCTAAATAGAAAGAAGAGGAAGAAAAGTGTTCTCCATCAATACAAAGCCTCAGGACCTTATCTAGAGTCTACTGTGTTTGGGGATTTGGAGGTAACTAAAACCAAAAGTGTTCCAGGGTTTGGATTTGCTAATATTAACTGCTGGTTGGTTTTGACGTTAGGATCCTTATTCAAAATTGGCTAACTCTGCTGTTAAGGTCAGAGTACAGATTTGTCGGTATAAGAAGGAAGAATCCCTTTTCGATTACCTCAGTGAAGTCGAATTACTTCTCTGGGAAAATGCTTTGTGTTTTAAGGCCTCTTGTTAATATTCTATTGCCACAGTGACATCTGTTGGTAAGTGACTACTTCATGCTGTTCTCAAGGATTTTTGTTTTGAAAGATACACCTTAAGCCGAGCTGCAGGAAGCAGCTAAAGGCAAAGTGATGTATTTGCCCCTTGTAAAATCCTTACTCCTCTTTTCCCTTTCCCAGGATACCCCCTTTCATGGTTTGATTGTTCTTTTGGTCACTCCTTCCAGTCACTCCTACAATGACTCAGCAAATATTTTAAGCACCTACTGTGTGCCAGACACTATTCTAGATGCTGCGGATATAAGGGGAAAAAAGTGCAAAAATCCCTGCCTTATGTTCTAGTGGAGTAAGAGAATTAAAATTAGGAGGCAAACAAGTGGATTAGGTAGTGTGTTACGTGATGTTCCATGTTACAAAGAAAGTAAGAGAGAATGAGGGGTGCTAGCAGTGGATGGGACTGCCGCTTTGTTAAAACGAGTGCTGAAGTCTGGAACAAAGCCCTAGAGAAGGGGCAAGGCAGAGGGGCATATGCAGAGACCCTGTGGAGGGAACATGGCAGCATGTTAAAGGGTAGCGAGAAGGCCAGTGTGGCCACAGCCCAGTGCGCAGGTGGGGAAGGGCAGAGGTGGTCAGACAGGTCAGGGACTGTGGACAGATGAAAGAAGGTCACTGGGCCTGTGCCGAGACTGTGCTTTAGTCTCAGTGAAATGGAAACTTTCCATGTAGTTTAACAATATGTTATAAAATTTATTTATTATTATTATTTTTTAAGATTTTATTTATTTATTGACAGAGATATAGTGAGAGAGGGAACACAAGCAGGGGGAGTGGGAGAGGGAGAAGCAGGCTTCCCGCGGAGCAGGGAGCCCGATGCGGGGCTCCATCCCAGGCCCCTGGGATCCTGACCTGAGCCGAAGGCAGACGCTTCACGACTGAGCCACCCAGGCGCCCCAGTATGTTATAAAATTTAAATGATAGGCACCTTTTATTTTTCTATAGCATTGTTACATGTATCAACTAAAATGCTGCTAAAATAGGAATTAAATTATCCTCAAGAGTGACTGCTATTTCTTGTCAAGTGTCTGGTCTTCATGCCAGTTGGGGGTGGGGAGCAGTGTGACAGGAGACAAGCTCTAGTCTTCTGCTTCCCACCAATTGCTTATATTATGTGCCTCTGATTTCTCAGCTGTAAAATGTGAACAGTAGACACGAGGAGTTGTTCTCAGACTCTACTCCGTGGAGCACTGGGGATTTCTGAAGGCCCTTTTGTTTATAAACTTTCATGCAAGCTTCCTTTAGAAGAAATCTGTCCCTTAGCTTAAAAAATAATCCTGGAATTGGTTATCCCTTAGGTTTTCCAGCAGGAATTTGCAGTCTCATAGACTCTTAAGTGACAAAGGGAGGAACGAAATCCCTTTAGAACCCCTTATTACTAATGCCTCTTGGTGGGTGGTGGAATTAGAAGGTAATTTGTCAATAGTCCGATAAGACAATTGAATTCTATCTTTCAAGGTTGGTGAGTTGGCTTCTTTCATTGTGCAGACTTTAGCTAAGTGAAAAATATAATAAGTGAATGTTTCAATAGGTACTTCCTGGCCCAAAAAAGAAGCTGGCAATTGGGAACAATAATGATTGATGTGTCAAGAAGGACATGAGGCTATTCTAATTTTAAAAATAATGACGTGTTAGTCATTATATGTGTTATATATACTGAAAAATAGTCATGTCCTCCTAATACGGAAGTATAATTGGAAGATAAATGGGATGTTTTTGGTACTTCTGGTTAAAGATATGTTTTAGTTAGTTTTGTTTTCTGGGTGAGGAAATGGGGGAAATTTTCTTATTTAAGATAACTGACTGTCTTCTTCTTTTCCAAACCAGAATCTCAGTCCGCTGTTTTGGAAACTCCAAAAAAATGTTCAGATGCTGTTCAGCGGGTAAGAAGAGCTTATTAGGATGTCGAATCCTACTCTCTTTCTTTCTTACTTTCTCTCTTAATTGTCTTAAAATTGTGACAGACTCTGATTTATTTTTTCATCTGCCAGCTAGCTTAGGTCACCCTTATTTCTCTAAGCCTTTAGGGGAATCCAGTCATGTGGAAGGGGATGTTTTCTTCCATTTAGGCTTTGCAAGGAAAATCAACCTTGAAGTGGAACTGAGTACAGGCTTTTTAAAGGCTGCATCATTCTATATCTGGCCAAAGACTTGGGCCTGACAGCAGCTGGTTCCAGCAGGAAATGGCGGCCATTCCAGATGTCACATGGAGATGTGCCTGGCTGAACTAACAGTCACATGGATACGAGTTTTAAAAAAAATGCCACAGCTTTTCTAAAATCAGATCATATTCTTAAGTTGCTTTGGTGGATGAAACATTAGGGTCTGTTTAATTTCCACAGAAACCTTTATATGGTTACTAAAAAAGCCAAATTTTATGTGTTTTTTTTCTTATGTCAAAATACTAGTAAAAAAAGACTGCAAGAAAGGAAAAACTTATATGTAATAGTAATTGTGGATAGCAGTTGTTCTTTTGGATACAAAACCATTTTTTTTAAAAAGTATTTATACTTTCTCCCAACAAATCTTTCGAAAATCACTTAGTATTAGAAACTGTCAGTAAGAAGAGCCTGTCCTCCAGCGTGGTCTAGTAGAAGAGAAGACTCTCATCAGGTTCTAGGCCCAGCTCGGTTTCTGGTTAGTATGTAACAACATACCAACCTATCTGGGACATAGTATTTTTCTCTGTAAAATTAAAGAATTTGATGGTTTTTTGAGAACTTTCCCAAGTTAAAAGATGGCTTCCCTTTTAAAAAAGCGGCAGTCCTGCATTGTACATGGAAAGTTGTGCTCCCCCTGGAGGAGAAGTGAGGGTATAACATTGGTCAAAAACTTTATTTTAAAACTTACTCATATTTAAAAAAATACAGCTATAAAGTTATTACAATACTACTGACACATGCACTATACTTTTCACCCCTATGACTTATTTATTTTATTACTGGAAGTTTGTACCTCTTAATCCCCTTCACCTGTTTTACATATCTGAAACTAATATGTCAACTATACTTCAATTAAAAAAATAATTGGGGCGTCTGGGTGGCTCAGTTGGTTAAGCATCTGTCTCTTGATTTCAGCTGAGGTCATGATCTCAGAGTCCTGAAATTAAGGTGGGGCTTGGAGCCTGCTTAAGACTCTCTCTCTCCCCCTCTGTGCCGTCCCACGCTGCGTGCGTGCGCTCTCTTTTCTCAATTAAAATAATAATAATTCAAAAATGTAGATACATTGGCCATTATTTTAACATTAAGGACACTCTTAAGGGTAGTGTCATAAAACATGTTCTTCTATTTTTTTTAAAAAAGATTTTATTTATTTATTTGAGAGAGAGAGAGAGAGAGAGCGCGCAAGAGATCCAAGAGGGTCAGAGAGAGAAGCAGACTCCCTGCTGAGCAGGGAGCCCGATGCGGGACTCGATCCTGGGACTCCAGGATCATGACCTGAGCCGAAGGCAGTCGCTTAACCAACTGAGCCACCCAGGCGCCCAGTTTTTCTAGTTTTTTGTCAGAGCAGAGACCTACATGAGGCCAGGGCACTTGGAGATGGGGAGATGGTTGGTGTTCTCAGCTGATGGTTATTTAATTAACTGTGTAATGATTAGCCACCAGTATTGAGATGAAGAAAGCTAAAAAGAGGTAAAGTGAAATAAATTCAGAAATAATTAAGAAAAACAGTGCCCTCAAAATATCCTCTCATTTTTTTTTTTTTGAGGCATGACTAAGTTGTGATCTGTGATAATATATTAGATTTTTCTAAATTCTTATTTCCAGGGCATATGTTACTGAATTTTTGTTATATATGATAATGCCAAAGAAAGCCTCAACAAAACATAATCTATACTATCAAAAATGATAAACATGTGCAACATTGCTCTATATATTAAGACTCAAGATATCCATGTGGGTAAAATTACAGTGATTTTTCTATTTCTCTTGAACTGTGAACCATGGTAAAATATATTATAATAAGCAGAAAACCTGATGCACTGGGTGATTTACAAATGCTTGACGTTACAGCTTTGGAAACTCAAGGGTGAATTAGATTGGTTTAAATTTCACATCTTCTTTCCTTGTTGCCAGTGAACTCTTAGAAGAACAGAAAATACAATTAATTGAGAGGAAACAATATTTGGAAGCAGCTGAGGTTAAGTCCTCAACAATGACATCGCTTACTTTCTTTGTCATAAGTTTACTTATGGATTGGTTCTTTTCTTAGATATGCATGTTTCATAAGTGCTTAAAGTAACTGGCCATCAAAGGGATACAGGAAACTAGAATTAATTACCAATCTACTGTGCACGTACTCTTTTACTGTATTATCTTATGCAATTCTTACAATAGTCCTTTAAAGTAACTAGTATAATTCATATTTAACTCATACAGAAAAAGATGTTTATAGTAGTTCACTTCCTTTCCCTCACTTTCACAAAATTAAGAAAGGGTTAGGAGCCAGGATTTGAATATAGGTCTCTTTGATTTTATACCTCATATTCGCTACACTCTGATAAAAAATTATACTTTTACGTGAGGAATTGCCCTATGGCTATTGCCAAAATCATTTAGATTGGTAGACGAGAAGTTTATTTTCAAAGTTATTCTATTGTATTTAAACTCTTATCATTTGTAAGGGTCAGATGTCAAGATAATGTTTCAGAGGCACGTAGAGAGACTCATTAGCTTACCTGTACGTTTTTAAGTTTTAGTATAACTTTGGTATGGTAAATTGTGCCAATTTTGCTAACTTCAGTGTTTCACTGCTCTTTAAAAAGAAAAAAAAAACCCTTACAATTTTCGTGTAAAGCACCTTGCTTTTTTCTTCTTAGTCACTAGATGGCAGTTCTGTATCTCTATAAATTACCACTACTGAAGGAAATGTGAGGTTTTAAGCCAGTTTGTTCTGTATGAGTGATGAACAGAAGAGGGTTTCTTGTCCATCCCAGGCTGCCTGCGTTATTCTGTGGTGGTAATGCGAGATCTCTAGGACTGCTTAGTCAGAGGCATGGAGCAGGGTTGGAAAGCGCCCTCTAAGTTTTTCTTCAGATGTGAGTTCAGGCACCTGTTCTCTCAATCTGAGCACACTGGAATTTATTGAATGAGTTTTGACTTTTACTCTCTCCCTGTAGTTAATAATTCCGAGAGCTCCATATCCCTAGAAAAAAACACATGACTCATAAGGCCTTTTCTCAACTAAAAGGAGGTAAAGGCTGTGGTGTTGCCAGAGAATCTGATGCTTAAAGCAAATATAGCTGACATTCAAGCAAAAAGAAAGAGCTATCTATGGCTTTCTCCCTGAGGGCTTTTATTGACGGCCCTATGGAATTAGAAGGTTTTCAGATAAAACTACATTATTTAGGACCTCATTTATTGATTATTTATTTTCAAATGATACACTCTGAAAATTTGCTATGTCGAAAGGATTATTTCAAAGAACTGTAATAGGACTCTCTTTCAATTCTATTTTATATTTTTTGGTATTTGAAATACTGAGCTATAAACCCTTTCATATTCTGCAATATATAATTATCTCTAAAAATGTTTGTTCCTATGTTAAAGATTAATATACAATAGCAAAATGG
Source organism: Callorhinus ursinus (assembly GCF_003265705.2). Lineage (NCBI taxonomy): Eukaryota > Metazoa > Chordata > Mammalia > Carnivora > Otariidae > Callorhinus > Callorhinus ursinus. The sequence continues at coordinate 25,392,284 of NW_027397075.1, read as the reverse complement.
GTTACTGCCAAATTTTTAAGTTATTTTTTGCTTTTGAAATTATAATGGACCCTTGAACAAGTGTGTGTGTGTATATATATATATATATATATATATATATATAGTGTATATAGCGACCCTTGAACTAGTGTAGTTTGAACTGTGCAGGTTCATTTATATGTAGATTTTGTTCCCCAAAATATAGTACTATAAATGTATTTTCTCTTCCTTATGATTTTCTTAATAATATTTTCTTTTTTCTAACTTAGTTTATGGTAAGAATGCAGTATATAACGCATATGACATACAAAATATGTGTTAATCATCTGTTTATGTTATGGCCAAGGCTTCCAGTCTATAGGTAGTTAAGTTTAGGGGGAGTCAAAAATAATACATGCATTTTTGACTGTGTGGGTGGTTGGTGCCTCTAACTCTCATGCTGGTCAAGAGTCAACTGTACATATAAAATTGTGTTTTGAAGCATTTTCCTAAAACTCCTCACACCTTTCTAATGCAAATGGACTAGATGAAAGGTACATAGAATAAAACTTGATCTTTTAAAAATTCAAGCTTTGGGTAAGAACTGATAATATCAGGCAAATGAAAGTAGTCTCTCTACACATTATGGTTTTTATTAATTGTGAATAGCCACATCTATTACTAAGTCCTGGATAATAAAAAGAAATTAAACAGTATCAGCACTCTTAGCCCATATGTTGGATTATTTATATGTAAATAAATTCTCAAAGGTCAGCAACATGCTTATGACTTGAGATCACTGGCAAAATCTTATCTCAGTCCAATTTTAACCTCCTTTGAAATTGGCTTACAAACTCTTCTCTTAGGATCCTGCTCTGATCAGCTCCTGGGTCCCCTTGATGCCTAATTTGATTGCAGACTTATTTGAGGAATTAAATATTCTTTCCCATTGGTTCTCCTTAAAGTGTCTGTTATAGTGCTCTTCATACAATAACCACTCAGTACAATTTATTATTAGTTTCAGAAACATCTTTTTTTGGGGACAAATCAAGGAAACAGATGTGAGTAATTGTGAGGTAGCCTAGTTGATGGTGCTTGAGGGATTACTCACATGTGTCTTGGCATCGAAAAGTTTAGAGAATAAAAGAAGTATTGGTCAGATCAAAAGAAAGTATTGGTCAGATCACTGAATATTCACTCAGTGGGGTGAATATAATTCTAAAAGGATAATGATGAAGACTTACAAAAACAAGAAGCCACTTGAATTTTGTTGGAACATATCACACATATCAAAGGGTTGGAAAAACATTGTTTAATGTAAGTTCCTTCTAAACTCTATGGCAAAAAGCAATATGAATTTCCATGGTTATTAAAAACCTACAAAATGATGATTCACAAGACAAGTAAACAACTAAAATATAAACCAGGGTAAGAAAAACAGGGTTAAGTTAAAGGAGAGAGGGAGAGAGATGGCTGAGGGAAGAAAACATGAGTCAGTCTAGTCATCCTTGAAGTTTGCCTCAGACTGATCATTCTTAGGTGTTTCACAAACCCTTCGACCCAGTGAGTCTGGGGAGGGGCAGGGTGAGAGGTGGTTGGGAAGGGTAGAGATGCAGGACACCCTGGTGGAGGCACTGACATTGAAAATGGGTAGCATTTGGGCAAGGTATTTACCAGAATATGTTAAGGGGAAGAAAGGATTTTTCTGGAAAATATATTTTCATTTTGTGGAAACCCCCAACTAGCTCACAGAAAAATGTAGACATTTTAACTTCAGAAATAAAGAGAAAAGAAACTGTTCTGTTAATTTTAAGAATGAAAAGCAGTTAGCATCTGGAAAACAGTTAAAGTTTGAGATGAGAATGTGAGGAAAGAATTAGATATTACACTTTGTTTTCACTTTTCTCTAGGGCAGTAGGGCTGGGAGGTGAAATGAAGTTACATCTTTGTTCTGTTGAGTGGTTAGATGGTATATACCTCATTTGTGCCATACAACACTGTTGATGTCCTATAGAGAATGACAAATTGTTCAAGCAGCTGATCTGAAAGAGTAGCTGAGCCGATAAAAGTTCTTAACCTACAATAGTTGCTTATCCTTTATTGGACATCTGTTGAAGTACTATGTACAAGGTATTTGTGGTAGGTATTGAAGGAAATACAAATGGCTATAAGGTCCCAGGCTCTTCTGTATACAGGAAATGATTTGTAGGATATAATGTGATTCTGTTGAGGTGTTTAATATAATGTATTGCAGAACTTAAAAAAAAGGAATATTGTTGAGAAATTGTTATTAAGGACAACTTCTTAGGAAGGGTGCAACTAGTGATCATTTTTGGACAGGTGGAGGGAAGGAGAGTGAGAATTTCAGATGAGAAAAGAGAATAACGGCACAGGAGTGAAAGTGAATATGGCATTTTGGCAGGGGGCTTGGGAAAGGACATGACAGGCACGGTAGTCCAGGTGACCAGTTGATGTTAAGAGTTGGCTCAGTTCTCTCCTCTAGCAACCCAGCTTTGCTTTCCACCTCCTGGGCCTCTGCCCATGGCCCAGTCTTATCTGGATTGCTGGGATAGTCCCCAACAGGGCTCTGTACTTCCTCTCTTAATCCCCTCTAATCTTTCCTCCACAATGCCTTGAGTGATTTTTCTAAAATCCAAATTTACTTATGTCTGATATCTGCTAAGACTCATTTAATGACTGTTCCTAGCATTTGAGAAAAAAATCAGACTCCTGAGTTTGACATACAGGCTTTTCCTTGCCATCCTCCATCTTTAGCCTTACCACCAACTATTTCCTACGTTTGGTTTGTTCCACTCTGAAAAACATGCCCTAGTTTTCTGAAAAATAACCCAATATTAGGATCCTTCATATCTGTCTTTTTATATGTTTCTTTGGTACTCCTACCCTCCCCCCCTTTAAAATCTAGTTAATTCCTGTTTCTTAATCTAAACTCATGTTAAACTTTACTTCCACTTAGACACTTTCCCTGAGACTTCAATCTGGAGAGTCCTTTTGGCATCCCTACTCTGGGACCCCCTATACTTATCTTGCTTTTCTGAAATGGTTGAATTATGCATGTCTCATAGAGAGTTGAGCTCCTTAAAACCAAGACTGTCCTTATTTTCTTTGTCCCTCCTGTATCTAACATAGCACCTGACATTTTTTAGGAGCTCGGAAAAATATCTGATGAATGGCTAATTAGTAGGAGACCACACTGACTAGAGCAGGGGGTGCTTATTGGGGAGTGATAGAAAATTTGCCTCTATTCATACATGGTGATTGAGGATATGGACTTTGGACCAGTTTCCGTGGGCATAAATACCACTTACTCTTTTAACTGGCAAATCTGAGCACAGTATTTTGCTCTCTGTGCCTTAGTTTCCTCATCTATAAAGTTTTATCATAAGGGGTTTCGTGAGATTTAAATGCATTAATTTAAGTGCGTTCATTTAAAAGCATTAATTTATGTGCTCCTGGAACATAATAGGCCCTCAGAATGTTAGCTGTTACTATCATTGTTGTTATATCCGGTTTTGAAAGTTGCTTTCATAATTGAGTTGATCCTCTTTATTCATAGATTCTGTATTTGCAGAATACATATCCACAATGTTTGTAGCCCTAAAATCAATACTCACAGGGCTTTCATGTTCATCTGTAGACATGCACAAAGTGGGGAGCAATTTGAGTTGCCCTACATGCACTTTCCCAGCTGAGGTGGAACAAGGTGACACTCTGCCTTTTTGTTTCAGCTCATACTATAAAAAATATCCTTTTTGCAATCCATTTAGTGCCATATATATATTTTTTTTGCCTCTTTGTGCTTTTTGTTGGTCTCGCTGCTTAAAATGGCCCCCTGGGCATAGTACTGCAGGGATGTCTAGTGTTCCCACGTGCAGGAAAGTGTGACATGCCTCACGGAGGCGATGCATGTATTAGATATGCTTCATTCAGACAAGAGTTATAATGCTATTGTGTGAGTACAATGGCAGTAAATCCACAATATATATTACATGAGATGACTTTAAACAGAAATGTAGAGAAAACAACGTTGCGTATCGATCAGTTGATGAAAATGTGGCCAAAGGCTTGTAGAAACCTAACTCTGTGTTTTCCTTAGGATCCATGGTTGAATGTTCACTAATTCATTATTCACTTTATAGAGTATAACAACTGTGAATAATGATAATTGACTGAATCTATGTAATTCTCACAGTATCCCTTTGGAGTAGGGCAGGGTATGTAGTAGGATATCTACTTTTTACAGGCTATGAAAGACCTTATGAACCAAGTAGAGAATTTAAAATGTCTTATGAGTAGCATATGAACATAAGAGCCGTAAGTTTTTGAGCAAAAAAGCACATGAGTTGACACAATTACCTGGCAAGAGAATGTAGAATTAATAGGAGGAGGGTAAGTAGAACCAGGAAGGAGGACCAGTTATTAAACTCTCGATGTATCCCCACTGTCAGGTAAGGAGGATCTAGACTAAGGTGCTGTTCTGATAAAAGGGAAGGTAGCGGCCAAAAGTTGAAACAATAGTTGGCCAAAGGTAACCATATTTAGCGTATGCATTGACTGTAGTTCTCAAAGTGTGGTCCAGCAGCATTAGCATTACTTGGCAACTGGTCAGAAATGAAAATTCCCAGGCCCTGCTCCAGACCTACTGAATTGGAAACTCTGAGGGTGGGAACTAGCAATTTGTATTTTAACAAGTCCTCTGTGTGATTCTGGTACACATTATGAGCTCAGTGGATTAGAAAAAGTGATCGAAGTATATTACTATGCCTAGACGAACTGCAAGACAGGGAGTTAATATTTCTTTGCAAATCAATGCATTTTAAATTTAAGGAAAATATAGTGTAATCAAAAAGCAATGATAGCTAAGCAGTCACAATATGGAAGTGAAGTATTGATGGGAGAGGAAAACTCGGAAATAATCATACAGAGATCAAGACTAAAGACATAAAAATCGATGTTCTCTCCCAGCATATATAGAGAGGTTAGTGGGCTAAGGACAAAGTCTTCGGAGTTACTGTAGGTTTGGTACACTACACCCCAAAAAAATCCAAAGGAGGGAACAGAGAAAAAGAAATGGGAAGGAGAGAGTATAAAATTATAGACAAGAAGAAGAATAGGAGGGACTACTGGGACAGCAATTGCAGGAGAACATCAGGGTTGAAAGGCAGCCCTACCACTCTGGCTAACGTTTCTAATCCATCCCATTCGATTTCTTCCAAGCTTTGCTTTTTATGAAGTCTTTCATGTTGGAGATTAGTTGTGTGTTAAGGAAGGAAGGTGGTGAAGAGGTGGAACACTGAGTTGCACTTTATAACCACAGAGCGTTAATGAAAATGAAACTATCATAAAATAGTGTTTTTCTTCCTTGTGCTGTTTGGGACTATGTTGCTTTAGAGTGTGATCCAGAATGTTGCCACAACTCTAGCTCAAATAACTAGAGAGAAAATTCAGAGATGTAGGGGAACCAAAAAGGCAGGTTCTCTTTGCTGTTTCTTTCTCTTTTTCCTGACCCCCTTTCCCAAACATGTTTATTACTTCTACTTTGGTTATTCACTAATGATGTTGACGTTCCATCGATCAAATTGTTATCCACTATTGCAATAAAGAGATGTTAAAAGGAATACAGCCAATTATGAGTTCTAACTAATCCCTCTCCCTCATGTTTCTCATGTATGCAATGAAGGGATTGGAAGAGATTGTCATCCATTCCAGTTTGAGAGTATCATAATTTCAGTAGTTCATCTTTTCATTGTAAGGATTCCAGAGGTGCCATTTTAGCTCTCTATGTGTGAAGCTCTTCTTTTCCATAATATGTTCTTCTTTAAGAAGACCTAGGTAAGTTATTTTCTACTTACCATATGTTCTGATATTCCCTCCTTTCTTGAAATTCCTTTTCAAACTTGAAATTGATGGTACTTTATTTTTATCTATAATCTTATCTATTTAAAACCTGGATTTGCTTTCCTGTAGAATCATGTATAGCATGTGTTGGCTTATTGTAAATCTGGAATGCCATTGGTTTGTTCAAAAACCTTAGAATGTTGTTTAGAATTTAGATCATGACAAATAGAGAATTTATATGCTTCTGTGAAGAGTAGGATTTATATTTTACAGATGTCCAGAGGTATCCTAACTTGGCAGTAACATGGCCTTAGAATTTAGCAGAACTTGAAAATCTGAATATGATAGAAAATAAACTACATATCTCATATTAACACTTACAAAATAAATTATCACAGTATTAACTTACCAATAGCTGTTTTTATATTCCAGGCTCTGAAAGTATCTTGCTTACATTATAAACATCATAAAGTTTCAAAGACAAAGCAAATTAACTTTTCAGCAAAAGCTTTACTTGAGTGTATCTTGGCTTCCTTTTTGACAGTTTTAGCCTTAATGTTACATTAATGTTTCTTTTTCTGGGAATCAGATAATCTTGTAATTGGAAAAAAATTTTGGTGAACATTTTATTTTTTAATGGAAACTTGTATTTTGTGATATGCAAGTGTTCAAACAATTTATAAGAACTAACCATCACCACCCACATATAAGATTATACAGGAATGGAAGAATTTTGGCTGGTGTATTGTATATAATTGTTCAGCCAAAGTGGATGGCAGACTTTACTGCTTATAATGATTTAGGGGATTGAAGTAATATTTTAAAATACAAACAATCTCAACATTGGTAATATATAAGGTATATTAGATACTGTTTTGAATAACTAAAATAGATTTGTTATCTTTCTTCCATTTATAGGGATGTACCCATTATTTGGATTCTGTGAAAAATTATAAAGATTACTTTTTTTCTACTCTCCTTTTAAAAAATTTGTTTATTTTAACTTTTAATAGTGAGAACCATTAGCGTTGGATAAACTGTCACACGATTACTGGAAATGCTGTCTTTTTGAAAAGTGTAGAAGTCTAAAGATAATAGAAAGTACGTTTTACCACTGTCAAATCCTTTGAGGATCTGATAGGCCTCTATCTAGTTATACCCCTAAAGAGATGGAAGATTAAGTACCAGGCACAGGACACAAGGAACAGACTCTCAACTTGAGGGCCTTCCATGGACCACAGAGTGCCTGGCAGGCTCTTAGAGATTAAATCTGAGCTTTGTGGGTGGGCCCTGAGAGGACTTTTGTTCAAATGGCCAGAGAATAGACAGTATTTTTTTTTCTTGATAATAACTATTATTTACCATATAAATTTCTTTAATAATCTTTGAAAAAAATGAAAAATATACCCAAATAGAAACCAGCTCTTAACTGCTGATAGGCACCACAGCCTTGGCTAAATAGCTCTATAGAACGCCTCAGCTGATGGAATTGGTACTCTCTGAGAGCCAGCCAGCCCTCTACTGATAGCCCTGGATAAGGAAGGTCAGATAAGATTCTTTGAAGACTCTCAGCTCAATTCAGAACCAAAAATCTTACATACATTTGGCTACTCTGTAAGAATAGATGGCTGACCTTATTTTATGGGTTAATCAGTTAATGTTTGAGATGAGCTTAATTGCTGTTTCCTGGAATGGAGAAGTAGGATTGTAACATTGATTTGGGCTGGGATTTTGAAGGTAAAGATCGGGTCATAGAGGGGAATCAGGATTTCAGCAAATTGTTTTTCTGTTCTCTCTACATTGGGATTAATGTAAGAAGCACATAGTCTCTCACTCCAACTTTTTTCCATGTCCTTTATCTGTAATAATTATCTCTACACAACAATTCTCTGCACAAATGTCAGCCTTTTGTCTTTGCAGTCTGTTTATTCTCTGTAAACTCATTGACTTCATCACCTTCCTGGCACCAAAAGCCTAGCATCGCCATATTTACTGCAAAGTCAGTTTTGGAATTTTGTTCTCTTGTCTGTTTCCTCTGCCACTTCCCTGTTCTAGTTCTTACTGCATCTTACGTTTGAAAACCTGTGAAGCTTATGAAGTGTGTCACTCCCTTATTTTCTCATCTTTTTCTTATCTGAGTGTCCTCAATGGTCACTTTGTTTAAAAAATAAGTAAAATACATAACAGAACAATATAGTCTAATAAAATTGACCACTTGTAATATTAGGTCTAAACCCAAATCTATCCCCCCTTAACTTGGACCATCTGTTATTATCTACCAAGCTTTAGTTTTGGCAGTGTCAGTTTATCAGTGTTTGTGGATGTTTTAAGCCACATGATACAAATATATTTCAGTGTAGGGTGAAATTGCCAAACTTGCAGAAGGTGTAGAATTCCCTGAAGTCAGGGAAGGTGATGGAGAACCTGAATCACATGAAGTGATTGATTCATGAGTACCTGACAGAGCTAGATGATTTGGTAAGGATGATAATTGACATATATGTTTGAAAAGATTAATTTGCTTATCAGAAGATTGTCAGAGGTCACTGGGGAAAAGGATGAATTTCTCCAATGCTATAAAAAAAGACCATCTTTTCATAAAAGATGTCATATATCATGGTATTATATATATATGACGGAAAGTTTGTGCTGTAGAAAATTAACACTTGAATCATTTTAATTCTGACAATTTGTTCATGCTTACCATTAGGAGAAAAAATTGTTTTAGAAATAAGGATATAGTTGCTTTCTTTTTTTTTTAATTTTATTTTATTATGTTATGTTAGTCACCATACATTACATCATTAGTTTTTGATGTAGTGTTCCATGATTCATTGTTTGTGTATAACACCCAGTGCTCCATGCAGAACGTGCCCTCCTTAATACCCATCACCGGGTTAACCCATCCCCCCACCGCCTCCCCTCTAAAACCCTGTTTCTCAGAGTTCATAGTCTCTCATGGTTCGTGTCCCCGTCTGATATCCCCCTTTCATTTTTCCCTTCCTCCTATCTTCTTCTTCTTCTTCTTTTTTTTTTTTTAACATATAATGCATTACTTGTTTCAGAGGTAAAGGTTTTGGATTATAACACTCACACAAAACACACAGTGCTCACCATAGCACATAACCTCCCCAATGTCCATCACCCAGCTACCCCATCCCTCCCACCCCCCACCACTCCAACAACCCTGTTTTTTTTCCTGAAATTAAGAATTCCTCATACCAGTGAGATCATATGATACGTCTTTCTCTGATTGACTTATTTCGCTTAGTTGCTTTATTTTCTTTCTTTCTTTCTTTCTTAGGAAGAGAGGATCTTTTTTCCACAATTAAAAAAAAAACTTTTATTTGCATTTATTTTATGCTGAATTTATTCCTAAGCTATAAGTTTTTGTTTCCTCTTTTTTTTCTGGGATATCTTTTTTTTTTTTTTTTAATCCTGTGCAATCTCCTCTTTTTAGAAACAACTTTTTCTTTTTCAGTAAGGATCATCTCAGTGTGGCAATGGGAGCTCATGTATGGGTTAATCTGATTGTGAGCTCTATAAATCTGGCGGTATATGTCTGGGGGCTTTTGTTTACATGGATGTGCTCTATGACCAGATAATCTACATCTAAATCCTTTAGTTCAGCATTACTGTCTGCAAAAATTCAGCATTCTTTTTGGGACATTGACTCTGTGTCCAGCTCTATTCTTTGGCCTGGGCATACTTACCAACCACACCATTGTAACTATGGAATGGCATCCATTGCTTCTATAAAGTGACATCTTTCAGATACTTAGTGGCTTTTCCCATATGCATACCCTGAGTGGTTTCACTAGTGTTCTTAAAGTGAACATGAAAATTTGAATGTCTTGATTTGCATGATGTTGTTAGATTTTCTGGGTCAAGTGAATAGTGAACCATTTTTAGGGATTACCTCAGGATGCTTACAGGAGGAGCCTTTTTTCCCCTCCATATTTTATTCTGAAATATTGGCACATGGTTATATCAGTCAGGCTTTACTGAGGAGCCAGAAACCATAGTAGATATGTTAAACGGAAGGGTTTACTGTATAAAGTTAACTTTTTCATAAAAAGGTTAGGAAGTTTGAAAGATCTACTTCTAGGCTGAAACTTTTCAAAGAGATCATATACAACTGGTATACCAGGGAAGCTAAAACCTTTGAGGCTACCATTGGAAACTGGAGAGTGGACAGTGGAATGTTGTTCCAGAGCAGCTTCCAGCTAGCAGATCTTGATTGCTAACAGAACAGTTAAGGACACTGGAGTATGGCTCCTATCTCATTCCACTTTCTAAATCTCTGTGCAAGTACATCTAATTGGATGAACATAACTGCAAGGGGGTCTGTAAATGTAGTTTTTCTTTCCACTTCTGCACATAGAAGGAGAGGGAGCTAGAGGTTGGGAGTCAATCTGCAGTAACTGCCAAATTGTCTTGATTTCATTTAAGAAGTCTTTTTCTGTTATATCATGTGTAATGGGATACTCTTTTATCTTTTTCCTGCTGGCTGGTGTAAGTAATTAGAAAGGCTGAAAATCTCAGGAATCTTTCCAGTCACTGGTACTATGACTTTCTATGATCGTTGGCTTTGAGTGCTGTGTTGGACTAGTTGGCTTGTAAGTGTGGGAGCATAAATCCATGTAGAAAGAAGTATAATCGTTGCTATTGTGCTAGGCTGTTATGATTTAGGATTAATTCCTCCTCTTATTTCTCTTCCTTCTCCTTCATGTCCTTTACTTTTATATAGCTTTCATTATATTCCTTCCCCAGATTAAGGAATTTTTCAGATATGATTTCCTCAAATAAATTTCCTGCCCTTTTTTTTCTCTCTTCATCTTCTGGGACTTCTATAATATGAATGTTACTACATTTGATGGGGTCACTGAGTTCCCTACGTCTATTCTTGTATTCCATAATTCCTCTTTCTCTCTTTTATTCAGCTCCATTATTTTCCATTATTTTGTCTTCTATATCACTTATTCTTTCCTCTGCCTCTTCCATCCTTGTGTTCATTGCATTCAGTCTCTTTGGAATCTCAGTTATTTCATTTTTCATTTCTGACTGATTGTTTTTTAACTCCTTTATCTCTGTGGTAAGGGTTTCCCTGAAGTCTTCCACGCTTTTCTCAAGCCCAGTGAGCATCCTTATGATTGTTGTTTAAAACCTCCATGAGCCATATTACTTGTATCTGTTTCAGTTAGATCTCTGGCCATGATCTTATTTTGTTGTTTCATTTGGGATGAATTCCTCCATCTTGGCATTTTGTCTAAGTCTCTGTCTTCTTCTTTGTGTTAGAAAGTCCTATTATGTTTCCTGCTCCTGGGAATAATGGCCTTATGAAGAGGAGGTCATATAGTGCTTTCATTATATTCAAATCTACAATGAAAAAGAGCTGGCCTCGGTAATAACATTTAAGAAATGAGTTTAGAAAACTCTTCCAGAATTTACTTCTTGTGTGCCTTTCATCACCTAATCTTTTTACTTTTAAGGTTGTGCTGGAGAAATGAAAGTAATCTTACATTTTACTAACCACTAACCCAGGGTAAGAAAGATGTACTGAATAATTATGTGTTGTATTGGGATTAATTTGGGAGCTAGTCTTTTGGCTTTTGGTTTGTTCTTATAATTACTAGCATCATAATTGGAGAGTGGAATGAAGTACAGTAGTCAAGGGCACCTGGGTGGCTCAGTCAGTTAAGCAGCTGCCTTCGACTCAGGTCATGATCCTGGAGTCCTGGGATCGAGTCCCACATCGGGCTCCCTGCTCAGCGAGGGGCTTGCTTCTCCCTCTAACCCTCCCCCCCTCTCATGTACTCTCTCTCTCTCTCATTCTCACTCTCTCAAAATAAATAAATAAATCCTAAAAAAAAAAGAAGTACAGTAGTCAAAAAAGATATTATTATAGTTATTTTTTTAACCATGGACCATTTAGAAAATATATGGCATGATTTCTCAAACTATGCATTGTAATACTTTAGTCTTTTGTGTAGACATTGGTGAAAAATAGCAACAAAGTATCTAAATATATATAGGAATATCTATATTTACAAATAAATAAAAGGTGCCTCTCAAATTTTTGCCTGTTTAAAGTGAATTACATTCTTTTATTAGTTGAAAAGCAAATTAATTTCCCTTTCAGTTTTCTTCCATAGTAAGGGCCATGTGGCATTATATGACAATAGGGAAATAAAGCACCTTGTGTAAGGACCATGACTCTGAAGTTACAGGTTCTCCTTAGTTCTCAACAAGCATCATAATTGGTGTAAAGCAAGTTGAATGTTGTAGTAAGAGTTAGGGTTTCCAGGGAAGAAGTACAGGGGTTAGTATTAAGACTATTAAGTTTATACATTCTTTACTCCCCATGGGAGGGATGGGTACCTAGCTCTGAAGATTTTAACAACTATACACATAGCACCAAAAATGCTTCATTTATAGTAAATATTGTAAATACATTTACAGAAAGAACATTTCTGTCTTGTTCATCTGCAGTTTTTCCATTGCAGATGGGTTAGGTATTTGTTTTGAATTTAATAAAGGGGAAATAAAAAATTTATTTTTTATTTTGTGGAGAGTTTTCTTGGATCCAGAGTTTACCCCTGGGCAAGCAGGATATGAGTTTGGTTTTACACTGAACATAATCTTGGTATTCTCTCTTAATTATTCTTTCATTATTTGTAAAGAGCAGGCCTGGAGTGGCAGCTTCAGGCTCTCATGTGGGGAAGGTAATAGATGTGTGTGTCTGTGGACTATGGCTCATTATGGAGGCCTCTATTGGAATCATCTATGGAAAGCCCTAGGACACTCTGGAGAAACAGCTGTCAGTAGGAGAACTCTCCCACATTCTCTTTGCCTTGTATTCCAGCCTCGAATGAGCAAATCCGTGTCTGCCTGAGCAGTTGTCTGACGTTGTAGCTTCACACAGCTGGGGTTTGTCCTCCCATCTCTTTTACCTTCTCCTATTCCTTTTTCCTACTTTTATCTTTACCCATGGCTTGTTCTTCTCTTTTCATTTTGTCATCTGTTATTCATATTTAATTTACCCATAGGACTTTCCCCTTTTTTCACCCCAAAGCATTTTCTTTTTCTTTAAGGATTTCTGGTTGATTCTATGCGTTGGGAATGGAAGACACCATTTAGAGGTGAGGGTGACCCCTACATTGGCCCAGTTGTTATCAGACATCTTTATAAATTGTGCAGAGTCATAGGTATCACTTTCTGAAATGCCTTTGGTAAGAGATTAAAATTACAGTAAAACATGATGGAAGTGAAATGATACATGTGCATACAGATGTCAAAGCTATTTCAAATAATCTTATTGGAGACTCTTTCAGTGACTACCTTTAAAATGTAGTGATAACTTTTAAAACTGAGGATTTAAAATGTCTTTAGGGACTATCTTAAGAGCAAGTGGTATTGGGCAGGTATGAGAGGAGGCTGTCTTGGAAATAAATTGGTTTGTCACTCAGGATTTTTTCCCCTATTCTCAGTGGCCTCCTTGTCTTTAGTGATATCATTTAAAGAACAGACAAACAAGGGCCTTTGGCCTTTATGGTAATGTGTGTGAACCACTTTGAAGTCCAAGGGTGGAAAAGGGGGGATACATAGAAATACTAATAGTGTCTTTCTATCGAGGGATCTTTCTGGAAGTATTACAACAAACAAATGTATTTTGCAAGTTTTAAAATTATTTTGTTATTTTAATATTTTTTGATCCTTATTTTCTATTTAACTGTATTTAACTTTGTTGCCCCTCAGGAAGTTTTTGACATGAAGTCTGAAGGACAGGCAACTGTAATTCAGCAGCTGGAACAGACCATTGAGGATCTGAGGACCAAAATAGCTGAGCTGGAGAAGCAGTATCCTGCCCTGGATGTGGATGTGGCCAGTGGCCGTCATGGGGCTCACAATGGAGTGGCATCGTTAGAAGGTGTCTGTCTTGAAGCTCTCAGGTTAGGAGAAAAGGATGTACATCATCAAAGGATTTTACAGGCAAAGTCAATCCAGACGTCCCCGACGGAAGAGGGTGGGATACCGACACTGCCTTCTGTTAATGCACTACCAGAGTGTCCTCCCTGCCCACCTGGGCCCGAAAGTGGAGACTCAGCTATGCCCTCCTCACCTTCTGGACCTCAGACAAAATTCTGCTCAGAGATTTCTTTGATTGTGTCTCCAAGGCGAATATCAGTACAGCTCGACACACATCAGCCCACTTTGCCTCCAGCACCTCCATCCCTTCCGAGGTCTGACAGTCAAAGACAGGCCGGGTCACAACCTTCCCATCCTTCTCTTCATACTGAGTCTGAAACCAGCCATCAATACTCTGTTTTCTCTTCCTTTGACAATAGCCATAGCATCCAACCCTCCCCACCTCTGCCTTGCACAGAGTCTTCCAGCTCCATGCCTGGAGTGGGCATGGTGGTCCCCCCACCTCCCCCTCTCCCTGGCACAACAGGGCCTGCTCTGCCCAGTACAGCCATCCCCCCACCTCCTCCTCTGCCTGGTACAGAAATGCTACCCCCCACTCCTCCGCCTTTGCCTGGTGAGGGAATACCTCCTCCCCCTCCCTTGCCAGGTGAGGGAATACCTCCTCCCCCACCTCTTCCTGGAGTGGGAATACC
>NW_027397075.1:25273154-25377836 GCF_003265705.2 Callorhinus ursinus | reverse complement strand
CCTCCCCCCCCTCTTCCTGGAGTGGGAATACCTCCTCCTCCTCCCCTGCCAGGTTTGGGGATTCCGTCTGTTCCCACTCCCCCTCCCACTTCTGGATCAGGCATCCCCCCACCCCCTCTGCTTCCTGGATTAGGCCCTCCACTCCCCCCTCAGGTTGGAAGTAGCACTTTATCAGCACCGCAAGTGTGTGGCTTTCTTCCTCCTCCGTTGCCAGCTGGCTTGTTTGGATTAGGGCTGAACCAAGACAGAGGGAGTAGGAAGCAACCAGTAGAGCCTTGTCGGCCCATGAAGCCTCTGTATTGGACGAGAATTCAACTGCATAGTAAAAGGTAACATGAATTGGTGCTCATCTTTGCACAGTTTGTCAATATGAGGGAGCATTTGCCTTTAAAACTCTTGGGGAAGTTACAATTTAATGTATTTTTAAGTACTGTTCTGAAACTTGTCCGTAGATTTTTTTACATGAATATTTAGTGAAGCATCTGTTATTTAAAAAGTTTAGATTTTTCTCCAGGAGGATCAGAGGTATAAAGCCAGTGACATATGTGTATCAATGCATAAGATGTAAGTATCTGTATAGTTCCTGATCAGTCTTGGAAAAATGGAGAGATACAATTTTCTTAGCATACATGCTCTGTTGTCTTGTTCCAGAACCTCACTCTGACAAATAGCTTATAAATATACATCAAATTGAGGATATTTTCCTGCGTCCTTTTGAAGGCACAGTCTTCTTTTACTATTACATTTTGTTTACAATAGTCTTTCTCTTCCAAGATGTGCTCCACATGCCCTGTGTGAAATAATTAGATTTGAGAATTTCCTGGCATTTCTGTAGATAATTGGTGACACAATGTGAAGTCATAAAATCATACTTGGGAATGATATTATAAAAGAATACTTCCCACCAGGTATGCTGGTGGCATATTACTTATCCATGCATAGTCCATAGCTGATGTCCCCTGATCCTTGGGACAGTGCTATGACACATGGCTGAGGAATGTCCCAGCAGGGGACAAAATATGCTCTTTAAACTTCACTGGACTTCCGTGTTGAATATTTGAATATTTTTTTATAGGATGTGGCATGCATTTAGAATAGGATATTTACCAGGCCTCCTTCTCATCTGTTACACTAATTTTCTCTTCACTGAATCACATAAGGGGAGAAGAATCAATACAGTTCGATTACTTCTTTTTTTTTTTTAAGATTTTATTTATTTATTTGAGAGAGAGAGAATGAGAGACAGAGAGCATGAGAGGGAAGAGGGTCAGAGGGAGAAGCAGACTCCCTGCTGAGCAGGGAGCCCGATGTGGGACTCGATCCCGGGACTCCAGGATCATGACCTGAGCCGAAGGCAGTCGCTTAACCAACTGAGCCACCCAGGCGCCCCACAGTTTGATTACTTCTAACTTTGCAGCTCATTCTTTGTATAATTGCCATGTCACTTATATATACTGAGGCATCCTTTCAAACCATGCACCAAATTCATTTTATCCAGATACATTATATGAACTTATTTTATTTTGTTGTTCCTTTGCTTTAAAAAAAATAGATATACTCTTTTTTAGGTGGTATGACATGAATCTGCAGTCTGGAGTCAGATAACAGTGGGGTGAAGGGAAGTGGTAGAGAGATGGAGGATGCCACCTTGGATCATAAAATCATTCCTTTTTTAAACCCATCCATAATCCACAAAGCTGATGAGTCAAGTTGGAACTGTGAGGTATCAGACATTTCCTGCCTTTCTAGCTTATACCGAGAGGGGTTTTTCTTCTATGTTTCTATACAGTGACTTTGATAACTAGGAATTCCTGGAAATTATTTTTTCTAGACAAAGGTTTCATTCTGTATTGATGGTATTTTAACTTTCTCGTCAAGTTGATGAAACAAGTGGCCGTCTTAAAAAAAAAAAAAGAGTATTCTTTTCTCCTGTTGCCTTCCTGTTGCCCTCCTTCCCCCCTTTTGGCTTGTCTTCCCTGCCTTGCATACCTCCTTCCTTCCTGACTTCCTCTCATCGTTTTTTTCTCTCTTGCCCTTCTTTCCCTCTGTTCTTCATTTTCATTTATGCTCACATTGATGTCTTATAGTTTGGTTTGATGGCTGTTTCATTGGTCTTTTGCTTAACTTTAGAGACTCCAGTGCTTCACTTATTTGGGAAAAAATTGAAGAGCCATCCATAGATTGTCATGAATTTGAGGAATTATTTTCTAAAACTGCTGTGAAGGAGAGGAAAAAACCTATTTCTGACACCATCACAAAGACCAAGGCTAAACAAGTGAGTACTTGTGTGTTGCTTGAAATTGGACAGTATTTTGGGCATAAGTATGAACTTTCATTAGAAAAAAGAGTGGGGATGGCTGGGTGGCTCAGTCAGTCAAGCATCTGCCTTTGGCTTGGGTCATGATCCCAGACTCCTGGGATCAAGTCCAGCATTGGGCTCCTTGCTCTGCAGCGAGCCTGTTTCTCCCTTCCCCTCTGCCTGCCACTCCTCTTGCTTGTTCTCTCTCTCTGACAAATAAATAAAATCTTAAAAAAAAAAAAAGAAAAATTGTTTTCTGGGCTGTGTAACCTCCATAGTCCTTAATCAGATAGTAGAGGTTAGAATTTTAGGACATGTGGCTAAGTAAGACTATCCCAAATAGAACAACAAATCATTGTCTCTACTAAGTGATAATGTCCTGATGATTTTATCTGTAGCCTCATGATACATATTTCCAGAATTTTAGCTATTGCTTGTTTCCAGAATTAGTTGTCTAGAAATAATCTGTCAATTGATTGAAATTCATCTGAGAACTAGTATGGATGGAAAGAAAGGTAAAAGTGGGCAAAGAAAAATAAGTAAGAAGTCCAGTCCTTAGTAATCTATAATGTGTTTGGTATTTTGTGGAATTGGACACCTTTAGAATCCAGCTAAACAATCACACTGTATTTGATATATGGAAGAGTCTTACATCTAGTACCAACATCTCTATTCTGTGTTAGATCAAAGGATCTATCTTTGGACACCTGAATTAGAAAAAGAATAGTGCATTTGGAGAAAAACAGTAGTGCATTTGGAGAAAAACATTTGCAGGCAACATTTCCCAACTGTTCCACCCAGTGGACTTGATCATGAAACGATACGGTAAATTTCTCAAGGGTGTCATTCAGGAAAGTATAGTAGCACTCCACAATAATGAGCTCCAGATAGAAGGTATTACTATTGGTATCTGTCCTTCACCCTGAAATGGGGAGTAGCTACATTTCTTAATTTTGCTGGGTGGGTGAAAAAGTACATGGAAGTAGGAGAATGGTGGGCAGCTCAGTCTTGGGGGGCAGTGAGAGAGATAAATGAGACCCCAAGTTCCCAGTATTCTCCTGGACTGTTCTTCCCAGATGAGTGGTAACCAATGGAATTTTTGCCTCTGACCTGGAAGTTGTAGCTAGAAGTATGAACCAGAGTTGTTCCCATTGATATTTATTTCAGAGCAGACACCTCCCATCCTATGGATACTGACAAATCCAGCCAGGGAAGGATGGATTTGAATGGCACAGCTAGACCCCCTTGAACCTCTAGTTGAGTGGATATGCAGCTCACCCCAGGCATTTCTATTGTTCTGAAAATGATGCAAACCTAAACATTATGCAGTTGAATTATTCAGAATCATTTATGGTAGTAAAGCTGGCCCCTGGTGACCTTAGGTCAGGGACTATGGTAAATTGGACAGTACCTGGCATATTGTAGGCACTGAATAAAATTTTGTTTAAAAGTAAACCAGCTGACTGAGGAAGGAGGACTATGCCTAGTAATGTCAGTGACTATGCCTAGTAATGATTAAAGACCAGAAAATCCTTCATCTCATAATAAATCAGTATGGCCAAGGTGGCAGTGCTACAGGGAATAAAGGTAAATGGAAAGCCACATTTTCTGGCAGATATAAATATTAAAAAAAATCTTTTGCACGGTACCTTTGCATCTAGCACACTTAGTCTGAATCATACCTCTTCTCATGGACTGTGTCAGAGATGGGAAAACTGGGCAAGGAATATGGGCAGAGAGTACATATATCAAGGCTGTCCAGCAGCCAGGATTAGTCACTTGACAAATGGGCAGATGTGACATAGGATGTCTCTTGTCTAGGGATGAAATGATCAGAGAGGCAAATGATGCCTTCCTCATCTTCCATCACCACTTTTTTCTGTTGAGTGAACACAGATAAGGAAGATGCTTCTTATGTTACCAGTTACCAGGATTTCATGACTTATTTGACATAATATTCAGTTTTTAGCTTACTGAAATAAGATTTATGTTTAAATCATCAAAACTTGAAATTCAACTAGTTGGCCATCAGATGGCCTCTTTGCGCATGAACAGTTCATCTCTACTGAACATCATCTCAGCATGCTCACCTGACTCTGGCAGTAAGACATTTTTCAAACTATGGATAAGAGACTTTGCCAATGTCATAGTTAGCACTTATGGATGGTGATGCTACTGTTGACTTTCAACTTCAAACAAGGTTAATGGAAGAGTCTCCATCATGACTCCTGACAAGCTTGTTCTGCATCTCCTTGGCCTGGCTCTTGGTACTGAGCTCTGCACTTCAGGTCTGGTTTTGGAGGGATGAGATTTTTGTTTCTTTTCTTTCTTCCTTTTTTTCTTTTTTCTGTATGTTGGAGAGAGAAAAATCTGCGAAGTGATATATTGCTGAAGAAACTTAGTTTTATTTAACTTTGTTGTATTTGGAAGAAAAATCTATTTATTCCATCTACTTGAGACATTTAGAATTTTGTTTAAGGAAAATATATTTTCAGGATGCATGCAAATATTTCCCCTTTTTATGGGAAATGTATACTGATTGTATGTGCAGACATTTTGGTACCTCATGATTCATGTCCAGTGAAATGAATAGCCTTTAATGCTCTGGCATATGTTTATGGAGGTATTTCAAGCAATTCTTCTTATATACAATGGAAGCTAGAAGTTCTGTTTTTCTTTAAATATTTAAAAATAGCCAAATAATTTTTCTGTGATCTGTCTTCTTCTTGAAAGTACGACTGTGGTCAAATGCACTGGTATTTAATGAGGTGCCTGTGCTGTTTTTACTCTTTCAGAAGAGACATTTTCAACATGATAATAGAAGATTCTTTCGCTGGGCACATTGCCGTTTGGCTTGAGGAGAAAGAGGGTTACTCTCTGGACACTTAGTCTAGTAGTAATGATGGATATCATGTATTTCTAAACCCCCTTTCCTCAAGGAAACTAAAATGAAGCATTTCTTATTTTTTTCATGGAATATATATGTTTCTGTGATGACTTCTTAGTTTATACTTTATTTTAAAGTATTTAAAACATAAGGAGATTAGCTGAGATGGTAAATGTGTGATTTGATGTCATACTTAAGCAAATGAGTGTGACACTTCTACATCATAATTTAAACATCAACCTGCTAACTTAACAATAACCCTGTTTTATAAGGAATCAGGAGGAAAAGAGAAAAACCGGTTTTTTATGAGACCTGTGTTTAAGTGCTGATATGCATACACTCTTGCCCATTATTAAGGAATGCTCTAGAACTAGTAAACATTTAGCCCAATCTCTTCTCTGTTGCTGGGGTAATCCAGGCATATTGATGTTGATAACGATCTTAAGTCACCTCAGGATCTTCTGTGTTCCACTAAAGGTTAAGTTTAACCTGAGTTTATGAGCAGAAAAGTGAGAATTGATAGAGGTGCCTCACAAAGAAGTTTCTAGTTGACCCTGTGTCAAACGAGGTCATAAACAAATATATTTTGGTAACAGTTGTAATAATAGTGTAATAATAGTAATAATAGTGCTAATTATGACAAAAAGAACCCTGGAAACCACAAGGCATACTGTCCTTTATTGACATTGTTTTTAGCATGCTACTTATACTAACTCATCTAATCCTCCTCATCCTATGAGGTAGACCTCATTATCACCAGTATACAGTACAGAAAACTGAGTTGTAGAGGGGTTAAATAATGTTTCAGGCTATTAAGTGGCCAAGCTCAGGTTCAGACTCCAGCCATCTGGCTCTAGAGCCCGAGCTCTTGATCATTAAGTAAAAAGTATGGATGTGAAGTATTTTATATAAGTGTGAGTATGCTATTTTATTTATCTGGAGACCAGAATAGATACTTTTAGAAAATAATTTGAATTTGTATTGATTTTCATGTATATGCTCGATCTTTAAATGACTAGTTACATTTATGAAATTGTATGTGAAGAGAGTTTTAAAGTGTTTTCCATATTCTAATAGATTTTGACAAGTACATAAACTATGATGCCGCCAAACCTGACATTTGCCCAGTTAAATAAAAGCTTATCTGAGAGATGTGAACTTGAGGCACATAAGCTTCCGTAAACAGTAAGGATGAGGGTCATTTGCTTGCATGGCATGGAAGTTCTGGTTGGAGGTTATAGCCACAGTGGTTAAACCTCACCAAATATCGAGTGATGATACTTCTGATTCATTCCATGACACAAAAAGGAGCCATTTCTATAAAATATGCCTTAAGTAAATAAAGTCTAATCATACTTAAAAAGTCTGTAAAAAAACATGCTCCCCACAATGCAAATTTACACACAGAAGTTAGCAAGAGTGAATAAGAAGAATCTGTGTTATTTTTTAAATAAACTGACATTTGTATAGCCATTTAATACAACACAAATGAATCTCTTTCTGGGTTTCTTCTATTTATCAGATTAAAATGCTCTGCCCAGAGAATGGGAGAGAAAAACAAGTCATGATATTTAAATATTTGTTGGGCTTTTAGCCTCTGGAAGTATGATTAGAAAAATAGATAGTTAAGTCTGCTTATTATAAGGGGAAGTAGTAACAGGATTTGTTAGAATTCCCATTTAATACAGATATAAATGTTAGGGAATTAGACATTTGGTATCCTGTTCAATCTTTCTGTTGTGTTTGCTGACCTAACCTCTAAAAACGCTGTTTTTGTGTGTATTGTAAAAGCCCATAATAATAATGGGAAAGGAAGCATTCATTATTCAGATGTTCCTCTATGGAAGTGTATAATGTAATGCTTCTTTTTTTTATTGTGTTATGTTAATCACCATACATTACATCATTAGTTTTTGATGTAGTGTTCACGCAAACAAGGAATCATGGAACACGACATGGAATAATGTAATGCTTCTGAGCATTCTTACATGAAATAGTAATTGCCGTTGTAAGGCATTGGGCAATTGTGTGTGCTATACATCAGATAATGTCTACTGCTGTAATACTGGCCCTCAGGAAAAGGAAAAAGGGGTATGTATTTTACTCATGAATCTCTATTTATTGCAAATGTTTTACTATTATCACTGGATATTTCAGTGTAGGCTGGATGATAATCTGAGGAGCAGAAATCTCGGTTTTTTTTTTATTGCTGTTAATTTTTCCTATTGTAGCTGGCAAGGGTGTGTTTTGGTTGATTTGGACAGTTATATTGGTCATCTAGACTGAAGACCTAAACTAGTGTCTGAAACATGAAATATCTTATAATAAGACAATTTAGATTTGTTTTGGGGATGCATAATAAGCATTTGGTACTTTGTAACTTTCAGCATAACATCTGTTTTTAATAGAATACATTCCTATTGCAAGCCTTAAAATGTATTTACATAGAAAACCACATCAAAATACAAAGCTATAATTAGACAAACATAGGTTTTGTGGAATCTGGATTTGTTTTAGATGTTGAAAGATTTATTATTTTTTGAAGATGCTATTCCCATAACTATTTGTAGAGCATACCCAGTCAATTCAAAGAATGCAAAAATAATAACCTCTATTTTTAAATTTTCTTTCAGCCAAAAAATTGTTTTTATACTTCTGAGTAAATGGCAAAAAACCCCAGAAAACAAAAAAACAAAAAAACAAACCAACAACCATGGGCATAAAAAAAAGGAAATATAATTAGGCTAATGGTCCTTGACCTTGCTAGATTATATATTAGGAAAATTATGTTTGATTAATTACACATTGAAATTACACAAAACCTATCATGATGCTGAAAGTTAATTCTTTCTGACTTTATATTCATATACTATAATGATACTAAGATTCTTTTGCATTAGATGTATAAGAAAGGGGTATTGATACTTAATGGCTGAGATGTTCTGTTTGCCATGATCTATAGGCATTGAAGAAATAGTTGTTGGAAAATTAATTTACAATTCATTGCCGTATTATGATTATCTATGAAAACTGAAAGTCATCCTTGCAAAAAAGTAAGGAGAGTTTTTTCATCATTTACAGAGTCTAATTTCTATAATTTAGAGCAGGTGATGGGAGAGCATTTTCTCAGTACTGCTAATATAGAGAGTAGCAACTACTGCAGACAGCCCTGGAAAACTAAAGAGAGGGAGCACCCCTTTCTTGACCCAAGGAGAACAGAGTTTATCCATTTCAGCAGGGAATACAGTAAAGAAGAGAGGCTACTAGGTCGGGGAGGTTTTCTGGAGGGCTAATTTATTACTGTCTCCATGAGAGATAGTATGAAGCAATTCAAGTTTAGTCACTTGAATTATTCTTCAACTTTCACACTATATCCTAAAATAGTAAGTGCTGCTGGTGGTCAGGAGGAGTTGAACAGGGCACACAGGCTGGACTTAGCATGAGGTTGTGCAGAAGAGATGAGGCTTGAAGTAGGCCTTGAATTTATTTGGTTTGGCTATGTAGAGAGGATTAAAGGATGCATTTTGAAAATAGCACCATGAGCAAAGATTTCCTTGAAAATCATTTAAAACCATAGTAAATCTGGGGGAGCCTGGGTGGCTCAGTCGGTTAAGCGTCTGCTCCCAGCTCAGGTCATGGTCTCAGGGTCCTGGTATCAAGCCCCACATTGGGCTCCTTGCTCAGTGGGGAGCCTGCTTCCCCTGCTTGTGTGCACGTTCTCTCTGTCAAATAAATAAAATCTTAAGAAAAACCCATAGTAAATCTGTCAGGTTTGTTTGTTTGTTTGTTTGTTTGTTTTTAAGCACTCTTCTCCTGTGTGTGGGAAGCTCCTGTCTGACAGTTTCAGGAATGTGGATGCAGACTGTTGATATATTTGTTTCCCTTAGCTGAGTATGTTTCCTTCTCATCCTCCTGTCAAAAGTCTTTAGGCTTTTATTAGACATAGGAGTGAGAATGGAATTTCATAAATTAGACCTGAAGTTGATTTCTGATGTCTTGGTACTACATAGCGGAATCTATGTTTCTTTACCATGGACAGCAACTCTGTGTTAAATTATCCCAGAGCATAGAGAATTGTATCTGATTTGAATCACATAGTTACAATCATGATAGCCCCTACCTTTTCCCTGTGGGAAGTGATGCACTATATTTTAGTGTGACCTAAGCTGAAAATTGTTTCTGATTATTTGAGGATACAACTTTCAGACTTAGAAGAAAAAAATAAAGTTCTTATTCATGTCTTTATACTTTCATTTAAAACTTTTTTGTTGTTTCAACTGAAATATAAATTTATTTTCCTTTTCCAAAACCATGATTTCCAACATTTCCGCTTTTATTTTGTTAAATGTTAACATAAGAATTTTTAAAATTAATTATAACTATATCTGAAGTATTACTTTACAAAGGACGTGGGCCTTCTAGATCAACAGAACAAGGAGTTTGGTGGGTCCTCTTGCCAGCAAAACAGCAATTAACTGCGAAAAATATAACAAAAATTATAAAAATATTCATTTAAAGTCTCCGGCAGTTAGCCTAAGGGTATAAAGGAAATGGAGAAACAATCATTTAAGAAAATCTACCAAGACTCAGTAAGAATAGTGAGAGTCAGGTATTTGAGCCATGGCCTACTCCATTAGCAGCTACCCTAACTCTGTTATGGAATCTCTATCCCTGGCACGTACAGCTGAGAAAACAGAGATCTCTGTCCCTTGCAGCTCTGTCTCAGGCTATAGTCTTACCTTAGGAGAGGAAGGATTCTGGCATTCCTAATTTCCCTGGTTGACTGTTGCAGAAGCTCTATTCCCAGGCGACCAGGGAGAACTAAGGAAAGGAAGCCGAGAGGGCGCCCCGGGGATCAAAGTCAACTCTGGAATCAGGAAGGCTGTGCACCTGTGCTAGGCTGTAGTCAGAGCAAGATATGGGACACCATGAAAGCATTCCCCAGACCTCATACAGACTCATCAAAATTGAGTGCAAGAAGCTTCACTAGCACAGGAGTCTTAATCACACCTTTATTGAAACATTGACTGAACTATAAGCTACTTTGACCCAGGGGCAACTGCTAAGCCAGGCTTAAAAATAACATCAGTCATTCCTAAAAGTCTGGAAGCTGTGTGCATGTTCATGCTACACCCTCTCAGATGCAATTCGAGAAAATCCAAGTTACTATCTCCTTCGTGGCTGAATGTGGGGAAAAATTCCATAAACTCTCAACTGTAATAGTAGCCTCCAAGGCACGCACCCCTCCCCCCACAAGTAATTGTTAAGGGTAAAATGCTAAGTGGTTAGGGGGACTTCAGTATAATATTTGGCTCAATACATGGTGCCTAGGTAGTCAGGCTAAAAGATAAGATGATAGGGGAAGAATGTGTGCAGGAACATCTGATAATGCACTGTAGCAGATACATTTCACAGAACTAGTCAGGCCAAAATAAACAACTAAAAAATAAGCAAGCAAACAACAAAAACAAGCCCTGGAGCAAGGAAGGGGAAATCAATATCCAGAGTTACTACAGTATATTATCTGAAATGTCCAGTTTTCAACAACAATATGAGAACTACAAAGAAATAAGAGTGTCATCTATATACAGGAAAACAAACTGGCAAACAAGCAGTAGAAACATTTTACAAAGAGGGCCAGATAGTGTGTTTAACAGACATAGACTTCAAAGCACTCATGCTAAACATCTCCAAAGAACTAAAGGAAACTATTTCTAAGAAGTAAAGGAAGGTATGATGACAATGTTTCATGAAATTGAGAATATCAATAAAGAGAGAGACATTATTAAAAAAAATTAGAGTTGTAAATTATGACAACCAAAATGAAAAAAAAATACTATGTGGCTTAACAAGTGATTTGGGGTAGCAGAAAAAAAGTCAGCTACGTTAAAGGTAAATCAATAGAGGCTATGCACTCTGAAGAAAAGAGAAAAACAAGTAAAAAAAAAAAGGCAGAACCTCAGAAAAATGTGAAACACCATTAAGTGAACAATACCAATGAAATGTGAGTATCAGGAGAGGAGAGAGAAAGGTGCAGAAAAAATATTTGAAGATGTGTCCAGAAATTTGATGAAAAACATTAATAAACACACCCAAGTTCAGTGAACATCAAGTAGTAAACCCCAAGAGATCCACAGCCTGACACCTCTTAGTCAAACTATTGAAAGCCAAAGACATAGAAAAAATTCCTGAAAGCAGTAAGAGAAAAACAACTCCTTACATACAAGGAAACCTCAATAATAGCAGACATATCAGAATGAATGGTGTCTAGAAGGCAGGAGGGTGACTTACAGTGCTGAAAGTGAAAGTGATCAGCCCCAAATCTCGTATCTCGCAAGACGGGTGAAATGAAGGTGAAATAAAGACATTCTCAGATAAACAAATGCAGAGAATTTGTTGCCAACAGATTTGACTTTCAAGAAATGCTAAAAGTTCTTCAGGCTGAAAGTAAATGACACCAGACAGTAATTTGCAATCATGTACACACACACAAAACATGGGTAAACATAATTTTTATCTACACAAGTGATAATATAATTGTTATTTCTTCTCCTTTATTCACTTTAAAAACAGCTTCATAAACAGTATGTATATTATTGAACCTGTGCCATACAGAAATGTAATGTAACAGAATAACAAGACAAAGGAGACCAGGGGAAACAAAGCTGCTCTGGTGTACAGAGATGATACCAGGCGAAGTCAAAGCTACAGAAGGAAATGAACAATGAATGGTGAAATGAAAGGGCACCTGCACCCCAATGTTCATAGCAGCAATGTCCACAATAGCCAAACTGTAAAAGGAGCAGAGATGTCCTTCAACAGATGAATGGATAAAGAAGATGTGGTTTATATAATAATGGAATATTACTCAGCCATAAGAAAGGATGAATACCTACCATTTACATTGACGTGGATGGAACTGGAGGGTATTATGCTGAGCAAAGTAAGTCAGTCAGAGAAAGACAATTATCATATGGTTTCATTCATGTGGAATATAAGAAATAGTGCAGAGGATCATAAGGGAAGGAAGGAAAAACTGAGAAGAAATCAGAGAGGGAGACAGACCATGAGAGACTCTTTACTCTGGGAAACAAGCTGAGGGTTGCTGGAGGGGAGAAGGGTGGGGGGATGGGGCACCTGGGTGATAGGCATTAAGGAGGGTGCATGATGTGATGAGCACTAGGTATTATATGCAACTGATGAATTATTGAACACTATATCTGACATATAGTAATGATGTACTATATGTTGGCTAATTGATTTTAAATTAAAAAAAGAAGAGGTTAATTGAAAGGCGTTAAAAAATAAATGAACAATGAAGGGTAAATAAAATGGTTAATACAACGTATGGATACATATTCCTGTCCTCTCAACTTCTTTAAAAAATGTAAGATTGTATAAACTAGTGATTATAACAATTTGTATCATATATGAAACACATACACACACAATATATATAACAGTAATAGTGTAAAAGGGTGGGAAGTGAATGGAGCTATAGAGGAGTAAAGTTTCTATGTTTTTGGAATTAGGTCAGTATAAGTATGAGGTAGAGTCTGATAAATTAAGGGTATATTGTGAGCACTAGAGCAATCACTAAGAAAACTGAAATATAAAATAAAATGACAAAAGAAATTAAATATCCCCTTAATCCTTTTAATACAAAAGAAGGTAATAAAGAAAGAATGGAGGAACAAAAAAGACATGAGATATATTAAAAATTAAAAATCTAGAGATGTAAATTCAACCATATTGATAATAACATTAAATGTGAATGGATTGTATAATCCATTCAAAAGGCAGATATCAGACTGCATAAAACAATCAAGTATATATTATATTACTAGAGGCACACTTTAGATTCAAAGATATAAATAAATTGAAAGTAAAGATAGAACAACTTTAAATGACCATAAAAAAAGCTAGAGTAGCTATACTGATATTAGACAAAATAGACTTTTAAAAAATTACTAGAGATAAAGAGGGGCATTCCATTGTAATAAAAGCTAAATCTATCAGGAAGATGCAGCAGTTATAAACAGATAGCACCTAAAAGTAGTGCCTCAAAATACTTGAAGAACAAACTGACAATCAGTGGGAGAAATCAGTTAACATTTGGAGACTTCAGTAGCCCACTTTTAATGATGGATAGAAGGTAAGCAGAAGGTCAGTATGGAAGGACAAGACCTAAACAATAGCATACACAAACTAGACCTGACATCTCTGGAACATACTACCCAAAGCAAAAGAAAATGCCTATTT
Organism: Callorhinus ursinus; assembly: GCF_003265705.2. Lineage (NCBI taxonomy): Eukaryota > Metazoa > Chordata > Mammalia > Carnivora > Otariidae > Callorhinus > Callorhinus ursinus. The sequence continues at coordinate 25,364,388 of NW_027397075.1, read as the reverse complement.
CTCAAGCACACATAGAACATTCTCTGGGACAGACCATATGCAATGTCCACAAAACAAGCCTTAATTAATTTGAGGAGATTAAAGACTTAATAAATTTTAAACTACTGAAAAAGTATTTTTCTGATCACAGTGGAATTAGGTTAGAAATCAATAACAGAAAAATTTGAGGGAATTTGCAGATATGTGTGGGCTTAACAATATGCTCCCACATGATGTTTCAAAGAAGAAGTCACGAGAAAAGTTAGAGAATACTTTGAAATGAATATAAATGAAATCATAACATATTAAAATTCATGGTTTGTAACTAAAGCAGTGCTCAGAGAAATTTAGAGCTGAAAATACCTATCTTAAAAAAATCTGAAATTAATAATCTGAACTTTCACTTTATGAAACTAAAAAGGAAAAATAAACCAAACCCAGCAAATAGAAAGAAGGAAGTAATAAATGTTAGAGTGAAAATAATGAAATAGAGAATATAAAAACAATAGAGAAAATCAACAAACTCAGAAATTGGTTCTGTGAGATTAAGAGAACTGAAAAACCTTCAGCTAGACTGACCAAAAAAGAAGACGTGAATGTCCCTTTCTCACCACTTCTGTTTAACAATATCATGGAGGTTCTAGTTTGGGTAATTAGATAAGAAAAAGAAACAAATGGCATTCAGATTGCAATGAAAGAAATAAAACTCTTTACAGATGACATCTCTAATATAAAATATCCAAAGGAATCCACTTAAAACAGTGATTAGAACAGGAATTCAGTGAGATTGCACAAGATACAAAATCAATATATAAAAACCAATTGTATTTCTAGACACTAGCAATTAACATTGTGAAATATAATTAGGAAAACAATTCCCTTTACAATAGCATTGGAAAAGTAAAATACTTAGTATAAATTTAACAAAAGAAGTGTAAGGCTCATACATTGAAAACTAGAAAACATTGTTGAATAAAGGAAGATCTTAATAAATGTACAGCATGCCACGTTCATAGATTGGAAAACTCAATACTGACCTATAGATTCAACAGAGTATCTGGCAATATCCCAAGTTTTTTGTTTTTGTTGTTGTTTTTGCAGAAATTGACAAGCTGATCTTGAAAATTTATTTGCAAAGACAAGGGGCCCAGGATAATCAAAATAATCTAGAAAAATAAAGTTGGAGGACTCACACTTCTTGACTTCAAAGCTATTACAAAGATAGTAATTAAGGTAGTGTGGTACTGTCATATGGATAGACATTGGTCAATGGAATAGAATCAAGAGTCCAGAAATAAATCCTTTGCATTTAGGGTTTGATTTTTGACATTGGTGCCAAAACATTTCAAGGGCAAAGGAAGTCTTTTCAACAAATGGTGCTGAGACAACTGGATATTCATATAAAAAAAGGAAGTTGAACCTCTCCCTCATACCGTGAACAAAAATTAACTCAAATGGGTCATAGACTAAATGTAAGAGCTAAAACAAACAAAGAAAAATCAGAAGAAAACAAAGGAGTAAGTCTCATGACATTGGGTTAGATAATGGTTTTTTAGATATGACTCCAAAAGTACATATGACAAAAGAAAAAATAAATAATATAGTAGGAAGATGAACAGTATTTGTGCTGCAAACTATACTATCAAGTAAATAAAAAAGATGTCTCACAAATAAGGAGAAAATATTTGCAAATCATATATACCTGAGAAGGAGTTAATATTCTGGATGTATAATGAACTCTTCTAACTCAATAAGAAAACAGCCCAATTAAAAAAGGGTCAAAGGATGTGAGTAGACATTTCTGCAAATGTATACCACTGGCCAATACCTGTATGAAAGGCTGCTCAATGTCAGTGGCATTAGGGAAATGAAAAAATCACAGTGTAACGCCACTTCACATGTATTAGGATGGCTATAATAAAAAAGAAAGACAGTAACAAGTATGATGAGGATGTGGAGAAATTGGAACTCTTATACACTGCTGGCAGAAATGTAAAAACAGTGCAGCCATTTGGATTTCAGTAAGAATTCAAGCCTTAATCTACAAATTCATATATTTACCAGTAAAATTCTATTTTTAATAAGAGAAAGAGTAAATATTTTTTTTCTGGTGGCTCTGATTACCCAACAAATAATCATAACATCAGATTATAATTTTGGGGATAAATAATTTTTCAAGCTCAGAAAACTTTTAAGCTAAAACTTTTCCCCCTAAAATATATTGTCAAAAGTATAAGCTATTTTTAACTTAAAGGACATAATAGTTTTATTAGGCAAAAAGTCTATTAACGTCTGAAGGAGAAATTTATACATTTTCTCTTTGCTTTTGATAAAGAGGTTAGAGATATATAGACTGTGATTTCCTCTTCAGGAGTATAAATCCTGGGAATATAATTAAGCTGCTATAGAAACCCACCGGCCTTCAGTGAATGCTCTTGGACAGAGTAACCAGACTCCCTCAGGGGATAAATTTGCTGTGTTTATGAAGGTGATGTCCACTGTTAGTTTAACTTGGACTATAAACTGGTTTATTGCTTGTTTTCATGAAAGCTTCGAATAATTTTTTTCCCTCAAGTCCTCATGTATGAAAGAGGATTTAAAAAAATTTGAGGACCTCTGTGTTTTTTAACTTACATGTTGAACAGACCATATGCTGTAGAGGAGATTTCCATTATTAAAGCTGAATTTATGTGGGTAAATTAAAATTGGCCCATACTGGCACTCTTCAGCTCGTTCTCTCTCTCATTCTCTTTACCGTCTCTCTCTCTCATATGTGGTAATATGTGATGTTTGATACTATCCTATGATTTGGCATCTCTTACACTTTACACAGTTGTAGAGAGTGAAAAACCAAAAACTGTTAATTTCCTGATGACATAATGATGCCTCCCCAGAACAGGTAGGACTTAATTTGCTGCTCATTATGGTACCGTTGTAATGTTTATTTATGTTTAGCCACAAAGCAAAAAATGACAAGTATTGTAACAGGAAGTTGTGTCAGAATTAAAAGTGAATGAAATGCCCTTCCTTTCAAAATTGACAAATTTTAACTAGGCTGGGGAAAGTGACTTAAAAATATCAAGTTTTAGAAAACAAACTCTAGACTAAACCTTGGTACCTAAAACTAATTGGAAGATAAAGTGAGAGTAGCATAAAGAAACTTGAAATGAGAGCAAGAAAAGAAAGAAAGAAATAAAGAAAGAAAGAAAAAGCAAGCAAGCAAGCAAGCAAGCAAGCAAGCAAGAAAACGAAAGAGAGAAAGAAGAGCAAGAAAGACCCGAAATCAGCTAGGGCTTTGCAGAGCATTTAGGTATTTTTTTTCCTCATTTTTTTTTTTGTTATAGCCATAAAAATAATTGTTTTGAGATGAATGTTAAGCAGGAATGTAGGCAAGGTTTTTCTTTAATTGATCCATATGGCAATCTTTAAGTATGGTTTTGTGTATTTCTCCACATGGATTCTAATATCATTAAAACTTCACAAAACATAAACAGGTCATTCTTTATAGTTCTTAGCTCTTTACTGTTTTGTACTATTTAGTACAAAATAACTTTTTAAAAAATTTTAGTACTTTTCTATGTAATGTTGATGTTTTTACTTTAGCTCCTTTACTAAGGTTTAATTACTTTAATCAATTACTGTTACAAGTAAAGCTTTTCATAATTAGGATGGAATTTCTCCCACTTTTTTCTAGTGCCAAAGAAATAAATCTAGCATGTTCCTCAAGCATCACTAGAGGTTAGAATTTAAATTGAGATCCACTTGAAATTGTGTGCTTTTTAAATTATCAGCCTTTCTTTTATGGCCTACATTGGCATAGGGCCCCATAAAAGTTGTCTTTGAGCTCGTCCCCAGCCTTTGAACTGGCAAGGAAAGAAAAAGTGACATTTTTTTAATATTAAATTTTTATTTTAATTTCAGAGTAGTTAATATACAGTGTTATATTAGTTTCAGGTGTACAATATAGTGATTGAACAATTCCATACATCACCCTGTGCTCATCACAAGTGCATTCCTTAACCTCTTCATTTATTTCACACATTCCCCCCTCAGGCACCCCCCCACCCCCCGTAACTATCAGTTTATTCTCCATAGGTAAGAGTCTTTCTTGGTTTGTCTCTCTCTCTCTTTTTGTCCTTTGCTCATTGTTTTCTTCTTAGATCCTACATATGAGTGAAATGATATGGTATTTGTCTTTCTCTGACTGACTTATTTCACTCAGCATTATATTGTCTAGTTCCACGTTGCAAATGGCAAGATTTCATTCTTTTTTGTGGCCAACTAATATTCCATTGTATCTTCTTTATCCATTCATCCATCGATGAGCACTTGGGGCTGCTTCCATAGTTTGGCTATTGTAAATAAAGCTACAGTGAACATAGAGGTGTGTGTATCTCTTTGAGTTAGTGTTCTTGTATGTTTTGGGTAAATACTCAATAGTACAGTTACTGCATCCTAGGGTAGTTTTCTCTTTTTTAGTTTTTTTTAGGAACTTCTATACTGTTTTCCACAATGGCTGTACCAGTTTGCATTCCCACCAATAGTGCAAAAAGGTTCTTATCATCTACATCCTCAGCAACACCTGTTGTTTCTTGTGTTTTTGATTTTAACCATTCTGACAGGTGTGAGTGATATCTCCTATAGTTTTGATATGCATTTCCCTGGTGGTAAGTGATATTGAGCATCTTTTCATGTGTCTGTTGGCCATCTGGATATCTTCTTCTGAGAAATGTCTATTCATATATTCTGCCCTTTTATTTTTTTTAAAGATTTTATCCATTTATTTGAGAGACAGAGAACAAGCAGGGGGGAGGGGCAGAGGGAGAGGGACAAGAAGACTCCTGCTGAGCAGGGAGCTCCATGCAGGGCTAGATCCTAGGGTCCTAGGATCGTGACTTGAGCCAAAGGCAGACGCTTAACCAACTGAGCCACCCAGGCGCCCCTCTTCTGCCCATTTTTAAATTGGGTTGTTTTTTGGGTGTTGACCTAAGTTCTTTATTTATTTTGTATACTAGCCCTTTATCAAATATGTCATTTGCAAATATCTTTTCCCATTCAGTAGGTTGCCTTTTTGTTTTGTTGATTGTTTCCTTCACTCTGCAGAAGATTTTATTTTGATATAGTCGCAAGAGTTTAGTTTTGCTTTTGTTTCCTTTGCCTCAGGAGAAAACGTTGCTATAGCAAATGTCAGAAAAACTACTGCTTATGCTCTCTTCTAGGATTTTTATAGTTTCAGGTCTCACGTGTAGGTCTTTCATCCATTTTGAATTTATTTTTGTGTATGGTGTAAGAAAGTGATCCAGTTTTATTCTTCTCCTTATGGCTGTCCAATTTTCCCAACACCATTGTTGAAGAGACTGTCCTATTGGATATTCTTTCCTGCTTTGTCAAATATTAGTTGACCATAGAGTTGAGGATCCATTTCTACATTCTCTATTCTGTTCCATTGATCTCTGTGTCTGTTTTTTTGCCAGTACCATACTGTCTTGATGACTATGGCTTTGTAATATAGCTTAAAGTCTGGAATTGTGATACCTCCAGTTTTGTTTTTGTTCTTTTTTTTTTTTAAAGATTTTATTTATTTGAGAGAGAGAGAGAGAGCGAGCATGAGCTGGGGAAGAGGCAGATAGAGAGGGAGAGGCAGACTCCACTGCTGAGCAGGGAGCCCCATGCAAGACTCCATCCCAGGACCCTGGGATCATGACCTGAGCTGAAGACAGACATTTAACCTACTGAGCTACCCAGGCGCCCCTCCGGTTTCGTTTTTCTTTTTCAAGATTTCTTTGGCTATTTTGGGTCATTTATGGTTGCGTACAAATTTCAGGATGATTTGTTCTAGTTCTGTGAAAAATGCTATTGGTATTTTGATGGAGTTTCAATAAATCTGTAGATTGCTTTGGGTAGTATAGACATTTTAGCAATATTTTTTCTTCCAATCCATGAACATGGAAAGTCTTTCCATTTCTTTGCATCCTCTTCAATTCTTTCATCAGTGTGTTATAGTTTCCAGAGTAGAGGGCTTTCACCTCTTTGGTTAAGTTTATTCCTATGTGCCTTATTATTTTGGGTGCAATTGTAAATGGAATTGTTTTCTTGATTTCTCTTTCTGCGTCTTCATTATTAGTGTATAGGAATGCAGTAGATTTCTACACATTGATTTTGTATCCTGCGACTTAACTGAATTCATATATCAGTTCTGGTAGTTTTTTGGTGGAGTCTTTCGGGTTTTCTGTATTTGGTATCATGTCATCTCCAAAGAGTGAAAATTTAACTTCTTCCTTATTAATTGGGATGCCTTTTATTTCTTCTTGTTGTCTGTTTGCTGTGGCTAGGACTTCCAGTACTATGTTGAATAAAAGTGATGAGTGGACATCTTTGTCTTGTTCCTGTCCTTAGGGGAAAAGCTCTCAGTTTCTCCCCATTGAATATGATGTTTGCTGTGGGCTTTTCATTGATGGCCTTTATTATACTGAGGTATGTGCCCTCTAATCCTATTTTGTTGAGGGATTTTATCATGAATGGATGTTGTACTTTGCCAAATGTTTTTCCTGTGTGTATTGAAATGATCATATGGTTTTTGGGCGTTAGTTAGGCGCCTGCCCTCGACTCAAGTCATGATCCCTGGGTCCTGGGGTTGAGCCCCACATCAGGCTCCCTGCTCAGCGGGGAGCCTGCTTCTTCCTCTGCCTGTCACTTCCCCTGCCTGTGCTCTTTCTCTCTCTCTCTCTGTCAAATAAATAAATAAATAAACAAACAAATCTTAAAAAAATGGTCATATGGTTTTTAATCCTTTCTCTTACTGATGTGATGTATCACATTGATTTGCAAATATCAAACATTCTTGTATCTGGGGAATAAATCCCACTTGATTGTGATGATTGATTTGTTTAATGTACTGTTGGATTTGGTTTGCTTGTGTTTTGCTGAGGATTTTTTCATCTATGTTCATTAGAGATATTGGCCTGTAGTTCTCTGTTTTTGTGGTGTCTTTATTTGGTTTTGTTATCAGGGTGATCAGAGTGATATTGGCATCATAGAATGAATTTGGAAGTTTTCTTTCCTCTTCTAATTTTTGGAATAATTTGAGAAGAATAGGTATTAATTCTTCTTTAGATATTTGGTACAATTGCCTTTGAAGCTGTCTAGTCCTAGACCTTGGTTTGTTGGGAGTTTTTTGATTACTTATTTAATCTCCTTGCTGGTCATCAGTCTGTTCAAATTTTCTGTTTCTTCCTGTTTTACTTTTATATGTTTCTAGGAATTTATCCATTTCTTCCAGATTGTCCAGTTTGTTGGCTTATAGTTTTTCATAATATTCTCTTATAATTGTGTTTCTGTGGTGTTGTTGTTATTTCTCCTCTCTCATTTGTGATTTTGTTTCTTTTGTCCTTTCTCTTTTCATTTTGATAAGTCTGGCTAGGGTATTATCAATTTCATTTTATTTTTTTCAAAGAACCAGGTCCTGGTTTCGTTGACCAGTTCTATCATTTTTTTAGTTTGTATGTAATTTATTTCTGCTCTAATCTTTATTATCTTCTTCCTTCTTCTGGTTTTGGGTTTTATTTGTTCTTTTTCTAGCTCCTTTAAGTGTAAGATTAGGTTGTTTATTTGAAATTTTTCTTGCTTCTTGAGGTAAGCCTGTATTGCTATATTTTGGACTGTTGTGTTTTTATCTTTGTTTCATGTACTTTTTAATTTTTTTCTTTGATTTCTTGGTTGACCCATTCATTGTTTTCATTGTAGCATGTTATATAACCCCCATGTATTTGTGTTTTTTCTAGATTTTGTGTTGCAGTTGAATTTTAGTTTCATAGTGTTGTGGTCAGAAAATATGCATGGTATGACTTTGATCTTTTTGAATTTGTTGAGACTTGTGGCATAATATGTGATCTATTCTGGAGAATGTTCCATGTGCACTTGAAAGGAATATGTATTCTGTTTTAGGATATAATGTTCTAATCTGTTAAATCCATCTGCTCAGTGTGTCATTCAAAGCCACTCTTTCCTTACTGATTTTCTGTTTGGATCATCTATCCATTGATGTATGTAGGATATTAAAGTCCTCTACTACAATCGTATCACTATTGATTAGTGCCTTCATGTTTTTTATTTACTGTGTTTTATATATTTGGGTGCTCCTGTGTTGGGTGCATCAGTATTTACAATTGTTACATCTTGATTGATTGTCCCCTTTATTATTTTATAGTGTCCTTCTTTGTCTCTTTTTACAGTCTTTGTTTTAAAGTCTATTTTATCCAATATAAGTATTGCTACTCCAGCTTTCTTTTGACAACCAGTTACATGATAAACGTTTTGCCATCCCCTCACTTTCAATCTGCTGGTGGATTTAGGTCTGAAATGAGTCTCTTGTAGGCAGCATATGGATGGGTCTTATTTTTTTATCCACTCTGATACCCCCCATGTCTTTTGATTGGTGCGTTTAGTCCATTTCAATTCAAAGTGGTTATTGATAGATATATATTTATTGCTGTTTTGTTATTTGTTTTTTGGTTGTTTATGTAGTTTTCTCTGATCCTTTCTTCTCCTGCTGTCTTTAATGGTTTGCTGATTTTCTTTTGTAAGCACTTGGGTTCTTACTCTTTATTCTTTGCATACCTGTTAGTGGTTTTTGATTTGTGGTTACCATTAGGTTTCTATGTAACCTCTTCTGCATTTAGCAGTCTATATGAAGGTAATGGTGCTTAATATTGAACCCATTCTTTACTCTTCTTCCCCTTAGGTCTTAGGTATATGGTGTCATATTAAACATCCTTTTATTTTGTGAATCCCTTGACTGACTTTTTATAGAAATAGTTATTTTTATTGCTTTTGTGTTTCTTACTTTTCCTACTCTCATATATGATCTTTCCTTTCCACTCAGAGTCCCCTTTAATATTCCTTGCAGGGCTAGTTTAGTGGTCAGGAACTCCTTTGATTTTTATTTGTCTGAGAAGCTTTTTTATTTCTTCTTCTATTCTGTATGATAACCTTTCTGGTATTCTTGTATGTAGATCTTTCTCTTTTAGCAACAAAATAACTTTTTTTTTGGTTTTTGAAAGTTAGGTTGCAATGTTCCCCTGCCAATATCAGATTGCTGTTTTTTTTATAAGCAGAAACTTTCATATTACAGTAATGCTACTTTCCTCTTGAATATTGCCACACAAGAAGCAGGTAGTTAGGACTCATATTCCAATAACAAAATTAAAACTCTCATTAGACTATCTTTTTGCATTCTATATTAACTCTCCCCAAAACCAAGCAATGCAAAGCATCTAAATATAAGACCAAAACAATTTCCCATTCTATAAGGATTAAAATATTTCCTCCTTTTTATACCGAGTATGGATAAAGCTTGCTGTTATTTCAAAATCTGATTATTACACAGTGCACATGAAGAAAATAATCAAATGGCGAAGTGGATTCAGTTTATTCTGTATGTTTTGATGATACAAAAAAATTAAACAGGAAAGGAACTGAGTTAGTGTAAAATACATAGATAGTAGCTACACCAGTAAGCATAGCATAACATATAAAAGTGTCAAATCACTATGTTGTACACCTGAGGCTAATGTAACATTGTCGACTCTACTTCAATTTAAAAAAAATGTAAATTATGCTACTGGCTAAATTAGAATAGTAGATATAACTAGGAGGAAAAACACAGCTTCTGAATAGAGATGTGAAGGTTTGAGACCCTGAACTGTTTAATCCAGAGTGGTATCTGAGGGGCTTGGAGTGGTAACAGATAGGACTTGAAATAATAAGCAGGTTTTGAACTGATTTGATGGTTTGCATTTTTAAACTTAAGAAATAGCTTAATTGAGAGATTTTTCTACCTAAACAATATAAAGTCCCATGTGAGGTGATCCTCTTTGGTGTCATATTTTTCAATAGATAGCTTCAGGAACCAGAAATAATGGTTAGGAATAAGTCTTCTTGTCAAATTTATCAGATCTTTATTATCCTTCTGACTTTCTCCCTTTTAAAATGTTTCCCTGTTCTCCAAAGCATTTCTAGGTACTTCTTGAACTCATTTATCTTCATTGCTTGGTTTTCTTCTGGGTAACATGTTCCATATGTTTTCTCCACTTTTCCAGGAAGTATTATTACCTATATTCTATATTTACCATGAGTGTCCTAACATTTATGTTACTGAATCTTTTCCATTTGTTCATTCTTTTACCTAATTTGAATTCATGCCGCAGTATGGATTTAACAACCTACTTTAAAAATTTTCTTTATATATTTATAAACTTATTTTTAGCCAGCCATGTCAGCTTCTAATGTTTCTAAGAAGAATGAATATGGCTAGCTTAACTATACTTAAAATTTTACATGGTTCAAGAATCTGTCCTCTTGTATATTTCATGTTGTGATACCATTACTATTTCACATATTGCATGCAAAATTTTAGAAAGGATATTTAACACGTGACTCACACAAACAGTAATTTGTTGTTGTCTTTAGTTTGCCCTCTTTTTTTAAAAACCTCACTTAATAAGTTATGCTTGCCATTCTTGAGGTTACTAATATGGTTTCATGGATTTCTTTGCTCTGTGTTGATAACCATGCCATTCCTCCTTCATAATAGTCTACTATATGCTTTTTTCCCACTGGGCCACCCAGGAATACATTGAGTCTGTCATTTTCATCACTGTCTTTATCACTCATCTTACTGTAATCTTGCCATTTGCTCACATATTTAGTTTATCTTTTCTGTGTGTTCATTTACACCTATATTATATTTTTAAAATGTAATCTGGTGTAAATTTTCAGTAGCTTATGTGTTGCCTATGCTTTTTTTTTTTGATTGATTCAACTTTCTCAGGCACTTAATAAACTCAAGTTATTAGAAAACTACTGAGGGTAGGTCTATCTTCTTTTCATTTGAATTGTAATTGACATACATTATTGCATTGGGTTCAGGAATACAACATAGTGATTCAACATTTGTATAAATTAGAAAGTGATCACCATGATAAAAGACAACTACCATCTGTTATCCATACAAAGTTATTACAGTATTATTAACTCTGTTCCCTATGCTATACATTGCATAGGAAATGTGTTTATTTATTTATTTTATAACTGGAAGTTTGTGGTTTTTAATTCCCTTCCCCTATTTTGCCCATCCCCTACCTCCCTCCCCTCTGGCAACCCCCAGAATATTTCTCTGTATCTGTGAGTCGGTTTCTGTTTTGTTTTGTTTGTTTTGGTTTTTAGATTTCACATATAAGTGAAATTATATGGCATTTGGCCTTCTCTGATTGACTTATTTCACTTAGCATAACACCCTCTGTGTTCATCTATGTTGTTTCAAATGACAAGACTTCATTATTTTTTCATGACTGAGTAGTATTCCATATCACACACACACACACACACACACACACACACACACACACACCCCATGTCTTCTTTATCCTGTCTTTTTGATAATAGCCATTCTGTCAGGTGTGAGGTGATATCTCATTGTGGTTTTGATTTGTATTTCCCTGATGATGAGTGATATTGAGCATCTTTTCATGTGTCTTTTGGCCATCTGGATGTCTTTTTCAGAGAACTCTCTGGTCAGGTCCTCTGCCCATTTTAAATTGCACTTTTTGTTTTTTTGATATTGAATTGTGTGTGTTCTTTATATATTTTGGATGTTAACCTTTTATAAGTATCGCTTATATATATATCTTCTCCCATTCAGTAGGTTGCCTTTTTGTTTTGTTTTTGTTTTCCTTTGCTGTGCAAAAGCTTTTCAGTTTGATGTAGTCCTATGTGTTTATTTTTGCTTTTGTTTCACTTACCTGAGGAGACAGATCCAAGAAAATATCGCTCAGACCGATGTCCAAGAGTTTACTGCCTATAGTTTCTTCTAGGAGTTTCATGGTTTCAAGTCTAACATTTAGGTCTTTAAAATCTAAAGAGTTTATTTTTGTATATGGTGTAAGAAAGTAATTCAGTTTCATTATTTTGTGTGCAGTTGTCCAGTGTTCCCAACACCATTTACTGAAGAGACTGTTTTTCCCCATTGTATATTCTTACCTCTTGTACCGTAGATTAATTGATCATATAAATGTGGGTTTATTTCTGTAGCCTTCTTTCTATTTTGTTGATCTACGTGTTTGTTTTTGTGCCATTACCATACTATTTTTAACTACTATAGATTGGTAGTGTAGTTTAAAACCAGGGAGTGTTATACCTCCAGTTTTCTTTTTCTTTCTCAAGATTGTTTTAGCTATTTGGGATCTTTTGTGTTTCCATATAAATTTTAGGATTATTTGTTCTAGTTCTTTGAAAAATGCCATTGGTATTTTGACAGGGATTGCATTTAGTCTGTAGATTGCTTTGGGTAGTATGGTCATTTTTACAATATTATTTTTTCCTGTCTATGAGTACAGTATATCATTCCATTTATTTGTGTTGTCTTTAATTACTTTCATCAGTGTATTATAATTTTCAGAGTATAGGTCTTTCTCTCCTTTGATTAAATTTATTCCTAGGTATTCTTTTTGATACAATTAAAATGGGATTGTTTTCTTAATTTCTCTTTATGATAGTTTCTTTTAGTATATAATGGTGCAACAGATTTATATATATTAACTTTGTAACTTTACTGATTCATTTTTTAGTTCTGATAGTTCTGGAGACTTTAGAGTTTTCTATATATAGTATCATGTCATCTGCAAGTAGTGACAGTTTACTTTTTCAATTTGGATATTTTTTATTTCTCTTTTCTCAGTTTGCTGTGGCTTGGACTTCAAATACTATGCTGGAAAATAGTGACAGGAGTGGGACTATGTTCTCTTTAAGTTTCCTTCTCAAAGCATGTGAAACCATCTTTTGCTAAGATTATTTTACTGATTTTTGTAACTACACAAGTCAATTGTAGGGATTAACATAATATTTTTATAAAGTCTCATGCTAAGGTCCATAGAGTAGTTGACGTTTGAAAAGATGTTACTTATTCTGAAAAACTCAATACAGTTATCTTGGAGGGAATAGGACCTAGTTTCTCTTACTAATTGGGGGTAAAATGGAACTATTAAATTCCTCCTCTTTCTGTATTTTTAAACAAAGAGTCAGAAGCAAGGGAAAGATCTCAAGCATTGCACATTGATCTTCTCCCTATCTTGACAAGCTAAGTGGGCTATTCCAATGATTTGGGAACTTTGGAAATGAGTTCCTGAGAACTATTGCAGTACCTACTGGTGACAATATGTATATTTCATAGTTTCTTTAAAGCATGGGGTGTATGTGAGTCAACCTTTAAGACGGTTAAAAGAGATGTGGGTAGGAATAGAATTGCTACAGTGCATGAATTCATTTTTTCCCTAGATCCTCTTATTGAAAATATTTTTTTAGCTGCTTGATAGCTGTGATAATCAGTTCATTCCTTTTCATCCATTCCAGTTAGCTTGTCCTTTAGCCCATAGTGTCAGCTGGTTTTCTATGGGGACAAAGCAAAATAAATAAATAAATAAATAAATAAATAAATAAATAAAAAGAAAGGCAGAAAAAATTCGAACAAATTATTGAATTTTTTTTGCATTAACAACCTCCTCAGGTGACACTCATCCCCCCTACCCTCGCCATGATTCTTACCCTGAAAAGAGGAGAAAAAGGTGAGGAGGGCCAAAGAAATTTTACACACTGGGCAGAACTTCTGTCGGAGAAGATATCAAGGGTATAGAGAACTTCCAGAAAAGGGAAAACCCATTGTAGAAGAAAGGGAAAGAGGCCTTGGAAGGGTGAGTGCACTTGAGCATTATATGTGAAGATGCCAATTTGTGTCTCTTTAAGCCCAAATCCAGTCTGGGTTTGCATGTCTGTTGCTTTTCTACCACAGAGACATATGTCACACTTGTCATAATTGTATGTTGGAGAATAATCATATAACTTCTGCCTTAGGAGATATATAAGAACTTTCTCTCGTTACCAAAAAGATATGTGTGTATCAGTCTCTCCACAGATTAGGTATAATTAGAAAATCCTGTTGAATCAGAGGAGAATAATTCCTGTGTACTCCGTGATCCTGAGGAAACAAGAGGTTACTCTGCTCTTTACTGGCTGTTTTCTGACCTTATGTTTTATCAAATCAGGCATGGTTTATCAGACCAATTGTACAAACTTGAATTCTTCTCTTTCCTGCCTTTACTTTAGTTACTAGGTTTCTGACTTGCAGTTCAAAAATTGGAAGGGGAGAAAAAGAAGAAGCCTGAGAATGATTCTTTAATGTCCTAAGGTATCTCCATATAGCAGTTGAGAAAAAGCCTATATGTCATCCTTGCATGATTAAATAGAATAGGATTTCTAGGCCAAGATATCAATGAGATGAAGTTAAAGAGTTTTGTAAAATTGTTGTGATACTTATTTGCTTTCCTTTCTTTCTTTTTAAAAAAGATTTTATTTATTTATTTGATAGAGAGATAGAAAGCACAAGCGGGGCAGGGGGTGGGGGAAGAGGTAGAGGAAGAAGCAGGCTCCCTGCTAAATAGGGAGCCACAGGCGGGGCTTGATCCCAGGACCAGGGCTTGATCCCAGGACCTTGGGATCATGACCTGAGCCAAAGGCAGAAGCTTAACTGACTGAGTCACCCGGGTGCCCCTTTAATTGCTTTTCGTTTAAAAGATCTTTTTTATTTAGATCAGTTACTGATTTGTTAAAAATGTAATCTTGCATCAGTGAACCTGAAAATTTTCTCTTGTCTTCAGGTGGTAGAAGTCACCTGATTCCTCTAGAATAAGGGTCCATCTCTATTCTCATCCACCTCTTCCAATATTCAATTTGGAATGGCTGAAAGAATTCCACTCAGAAAGTTTGGCAACTTACTCATTAGTTAGTCCTGATTACTCATATATCCTTTTTAAAAAATGTATCATGATTTTTTAATATTGTAGGACATTCATATCTATTATGTTATGTATGAGAGCTCTCTGTTCCCCCCTTAAGAGACTGTTTTTGGTATAGAATTAGCTTGTGGTTATAGTGGGATGGACATAAACATTTTGGGTTCATGATTTAAGCTCAAGCAAATTTAGTCCACGAGCGATCTACTGTGAAAGTTAGGCATGAGATGCTGTTGAGAGTTATAGCCTTTTTTGCATGGCTTCTGTTCTTTCATTCACTTAGTTCCATTGGTAGAAGAACAGTTTCCTTTTAGGTCATTACCTACAAATGGATTTTTCAACCCCCCCTCTGGCAACTTCCATTCTCTTTACAATGGAAGGTTTTAGTTTTGGGGAATCTAGCCTGGCCTTTAATCGCATACTTCAGGCCCCTAACACAGTAAGATAGTCCATCTGAGAGATGTTGTGTTTCCTAATTATTAGACTTTTTGACAAAAGGCCATATATAAATTAAATGGTTCTCAGGGTTTCTTTTAGGGGTTTCATTTTTTTCAGGGGTTTTATTGTTTGCCACCTTGGGCTTAGCTTTTTATGGAAGTGCCTGAAAGAAAGTTCAAAGACATGAAAGAAAGTCCTTACCATGTCTTTAGCAAATTCAGTATTGCCTTCACCAAGAGTAGCTATGTATAGGAGGCAGGTGATCTTTTAGAAAAATTAGACCAATCACGGAAGGGGCTAGGATTTGAATCTTGGGTTCTTGGGTTATATTTCTACCTCTTGCCTCATAAAACAAAACAAAACAAAAAACAAAACAAAACAAAAAACAAAACAATGATTTGAAGGCTGGGGTAACAATTTTGTTTTCATAAGAGTTAATCTATTTATTTGACTCCTGACAGTGTCTGTTGATGATTCTTGAACAGGTAATTAACAGGTACAGGCAAATGAGTTGTCACCAACTTAGAAAATGTTCAGGGATTTTTATAAGAGCCCTGCTCACTGTTGTTTAGGTCAGTCTTGGCTCAGCTATGCACATTAGCTGCTGGTGGCTCTAGCTCATCCCTTTGTAGAGACCATGTGATTTGATGGATCTGGATCTTTCCCATTATCAATTTTCTGCCCTGGGGCATTGTTATTATGCATTTGTTTATTGCTCTGCATTTTCAGTATCTTTCCCTTCTTTGGATTTTTAGAAATAGACTAAAGGCCATTCCAGCTGGCCTTTTTATCTTGGGATGGAATCACTTCCAGATTGGGATACAGATTGAATCATTGTGTAGTGACAAAAGAGAATTTCATAGGAGCAGTTGGATAACCAGAGATTCCATGTAACATTAATTCACTCCATGCTTATTTAGTCAGTGCTAACTGTTGTAAGCACTGAGCTTAGCACCTCAGTTTTGCAAGGTAGGACAAGGAGGTTGCAGAATAAGACTAAGCTTTGAGAGAAAGCCAGAGTTGAGTCATACTCAATATATAGCATGTATGTAGACATATAGAATGTATGTATACATATAGAATGTATATAGGATGTATGTATACATATAGAAGGCGTACATATAGAATACTATATCTATATAGAATGTATATAGAATTCTGTATGTACATCTTGAGTCTCTCTGCCTTCTTGCTGTCCTAAACTCAAGAGAATAATGCTGAGTTGGGAAAAATGAACTCGTAATCCAAAATAACATCTGATTCTGATATTGCTTTTATTTGACTTTTGAATGAATTTTTTTTAAAAAAGATGATTTGCTTCCTTATTATTTTGATTTGATTTAGTTTCTTAGTTTTGATTAATTTGATTTGACCTGTCTTCTCTGAACATATTATGCACAGATTGTAGGAGGGAAGCACCATGAACTGGTTGGGAAAATCCAATCCAGAAATAAACATTTGCCAGTAGTACTTAGCAAGAATGCTTATGTACTTACAGATCATTCAAAATTACTTTTAATCGAACATCTTTATGTAGCTGACTATAGTGTTGACATGACTTAGCTATTCATTAGAAATTTATTTTATGGTTATATTTATGGGCATTTGAAATATATCTAACACTGTGTATTTGTATAGCTACTGCTTCTAAGTGTTTAGCCAAAGGTCATAGGTAAAGGAATTAAAACTTATTTGGTGAATATCTGACTTAGTGTATATGTTCCTAATGTGTGCATTTCTGTAGATGTGGTATTGGACACCACTGACATGTGTAATGGCTTTCCAAAACATAACTGATATATGGGCTCCTGAGTGACTTATTTAATCTTGTGCTTTTGTTCTGAGATATTTAATAATTTTATCACAACTATGTTTGTAAATCTTTAAGAAAATTATTGAAAAGTACGAAGTTTTATTTTTTTCATTTTATTAGTTAGTCTACTGAAGTTCCAAACAAGTACAACTACTTTGGAAAATTTTTGTAGTAAATACTAAAATCCAGTACACATATTCCATGACCCAGTAGTTTTGCTCCTATGTGTGTATGTCCAAGAGAAATGAGTCCATATGTCCATGAAAATACATGTACAAGAATGCTTATAGCAGCACTCTTTATAATAGCTCTAAACTGAAAACCTTTCAAATATTCATCAGTATCAGAACGGAAGAATAAATTGTGATGTAACTACACAAGGGAATAGTATTCAACAAAGAAAAGTAAAAATCTTTCATGATACTCAGCAATGATAGATCTCATAGACAAAGCTAGTTTGAACAGTATGTTTCCATTTCTATGATGTTCAAGAACAGAGAACAATAATCTGTGGCTATAGAAGTCAGAATGGGATTTTGGGAGAAGTATTGGTAGGAAAGAGGTATGAAGGGAGCCTTCAGGGATATTGACAATGTTCTATATAGTGATCTGAGTGATGATTACAAGAGTATATTCATATGTAAAAATTAACTGAAGTATTACCTTTATTTATTTTTATTTTTTATTATTTATTTTTTAATATTTTTATTATGTTCATTTAGCCAGCATATAAGCATTACCTTTATTTTTGTTCACTTTACTATCATTACAATTCAATAACAATATTAAGAAAATTTTAAATGGTAGCCTCTTTAGAAGAACTATTTATTGAATAGCAAAGCACTAACTTGAGACTTTGGGACAAGAGAGCTGAAGATGTCTTCAGGGATATGAATAATGAATGATTTGACTGTTGTTCTATGAGAGTGTGACAATTATTTAGTACAGTAGAAGTTTCTTTGAATGGAATTGTTGAAGGGTGCCTTCATGGCTCAGTCAGTTAAGACTCTGACTCTTGGTTTCTGCTCACGTCGTGATCTCAGGGTGGCAAGATTGAGGCCTGCATCAGGCTCCGCACAGAGTCTGCTTAAGTTTCCCTCCTCCTCCACCCCTCCCCTCTCCGCTTTCTCCTTCCTTTCTAAAATAAATAAATAAATAAATAAATAAACATTTTAAATAAATTAATGAACAAATGCATGGCACTGTTGAAGAAAGGGAAAATGCTAATGCACAGTCCCTCGAAATGCTGCAATCAGAAAGACGCCTATGGGTCTGTAAAGGCTCAAAATCACATATTGAAACTTCTCTTCTCTAAATATGAACATCATAAATTAGCTCACGGACAAGTCAATGTTTATCACTCTTTTACTTCCAAACTCTAGGCGGTTTTTGGGGAATCAGCCAGTTGCTTAGTTAGTATGTCATTTTCAAAAATAAAGATGGTACAATGGCAAGAAAGCTGGAAATGTGTTCTTCCATGGGGTAGGATCAAATGCAATTTTCACTCTTACATGTCTTCACACTGCTTAAAGCACCATCTCTCTCAGTGGATAATGCCAGAAATCAAGTTTTGTCTCTTTGCAAGGGCCAGAAAGTAGTCATGGCCGATGGCTAAAAAGAGCAGGAAGCAAAGCAGAATGCCTGAATAGGCCACAAACAGAAAAGCAGTCACTGAAAAATTAAACGTTTATTGTGTGATTCCACTCAATAAGTTTATGCTAGGTGGTCATTCATTTCCTGGATATTTAACTTCTTCACTATAATGCTTTTAATCTAAATTTACCTCTGGCCTGTTGTTGTTATACTACAAAGGAAGGGAACTATTTTGGCTTGTGTTTGGTTTTCATATCTTGCCTGAAATTGAGTAATACATAACACAGACTATTCAGACAGGGGTTTTGGTCAAAGGTTTGCTCTTTAGCTAACAGTCTGAAAAGTAAATTTATTTCCATTATGTTTTATCTGTCCTTAATTGTATATGATAACACGGAATACTGAGGGAGTTGTGGGAAAAAAGCAGCACAGTGTGCGAAATACCTTGTCAGAAAGTGTGCTCTCCATATTGAAGGTTCCAGGTAGTACAAGTGGAGTGACTCAGAGGGTGGACCTGAGCCAGACGGCCTGGGGGCATATCCTGCTGTACCACTACATGGGTGTGTGACCAGCTGTAAAACGTGGACAGTAATAATCGCCACTTTATTGGGTTTTTGCAGCAATTCCAAGAATCAACAACATAAAGTGCTTTCTTATTATATGCCAAGTAGTGTTCTCTGAATGTAGTTGCCATAAGATAATAATGAATTGGGAAAATGGTTTCAATAAGTCTTATATTCATTTGGTTTTGTCATTAGCATTATTTTACCTGTGTCATATCTGTATCAGATCTTTTACTTGTGATAATTAACATCACTCACTGATAATATTAAAATATGAAGCGAGATGTTGATGTCCATATTCTGTAGACCCATTTGATATACGAACACTTTAGTAATATTATGAAGCATGTAGATGTATGCACAATTTAATGGGTTTTTTTTTGATGCTTTAATTCTAAGCTTAGCCTCTAAGAGTTCCCAGTGAATTTTAAATGCTAAAAACATAATGTTAAAGTTGTTAACATTTGAAGATCTAAAACCAGATTTTTAGAAAGAATTTTGAAGAGAAAAATACAATTCCACAGACTTGCATGTTATCAGATAGATGAAACATTGTTTTCTGATCACCAAGATATTTGAAATGGTGAAGGACCAAGTCATATCTTGTATCTTGCATATATTCTAGATGACAAAACTGGCTACACTGGCAAAAGGCTATGGTCAAAGAATATGCAAGAGAAGATTTTGTGTGGGAGTGTTTTTTTTTTTTTAATTCAAGGAATTTAAACATCTCTGTATGATTTCTCTGTGTTTAAGAAGTAGAGAGAGATGGGGATTTATGGCAGTTGGTTTTAATTAGAAAAGTACTTCATTTTAAGAGCATAGTATTATTTATTTCAGTGTTTTATTCCATGTTACTGTAATATTAATAATTGAGATATGAAATTTGGAAATGTAACTTATTAGAACAAACATTTTATTAAAATCTAACTTAATCCCATTTTTTCATTAACTTGTTTAGGATCACTTTATTTTTTTATTTATTTTTTTAAATTTTTTTATTGTTATATTAATCACCATACATTATATCATTAGTTTTTGATTAGGATCACTTTAGATTGGGGTTTTTTAAAATTATTATTACTGATTTTGTTTTGTTAGTGAAGAGCATCCTAAAGGCTTCACTATAATCTAAGAAAGGAGAAGTTGAGATAATAAATAAGGAATTTCTCTTTTCTTTTCTTTTCTTTTCTTTTCTTTCTTTCTTTCTTTCTCTTTCTTTCTTTCGAGTGTGGGTGAAGGGTGTGGGGGGAGGGGCAGAAGGAAAGGGAGAGAGAGAGAGAGAATCTTAAGCAGACTCCATGCCCAGCATGGAGTCGGGCACCGAGATCATGACCTGAGCTAAAATCAAGAGTCAGACACTTAACTGACTGAGGCACTCAAGCGTCCCAGGAATTGAATTTCTAATTCTTTTCAATTTCTCCCTTTAACAAAATATATCAAAAAGCCCAGGATTTTCCCTTGTTTTATTGTTGGTGGATTCTTGTGCTGTGTTTGGTGCTCTGCTGTGTCAAAGGTGGTCTTAAGGAGTGTGTGTGTGCGCGTGCACATGTGTGTGCGTGGCTGAAGGGGTTGAGAGCAGGAGGAACAAGTGAGCTTAGGCAGAGCCAAGTGGAAATTCCATGTTGTTGTGGGTCTTTTGCCTGTGGCTCTGTTCCTTTTCCTTGCCTGCCTGCGTTCTAGGGCGCAGGAGAGAATAGTCAAACCGCTGAGTGGGTAAATGTGACTGATCTTACAGGCCAGGTAGATGTCACTCTATTTGAGAGCACCTTTCTCAAAACAAGGAATGACACATATTTCTTAGAGTTTATCAGATGACCTTTATGTAACACACATTTGCTGTTTTGAATGTGTTTTGTGTCTGACTTGATTTGTGATATAATGATTTATAATGGTGTATGAATGGCAAAAGATAGCAGGGGGAGATATCATTATTGAGAAACAATGGAGATCCAGGTGGATAGTGTGGTGGTTTTTATTTGGTAAGAAGATGTCCCATAGACTTTTTGCACTTACTGGAAGTTCATGCTTGGGACAGTCTGGGATATGGAACCAGGAGACTGGTGTCAGGATCTTGGACTAAATGAGAATAAAAGCAGGAACCAAGAAGATGGTGCCAGAAGAGGTTAACCCATTTAGTCGAGGAACAACACTCAGATTATATTAGAACCAGGAAACACAGCTTTTTAAACTGAAGTCTTAAATTTATATTAGGACAACCTAGTGAGAGATGTTGACAGACAAGGAGAGCACCCCTAGCCTCTTACTAGTAACCTTACCCAATTCCACAGCCATCAATATCTCCTTCTGAGGTTGACTCAGACTCACGGGCAGCTGTAACAAAGCAGGTAGCTCCCACCTAGGCAGAAGCTTGACATCTATGCCAAGAGACTCACCCAGGACTAAGAAGCAGGTAAACTGTGTCAGAATAGACTATGCTTTATTTTCAAGGTTGACTTCTAGATTCTTAATTAGTGAGGGATTCAGATATCTCACCAATTAGCAAACTGTACCTGTTTTGTTTCCCAGATTGTGCTGAAGCTGCCCAGGTAGACAGGGTTGTCTGGTGCCAACCAGATAGTCTGGAGATATCACTCCTGGGCATGTTCAGTGTCAATGCCTCCTCTGGTCTGCAGTGCCTTGGAATGTTGTTGGATGCCTGTGAGGCCGGCCACCCTGCCCTGAGGCTTAACAGTAATCGGAATAGGAGAAGGTGGTAGTGTAAATAAGACTGCAGTCCTCCTTGCTTGTGTATGTGGATGAAAAAATCCCTGATAACCTCTTGCTCTGTAAAATCCCATACGAACATTCTTTACTTTGGAGTGCAGACTAGTTAAGATTTAAGATGTTTGCTGTTTTCTTGAAATAGTATCAGACAGTACAGAGAAGGCTCTTGGTTCCTGATACTCATTGCCTCAAAAATCTAGAGACGACCATATCTTTCCAAAGTAAGAAAATTGAGTCCATATCAAAGTTATGAGATGACTAACGGTATATCTAAAGAGTTCTTAGAGAAACAGCTCTTTGTAAATTTGCTAGGGGGTGGGGATTAGCCAATGTGTGGGTTGTTCTCTCCATTCTAGAGTTTACCAAGCTGTATTTGGTTTATTCCTTATGACTTTCTATTATTGCTTGTTTTTTCTCTTGTTGGAATAAGCTCAAGTGCTTTTACAACATTATAGAATATAACTGCTACTTACTGGATTATTAAATTAACACCAACACCTTGCATTTGCTAGATGTTTTATACTTTAAAAATATCTCATGTTGCATATTTGATTGTCTTATATTAGTAGAATATTGCTTATGGATTATTAACTCTATTCTATAGGTAGGGAAGTTGAGATCATCTGGATAAAGAACTTGTTCAGTTACATACCTGCTAATTTAAGCAAAGACGTGGACTGAAATACAGATTTCTTACCTCCACACAATTCAAATTGTTAGAAATTCTGAGTCTGGGAATTATCCTCTCCCAGCATCTCCTTCTATTCTTAAGCTTTTTGTTTAGTTTTTACTGTTTCATATTTCTCATTTTCGCTTGTTACTTTCTCATTAGAATGTTCTTGGATGCTTTTTGGATCTGTTGCTCCTTGAGTGCGTTGCAAACCACTTGATATACTGCCTTGTGCTCTGAATATCTGTGTGAGAAACAGATATTTTTACATTCTATAATTCTGCTTTGGAATTTACCTCTACCTAATCTCTGTGGTTGACTCTTCTTATCTTACCCTACTCAGAGAAGGATTTGCCTTATTGGATCTGGCCATTTATCCCTCTAATCTAATATCAGTTTCCAGCAAGGCCCTGCCAAATCATTACAGGAGAAAGCAATGCACTCTCCCTGACTAGGAATTAGGAAACAAAACCCTTGCCATGACTCTGCATTTAGACTGTGAGCAAGTTATTTAGTTTCTTTCATGTGCGATTTCAATAGATTTTAAGAAACTGCAACTTCAAGTTATGTTTGTTGGATATTTAATGTCTAGCATTTGATGCATCTGCTTAATTATTTATGTCACATGGAATACTAGATAACATACATACTTTTCTAAAAGTTCTGAATTAGCTATAAACACCATTGTGGACTGATTAAATTATCATTTAAACATGGTTTTGGTTACATAATAAATATAGAGCACATTGGCTTTCTACTGTGTCTTGACATGACTCTGTCAAATTATATAAGTTCTTATCTCTCAGTTTTGACTTGAGTTTAGTTGTAGAATCACAACTAAGTCAGCAAATCTTTGAATACTTTCCTAAATTCCATCACCATTAGCTGTCGAGTTTTTAAGAAGATGCATATTCCAGGGCTTTATCCTAGAGAAAAATGACATTTCAAAGTGGAGAGTAGGAACCTTTGTTTAAGAAGCCACCTAGGTCATTCTGATGTATAGCTAAGGGTAAAAACTAGTTTTTGAAGGTTATAGGGGGTGGGAGTGCTTCTGAGGTAAACGAAGTGGTGTAGACAAGGCTCACTTATTCAGCAGACATGTACTGAATGCCTGCCCGTGGTGTATCCATCGTTGTGGGAGGGACTGAAGCACACAACAGGATAGCTTCAGCCTGAAGGTGCTGGTATCGTAGTGAGAATTATCCCAACAAGTTCTTTATGGTGTGTATATTATAGTAGGAGAGTGTACAGTCTTATGACAGTAGAGAAGAGGGTCCTAAATCAGCCCTGATAAGACTGGTATGAGACGTGGGAGGAGGTCCAGCAAAAGCATCCTAGGGGAATGATACTTTAACATCCTGTCCGGGGAGTTGTCTGAGTTTGTCCTTTCGGCAATAGAAAGTAGAGCAGAAAAATACGGGGCCATTAAATGTCTGTTAAGAGGAATGCCATGGTGAAAGCAGCCTTTAAAGGATGGTGGTCTGAGAGCAGGACTGGGGCCCTAGAGGCAGAAAACTCCCACACTGTGTGAGTAGGTGAAAAGAAATTGCACCAGGGTGGTGGTAGTCGAAGAGAGGAAGGTAAGATAAGGAAACATCGGTGGACTTTGATGTGTGACTGGATATGGAAATGAAGAGGAGACATGGGTCAAAGGTCTCCATACCGCTGTCAGGCTGGTGGTACCCCTGGCTGAGATATAGGGGCTGTGGACTAGAGGTAGGTGAACAGAGAATGATGAATTCCTCCATCTTCTTGGTCTTCTGTGTGTTTGCCCCTATGTCTAATAGAATGCCTATACTTAATGGATGCCTTAGTTAAAATATTGGTTTGGCTGTATCCACTGTGACCTATAAACGATGGAAAGTTAATTTCCCTCTTTATGGAAATGGGTCTGGACAGGTAAGTGTCCAGGGAGATAGGATGGCTCGATTCCACCAGGTTGTCCAGAAATTGATTTCCAAGCTCTTTTGTTGCTTCACTGCCCCTAGGGTATATTATGGCTGAAGATGGCTTATTTCCATAATTCTGTCTTTAAGCAGAATTCAAGAAGGAAAGAGGAAGTAGAGAGCAGAGAGATTCCTTTCTGGGGCTGTACTGTACTGTTCTCTACATTCTGTTGTCTATACCTTGGTCACATGGCTATATCTAGGTAGAAAGTAGGCTGTGAAAAATGCTGTGTTAGCTGGCCAGCCATATAACCACTAAAACTCAGAAGTTCTATTGATGAATAATCAAGAGGATTTTGTGGCATAAGTTCTTAAACATGGGACCTGCTGCAAAGGCCCTTATTTTTGTTGAATGAATGTGCTTAGTATTTGGTCAATGCTGAGTTGGAGAAGGAGGGAAGGCCTCCAAGTGGAAGTGCCCAGAAGATAATTGAAGACGTACACTTGTAGTCAGAACTGTGAGCAATCTATACAACATAAATTTGTGAGGCCCTTCTAAAGACTATGGATGAACTTTTTAGACTAGAGAGAAAAGCACTTAAAAAAAAGGCAGCAAAAGGGCCTTGCAGTGCTTGTAGGTTAGGTGGTAGGAAGTGGAGAGAGAATCCAGGGAAATAATTGGAGAAATAACCATCTAAAGATACTGCAAAACACTGTTTCCTGAGGCAGGAAGAGAAACATATGATATTGCGGAAAGGATAAAAAATTAAGGAGGACAAAAATAAAAGATGTAGGGGACAAGGCAAGTGTATGAGGGGAGAGAGCTGACTGTTGAACAGAACAGAAATTTCAGCTAAGATTTGTAGCTTGCCAACATTAGGCTCCATTCAGAGCCTCAGATAAGATGGGCCAGTCTACAGAGGGAATCCTGGTCTGTCACAGAAGGACGTTGTTTAGAAGACATATAGTAAAGATTCTTTTGAAAGTATGGAAATATGTCCATGAAGCTGTTGGTGTGATTGTGAGTGAGGGATGATACTATGCTGGTTTATTCTTTACTACTGTTTTGATGCTGAAACTGACACTTAAAGATCAGGTATGATTTTTGTAAACAGTAAAAAAACAACACATTAATTTCTATAAATAGCTTCATTTAGGTTAGTTTTTTTTATAATCAATAAGTAGTGTGAACCACATTTGATTAATTGGGAAGTTCAGATCAGTCTCAAAGAAAGGATTTTGCATATGTGGTGTTTCAATTCTCTGGAGTATTGTGGTGGAAAGAAGAATCTCCTAAATTCACTCAGGGGCCTCATATTCTGGTATCTGTGTCACGTCATTCCCTCGAAGTATACTTCTGACTTGTTTTGCTTACACTATCTAATTGGGAACAAATCTGATATGTGTGTTTTTTTTTTTTCTGTCTTTGTTTTAACTGACCCGGAAGTGAGGCCTGTTCAACAGCCAAGGAAACTGACACAGACGCCATCTTTAGCTTCCTTTATTTCTGAACTTAATAAAAAGGAAATCTAGGTACAAGCTAAATGGTTTAGTAATTTGTTTGAATTTGTTAGATCTTATTGATCATTACTGCCCAGTAGAAATATAATGCAAGCCACATACACAATTTTTCATTTTCTAGTAGCCACATTAAAAAAAAGTATAGAGACAGGCAAAATCAAATTCTTTTTTAAAAAAACAAATCTTTTAAGTCTGCTTATTTCAAATGCCTGACTAGCCATATGAGCTAGTTGCTCAGTATTGGACAGCACGGTTCTAGAGAATTCATCAATAATCTTTTGTTCTTTTTTATTCTAATGTTGACATAGGTCTGTTGATTGGAGGTCTACCATGACAAAGTTCATTAAGGATTTGTCCTTAGTTTTAAGTGTGGGAGTTATACTGGGCACTAATGCTAATAAATAATGTTTAGTGAATTAGTATTCTGTTGCTTTTACTTTTCAACTTGGACATCTTAAAAGTAAAACAGCTAGTTATTTTACCAGCCACATGGATTTATTTGGGTTTGCCTAGGATGATGTGGGCAGAGGCAGCAAAGTAAAATGGTCTTCATCTGGGGACCACTGGGGTCCTGCAGTCTGACTGAGAGTTCTGCTGCTGTCTTTACCCTGAGGTTGTAAGGAAAGGTACGGGGAGTTATGGGTAGATTTTGAGTTAATGTCTTCCTTATCATTCTCGCCTTCCTTCCCCAGTGCCTGAGTCCATTAAGGCTGCTATAAAAGAAAGTCATAGACTTGGTGGCTAATGAACAACAGAGATCTATTTCTCACAGTTGTGGAGGGTGGGAAGTCCAAGATCAAGGCACTGGCAGATTCACTGTCTGGGTTGGAGCCTTCTCCCTGATAGCCATCTTTTTGCTGTGTCCTTACATGGCAGAAGGGACGAAGGGTCTCTTTGGGGCCTCTTTTATAAGGGCACTAATCCCATTATTGATTGAATGATGTATGTATTTATGTATTTATTTATTTTATTTTTTTATTATGTTAGTCACCATACAGTACTTCATTAGTTTTTGATGTAGTGTTCCATGATTCACTGTTTGCATATAACACCCAGTGCTCATTGCAGTACGTGCCCTCCTTAATACCCATCACCAGGCTACCCCATCCCCCCACCCGCCTCCCCTCTGACACCCTCAGTTTGTTTCCCAGAGTCCAGAGTCTCTCATGGTTCGTCTCCCCCTCCGATTCACCCCCTTCATTTTTCCCTTCCTTCTCCTAATGTCCTCCATGCTATTCCTTATGTTCCACAAATAAGTGAAACCACATGATAATTGACTTTCTCTGCTTGACTAATTTCACTTAGAATAATCCCCTCCAGTTTTATCCACGTTGATACAAATGGTGGGTATTAATCCTTTTTGATGGCTGAGTAATATTCCATTGTATAGATGGACCACATCTTCTTTATCCATTCGTCTGTTGAAGAGCATCTCCGCTCCTTCCACAGTTTGGCTATTGTGGACTTTGCTGCTATGAACATTGGGGTGCAGGTGGCCCTTCTCACTACATGTGTATCTTTGTTGTAAATACCTAGTAGTGCAATTGCTGGGTCATAGGGTAGCTCTATTTTTAACTTTTTGAGGAACCTCCATACTGTTTTCCAAAGTGGCTGTACCAATTTGCATTCCCACCAAGTGTAAGAAAGTTCCATTTTCTGCACATCCTCTCCAACATTTGTTTTCCTGTCTTGTTAATTTTTGCCATTCTAACTGGTGTAAGGTGGTGTCTCAGTGTGGTTTTGATTTGAATTTCCCTGATGGCTAATGATGTTGAACATCTTTTCATGTGTCTGTTACCTATTCATATGTCTTCTTTGGAGAAGTGTCTGTTCATGTCTTCTGCCCATTTTTTGACTTGATTATTTGTTTTTTGGGCGTTGAGTTTGAGAAGTTTTTTATGGGTCTTGGATACCAGCCTTTTATCTGTGATGTCATTTCCAACTATCTTCTCCCATTCCATGGGTTGCCTCTTAGTTTTGTTGACTGTTTCCTTTGCTGTGCAGAAGCTTTTAACCTTGATGAAGTCCCAAAAGTTCATTTTTGCTTTTGTTTCCCTTGCCTTTGGTGACATGTCTTGAAAGAAGTTGCTGTGGCCGATGTTGAAGAAGTTACTGCCTATGTTCTCCTCTAGGGTTTTGATGGATTCCTGCCTCACATTGAGGTCTTCCATCCATTTTGAGTTTATCTTTCTGTATGGTGTAAGAGATTGGTCCAGTTTCATTCTTCTGCATGTGGCTGTCCAATTTTCCCAGCACCATTTATTGAAGAGACTTTTTTTCCATTGAATATTCTTTCCTGATTTGTCTAAGATTAGTTGACCACAGAGTTGAGGGTCCATTTCTGGGTTCTCTATTCTGTTCCATTGATCTGTGTGTCTTTTTTTGTGCCAGTACCATGCTGTCTTCATGATCACAGCTTTGTAATAGAGCTTGAAATCAGGCAATGTGATGCCCCAGCTTTGTTTTTCTTTTTCAACATTCCCTTGGGGATTTGGGGTCTTTTCTGGTTCTATACAAATTTTAGGATTGTTTGTTCCAGCTCTTTGAAAAATGCCATTGGTATTTTGATCTGGATGGCATTGAAAGTATAGATTGCTCTGGGCAGCATAGACATTTTAACAATGTTTATTCTTCCAATTCATAGCATGGAAGGTTTTCCGTCTATTTTTGTCTTCTTCAATTTCTTTCATAAGTGTTCTCTAGTTTCTAGAGTAGCATGAACTAATCCCATTTTTGAGGGTTCCACTCTTATGACTAATCACCACCCTGAGGCTCCACATCCTGATACCATCACATTGAGCATGAGGCTTCAACATAGATTTTGGGAGACACAAATATTCAGTCTGTGGCACCTAAGTCCTGGCCTTTGTCCAGGTGCTCCCATCTCAATCTGTCCTAGAGAAGGACCAGTTTTTAAATCCCCAATCCATTATGTTCTAATACTTTTGTAAACTACAATATAAATGAATATACTACACAAATGAAATTAGAAGAACCCAAAGAAAGACATACAAATCTAAATTCAACAGATAAAACGTCACTCCATCATATTGCTGTAAAATTTCTAGTACTTGCTCTCAATTTCTGTACATATTTATTTCTAACTGGACAGGTAACACACAGGACTTCGCAGCAACCTATGGTCTACATTTTGTGTAGGTAACACTTTTTTACATCTGCAGTACTCCT
Organism: Callorhinus ursinus; assembly: GCF_003265705.2. Lineage (NCBI taxonomy): Eukaryota > Metazoa > Chordata > Mammalia > Carnivora > Otariidae > Callorhinus > Callorhinus ursinus. Next base: position 25,335,169 of record NW_027397075.1, on the reverse strand, counting down.
CATATAAACCTCTGTATAAAGCATGTCCTCTACTTTTCAGATCAGGACAGGAGGATCAAAGTGATTTAGTAAGATGCCCAGAGGATGTGCCAGTAATGGAGCTGGAATTTTGACCCAGAGTTGCAGCTAACCCACAAGGAGTCTTTGTTAGAATTAGGGAAAGGTAGCCCTTTCCCTGGGTGGGCTGGCTCCCCCCTCACTCTGCGTGCTTTGTGGAGCATAGCCTGAACTATGTAGGATATGGTCCTATCAGACTCACGCGTGCTCTCCCTACCTCCCTTTGCCAGGATAGAAGGATAAGGGAGTGGGCAGTGGAAAGAAGAGGTAAAGTGGAGACTAAGTTTTGTCTCTGTCATTTTAGTGTACATTTTCATAGAATGGTGCTTGAAGTTGAGAAAGAAAACAAAATTCAAGTTTCTGAAAATGGGTAGTTTTCAGAATTTCTAGTTGCAAGTTGTGCTCCATCTTAAGCTTTTGATGTACCTATTTAATTAGTGTGTACTATCCTGGGACTCCCATTATTATAAATTTCCATACAGTCAGCCAGGTAGTGGGTTTTCAAAATAACACAGAAACATTAATATTTTACAATCTACAAAAATATGTGTGAATACATCCTTGTTTTTTTTTTTTTTGAGACTTTATTTATTTATTTGACAGAGAGAGAGAGAGAGCACAAGCAAGGGGAGTGGCAGGCAGAGGGAGAAGCAGGCTCCCTGCCAAGCAGGGAGCCCAATGCAGGACTCAGTCCCAGGACCCTGGGATCATGACCTGAGCTGAAGGCAGACGCTTAACTGACTGAGCCACCCAGGCGCCCTGACTACATCTTTGTCATCTTTGCTGCTTCTACCATCCCCCATAATTCTACTATAAGTTTCAAGTACTGGCTTAGTTTATAATTAAATGAAGAAATTTAAAAAAAAAGCATGGACAGTAGAAATAGACCAAGTATATCTCCTTGATACAGTAATCATTCAAGCCACAAATTAGTTAATGTTAATTTGAAACACATTTCTAGTTATGCAGCCTAATTATATTAACTATGTTAGGATTGTAAAAGTTTGACTGGGGCCATATGTACAGTTTTGTTTTCTTTCTATGGCCTAAAATTGCACCTGGTTAAAGCAGACATGCCATTGGTCATGTCGGATGCTAGGAAGAGAATTAAGGGAGAAGTCATTTGCAACCACTGGAAAACTACTCTGAACTAATAAAGGTCCGGATTTCTTAGGAAATTACATGAGAGGATGGTGAGATTATTAATTCTTTAGTAGACTTAAACTGAGCAATGAAAAGTTGACAGATATTTTATTTTTGAGAAACCATTTGAAATGCTTCCCTAAGTATAGCTATTACTTTGTATAGCTATTACTATCAAAGTGAATACACTTTTTGCTAGGTATATTCCCAAGAGTGTCAGGTGCATTATGCTGAATACCCACTACAGCTTTTTGAAGTTGATGGTGCTGTTTTTTTTTTTTTTTAAATAAGGAAACTGAGTCTTTAGGATGTTGGAGTAACTTTTCCAGAAAGCTCTCCCCAGACCTAGGAATCAGAATCTGCATTTTAAAAAAGATCCTAGATGACTCATGTGCATATTAAAGTTTGAAAAGTAATGGTTTATTTTCCAGAGTCCATGTTCATAATCCCTACAGAGTCCTGCCTCCTTGGGTAATCTAAGATAAAACTTTATTAAGAATATTAGCTGAATCTAATATGTGAAGTTAGATAAATTCAAATAATCCTTTTTTTCTGGTTATATGTTCTAATTTTTATAGATTTCCAATTTGTTGATTCTGCATTTTCCATTTTTCAACTATGTTTTCTGAGATCAATTTCTAAGAGTCAACTCTCTCCTCTCCATTGCACCTATAGTACCTGGATTCTAAGAATGTTCTAGTTTGATAGTTTCAGGTTCTTGTTATCCAGGGTGTTTGTTTTTTAAAGATTTTATTTATTTATTTGTCAGAGAGAAAGAGAGAGGGAGAGAGAGAACAAGCAAGAGGAGCAGCAGAGGGAGAAGCAGGCTCCCCGCTGAGCAAGGAGCCTGATGCAGGACTCCATCCTAGGACCCTGAGATCATGACCTGAGCTGAAGGCAGCTGCTTAACTGACTGAGCCACCCAGGTGCCCCATCCAGGGTGTTTTTTAAAAGAAAGATAAATAATGACTATGGTTTGTAACATAAAAGTTGAGTTACTTTAGGGAACTATAGAGTAGATCCTTTTAAACATCTGTCCTTTCTTGTGTATATGCCTTCTAGAAAGTGACGGATAGTTCTTATTCCTACCTATAATCTTAGGGATTTAAATGTAAAATAATAGTTTATAATAAGTTCATTTGAATTATACAGAAAAAGCAAGTGAACAGTCTAAGTGACATTTTATTTTATTTTTTAAATTGATGTATAGTTGACACACAGTGTTACATTAATTTCAGGTGTACAGCATAATGATTCAACATCTTTATATGTTATGCTATGCTCACCACAAGTGTAGCTGCCATCTGTCCCCATACATCACTATGATAGTATCATTGGCTATATTCTCTATGCTATATTTTTATTCCTATGATTTATTCATCCCTTAATGGGGAGCCTGTCTCTCCCACTCCTCTTCACCCATTTTGCCCATCCTCCCACCTTCTTCCCCTCTGACAACAAATAATTTGTTCTCTGTTTATGGGTCTATTTTTGTTTGTTTGTTTGTCTGTTCATGTGTTTTTCTTTTTTTTAGATTCCATATGTAAGTGAGATTATATGGCATTTGTCTTTCTCTGACTTATTTCACATAGCCCAGTAACCTATAGGTCAACCATGTTGTCACAAATGGCAAGATTACATTCCTTTTTATGGCTGAGTAATATTCCAGTGTATGTATATACTATATCTTCTTTATCCATTCATCAGTCAGTGGACACTTAGCTTGCTTCCATATCTTGCCTATTGTAAATAATGCTGCAGTAAACATTGGGGTGCATATGTCTTTTCAAATTGGTGTTTTCATTTCCTTTGGATAAATACCCAATAGTGGAATTCCTAGATCATATGGTATTTCTATTTTTAATTTTTTGAGGAACCTCAACACTGTTTTCCACAGTGACCACACCAATTTACATTCCCACCAGCAGTGCATGAGTGTTCCTTTCTCTTCATATCCTCCCCAGTACTTATTATTTCTTGTCTTTTTTATACTAGCCATTCTGACTGATGGAGGTTATACCTCATTCTGGTTTTGATTTGCATTTCTTTGACGATTAGTGATGTTGAGCATCTTTTCTTGTGCCTCTTGGTCATCTGTATGTCTTCTTTGGAAAAATGTCTATTCAGGTTCTCTGCGCATTTCTTAATTGGGTTATTATTATTATTACTGGTACTGAATTATATAAGTTCTTTATATATTACTGGATATATCATTTGCCAAAATCTTCTCCCACTCAGTATGTTGCCTTTTCATTTTGTTGATGGTTTCCTTCATATGCAAAAGCTCTTTATTTTGGTGTAGTTCCAATAATTTATTTTTGCTTTTGTTTCCCTTGCCTGAGGAGACATATCTAGAAAAATGTTGCTAAGGCCCATGTCAAAGAGATTACTGCCTATGTTGCTTTTCTAGGAGTTTTATGGTTTCATGTCTCAAATGTAGGTCTTTAATCCACTTTGAGTTTGTTTTTGTGTATGGTGTAAGAAAGTTGTCTACCTTCATTCTTCTGCACGTAGCTGTCCAGTTTTCCCAGCACCATTTATGGAAGAGACGGTCTTACCCCACTATATATTTTTATCTCCTTTGTTGTAGGTTAATTGGCCATATAACTGTGGGTTTATTTCTGGGTTTTCTATTCTGTTACATTGATCTATATGTCTGTTTTTGTACCATACTGTTTTGATTATTATAGTTTTGTGGTGTGCCTTGAAATCTGGGATTGTGATAACCTCTAGTTTTGTTCTTCTTTTTTAAGATTGCTTTGGCTACTTAGGGTCTTTTGTGGTTCCATACTACTTTTAGGATTATTTGTTCTAGTTCTATGAAAAATTGTATTGGTATTTTGATAGGGATTGCATTGAATCTGTAGATTCCTTTGGGTAGTATGGACATTTTAGCAATATTAATTCTTTCAACTAATACTCTGAGACCTATAAAAAATTGATGAAAGAAATTGAAGATGACATAAACAAATGCAAAGATATTCCATGCTCATGGACTGGAAGTCTGTACGACCTTTTAAAAGACTAATGTGTAAATATGAGCCACTCAGGTTTAAAGAGATAGGAAGGACATGCAAATAGCAGCACTCTTAGAGATGGTACTTGGAAATCAGTTTGGAGAATGGACAGGAAGCAGTGAGAGTTATCAGTGATTCTAGAGTCACTTAAAAGGTTTTTTTGAAGTGCAGACTGAGGAAAATCTGGTTTTGCCCACACTTTCTGGTTAGTAGGTTTGTGATAGGGCCCATGATTTTGCATTTTTAAAAAGTTTCCAGGTGATGATCATGCCTGCTGTTCCAGGGAGCACACGTTGAGAGCTACTGCACTAGATTTGGGAGGCTAGTTAGAATTTTTTTGCATTGATCTATTAAGATAAAACATAGAAATAAATGCTGACAATAGAGTTGAAGAGGGAGGGTGGGTTCCAAAAATATAGAGTAGTTACAATTGACAGGACTTGTTAACAGACCAGAATATACAGATGAAGTAGAGGTAGAGTCTAGTCTAGAAGAGTCTAGATTGATTTCAAGATTTCTAACTTTAGTAGGTGGGTGGAATATTGTGGTGCCATTATCTTAACATATGGAATAAAAGAGGAGAAGATTGATAGGTTTTGGGGTGGACCTGATGACGAATTTGGTCTTAGACATGTCAAATGGAGATTTATGTGCAGATATCTGTTAGGAAAGTAGGATACTGTAGAGTTGAAGTTACAGTTATAAGAATGAATTTATAAGTGTTGGCATGTATGTCTATAGAGGAGAAATTATAGGTCATAAAGTCAACAGAATAAAGTACTCAGAACAGAACTCTGAAATATGCCAGTATTTAAGGTGAAATCAGAATAATTCACCTTGAAAAGGCCCGAGAAGGGCTGCCAGGAGCTGTGGAATAAAGAGTTTCTATAAGGGTGTGATCTGCCTGTCAGCACTGCAGAAAGGTCAATTGACATATGGATGCCAATGCATTTAGTTTTGTCAGAGTACCACGGATCAGACCCAGATTGTATTTACCTGACATTAGAAAATGTTTCTGAGGACAGAATACATGCCTTTTGTTTTTCTGATATTAAGTTTCTATTCACTTCTGAAGAAGATAACATTATTGATAGGAATACTTGGGGTATGAATGGATTTGTATTCAAGTTCTAAGCTAATATTGTAGCTGAACTTTAATAAAATGTTTCAAGAGCAAATTAAGAATCACAATTTATATACATATGTGTATGTGTGTGTGTATACATATATATTCTTTTGAGGAAGCACGGTCTCTTGTGGGGTATTATTCCTTTCTACAAGAAGCTTGCAGAAATGAGTGTGGAGGTTTTTGTGGTTGGTCCGTTTGTTTTATTCTCTACCCCCATCCCTGCTGGGGAACCAAGAATGCTATTATTGCTGTTAAGAATATTGTTTTACTCTGAAACTTTGTGTGACAGCTGGACATGATTATTTTATTAGTTTACTGACTGGCACAACTTAAAAAAGAAAGACAAGGTCAACAAATGTGATAGATATTAGGGCAGCTATCACTTCTGATAATCGGACCATAACCTTTTTTCCCCCTTTTCCTCCAGTGTTTTTTCTAAACAGACTTATAACAAAACCATGACAGTAAATAGAAATTGCTGCCCTTCAGGACCTGGGATAATGGTTTCATAAGCAGGATTTATCAGTGGTGTGTCAGTATCTGGAAAACATAGTTTAAATTTGTATGTCCAAAGCAGCATGCCCACCTCTATTTTAGGAAAACTTCTTGTGGGGTGTGTGGATTGACTGACTCGTTAGGACTCTCTGGAAAGACAGATTTGAGATTGAGCAGACATAGCTCTTTGGATTTGCTGCTTGTATTCCTCTATTAATTAGTTGGAAAGTTCCCCACAAAACGTGGGCCAAATGAAGAATGAGAGGGAATGCCAGTAAGACAGTGAGCTTTATGAAGGATCAGAATCAAAGGACGTTTTCTCTTTTGTGCTCAAACAGGTCTGATCTAACAGATTCTCTGTGTGTAGACTTTACCCTTTGCTTGTTGACCAGTGTTTTATGGCCCAACATTATAAAAGGAACACTTAAAATCTCAGGCTGCAAATTTTCAAATGTGTAAATGTTATTTCATGGAGACCAAGCTATTAGAAATTTGACTTGCTGACAGATTAGTCTTTTATTTATTTATTTATTTATTTATTTATTTATTTATTTATTTATTTATTTATAAGATTTTATTTATTTATTTGACACAGAGAGAGAGACACACAGTGAGAGAGGGAACACAAGCAGGGGGAGTGGGAGAGGGAGAAGCAGGCTTCCTGCCGAGCGGGGAGCCCGACGCGGGGCTCAATCCCAGGACCCTGGGATCACGACCTGAGCCAAAGGCAGACGCTTAACAACTGAGCCACCCAGGCGCCCCCAGATCAGTCTCTTAAAAAGCTGGTAAAGAGCCTGCCGTTGAGGCTGATGGCTGAGGATGGTGGATTTTGAAGATGGAAGACATAAAACATGAAAGTTCTTTCCAGATCAGTTGGAATACTTAAAGTAATGATGTTAAGCTATATGTTCTTCATTTAGGATTAAAAAGAACATGTTATCAAGTATATCATTGGAATTCAAATTAACATTTTCCCCTTTTCCTTTCTTTGAGCAGGTGGTCAAGTTATTAAGCAACAAAAGATCACAAGCAGTTGGAATATTAATGTCTAGCCTTCATTTAGATATGAAAGATATACAACATGGTGAGTATAAACATAAAAATTCAGCTTTTGAATACCCACATTTGGGCTGACAGATGTGCTGTTTGGTGGTAAAGTTATTTTAGAGTTTTTGAGATTAGTCTGTTTCCTGTAAGTGCTACCAAACTTTCTACCATGATCATTTCTGGAGGGGTTACTAGTAACTTGACTTTTATGTTGTTTCTATATTTTGCTAAAAGCCTGATTCTCATGTGACGTATTTCATCTGCATTAGTAAAGATTTCATTTTTAATTCATCAGAAATACTGGTCCCACTGTGCTCTGTAGCAAATTAGACTATATCTGAGGTATTTACTTCGGGATGCCGTGCTCAAAGAGTGACTGATAAACAGGAGTGATAGTGGTATGTCTTAGCTATTGAAAATACCTGAAAATAGTATACTGGAGGATAAATATGTTGAGACTTGAATCTCAAGTGTCTGATGAGCTAACATAAATTTTCTAACAGATTGGCTTCAACCATGTAGGAGTTACATGGATGCTTATTTTATTGTTATTATTTCAAGAATGTTTTTATGATTAGAGATGTCGAATAGTAGACTGGATTGCCATGTATAGTAATTAAAAGAAAACTCAAGTGTTCAAGAGGCTGAATGATTGTTTGTTGCGGATGTCTATAAAGCACTGGACAGGTGAGGGGGCATGTTCACTGAGTCCACCTGTCCTCCCTTCCCCAGATACGATGAGATGCTGAAAGAATCACAAAAGCGAATTTATTATGTATAACTTTTTAGGGTGGAAAACGGTCCCTCTTCTTTCAGTCATTTGGTATGACTATATGTAAACCCCTGGGCTTTTCTATGCATAGAGGGATTGAATTATTTTTTTCTAATAACCATCAAAGATAGTTTCAAATGATTCTTGCCCACTTATATTACTGTTGGTGATCCAGACACATGGAAGCAGTCATATCAGGGCCTGTTGTTATTTCTTTCATGTTGTTGTTTTAATTTATATCTTTAACCAGGCTTATAAAATATTCTCCCTGTTTAGAGTTAGGCTGATTTCAACGTTTTGTAAGTGGCTTTAGTGTCAATACTTTAAATACTTGAAATCCACCCTATAATTGACAGGCATTCCTGGGCCATATCTTCCTATCACATTTATGCTGAGAGATATTGCCCAAAGGTGAATAGAGGAAATATATTTATATTCAGAACGTCCCATAAGCTGTCCAGAGCCTTAGAATAGATTTAAAGCAGATTGATTTATCCAAGGGAATGCCAGTTTACCTATTAAAGAAATATGGTTTCAAGTATAACCCAGACTTTATAAATCATGAAAACATTTAACTGGCTTTCTAGCTTACCCCTTTATGAATGTGGATTCTATTTGTTAGCCTTAAAATACTGTGTGGAATAATTCATAAATAGCGCAAGCCTGGTATGCTCTGTCAATTGATGAGTAACTCTTAATCATAATTTAAGTTTTTATTAAACTGTTTTGATGGTGAGGAGACTTCCTCAAACTGAAGCACTGGGGGTAGTAGTCACAGAACAGGACGCCAAGGCTGGCGCCAAGAAGTACTTGGCGTTTCTAAAGCTGGCAGATGTAGCCCAGTTAAGTCATAGAATGAAATCTGAAAATAATGATATGGTCCTTTCCTTCAGTCAAATATTCAACCCGGGTTGAGTTAATAATGAGAACCTTATGAACAAAGGAGTCCGCCTAACATCTGTGTCTGTGGTAAAGCCAGTGAGAGTTCATTGAAAACTTGCTAGTTTAACATGCAATGCTAACAATAACATGGCATGAACGTCAGTAGTTGAAGGGTCACACAGAATTATGCATAAACTTTATCCTATTAGGATGTGAAGTGATTGCTTGAGTCACTTTGAAACCCTGTACATGGTTTTCTAAAAAGCAGCCGCTTTAAAAATTAAGTCTGAAGAAGCAAGTGGTATGCCTTGCAGTGAATAAAGGTCCTGTTCTGTCTCAGTATGTTGTCTGGAACCATGATTTACATGTGAGAGTCACTCGTGGCCTCTAGAATAAACTTGACTTCTATCAGGATATGCCTCCACTGAGAAATCCACAGAAGCATAAACATCATTGATTTGGGTTGTAGAAGCAGCCACAGAATTTATCCAGACCTCTAGTATCATCTTGTAGAAGAGCAAACGAAGACCTTTTGGTGGTTAGGTTTCTTTTTCAAGGTTGCAAAGCACGTTAGTGGAACAGACTAAACTTGGGCCCAGCCCTCTTCACTCTCTGGTCCTGTTCTTTTCATTCATGTGAGCTGCTTTTTCAAGATTGTGCTTTTTCTACAACCAGCATTGGTATCTTGAAAACAGAGTATATGTAACACAGCAGGAATTTTTTTTCTCTTTCTCTCTTTTCTCTCACCAAAACTCCAAAAAAGGTTAGGGTTGAGTTTACTTTGTAATGTTTCTATTTTTAAAGCGCCATGTTAGAGTAATTAGCATGGAAGGCTTGGATTAGAGGTGCCAAACGTCTAATCGTGGTCTTGCCACCATGTCCGCTGAACACCACACCCTGCTCAGACTCAAAGATTATTTTCTGCAATAGCACATGTAGAGTTCTCAGTGTCACATTGAGTCAAAGGGCAGAGAGGGAAGAAAGGATCGGTTTCTTGACTAAGTTTACTAATGTGGCAATACAAGTGAGGCAGTCCCAAATAATTAACTGCGTGTGTGCAGGTGCATACGCGCGCGCGCATGCACACAAAGGTTACAGTGAGGACATGAGCAGCTCTAATGCAGTTGTCAATGTGTTCTGGTATCTTCTAAACTATTCTGTAAATTATCACAGTTTTCCAATGGGAAGGGTGAAACTGTGGTGTGCCACCTCTGGAAAAAAACAAAACAAAACAAAACAAAAACACTCCAATGGTTTAGAATAATTTAAAGTCTAGGATGAAGGTGCTTTTCAGAAATGATTTACCTAGTGTGCTAGAGCTTAGGGTCATTATGGCTTTAGGATCTCATTAATTCAAGCTCTAGGGATCCCCTGAGGCAATGCTAACTGCTCATCCATTGCTGAGTTGATTTCCCTGGGTGCATAGCCCTTTGAGTTCCAGTTTATTGTCACCTAAGTCTAGAATCTCTACTTTGTGTGGGCCCTGAGCCTTAATGTTTGGCCTTTGGCTCCATCAGGCTGTCAATAGAAAGTTCAGGTTCCTTGGGATAGGGCTAAAGCAGTTTCTGAACTGGCTAATTTTTCTGCATTCTCTCTTGTTTAGTATGGTAATTCCCCTCTTGGATGCTTTTTGATGCTTTTCAGATATTTGATAAATATATTTTATCCTGCATTTTAAATTACTCTCAATGGGAGGATTGATTCAAATCATCTAGCCTGTTATTTTCATGATGAGAGTATCCTACAGCTCGGTAGTTGAGTTTTGTGAAAAGAGATTGAAGTTTGTATACAGCCTTCCATCCGTACTTCGGGAGTCAGTGTGGTCGTCACAGCTCCAGGATCGTTTTGGTAGAAAATAGTACCTGCAGAGCAGTTTGAAATTTCATAGGGCTTGGTTTTATCCCCTACAGTCTCACCACTAGGTAGAATATCCATATAATTTATCATCCAAACCATGATACCTTTGAGAGTGGAAGGGGGTGCTGTGAGTAATATTGCTTGGCACACCAGGAGTAGAGTAACTCTACTATCGGATCAAATGGAAAAAAGTTTCTGATATCATTCTCCTTCATGTATGTATATTTATAATACAACTATTTATTGGCCAGGGAATTAAACAGTTTGAAAAGCCTGCTTTGTAAACCTGAGGTTGTCTAGCTCTCTGTCCTTTTGGGACTCTCCTCAATATCTTGTCTGAAAGATTTGTTCCGATTTGATGCAAACACATCACAGAGGTAGGAATCTGTTACCCTTATAATCTGTAGCTGGCAACTAGAAATCGAACTCAGCCGGTAGCTGGCCCGAGGACCAGTTAGGGACTAAGCCTCTGGCAGCGACCTTAAAGATCCAAGCTATAGACTCCCATAAGTTTGCATGCTGTCTGTGCACAGGGGTGGAATGGAGCATCTCTAAGAGATTTTAGCTACTCCACGTGTCTTGTATCCTTTTAGTTTCACCAGTAAATGCCCACTTGACATGTTAGAATGCTAATTAGCAAAGCCTCAGTTACTGATCTAGTAACTTGTAATAACTGCCCCTGAAGTATGGCCTTTCTTTTTCTATAATTTAAATTCAATTAGCCAACATATAGTACATCATTAGTTTCAGATGTAGAGTTCAATAATTCATCATTTGCATTTAACACCCAGGGCTCATTATATCAGGTGCCCTCCTTAATGCCCATCACACAATTACCCCATACCCCTACCCACCTCCCCTCCAGCAACCCTCAGTTTGTTTCCTATAGTCAAGAGCCTCTCTTGGTTTTTCTCCCCCTCTGATTACTTCCCATTCAGTTTTCCCTCCCTTCCTCTATGATCAGGAATTCTGCAACATGGCAGGATATAAAAGCAATGCACAGAAATCAGTTACATTTCTATACACAAACAATGAAACAGGAGAAAGAGAAATTAAGGAATAAATCCTATTTACAATTGCACCCAAAACCATAAGATACCTAGAAATAAACCTAACCAAAGAGGTAAAGGATCTATACTCTAAAAACTACAGAATACTTATGAAAGAAATTGAGGAAGTGTGGCCTTTCTTACATAGTGCTGGCTTACCATCCCTGAGGTGTAGGTATTAGGACAGTTGACTGCCCCTAAAGTTGAAGCGTTAACTGGCTCATATACACTATTACATTCCCTCAGTATACATGTTTTAAAATAGATTAAAGATACTATAACAAGAGATACCTAAGATGTATTTAATGATCTCACACATAGAAATAAGTTTTGCTAACCTTCCAGCATTGTCCAGCCCAAAGTATTGACCCTTGTTTCTTGATTTCTTTCCTTTTTTTTTTTTAAAGGTTTTATTTATTTCTTTGTCAGACAGAGAAAGAGAGAGAGAGAGAGCGAGAGCGCGCGAGAGCACAAACAGGGGAAGTTTCAGGCAAGTGGAGAAGCAGGCTCCCTGCTGAGCAGGGACCCAACGCAGGACTCAATCCCAGGACTCTGGGATCATGACCCCAGCCCAAGGCAGATGCTTAACAAACTGAACCACCCAGGCATCCCAGCCCTCGCTCCTTTCTTCCTTTCTTCCTTTTAATGTCTGTCCTATCTAAAGCCAACTAGTATTGTGAGCCCATGGGCAACAAGTACTAAATTATGTCTTTGTTGACAGTTGTATTGTTTTTTTTTAAAGATTTTATTTATTTATTTGACACAGAGAGAGAGAGAGAGAGAGAGAGAGAGAGAGAGAGAGAGAGAGAGAGAAAGAGCACAAGCAGGGGGAGCAGCAGGCAGAGGGAGAAGCAGGCTTCCTGCTGAGCAGGGAGCCCGATGTGGGGCTCCATCCCAGGACTCTGGAATCATGACCTGAGCTGAAGGCAGCAGTTTAACCAACGGAGCGGCCTAGGCGCCCCAGTTCTATTGTTTTTAATCGTGATTTATGAAAATCATGTGTCTTCACATCAAATAAGATAATTATGTAAACTACCTGGTCAATAAAACCATGGTTATTTTTATTCTTTGGTGTCTAAGCCTAATGGCTTCTTTTTCAAATGTTCTTTAAAAAATGCAGGTAAGGATACCTTATGAGGGCAATGACCTGCTTTTAGGTTTAAATCAGAAATTCCAGGGGTGCCTCGTGCAGTCTGTTAAGCATCCCCCTCTTGGTTTCTGCTCAGATCATGATCTCAGGGTCCTGAGATCAAGCCCTATGTTGCGCTCTGCACCCATCGCAGAGTCAGCCTGAGATTCTCTCTCCCTCTGCCCTTCCTGCTCATTCTCTCTTTCCCTCTCTTAAATAAATAAATCTTTAAACAAAAAACATCAGAAATTCCAGTGAAATCTGTCTGCTAATTTCTGATTCCTTATTGATCCTGCGTCATGTTGCCGTTCTTTTGATCTTCTGTCACTGCCCTCCTTCACAAGAGCTCAGAGTTGGTAGAAGCCTTAGCCTGATAACTGTGTAGGAAGAAATCACGTAGGTTGGCAGGTATTTAAAAAGAGAATTGCTTTTGACAAACAGGACACATACTCTTTCATAATCAGATCTTTTTATTAGTATCTGAAGAGATAGAATTAAATATTGGCTTGAATTTTTACCTCTCACCCAACCCCCTTCCTTCTACTATTTGCCAATACAGGCATATCTCAGATACATTGTGGGTTTGGTTCCAGACCACTGCAGTAAAGTGAATATCGAAATAAGCTGAGTTAAATGAATGTTTTGGTTTCCAGTGCAAATACAATTTATGTTTACACTATCCTATAGTCTATTAAGTACACAGTAGCATTGGATTTTAAAAAATCATGTATATACTGATGTGGTTTTAGGATATGGGTGAGGTTCGGTGGGGTGAGGTCCGGAGCCAACGACCAAGAAAGAATCCTTGAGACGTCTTTGGTGCAGAATGGTGGTTTATTAAAGCATGGGGACAGGACCCGAGGGCAGAAACAGCTGCTGCACTTGGGTCTTGAGGAGTGGCTGATTATATACTCCAGAGTTGGGGGAGGTAAGGAAAAGGGACGTTTCAAAGGAATTTTCATTGGCTAAAGGGGACCGACGACGTACAGGATACCAGAGGTCTTGCCATTGTCAAGTTAAGGTTGTTTTCCCCTCTAGCAAGGTATTAACATTTAGTAGGGAGATTCCTGGAAGAATGTCACACAAGTCCCACCCAAGAGTGGAGAAGAGGGGTAGGGGGAGGTTGCAGGGTGTCAGCTTATGCTTTGTCTTCAGCTATCCTTCTGCTCCCTCCTCGTATACCTTAATTAGAAAATACTTTATGGCTAAAAAATACTAACCATCAATCTGAGTTTTCAGTGGATCATAATCACTGAGCACAGATCACCGTAATAAGTATAATGATAATGAAAAAGTTTGAAGTATTGCGAGAATCACCAAAATGTGACACAGTGACATGAAGTGAGCAAGTGCTGTTGGAAAAGTGGTGCCCATAGACTTGCCCGAAGCAAGTTGCCACAAACCTTCAATTTGTTAAAAAAAAAAAAACAAAAACCCCAAAACAAAAACACAGTATCTATCAAGTCAATAAAGCAAAGTGCAATAAAATGAGGTAAGCCTGTAGCTGTGTAAAGTGGTCCAGAAGAAGGGAGTTAATTTTCATTATACAGTGCAGGGAATGGAGGTTTATAGATTAAGCCTGCCCGGGGCTTCACCTTACTACGACCAGAATGGGTGTCCAGTTCCTTCACTGCCATCTACAGTGTATTAGCTTATTTCGCAATGAGGACCTGTGTTTCCTAATAAAATGAGAATATGCAACATGGGCAAAAAGAGAACTGGCGAAAGGCGCAATACGTCTGGCCACCAGTTGTTTTGGTTTTTTGAGTTCCTAAAGCACTGGAAAATATATTTGGCAAATTTCATTTCTTCCTTCGTCATTTCATACAAATGCCCCAGTTTGCTTATTGACTCTGTTCCTTAGCGAATGAGGCGGATTTTTTTTCACAGCTAGGAATTAAAGGAGGAAAAAGATTTTAAAGGGAATTATTAATTAATGGAGTTGCTTGTTCTTGATTGAACCAAGCAAAGATACACGAATGTGTTAGAGAAAAAGCATGTCGGGCTCAGCTTATCAATGAACAAAAGCAGGTTGTGATTACTTGTAAAAAGCTTGTGACACATAGGGCATGGGACTTTCTGTGCCTTTTTTCTAGGTTACTGATGCTCAGAGAGTTTTTAGGGATATACACCCTACTTAAGTCCTTGGGGATGCTCGCCTTCATTTTGTACTCATGCTCTAAAGCCTATTTCTTTATTCCTTTTGTCTAGACTTCTTGGCTTTTCCCTTTATTTTTAAGTGCAGACTAGCTGATTAAGAGCCTGATTCCAGAGCCATGCTGCTCAGATTTTGTTTTGGACAGAACGTTTGTCTCCCCCGCAAACCCCAAATTCATATGTTGAAAGCCCTAATCCCCAGTGTGATTGTGCTGACCACGGGGAGCCTTTGGGAGATAATCGGGCTTAGATGAGCTCATGAGGGTGGCCCCCATGATAAGATTAGCATCCTTTAAGAAAAGGAACTGAGGCCACAGGCTGTGCACACTAGGAAGAGGGTCCTTACAAGTTCCAGCCTCCAGAACTGTGAGCACTAAATTCCTGTTTAAACCCCCCAGTCTGTGAGCTTTGTCAGCAGCACCAGCTGACTAAGACAGACTGGAATCCCCGTTCTGCTGTGGGGTAGCTGAGTAATAACCTGGGCAGTTTTCTTCGTATCTCTATGGCTCTGTTTCCTCATTAGTAGAAAGCGCTGTTTAAATGAGTTATTTCCTGTAAACACACACACACACACACAGAGTAAATAGTCAATATTCATTCTGTCCTTGCCTTTCTGCGTTTCTTCGGAAATGACTTGTGTTACTAGGCTTTGGAGGTTCCTGAAACTCAGAGGCTGGCCAACCAGTGAGGAGAGAGACCGTAAAGGTTACTTATTCCTCCTTCCGTTCTTGTGAACAGGTTCTGCTACAAGCCTTCCCCCCGCCCCGAGAAAACACAGAGGGTAGAATGCAGAAGCTGCTCCTGATGGCGTTTGAGAGCCAGAGGAGAGGGGAAAAGTGGGAGACTTGTTCAAGGGGCACATAACTGAGGCAGATTCGATTGTTCTGGAGCTTGGGTTTTCTGTCATTATTACTGAAATAATGAGTTATTACTGGGCTGTGTCCATCTCTGTTTTCTGGGTAGAGATAAATATGAGGATTATTTATGTGAGCAGCCCTTAGAAGTTGAGCATGGACACATCTTTGGACTGTACTTTATCTGCAAGGAGAGCAATTTGGTTTGGAAATTTGAAAGGTTGGTGGGGCGTGGGGGGGGGGTGTCCTCCCCTAACTGTGTTGTTTCTTAATCATTGACTCTGGGCACTCTGAGCTTGCCATATTCCACATGCACCGCTGTTGGCTCTGGGTGGCTTGGGAGGGTAGCAGGGGGAGGGAGTTTGGCTTTGTTGCTACAGTGAATCTTGTAAGGAGCAAGAGTAGAAGTGGACTCAGGGACAGATGCTTCTGCTTCTTGCTTTGACATATTATTAAACTGACAGTTAAACTAGTTTCTAGCTCTGAGTATAAGTATTAAAAACACTTCTTTTAAAAAAAATCTGGAAATACCCTTTTGAACTATGGGAATTCTTCCCATGTATTTTGATAGCCTACACACATAGCAGTTCTTCAGCCCTGTGGGGCTGCCACTGGATAGTGTTTTTCTTATGAAATTTTCTACCAAACAAGTTGTAGATTACAAACTCCTGGTCTTTTTCGTAGCATTTCTGGTTTCATTTGTGGAGACACAAGCTTTTTCACTGGCCTATTAATACCATAAGAAAGTTTATCCATAATCATTTGTTTATTTTTGTAATATTCTCAAAAATTGGATTTAGTGTGGGCAATGTTATTTTTTTCCCAGCAGGTTTTCCAGTGTCTGGTTTCTTTATGAAACTCAAGTTTACAAGGCTCCCTTAGAAATTGCTTTATGCCTCCCCCCCCCTTTTTTTTTTACCTTTATTTTAAGTGTTTTCTTCACATGGGATATGGAGTTTTAAGACCTGTTTATTATATTTATTGAGACATTAAAAAATCTAGTAAATGCTGTTGGGAGGTTTAGTGAATGGTTTTCATTGAAATGTGAAGTCACTTAGAATTAGAAATTTGAGAAGAAAGTGGGCTCCGTCCAGTGAGCTGTGTAACCTTTTCATCAATTGTAGCCTTGTCGTGGAGAGAGTAAATGTGAGATAGGTCCACTTTCATTAAAACCTACTTTTAGAAATTTAATATCAGAATATGTTTTAATTTAAAATATAAATTCATTCCTGAGAGTTTCTTATACAAAGACAAACCTCCCCAATCATTTTAAGTCACACATAGATTATTAAATCAAGGGAAGAGGAATTATTATAAGTCTTTCATTACAGGCTCAGAAAAAACCTGGGTTGAACTTAGCTTATATTCTTTTTATGACATTGTTCCACAGTTGGGCTTTTTGATTATGCTTTTATGGGAAGGAGAAACGCAATACTTGAGGCTGTTCTGAAACTGTGAGTTTTGGATGTGGATATTCCTTCCTTCCTTGCACTTAGGATCTGATTATGTATCAAGTGTTTGCTGTGTATTTTTATTGTCCCCCTACCCCATCCCCACCCCTACCCTCTCTCCCCTGTAAGCTCTGTGAGGCCCACTGCAACTCAGCTCAGGATATTTGCCCTTAATAATGCTGTTATCTGGTGATTGTTAAAGGAATTGCCCAGGACCAAATGGGGCATGAGTGAAGGGGGAGCCCAAATTTGAGCACAGAGACTTAGTGTGAGCGCATAATTTATCACACCAACTTTGCCCCTTTGTCCACTGTGTGTTAAAGGTGCCGTTTTTTGCAGCAACATTCCTTTTGCATAATCCTTGAGAGGGGTGGGGATTTGGACTATTATTTGGGTGGGGGGAGCGGGGAGGGTGAAGCCCTTTTGATAACTAGAATCCCGTGTGTATTTTAAAATTGACATCTTTAAAATTCTGTGTGTTTTGACAGGTGCATTTTCAGCACCCCAAAGGGGCCACCCTCAAGATGCTTTCCGGTCTCCTTTATCCTTTCAGATGAAGTGAGGACCTGAGAGTACTAGAGCTGAGGAGAGGAAGGAGAGAATGGCACTTTCCACATTTCCCTTAGGAGCCACATGTGTCCTATTCCTACGAGGGCACATTCTAGAAATAGGATCAGAAATATAATCAGCCCTGTGTGCTGAGAGATCAGATAAAATGGCTTAAAAAGTTACGTAATGGCATGTTATCTTGGAGCATGACTGCAGTAAGGATCTTTCATGCTGATGACTGTCTTGCCTCTTTCCTCACGGTCAAACATGAGTACAATAAGATCTCTACTTCCCCAGTAGCAGTTTTCAGCCAAATACCTCTGAATTTGTTGTGAAATTTATTAAACAGTTTCAATCAATTTTTATTCACATGTGATTAAGAAATCAAATAGTACACGAGGCCTTGCAATGAAAACCCGCAGTTCCCAGTCCCCCATATGGGCTTCGTCACTTCCACGATGGATTGTAAAGGCACGGTTTTCCCCTTGTTTGAGCCACTGTGGAATATTCGCAGCCTCCTTCAAGGAAATGGTGGAATTTAGGAGCAGGAGTCTTTATCGGCACTGACAGTATGAAGCCCTTATGAATTATATTGTTGTGAAGAGGGTTCTAAGTTGAACACGATGTTCAAATGTATTATCTGCAAGTTTTTTCTTTTGATTCTAAGATTTATGATTCCAAGTTTAAGGTTGTACAATTGCTGATAATAATAATAATAGCCAGCGCATAAAGTCCTTGCTGTAGGGTTTGTTTGCAATAACTCTTTGAGGTAGGTAATGTTATTATCCCCAACTTAGGGATAAGGAGGCAAAAGAAAGTTAAGCAGCAGGTGGTGGGGCTGTGGTTTAGTCACAGATTTAGTCACTGGTGTTGCAGAGTCTGTGCTCTGCAGCGCTGTGCTATACTTCCTAAGAACTCTCAAATGGTAGTCATTGTGTCAGTGACTTAAGCTGGAGAAAATGGTGCATGATTTTTGTCCTCCATGGTTCATAACTACACCACCAGTCTACTGGCTAGCGACGATCATTGCTATTCACAGCACCGTCCTCTCTTCTACTAGTGCTGTTCAGCTAGAGCACACAGCCGTACTGTGTGGGTTTGTGTGTGGGGGTGGGGGTCGAATCAAGGAACAGAGAGAGAAAAAGACTGTCACGAAAGCTGCAAAGGGGTTACTTGATGGATACTGGAGGATTGGCTTTAAAATTCCTTCTATTATCACTTCCTGTCCTGTCTTCTGTCAGTTCTATGATTTAGGTGGCGCTCACATATGCTTTGCTAGAGAAAGCTACAGAGTGGAGGATATCTCTCTATGCCCAACTTCTGTACCAATTAAAGGGATAAGAAGGAGAATGCATTCAAAGACTATGATCACTTTAGCAACATATTTTCATATAAGTGTCAGAGTGTATTAGAGTGATTCATTATACTGTTACAACCATTAGCCCCTGTTCTTACCATAAAGATGTCAGGATTGACATTTAATTTATATCAGGGGGCTCTTGATTCATTTATTCCTACTGTCTTATTTCCTTCCTTTCTTTATTTCTTCTCATATTTAATTACTCACTTATTCGGGTATTTACTGAGTACTTTCTTTGTGCCCAGCTCCATTCCTGGTACTGGGGTATAAAAATGAGAACAAAAAAGACAGGACAACAACAACAACAACAACAACAACAACACGTGGCTATGTGGAATTTACATTCCAGTAGGGAAGAAAACAATTAAAAAAAAAAAGGCAAAATGTATGGTATGTCAAATGTCCATTAGTGCCATGGACGAAATACACAAAAGCAGGAAATGGAAACAGCAGAGTGAGAGGTGAGGGAGCAGTCAGGAACAGCCTCAATGAGAAAGTAAAATCTGAAGGGTACAAGAAAAGGAACCCCATACTATGAGAGGGAAGAGCATGGTTGGGAGAAGAAGCAGTCAAGTGCAAAGATCCTGTGGTGCTAGTGTCCTGGCACACTAAAGGGCCAGCAAGTTGCTGAGTATTTCCGGAGAGAGTGATCAAGGGGAAGAGAAGTTTGGGATGTGTTTGGATAAATAATAAGGAGTGGAGGGGAGGAAGGAGTCAAGGGGGATGGGCAGGAGGACCAGAAGAAAACTTGCACAGTTAATTCAGATGCAAGATGATGGTGGCTTGCACCAAAGTGAGAGCAGTAGGTATGGTGAGATGTAGTCAGATTCGGAATATTTTCTGAAGGTAGAGGCAACAGGATTTGCTTATGGATTAGAAGAAGACTCTGGGAAAGAGCGAGGACTCAGGATTTTGGGCCTTAGTTAATATACAGATGTATTTGCTCTTTTCTGAGAAGAGGAAAATTGCAGAAAGGGCAGTTTGAGAAGGGAAGATCAGGAGTTCCACTTGGGACGTGTTATGTTAGACATGTGAGTAGAGGGGTTGGGCATTAAGAATCATAAGTTCGGAGTTAGAGAAGTACAGACTGGTGATAAGCATAGGATTCATCAGCATCTTGATGATGGGAGTAAGGGTAGATGGAGGAGAACAGAAATCAAGTATCGAGCCTGTTATGGTCCTCACATTTCCGAAATCACGGGAGTTTTCACAGTACCTTCAGGATTATATCCTACTTGAATCTACTATGATGTTGCTTAGAGTACTCTAGATGTGTTAGGAATTAGATCAAGTGGCAAATGAAGAGCAAAGAGAAATATATTTATATTGAACATATTATATATTTTTAGTGGTCCTGTCTAGAAAGAGGGCAGAATGCAAGCTTTCTTTCTTTTTCCTCATTTGTGCAACAAACTTTGTTCACTAAGAAAATGGATAATTGGAAGTTGTTTAAAATCAGATTGTGTTTTTACATTATTTCCACTAAGCAGTTGGCTCTATTAATTATTTCTTCCGTGAAGAGGAACATTAACAGGAGCAGCTTTCTGGACTTGCTAACGCTCATGTGAAGATAAATTTGAAATATTTATGTCTCTAGACAAAATATCAGTAACTAAATACAAACAGAAAATTTGATTACTATTTAGTGGACTGTTGGGTAACATTGAGAATTTGCCATAAGAGCGATTTGGAAGAGAATACAAATTGAGAAATTTATGGTATCCATGTTGATATTTCCTTTGGAAATAAATTTCTTTTAATTCTTAGCATTTTTTATTTTAAAACTCAAAATTTTATTATCAATCTGTTTTAGACCTGATAGCTCCCATGCTCTTGGACTGCTGTATTTCAAGGCAGTTCTGTTGTGTCTTTCATCCTTTAAAAAGTTTTAATTAATGGAGAACGGAAATGTGTTTCATAAAGATTATGTATGCCTCAACCAAAATTGTTTTCCATTTTGAAAATCTCCTTACGGTCCAGTTTAACAGACAGCCTGAGTCTCATATCACTTATTCTGTTGTTATGTGTTGTTTTGGTTGAAATGTTTGAGGAAAATCTGTCTTCACACGGATATATGTAGCTGAAAAGAGAGAAGTATTTATTAGTCTTTCAGATAATGGCAGATATTATTGTTAATACTGCACCAAAACTCAACAATAGTTTCCTAATGGTTAGTTGCAATGTTGAATTTGAAAGCCACATCAGTAAGCTTTTCATACATTAAAAAAAAAAAAAAAGATTACATCTCACTCAATATTAAATACCTGGATCTGCTAGCATTATTTAACTGAGTTAAATCATCTGAATTACATAGATGTTTGGCAAAAAAACATAACTTTAAGAATATTGAATTCATTTAAATGAAACCCAAATATTCATTTAAATCTGAACAGGCTCTGCTATGTTTTGAAGTGTTGGAGATGTTTAGAATAGTTCTCAAACGGCACACTTTGCCTTTTTGAGATAAATTGTGTTTTTATTTCTAACTCAAATTCACTCTGGCAGTTTTCTGAACCCTAATTCCAATGACAACATGTGGATGTTACAGTGTTGGTTGCTCAGTGCCCTGTGTGAAGTTTAACTTGGAATTATGCAAACAGACATTTGGGCGTCCTGGTCACTGCCACAGAACCGTGCAAACTGGCCAGCAGAGCCTCACCTGTCCTTATCTCAGCCCTAATCTCTGGAATGAAAGATTCCCATCATCTGCTGCACGTAGCGAAAGGTCTGGGTGTCACAAGGAAATGACATCAGTTTTCTAGCATCTGTGATACCCTCAAGTAGTAATTTCAGGATACTTAGCAAAAGGCTTACATTGTTGAAATATGATGTAGTCTGGGGAGTTGACTTTTAGTCTCAATCTCTAACTCTTTTATTCTGTGCCAGAAAGGAATTTTGCAGGACAGGATGCGTTTTCCTTTGTTGTAGCCTGGCTAGTGAGGATGAATACACCTACTCTCCTCTTTCCCCAGAAGAGAGGAGAATGTGGAGGAGATGTGATATTCTCTGGGAAATCTAGGAATAGGAAATTGCTTCTTCTTGAACAATGAAGTTCATGATTTCAGCTGAGAGTATTTTTAAGTGCTTTGGAAAAGTATTTTGGCCACCGGCAACCAGTTCCCCTACACAGATAGAATCAGATGGACTCTGTACACTTTGAAAGTAGGGAACAAACAAAAATACAAAAGAATCCTTATGTAGGGAAATTGTGAAATTTGAAGTCTGCATTTTTTGTTGTTGTTGTTGTTTGTTTGTTTTAATGGTTGCATTTTTCATGGGATTATTTATGTACAGGAACAGCTAAGGAAAAGACATTAGTGAATTATTGTGATGGTGGAAAAAGGTTCTCCTGGTCAGTTCGAACCAATAGGTATGGGAGTGTGGAGAGAGTTCCCAAATATTAGTTCAGTTCTTTGGGTGGAATCTTGAAGAAACATCTATTATTCATAGAGCACTCTCAGTTTGAACTGTAATTTTTATTCATTTGTGGGAAAGAGACTTGCAACTTGTATTATATGATGGAGGAGAACTGTAGTGAAAATTCATGGTGCCCAGGGTACATTAAACCTCTTCTCCCACCAATGGCTTCCATCTAAATCTTTGCTAAATGGCGATGCCCACCCTTTGTTTTACTCTTTGCCCCCAAAGCTTTCCATCCCAGTCGTCAAAGGATGTCAGGAAGGTCTGAAAATATGAAAATAGCTTTCTTTAATTAAAAAATATTTTATAAGCCACGAGAAGAGTAGATACATTTTGCTCAATTAAATCAAAATTTGTGAGGCAGTATAGTTGCAGAAATGCTGAAGTCACTGGATATTTAAAGTAATGAGGGGGGAAGGTGGGACTCGTAGAAGCAAAACTAAAAGTTTCCTTTGTCCAGGCATGACCCTGAGCAGTGGGTGGTCATTGCTGAACTCTAGAGAATGGGCAGCGTGGTGACAGAAAAGCAGATAGAAGGAGGAAAATTCCTCCAGCAGTGGCCTCACCATTCACCAGACAGCTACCGACATTTAATTAAGGCTCAGAAGTCAGAGTGGTGAATTAGAACAGAGGCAGTTCCATCTTCATTTGCAACGCCATGGATGGAACTGGAGGGTGTTATGCTGAGTGAAATAAGTCGATCAGGGAAAGACATGTATCATATGACCTCACTGATATGAGGAGTTCTTAACCTCAGGAAACAAACCGGGGGTTGCTGGCCTGGGGATGGGGTGGGAGGGAGGGGGTGGCTGGGTGACAGACATTGGGGAGGGTATGTGCTATGGGAAGCGCTGTGAATTGTGCAAGACTGTTGAATCACACATCTGTACCTCTGAAACAAATAATGCAATATATGTTAAGAAAAAAAAAAGAAGAAGAAGATAGCAGGAGGGGAAGAATGAAGGGGGGGAAATCGGAGGGGGAGACGAACCATGAGAGACGATGGACTCTGAAAAACAAACTGAGGGTTCTAGAGGGGAGGGGGGGTAGGGGGATGGGTTAGCCTGGTGATGGGTATTAAAGAGGGCACATTCTGCGTGGAGCACTGGGTGTTATGCACAAACAATGAATCATGGAACACTACATCACAAACTAATGATGTAATGTGTGGTGATTAACATAACAATAAAAAAATAAAAAAAAAGAACAGAGGCAGTTCCATCTTATATTTGAAAAATCTCTATTTTACTTAGAAGCAACTTTTGTTCATTAAAAGCCCATCAGAGAAATTGGAGCATTTGGAACTCCTCCCCATATTTAACTGATCTCTCTTATTCCTGGCAATGAAACATTACACTAATCCTCTCACACAAATATATACATCAAAAGAAAAGAAAGAAAAACCTTCATTAACTGAACAAATGACAAATTATGACTTAACACACACATAAACTAGTGCATCACATTTTTGTACATGTTAACTGCATGTTGAGCTAAGTAAACCACAAAATTATTCTCAGGGGAACATAAGTATTGTGTGTATTCTTTAGATTTTCCATACTTTTAAGTTTTTGGCAAAATAGTCATGAGACAGAAGTTGTTAGTCAAAGTCATGTCTATGGTACAATGAAAGGAATTACTATAACATGTCACGTCTTGGTATGAAGCGCTCATGTTCTCAGTCATATATTGTAAGTTCACAACTAAATTTTCTTTAGTTTTTGATAAATTTTTAATTTTCAGTGACTAAACTTCTTGGTTCCTTTCCCTACCTCAACATGTCTGCCAGTATACAAATGGTAATATATCATATACTGAGGAAGCTATGTAAGTGCACATTTAAGTAAAATATCTTCAAAATGATTTTTTTAAACCACAATTATAATCTTTGTGTTTGCAAATTCAAGCTTTCTCTTCAGGGTTTCTTTTGAAGTCAGACATGTTTGTGAGGAATTACACTGAAAAAAGTATGAGTATTATCTGTGTAGAAGTTATTTTAGCATAAGGCATTTTAAATTCCTGATAGATTGTGTACTTTTAGAGCAATGTATATGCATGCACTCCAAATAAAATTTAACAGTGTCCCCCTTTTACAACATGCGTTAGAAAACAGTGGCAAAATGTGATCAGAGTTAGGGTCCTATTTCCAGGGAGACTCACTAAGCTCTATTTTACAAGAGCATAAATGTTTACCTCAGCAAGAAGGTGAAGTATGTTATGCCCAATAAAGGACATTTTGCAGTGCTGGTTTATAGAAAACATTCAACAGACAGTGGATCTTTTACACAAAGTACAGTGCGTTGTTTGAAACTATTTGCTCATCTATACACTATGCTTAAAATAAACGCTATCTGGGAATATGCCAGCCTTTTTTTTTTTTCCCTACCTTTTTTATTCCACACCCTAGATTTTGTCACCTGCCAAAGTCAAATAAATCTTATCTGAACAGTTGAGATAAGCCTTGAGTTGTACCCAGTATGGTCAAATCAACAAACCTCTTCAAAAACAGAAATGAAATACAATATCGCCAGATTAAACAGTCTACAATGGCAATCATGTTTGCATTTAAAGATTTTATTCCAAAAGGATTACGGTCTTGGTATCCATTTTTTTTTCCCCTGCCTAGACAAGAAGGCGACATACTGAGTCAAACAAAATGCATTTGTTCTCTAACAATTTAACTTGTACAGGTCTTATAAACAAGGCCTATAGGTGTATGAAGCCTACTGACTTAATCACTAGCTATGTCATTATCCTTGTATAAGCAAGTATGCTTGAGAGGTACCAGTGGTGGATTGAGTATCAGAGTTGTTTTTTTTTTCCAGCAGGAAAGCCTTTCTTTATGTAGCCTAAGTATAAAATCTATAGAATTCTGGCATTTTATTGTCTGTACCTTACAGCAAATCCCCGCCAGGTTAAACTGCCTGAAAAGAGAAGATAGTATAAATGGATATGATTTCTAAATAAGTAGGCTATTATAAAAATGCAAGGTTCTTCCCTTCTAGGGCATACATCATTTTAGTTGCTAATAAAATGTACACTCTACAAGGGCAGGAAGTGTGTCTGTCAGGTTTACCACCATATCCCCAGGGCAGAGAAGACTACCTGGTTTGGGGTTAGAACTCTATGAATATTTATTCAGTGAAGAAATAAATGCTGTTTTCAAGAAGATACTGTTTACTTTGCAGACAAATACAAACATTTTGTAATAATTTAATCAGTTGTTGATATTTAAAAGCATGTTTCTTTTTTTTTTTAAAGATTTATTTATTTATTTTGAGAGAGTGAGAGAGAGCACATGAGAGGGGGGAGGGCCAGAGGGAGAAGCAGGCTCCTTGCTGAGCAGGGAGCCCGATGCAGGACTCGATCCCGGGACTCCAGGATCATGACCTGAGCCGAAGGCAAGCGACTGAGCCACCCAGGTGCCCCTAAAAGCATGTTTCTGAAGTGAATACATTTTGACTTAAAGTTAAATGGTTGCCTTTTAATGTTATACTGTTTAATTGGCAGTTTATTTACGTGTAACAAGTAGTAAACAGTTGTTACTGTGTCACTCAGTGTCAGGTAGTATTGACTTCTGTGTATTTCCTGACCATAGGGGAATTTATTTTTTTATTTTTTATTTTTTGCATTTTTAAAAATTTTATTATGTTAATTACCGTACATCAATAGTTTTTTAAAAAAGATTTTATTTATTTAATTGACAGAGAGAGAGACAGAGAGAGAGGGAACACAAGCAGGGGGAGTGGGAGAGGGAGAAGCAGGCTTCCTGCCTAACAGGGAGCCCGATGCGGGGCTCGATCCCGGGACCCCGGGATCATGACCTGAGCCGAAGGCAGTCGCTTAACCAACTGAGCCACCCAGGCGCCCCACATCAATAGTTTTTGATGTAGTGTTCCATGATTCATTGTTTGAGTATAACACCCAGTGCTCCATTCAATACGTGCCCTCCTTAATACCCATTGCCAGGCTAATCCATCCCCCCACCCCCCCTCCCCTCCAGAATCCTCAGTTTGTTTCTCAGAGTCCACAGTCTCTCATGGTTCGTCTCCTCCTCCAATCTCCCCACCTTCATTCCATAGGGGAATTTATACACTGCTTGCTGATTTGAAGAGAACCCATTTCCCCACTGGTCTTTAAGCACATCTCTGCATACTTGAATTCAGCCTCTAGCACATCTGAGAATTGGCCCAACTGGATATAGAATTGGGATGCTGATGTGCTGCTTTTCGTTTATTTTTAAGGCCCAAACAGTATAAAATATATTTTCATTTCTAATTTATGTTGTTTTGTAAGAGCAATTATTTCTACGAATGTATATGTGATATTGAGACATTTAGAGAGAACGAATGAAGAACCTTCTCTTTTTGAGTGCCTGCTACAGCAAGGACTGTATGTCACATGGTAGAGGAATTACCTCTAATCCTGACAATAGCCATTTGAGGGAGGTATTAACACCATTATATACCTATTTCACATGTGAATAAACTGAGACCCAGATTGCTTACCAAGTCTCTCCCAAGGGACACACACTAGCTAGTCACAGATTCATGTTTTTAATTCCAGTCTGTGTGAATCCAAAGCACCAAGGTTTAAGGTTTCAAGTCATTTGGGAAAAAAAAAATCAAGACTTTTGAGTTATTATTTGAGTAAATTAAAGCCGCTCAATAAATACATTAATGTATAAACCAGGGACTTGAATGGAAGGAGCAATAAGAATATTTAGAAGTCTTATAAATAAAAGGAATGGAGTGCCACTATTTTAATTTGGACTCTTTAAAAAAGAATGCTATTGCTGTATTTGCCATTAAATTTATTATGGTCTTTAGATAATCCAGAATTACTTGAAATGTGATTCAAGAACTTGTGTGTTTCCCATGTATGTTAAAAATGTGTAGCCACATGTCTTTTGGCAAGTTTCCCACAGTATGGACATGCCTGGGTGTACATGTTTGACAAGCCCATGAGCTCAACCAAGTTTGGTGGTAGGATGTGTAAACACTGCAAATGTAGTGTTTCCTTTTATCTTATTATCAAGTGTGAAATTCAGGTGAATATGGCACCAAGTATTTTCCTCTCTGAGAAATGTTCTTTTCTTTAGCTTGTTAGATATGTTTGGTTCACTAAGCCAAGCAAAACCAAACAAAATCTTTAGAATTGCTTGACTGCATCATTAGGAAATTTTTGTTAAATAATACATTTTGACAGTTTTTTTTTTTTAAGGAATTCTCCAGGTGTGCGGATTTTCAGTTGGGGATTAACACATCACTATTTCCTTATAAAGGATTCTTGATTCCATTGTCGTCAGATTGCACAGTGACAAGCACTTACCAAAGGTTTCTATGCTTTATTGAATTTCAAGTAAAAATTTAAGGATAATGGTCCTAGGCATTTCTACCTAAACCGTATTCCCCCCCCCCTTGTTTTCCTTTTTATATCTTCCTGGCAGGACAAATAAAGCAGTACTAGGAATTCCTGAATGCATAAAAACTGACCATTTGCATCCACCACAGACTGTAGATGTGAAGGAGGAAGAGGAGGCTTCTTCCTTTGGAAATATCTTTCATTCTTTATGTCTCATTTTCTTCCCTCATTATCATGTGGATCGTTATGCTTATAGTACTGTTGGCAGCAGATATCACTGCGCATGCCAATATTTGACTTTTGCTTTCTCAGGTGTTGTTGCCTTCGTGGATTGATGGGACCAATAACACAAATATGTGGTTGGTAGTGTCTCTTTCTTAAGGTCAGCTATTATGGCTTTTCTCTGAAGGTTCAGTAATGACTTTGTTTTTCACACTATAAGCTTTTTGAGTTTTCTACTATATGTAGAACACTCCTGTGTGCGCTGATGATATCTAAGGCAATATCCCTGCTATCAGGCTATTTAAAATCTCCTTGGAGGCAGAGAGCACATAATTCTATACAAAAGAAGGAATACCTGAAACGTATCAGGTGATTTGTATTTATGTTAAAGGGTTCAAACAAGAGGTCAGGGATATCATTATGAGCCATGGTACTTAGGGAATATTTCAGAGATAACTTAAGTTGGAGTTTGAAATTGCTATTTTGTTAGAGATAATGGTTTGTCCACATTGTTCACACTTATCAGCTTCCCCTCCATTTTAGGTAAACATTGGAAACTATTCTGGCCAGTGAGACATAAGTAGAAATTTGCTAAGAATTCATATTTCATAGGCATTGCATATACTTTCTTGTTGCTTTCGTTTTCCCTGGAATGTGAAAGTGAGGGATGGAGCTATGGCAACTATTTTTCCACATGAGGAATAGGAATTTAAAGACCATAAAAACTTTTTTGTCCCTAACCTTTTTTTTTAATTTTCTGAATCAATGTCAACCTATCTCAATTTTATTTAAGTCATTATTTACTCAGATGTTCTTTTTACAGCTGAAGACAATTTTTAAACAGTGCAAATATATTTGCACTTTTGCCATTTTATCAAGTGGCTAATTGTCAAGAATTTATTCATATTTCAGATGTCTTTGTTACTACACTGTAACTAAATGGCTGCCATCACTCCCTACAATAGTCTAAAATGAGCCAGACGTTTAAGCTTGGGGTCAGGGGACCAAGTTATAAACAAACATGATGAATGACATTTTTTTCTCTCACCTAGTCCCTGTGTCCTTCATTTTACTTCTTAATACATCAGAGGTTTTGGAATTCAGCTCTTATTTCTCTTTAATTCCACCAGGATCTAGATACTCTTTTTTTTTTTTAAAGATTTTATTTATTTATTCATGAGAGACAGAGAGAGAGAGAAAGAGAGAGAGGCAGAGGGAGAAGCAGGCTCCCAAGGAGCAGGGAGCCCGATGCGGGACCTCCTTCCCTTCCTCAACTGTCCTCAGTTTGTGTTAATCACTCTTGCACTTTTTTCATTCACCTATATATGTATTCCTCAACATATTGTTACCTTTGCAAAACCTAGAGACAACCACAAATTTAATTGCGTAAGAAGAGGGAAATATTTATATTATTAGGCACCGGTTTATAAGAGAAAATAAGCTGAAAAAAGTTTCTAACCTATGGTTTCTCTTCTAGCTTCCGAGTCCCTAAAGTTTTAAGGGCACTTTGGGGGGACTAGGCAAAAACATGAATGAATTTTGTGAATACAGAGATCACCGGTGGTGGGGCTTCTGGCTGTGCTAGAGTATGAGCCAGGTGCTGTATATCTGGCAGAATATGGTCAGAAGGGAGTGTGTGACATCTCTTCTCAGGAACTGGTCAAAATTAATATTTTCCCCTTAAAACTCCTCTATTATTGGGATATTGGCCTTCTTGAATTGGTTTATTGTTCCCAATGTTTCCTCTTCTTTTTGACGTACTTTTGGGCAATATTCTCACATTTATTTGCCATACCTTCTATTGAATTTTTCTATTTATGATACCATGTTTTTATGTGAGAAGAATCATTTTCTTTTTCCAATTTGGAGGGTGTTGTAGTAATCCAGGCAATAGCTGGGAATGTGTGGGAACAGGGTGGTAGCAATGACAGCGATGAGAGGAAGTCATATTCTGCATGTATTTGAAATGTAGAACCAGGAGGATTCACGATGTGTTGGATGTGGAATGTGAGCAAAAGAAAGGAGTTAAGGATAGTCCATCTGGCAGATGGAGTCTCCATCATGTGAGACAGTGGAGAGTGTGGGCAGAGTGGGTCTACCGCTAGAGTTCCAGGTGGGCTAGCTGAGAAGACTGTTGGTTCGATAAGCCGGGGGTTCAGGAAGGAGGTTGGGGGCTAGAGAGAAAAATGTTCCAAATCCACCATAAGACTGGAGGAGATCACCAAGGTTGGAGAGGAGATGCGGGTGAGAAGAGGTAAAAGGATCAAGCCCTAGGATCCTTCAACAATAAGAGGTTGGGGAGAGAAGGAGCCAGATAAGGTGAATGAAGAGTGGGGAGCATTACGAGCAGCAGGAAGAGAGTGGCATCCCAGAAGCCAAATTAAGCATGTGTATCTGGAGAAAGGAATTATTCACTGTATCAAATGCTGCTGAGGATGGAGAAATGTGCATTTGGATTTCACAGAATTGAAATTACTGGTGACTCAGTAATCAGAGCAAAAGCTTAACGGGGTGGGATTAAAAAGATAAGGGCAGAGAAGAATGTGGGGACGATGGGTATTGGCGTACCTTAGGAAGATACGGAGGAGTTTCTCGTGTGTGTTTGTGTGTTTGTGTGTGTGTGTGTGTTTCTCCCCTGTTTTCTGGTCTCTAGTATCTGTGTTAGAGGCGTCCTGTAGAGGATTTGGTCTTTGGCTGTCCTGGCTTAAAAGTGGGGGAGGTAAAAGCTGGTGAGAAGCTGTGAGCCCTCTTGGGCAGTCTTTTGATTTTGAGTTCAGTGTGTTATTATCTGGGTACATTATTTGTTGGGGGAACCACCAGCGTCTTTTTGTTCTTTCCTCTTGGGGTGGTGAGATTCCCCAGAGACTTTTAGTTTCTGGCCTGGGAGAGTAAAGGTCTGTCTGGCAGTTTTCTGGGCCCCACATTGAGGATGAGAGCTGGCTGGAGGTGCAGATGGGGGGCGGGGGAGGGAAGTTTTGTCTTCAACATTGCAGTACTGCACGTGGTCCCTGTGTTTTCCGTGTGGTGCTCTGGCCTGCAACTGTGCTTGTTGTCCCTCTGCCCAGAGACTTTGTTTTAATTTCTCAAGAAAATAAACCTGACACACTTGGGGAGAGCATTTTCGGAATGGAGATATAACTGATGGACAGATACCATTCACCCTTCTTGTTTCTGGGACTCCCCCTTCGGAGTTGGTGTTCAGTGTTCCCGTGGACAGCTGTGGATTCTTCATTTACAGGTCTGCTAAACTCTACAACTAGTTTCCATGTTTTGTTGCTGTCACTGCCTCTCCTTTCAGTCCTGATGAATTTGTGTTTTAGAAAACCTCTTTACAATGGTTGCAGTGGAACTTTAGGTGAGAGTAGAACTGGATGCACATTATTTCCTCTGCCATCCGAGGCAAAGATGCTTCCATTGATACATCTACATCACATCACAGTTCAAATAAAATGAATTTGAGTGCTATTAGGATTTATACTATTATTCATTTGCTTTCAAACTGTTACTTTGAGGATCTTTTCCGTGTGACAATTGCATTATTTGTTTCCCCTTTGTACCAGTTCTGCCGTGTGCTTACATTGACGTATAATTATATGTTCGTATCTTTCTGCTTCACCAACCTGTGATAGAGGAGCTCATATCTCCAGATCCCCCAAATGGTTTACAGTGCATTTACAAAAGAGATAATAAATATTGTCAGATAAAGTGAATAGCAACTACCTCCCCCCACAAAAGGTGAAATCTTTAATTTCATTGAAATGTATAGTGAGATAGAAATTATCTTCACACACATCCTTTTTTCCTCATTTTAAAGTGTAATGGCAAGTCACTTGCGATTCCTTAAAGAGATCTCTTAGAAAAGTTTGGTCCCCAGTGGCTAGGAGATGATGACAAGCTGGGAACCATTTTAAATGAGAGATGCTTCTGATCTCTGCTACTTAAGATGAGTTTCTACGTGAACAAGGGTCTTTGCTTCTCAGCAGTTTGCCAAGCTAACTTCATCTTAGCTTTTCCTGTGGCTTCTGAATTCCAAAGGGGGTAAAGACGGTTTCTCTAAGCCCTCACACTCTTTCTTACTGTGTTACTGAGAAGAGGGCATGAACTGTAAATACAGACTGATTTGCACTTCTTTTGTGTTTAAGCTTTTGCTGACTCTGCTTCCTTCCCATATACCTTATTCAAAATCAGTGTTGATGGTTTCCCTGTGGGTGAGACGTGTTTAGTCTCCCATGTTAGTATAGGCACAAGTGAAACTGTCATTTTCTCCTTTTTGCTGAGAATGTTTTCAACCTAGTTGGTCTAAAATCTCTCAAAATACTGATTTGGAGAGCCATTGGTGAAATATTTTTCATATAGGAATAATGTTAAAGGGGCTATAATAACAAGAAACACAACCAACATTTTCTGAGTGTTTACCCATAGAAATGGTGCAGCTTCTAGGTGTTTTCCTTGAATAATCTTCTGCAAGCATCCTAGAGGGTGGATGTTTTTATTAGGTCCATTTTGCAGATTCCAAGCAAATTGAGACACCGTGTGTTACACAGATAATAATAAATGCTGGAGCCAGTTTGACCCAGAGCCCACTGTGTTCCACTGTTTCCCAGTGCTCTTTGTCAGATGATGATAGCACAGGACATATTATTATCTTTGTGTTTTATGTTTTTGCACTTAAAGTCATCTAGAACAGAGTTATTTGTTTGTGAAAGGGCAATCAGGCTCAGCTCAAGGAATATTCAGCCTGTTCCGTCAAGTTAAAGGAACAGTTAATTTTCAGGAATTACTAACTCAGCCTATTTCAACCTGTCTGACGTTCAACAAAGATTTTTTTTCCAAGCCTCTGTGTACTAGGTTCTTCTATGTATGGTGAAGGACACAACAATAGATTAGGCATGGTCATGTAGTTGTATAGGGAAGCGTCTGTCAGTAGTATCTCATGTCTCCATATGTCTGTCTGTCATGCCTCAGATGAACTCAGTCTCACTTAGACTCGGAGCCTTAGCTGATTTGATAGGCTATGTCTGAAGTCAGCTTCCCTGACTAGTGCATTTCTTCTTTCTGGTAAATCATGATGCCTCCCCATTTTTTCTGTGCCCTTAGAGCCTGATAGAAAAACAAAAACTTTGATAAAATTAATACATGGTAGAGAATAATAGAGAACCACAAGTTGAGATTTGAAATCCAAGCAACAAAGAGCCAGAGTTAGCAACCTGGTATGGTGGGCAGCCTCTCAGATGGCCTCCAAAGACCTGGTATTAATGCTCTTGTGCATGGGCTGGACCTAGAGACTCATAATGAATAAAATATAATGGAGATGATGGGGTGCCACTTCTAAGACTAGGTTACAAAGAGAAGGTGGCCTTATCTTGCATAACCCCTCTCGCTCCTCTAAAGGAAGCCTACTGTCTTATTGTGAGCTTCCCTGTGGAGAGACATATCTGGCAAGAAACTGAGGCTCAGTTTCAGCCAATAGCCAGTGAGGAGCTGAAGCCTTCAGTCTGAGCGACTGAATCTTGCCAACAACCATGTGAGGTTGGGAATGGATCCCCCTGCAGAGCCTTCATAAATGATCTTAGCCTCAGCCAACTCCATGATTAAAGTCTTATGAGAAACCTTGAGGCAAAGGCACCCAGCTAAGCTGCACCTGGATTGCTGACCCATGGATAATATGTTTGCTGATGATATGATGATATATTTTAAGCCCTAAGCTTTAGTGTAATTTGCTGTGCAGAAATGGATAACTAATATTCTTGGTAATAAACGCCATAAGGTTTTCTACTTTTGGAGGTCTCTACCGCCAGTTTAGCAGGTCATGTGGGTGGGAGGGATTAAGGCAAGAAACCACTGGGACTGGAGTGTCAGGGCTGATGGAGGGAAGGGGCCATCAAAAGCAGCCTCAGGGCTGTCCTATCCTCCTGGGGAGACCCGAGCTTAAAAAAAAAAAAAACAAAAAAAAAAACGACCCAAAACAAAACAAGAGTGGAGTAAGTCAAGCACTAACGGTGTTCCATGACTTAAAGTATCACATTCAGTAAGGGTAATTATTTCATATTGAATTATACCAATAAAAGGAACTGCTTCATCTGGCTACTCAAAATATATGGAACACTTATGAATTTGGCTAATGTTTTGTGAACTTTTGTTTTGCTGAGTTTCCTTTAACACGACCTCTTAAAATATGGTCCTTTCCCTTTTATGCACTTTTTTGACCAGAAGCACAGAGACTGGATTCTTGTTATGCAGAAATTCAGACAGATGTGTTACACTCTAGTCTCTGAGTGACTTAGCATCGTAGTGAGTTAGAATAAGCAACCTGTCCCACATTTCTGGTGTCAAAGAAGGCAGTGTTAATAGCAAAGACCAAGTGTCCAGGGAATGTGATACAGGCCCATGATGATCACCTGTTTGTGTACTTGTGTGCACAATGTCATGTGTCCAGCATACAACCATGTCCCATGTTGGATCTAGAATTCTTTTTATGTCATGCAGTATCTTAAAATCAAAAGGAAATAGATTTTTTTTCTGTTAGCATAGTTCACTTTGATGCATTTTTAATATCTTAGGTTAAATTGACTATTTGAGTTCTAAAATAATTTTGCCTATTTTGCTCTTCATTTTGTAACATCATGGTTTAACGAGAAATGCGTTGGATATCAGCAAGTGTGTACCAGTGGAGTTCATGAATTCAAGAACTATTTGTGGTCTTAACTTCTGATTATTGTAAGCAAATGTTTAATCCTGAACCTAATTTTAATCTAACACATTCCCAGCCCTGTCTCTAGTTTCTAACCAATGTGTTCACAGATAATACACATTTTCAAATTAATTACATAAATGATTCTAAGGCTTCTTGAATTATCGTTCTTACTATAAAATTCCTTATTTTCTCCACATGATAAACATATGCTGCAGACAAAAGTTATTATCCCACTCGATAAAGTCTCAGAGAAGCTTAGTGTCTTGATCAACAACAAACAGCCTGTTGGTAGGAAAGCCTGAAAGAGTACCATTGTTGTTCTACTTAATTATCACATCCTTGGCATTTTATAAAAGTTTTAGCTTAAAAATAAAAATGCTATCCCTTTTGGTCTGGAGTGATTATTAACACATGGTCATTTATAGGTTGTTTAAAGAGAGTGGTGAAAGCCTCCATATGTTCTAATCCTGGAAAGTCTGTGTACTTTACAAATAAATTAATAATCTTTTAATATGCAAAAAAGGCTAGAATTTCCTCTCAACACCTTCTTAGTCCTTGAACTCTTCTACATAAAAGCAGAACAGGTGCTTCTTGGCTAAATTCAAAGTAATGAATTTATATATATTTTATGGGAAAGCAATTAAAGCTGCTTGGTAGACCTGCAGGGGTATTTCTGGGTAGGCAGTGTGTGGGTCCCAGACAATGATGGCTGCTCCCAAAAGTCTTAGAGCAAAGAGAAGGAAATGAGTATGAAATATTTGGCCTCTTCTAATCTGAAGTATAATCACATTAACACCTAGTTGAATGTTAGAGAATAAAGTAATCTGAAAGATTTATCACTGAATATCCTTCCAAATTTGGGGTTTATTTGTGTTCTGAAATCCAAGTCTTATGCCTAACACTTTAAATGCCAAGTAAAACAGACAGAGGATGATGGACGATACCCAGATATAGATACAGAACCACCGGAAGGAAACCTTCTACGGTGAAGCCATGGAGTTCCCGACTGCCGACTTCTTGGGCCTCATCTCCTACTCTGTCTCCCTGGTGGAAGAATCGCAAGACCTGTCAATTCCAGAGACCCTGGTGTACTAAGACACGGTAGTGTTCTGGTGGCCCCTTGCATCTTTACTCCCAGCACCCAGATGCCTCTAGAGGTCACCTGTGCAGAGTGATGCAGGTCCAGGGTTTTGTGAACACAGTGATGGAACTGAGCGAGAAGAGTAACAGCCAGGTGGTATCTGTCTACGAGGACCCCAACCGCCTGGGCAGGTGGCTCCAGGATGAGATGGCCTTCTGTTACACCCAGGCTCCCCACAAGACTCTTTCCTTGGTCCTCGACACCCCTCGGGTTCTCACGCTGGACGACTTCCCCATGAAATACTCCCTGAGCCCAGGGGTTGGCTACATGATCCAAGGCACCAAGGACCACAGGGTGGCCAGCATGGACTCTATTGGGAACCTGATGGTGTCCCCACCAGTCAAAGTGGAAGGGAAAGAGTACCCCCTAGGCAGGATCCTCATTGGCAGCTGCTTTTACCCCAGCAAGGAGGGCCGAGACATGGGTAAGGCCCTCTGGGACTTCCTCTATGCCCAGCGAGTCCAGGCCCCGGTGGAGCTGTTCTTGGACTGGCTGATGGTCAGCCACATGGATGAGTTCATGTGCTTCATCCCCACGCAGGATAAGAGTGAGGGTGACAAGGGCTTCCAGCTGTTCCTGGCCAGCCCCAGCTCCTGCTACAGACTGTTCGAGGAGAAACAGAAGGAGGGCTACAGAGACCTGAGGTCCTGTAGCCCTGTTTGCAGAGGTCCGGGAGGACCAGCTCCTTTCCAACGGGAGGGAGGCCAACACCATCAATCAACTTCTGGCTGATGAAAACATGAGGAAGCAGAACAACTACGGAGAGAAGTGCATTAACCTGAACCGTGACATCCTGAAGAAGGAGCTGGGTCTGGTGGAAAGGGACATCATTGACATCCCACAGCTCTTCTGCTTGGAGCAGCTGATTAACGTCCCCTCCAAGCAGATGGCAAAATTGTTCGCGAGGCCCTACTTCCCTAACCTGCTGCAGATGATCGTGATGGACAAGAATTTGGGCATCCCCAAGCCTTTTGGGCCCCAGATCAAGGGCATCTCCTGCCTGGAAGAAAAGATCTGCCAGTTGCTAGAGCCCCTGGGCTTCAAGTGCACCTTCATCGATGACTTTGACTACTACCTGACTGAAACCGGGGACTTCTGTGCCTGTGCCAACATCTGCAGGGTACCCTTTGCCTTCAAATGGTGGAGGATGGTGCCTGAGCCCCAGGCCTAGCCCCGCCCCAGCGTGAATGGCCCCTTCATCACCATTCCACAGCATCCCGATGCCCTGCCTGTCCAGAGACCAATACACTCCTCCTACCCCCGGCCACCCTCGTCCCTCAGTATCTGGAGGGGGTGGCCATCGCTGCCAGCTTGAACCCTCTCGGAAAATGGTCTTCGGCTAAGAAGTGGTTGCTAAGTATCCATTAAAATTCTAGGTGTTCTGAAAAAAAAGTTACAGTGGTAACTGTAAGCCAGGCTGTCATTTAGTTGTGATAGTTCATTGTTCCGGTGAGAACACACCCCTTAATAGATGCAGGTGGAATTTTTCTTTTTGGTTTATGAGGGCACAAAACACAAGTAGGAAAAAAAAAAGAAACTCATTCAACTTTGAGTTAGATAATAAAGTATATTAGAGCCAGAAGTGTTGAACTTTTATGAAAAGTGGGAACTATCATTAACCAGCCTCATGCTAGATCCTTTTACTTGTTCCTGCCTTTGGTCCCCACGAAACCCAAAATCTTGCTAATATTTTCTTTGATTTCCTTTTCCCCTCACCCCAGCCCCCTATAAAGAAACTGGAACTTGTCAAGTTAAGTAACTTACTTGAAGTAATGCAGCAGCAAAGAAAAATTTAAACCCAGTTAAGTTTGATTCCATGTTCTTGTTCCTTCTACATCAATAAAGCATCCCATAAAAACAGTATTCCCTTTTGGGGGAAAATAGAAGCTATCACCTTGAAATAATCTCAAAAAAAAAGATCTTTTCCTCTCAAAGAAGGCTGAAATTTTGCACATGGAATCAGGGAATTTGTGAGGTGCTTTTTCCTTGAAACTTTTGCCACCTTAAAAAAACACAGTATGTGTATTTCTATTTCTATTTCTAAAGTCCTTAGCATGGCCATAGCTAGAAATCTGATTGGAGTGGTCTCTGCACATCCAATTGTTTGCAGCCTTTCGAGGCTGAGTAATTGAGAACATCCACATCAAATAGCTCCAATTTCAAGTCATTGTTTCTTTTTATTTAAAAGATTTTATTTATTTATTTGAGAATGAGAGACAGAGAGCACGAGAGGGAAGAGGGTCAGAGGGAGAAGCAGACTCCCCGCTGAGCAGGGAGCCCGATGTGGGACTCGATCCCGGGACTCCAGGATCATGGCCTGAGCCGAAGGCAGTCGCTTAACAAACTGAGCCACCCAGGCGCCCCTCAAGTCATTGTTTCTCAAATAACAGTTAACCAGTGTACCAAGCTAGTATAGTCCCTGGATGCTAAGAACACTTTACATATTATTGAGTTCATGAGTGAATGCATTGTTTTATTTCCTTGATTTTAGAATTTATCAGTTGAAAATATACAGATTTTAAGGGAGGGAGCACTAGAAGACACCACTAAATATTTAGAAAGATAGGAATTTTAGTCTGAGTCTTGATTTCTGAAATGTTAAAATGTGCTTTTTAAAT
The DNA here is from genome assembly GCF_003265705.2 of Callorhinus ursinus. Classification (NCBI taxonomy): domain Eukaryota; kingdom Metazoa; phylum Chordata; class Mammalia; order Carnivora; family Otariidae; genus Callorhinus; species Callorhinus ursinus. The sequence goes on along the minus strand of NW_027397075.1, from coordinate 25,296,762 downwards.
TGAGTAAATATAGCACCTCAGTAACCTTAATTTTTCCCAAATTAATTCTTTTGCCTTTATTTCCCATCTAGAACTCCTCTCATTCCATCCATTCATCTGCCAGTATCTAATTTTCTCTAATTTTCAGCTACTCAAGCATGACTTTATTGTTCTCTCAAAACTGTGATTCCCATCAAATTGTGTTAGCATCTCTCAAGTGTAAAGCCAACTAAGAGAAAATTGTGTGGAAAAATAGTAACAGTATTTCTTTCCATGGAGATTTCCTTGTGGATGACTAAATAGTGAGGTTTCATGGCTTAGGAACTTTTGAGGACTTGCTTAGGACCATATACCAATGATTAGGACCACATGGCATTTATTAAGATAATTCTTGAGTACCTGACATTGTGTGAGATAAACCGATGAGAAACCACACTTATACACACAAAGTTTCATGTGGGGAACACTTGTAGGAATAACATGTTTTAAAACTACGGATAACGTCAGAGGACAACTGTATCTTTTATAAAGAGTTTTGACTTAAGTACGAATGATTTTATTGTGTCTTTACTTTGTTCTTTACGAAGAATGAAATCTTATACTAAGTTGACTATTGGCATTTCTTTCATTGTTTTCCCATCAATCTTTTGCTGTGTCACCAGAGGAATGTAGAAATACTGGATTATTATCTAATGAATTTCAAAGTCAGAGATCTTTGGGTTCAGTGTAAATTTTATTTAAGGGCTAGACAATGTACAAATCCAAGGGGATAATTTCACACATGATTTTGCTATCCTTATTTGGGTTTTATGCATTTTGTTACATTATAGGCATATTACCGCTAGTAAAAATCATTTATTAATCCCTTTTAATTAATTTTTGAAATATAGTCAAAGTTAGTTGGGCTAGTTTTACCACTTTGAGTTGCTAAACAGATTGTGATATGTTTGCCTTATGTGGTCTAAGGAGTGAAAAGATTTGTCTGAAAATCTTAATCAAATTCTTAGATTGATATTTGAGACATAATTTGTTGGAAATGGAGATAATAGAATATTATTAGGGTGGAAGTATCATATTCTACTTACTATGATCTTGGTGAATCTGGGCTCTGTTCCCAGCTCCAGATAGAAATGCTAAATTATCTTGGTTAGATTTCTCATCCATCATATGCTTCAATTTCCCACTTGTCTTTTTTAATTCATTCTTGGTATTTTGCCAGAGTCAACTAGAAAATGTCTCATGTACTTTAAGCTTTGAGAGAAAAGACAGTGTGAAATGCCTCAATTATTCAAAATAAATCTAATCAATTTGTGATTATCTACTTTGTGATTTTTCTCCCAGAAATCTTTAATCCCATACATAGCAGCTTCATTGGCTACTTGGCACAAATCTGATCAGGGCAAATTCACTTCATTTCCAGCTAATATATATGTAGGTAATGCAGAATGTTTTTGATTAATCTGTGCCCAAACTGAGTTATGAAACATACTGACTCCAAAATCCAACATGCTTCTCAGGCCAAAAGAAATGCGTTTGAGAACATATTCCCAGTTTTTGATTATCCATTCCACTTCTTCCTTATATAAGCATGGGTAGTTTGTACATTGAGAATGGATTTTGGGGGCTCCTGGGTGGCTCAGTCAGTTGAGCATCTGACTCATGATCTTGGCTCAGGTCTTAATCTCACCATTGTGAGTTTGAGCCCCATGTTGAGTTCTGCGCTGAGCATGAAACCTACTTAAAAAAAGAATGGATTTTTAGGGTGCATCTGTGTTAATCTCAATACCATAGTCAATGAATTGTCCTTTGATTATAACAATGTAAAAAATTATAACAGAAAATTCATCTTTTATTTTTATATTAAGTCCTTCAGTCCCTCACAAAATGGGATGTGACAGTAACAGGAGTGATTTGCCCGTTTGAGCAAATTTTTCAAATTCATGCAGTTGGACCTTGAAAGACTCACAGTTTCTCTTTGACCTTTGACTGGGTCATATTCATGGGATTTTGTGTTTGAGGGACAAGTGAAAGCTTTACACTTTACCCCTGTCGAAATTCCTTGGACACAGTCTTGGTAGTGGAGTAAGTGGGTGCGATGAAGTTAGAACACTGTTCTGGAGAAGGTCACTGTTGTTCAAGATGGTCAGACATCTTTTCACAACTGGCTTAAATGGGAATTTATATTCTTTCTTTCATATGTTTTTTTTTTTTTCCACAGCTGTTGTGAACTTGGACAATTCTGTGGTTGATCTGGAGACCCTTCAAGCTCTCTATGAGAATGTGAGTAATAGAAGGAATTTTATGTGTGAGTATATAATACACAATACTTGCCAATATGTACATCTAGACTCATTGTCTTAATGTCCTTTAAGAAAAATTGATCTGGGTGCACTGAAGTTACTTAAGAATAAGTTTGTTAAAATACTCTCTAGGAAACCTGCTGGACAAGTGTGTGGTCTCATAATTTCAAAGGATGTGGTTCAAAGCTTGCTCTATGTGAGGTCATTCACAATCCCTCTTTTGAAATATAATAGTCAATACTTATGTAGAGGTTAATTTGAGCTGAGCATTGTTCTGTGTACTAACTCAGTTAATTTCCACGTGAAAACTCTAGATAGGTTCAATTATTATCCCCATTTTACATTTGAGGAAGTTTAGGCATAGCAAGGTCAGATGACTTGTTCAGAAATCACAGTTCACAGTCATATTAGTTCAAATAGTAACAGGCTAGATTTTTTAATAGCCACGTACAGTAGAGGAACTTAAAGAATCCATTATGAATAATAGGTAAGCGTGTATAACATATACAAATAGAATTTATGATAATTCCTGGTTAACTTCCATTAAAATACAAGTCGAAAGAGGGAGAAATATTTGTTTTATCCGTGGCAATATCCCCAGCATCTAAGGTTAAGGATTATTGGACACATAGGAAGTATTTAGTAAATGTTAAATAAATGTCTGTATGAATTAATGAATGGAATCTCCAGACAGGGTTTATTCCAAAACCTCTTTTGGGCCATGATGTGGTTTTCAGATACAGTTTGCCTGTTCAAACTGATTGATACCCACTGGAAATAATGATCTGTATTGAATATCTATTTGTGCTGTTTTAATTTTTTTAGTAGCAAGAGGATTTCTTGTGCAAAATAATTAATAATAATTAATAACTAATAATTAATATAATTATTAAAATATATAAAATTATATTATTATAATTTATATTTATATAAATATAATATAATAATAATTAATAATTAATAACTAATAATAATTAATGATTATTTCCAGCAGGGTCTGGTAGCCCAGTCATAATTTACTGTAACCTGCTATATGTAAAGAGTATGGTTGACACTTTGAAAAGGGTAAATGAGGGTTTAAAATGTTCATATTTCAAGAATTTTTGGGTCATGAAGTAGAAAATACTGGAGACGGACCTATTTTTATACAAGGGTTTTCAGTTTTCTAAGGATAAATGCTGAGGCAAAAATTTGTGCTTTTTCTGAGTAATACACAACAGCAGTAGATAAAGACTTCCTCATTTAGCGAATGAATATGCCAAATAGCAAAGCAAGGAACTCCCTCTTAATTAAGAAACAATTGAAATAATTCCCTATTCATGCAAGATGCTTTTATTCAACTGCCTTCTTTATTTTTATTCAAATGCGTCCTAAAATTTCCTGAATTTTTAGAAATAGTAATAGTTTAATGTCTATTATACACCAAGCATTATTCCAAGTCCCTTATGTGTATTGATTGATTTAATCCTCTAAGTGCCTTAGCCTATGATTTATGAAGAAGAAATACTATTGCTATCTAACCCGTTTTAGAAAAATGAGACAGAGAGGTTCTTACAACTTAGAGTTGTCTTGGTCACCTCCCTTCAGGACTGTGCTCTAAGCAAAAAATTTCCTGACTCATGGTGATAACTGAACAGAGCCTTCAAAAGGACCTGAGATAGCAGTGTTTGGTGGAAAAGAACATGGGATTAAAAAGTCATAAGAACTCTGTTCAGGTTCCAGCACCACAGTTAAACAGATATATGTCTTCATTCTTCAGTTTCCATATTCTCATTTATAAATGGGGTTTCTAATAATTCATAGTAACATCAACTTTTTGTCACCATTAAATGGATGTAGAAAGAGTTTTCTAGACTACTCAATACTATTATGCTTTATTTTTTTTGTAAAGAAAAATAAGTGTGGGCATAGAACTATGATTTCAAATTACAGATGATTACATCTAAGATTGGTTTAAGATTAAGGGTAACGAAGGTTGTGTGCCATGTAAATTAAAGTAAAACTGGACCTTTTCCTCAAGGATCTCAAGGTTTTGCCAAGTGAAGCAGAATAAATACCTCTATGTTTACAAGCAACATGAATTAATAGAGAATACTTTTTAAAAGTTGTAAAACTCAGAATGATACTACTTTACTCACAATCATCATTTTAAAATTTGTTTTAGCTTTTGAAACAATCTCAAAGATACGATAAAGTTGCAGGTGTGGAAAAAAGAACTGGTTTTTTTTTTTTTGTCATTTGCAAATAAATTGCCAACCTTAGGCCCTATTATCCCTGAATACTTTGGTGCATATTACCTACAAATAAGCATACTTTTAACCATAATGCAACCATCAACATTAGGAAATTGGCATTGATATATTACTATCATCTAATCCTCAGATCCCAGTCAAGTTTTGCCAGTTGTTCCAATAATGTCCTTTATATTTAAGACATCTTTGAAATCTTGTCATGCTTTCTGTCATCCTTTCCTTGGGCACATGCCCCTTTTGTGTTTTATATTACCATTATGTGGGCATATGTCTTATCGTTCAACTGAACTATAAATTCCTTATTAGTAGGATTTTTATATTCCATGTTTAGCATAATGGTTTGTATATAACAATCATAATAATTACTAATTAAAGAGTGACCTGTTTTTGTTCTTGGTATGGTTTTATAATTGAGGGAGGTGAAAATTTTTATATCACCGTATTTCAAATGTTGTACTTTTTTCAAAGATCAGTGTAAATGTGATGATTTCAGAAATATTTCTTCAAAGATTCAGAATTACTATGTAAATATTTAACCATTACTATTCCAGAAATATTTCATTAATTATGTGTGATTTTTCAAATAATAGTTTGAATTAAAATAGGAACATTCTGTTGTAGGGCAAACTGAGCATGTTTGTTTCCTTCATGTTGATGTAATTTTGGAGATTATTGCCTCAAGAGCCCCTGGTGGCTAGAGAAATCTTGCCTTTTCTTAGATTACCTTGAATATTTTGAGTGTCCCTCCAGTGGACTGACGAGAAGCTTGGGCTTTCTTTTCTTAGTTGATACTAAATAGTATGTACTTCGGTGAACCCAAGATGAACCCAACACCATAGAACCAGTTATAGTTTATTTTTTAGTGCACAGTGCAGATAATTTTTTCTATGTTTTTCAGTTGCTAATAGCCTGTATGTTTACATATGACTGATAAAAATAAGGCAGCATGCTTTATGAATGCACATCTCTGGTGTACCTTGGTGGGGGTCCTTCCTACTTCCTACAGACTCTCCTCAAATTTTACAACAGTATCATAGCTAGATTAAAATATGCCATAGTTTCATTCAGCATGACATAATATAAACATGCTTTTAATACTCTGTCCCTCCTCCCCTACTCCAATCACACAAGGGCATACCCAGAAGAAGTTGTAGTTCTAACTGCATGAAACCAATGAGTTTGCTATTCCATAGGGGACTGGGATTCTACCTATTTTCATCTACAGTATATTCATTAGGGGCAGCCCAGCACCCCATGTAACTCAAATAGAAGTTTTATATCTTCTAGATGCTATTTAATGGTGTTAAATGAATGAATGAATGAATGAATGAATGAACTGTTTGAAACAGAAGCTCAGCACAGTAAAATACTCAGTTTATTTATCACTCCAGCTCCCTTCCCTTGCACACTCTCAGCTTCCTAATTCACCTATACGTGGAGATTAAGCCATCTGATTAATATGCACGAATTTTTCTTCATTTCTCACTCCCATCTTCTCTTTATCTAAACCAATTCTAGGAATACCTTTGTGTCCTCTTATGTTCCAACCAGTGAGCCGTTCTCATTTTGCACTTGTTTCCTCCCCCAGCTCTCCTTTGTCAAAGCATGCTCAGATGTCCCTCAGATTTAAAAGAAAGATAAATAAATAATTTCCTCTATTTATTTACTCATTAAATATTCATTATTTATTTCATTAAAAATATTTACAGAATGCTAACTAAATGTCAAGCACTGGTGCTACGACCAGTGCTCAGTAGTAATGGCTTCCGTGCTTTGATTCCTCCAGTTTTCATGATGATGCCTTCCTCTGGTTCACGTACACACACACTCAGAAATAGAGAGAAGGAAAGAGAGCAGTGTACCCACAGATGGGCTCTGAAAACATGTAATCAGCAGGGAAAGCATCTCTGAGGAAGGGACACTTGGAGTGAAAGTAGGAGTCACCAAAAAAGGAAATGAAAGTGTTCTAAGCAGAGAGAACAGTGTGTGCCAAGATTTGGGAACATGAAAGAGCAGTTAGCCCACTGGGGAGAAGAAAGTATGTGTGAGTAAATAGCTCGGGAAGGAGTGGGCAGGAGGAGAGATGTGGGAGCAGGCAGTGGCTAGGTTTAGCTGGGGATTTTAGGACATTTTAAGAGAATTGTGGAATTAAAAATTTTTCCCTTTAATTCTGTCAATTTTGCATCCTGTATTTGGAGGCTTTCTTATTAGACCCATATGCACTTAGATGTATCTTTCTATTGAAGGTTGCATTTATCATTATGAAATTCTTTCCTCTGGTAATACTTGGTCTTGAAGTTTATTTTAACTGATACTTAAAGGGCTCTTCTACCATTCTGATACTTACTGTTTGCATGGGTTTTCTTGTTCTATCCATGTACTTACAACTTACCTTTGTCTTTATGTTAGAATCGCTTATGTTAGAATGTCTTGTAGGTAGTATATATTTTGGTCTTGCTTTTTTATCTACTCTGATAGTCTTTTCCTTCTTGGAACATTTACATTGTTAACATTTAATGTAATTATTGTTATGGTTGGATTTAGGTCTGTAATTTTTTGTTTGTTCCTCGGCTGTTGTCCTCTGTCCTATATGTATGTATGCATATATATATTTAACTTGTTGCTCTAGGAATTACAATATACATTCCTAACCTTTGACACTCTGTTTACCCGGAGTTAACATTATAAAATGTAGAAACCTCGATGATACCATATAGGGCTATTTATTGTCCCTCCTACATATTTAGTGTTTTAGTTGTCATATGAGTAATGCTTACGGGATATGTACAACTCCATGAGACACTGGCGTAATTTTTGTTTTAAATGGTAATATGTATTTAAGGAACTTAAATATAGTCTTTCATATTTACTCACATTTTCGACATTTCTGAGACTCTCCCTTTGTTTTTTTGGTTTTTTTTTTGGTGGTAAGAACATTTAACATGAGTCCTCACCTTTTAACAGATTGTTAGGTGTACAACATATTATTGTTATCTATAGAAACAATGTTGTACAGCACATTTCTAGAATTTTTTTCATCTTGCATAAATGAAATTTTATGTATGTTGATTAGGAACTTCCTGTTTTCCACCGCCCTCAGCCCCTGGTAACCACCATTCTGTTATTTTCTTCTTTGATACCTCATGTAATTGGTGTCCTATAGTATTTGTTGTTCGATGTCAGCCTTATTTAACTTAACATCATACCATCAAGGTCCATCCATGTTGTCACATATTGTAGGATTTCCTGCATTGTTAAAGGCTGAATATTTTCCACTGTATATATGTATATATCATATTTCTTTAAATCTATTCTTCCATCAGTGGACATTTGTTTTTATATCTTGGCTATTGTGAATAGTACTACAATGAACATAGGAGTGCACCATCTCTTTTGAGAACCTAATTTCAATTCTTTTAGATTCCTGGATTATATGGTAGTTCTATTTTTAAGTTTTTGAGGGCCTACCATACTGCTTTCCATAGCAGCCATACAATTTTGCATCCCAACTGACAGTATACAATAGTTTCAGTTTCTCCACATCCTCATTAACACTTACTGTCCTTGTGTTTTGTTTTGTTTTTTGTTTGTTTGTTTTGGTAATAGCCATCCTAACAGGTGTGAGATAATACCTCATTGTCGTTTTGATTTGCATTTTCCTGATGACTGGTGATATTGTGCATCTTTTCATATACCCGTTGGCTATTTGTATGTCTCATTGGGAAAGATGTCTATTCAAGTCTTTAGCCTTTTTTTTAGCTTGAGCATGAGAGAGTGAGAGAGTGAGTGCAAGCAGGGGGAGAGGGAGAGAGAGAATCTTAAGCAGAGATCATGAGCCAAAATCAAGAGTCAGACGCTTAACCGACTGAGCCACCCAGGTGCCCCAGCCTATTTTTTAATCGTGTTATTCGGTTTTTTTGCTATTGAGTTATTGGAGTTCCTTATATATTTTGAAAATTAATCCTATATCAGATACATGGTTTGCCAATATTGTAGTCCCACTTGTTTGTTTTTGCTTTTGTTGGCTGTGCTTTTGGTGTCATATCCTCAGTATCCTTGCCAAGACCAATGTCATGAATCTTTTCCCTATGGGTTCTAGGAGTTTTATAGTTTCCAGTCTTACATTTAAGTCTCTGGCTCATTTTGAGTTGATTTTTGTATATGGTATAAGAGTCCAATTTCATTCTTTTGCATGTTCTGACACCATTTGCTGAAGAGTTGTTTTTCTCTATTGTGTATTCTTGGCACCCCGGTTGAAGGTTAATTGACTGTATATTTATAGATTTATTTCTGTGCTCTCTGTTCCATTGCTCTATATATGTCTTTATGCCAGTATCATATTGTTTTAATTACAGCAACTTTGTAATATAATTTGAAATTAGGAAGTGTGATGCCTCTAGATTGGTTCTTCTTTTTCAAAATTGTTTTATCTGATTGGGGCCTTTTATTGTTCCAAATGAATTTTAGATTTGTTTAGATTTATTTTTGTTAAAAAAAAAAGCAGTTGAGATTTTTCATTGAATCTGTAGATGGCTTTGGGCAGAATTAACATCTCAACAATATTTAGTCTTCTAATCCATGAATATAGAATATGTCATCCTTACTTTCTTTCATCAATGCTTTGTAGTTTTCAGTGTTTAAGTCTTTCATTTCCTTAATTAAATTTATGCCTAAATATTTTATTCTTTTTGATGTTATTATAGATAGGATTATTTTCTTAATTTCCTTTTCAGATAGTTCATAATTAGTGTAGAGAAACACAACTGATGTTTTTGCATGTTGATTTCGTGTCCTTTGGATGTTTGGTAGATGGGGCGCCTGGGTGGCTCAGTCAGTTAAGCATCCGACTCTTGATTTCAGCTTAGGTCATGATCTCAGGGTTGTGAGATCAAACCCTGCGTTGAGCTCTATGCTCAGCAGGGAGTCTGCTTGAGATTCTCTCTCTCTAAAAATAAATATATAAATCTTTAAAAATAAATAAATAAATGTTTGGTGGAATTTGCCAGTGAAGCCATCTGGTCCTGGGCTTTTATTTGTTGGGAGATTTTTGATTACCGATTCGTTCTCCTTAGTTATTATAGGTCTGCTCAGACTTTCTTTTTCTTTTTGATTCAGCCTTAGTTGGTTGTATATTCCTAGGAACTTATTTGTTTTTTCCTAGGTTATCCATTTTGTTGGCTTACAATTTTTCTTAGTAGTCTCATGATCCTTTTTATTTTTGTGGCATCTGTTGTGGTGTCTTCTTTTTAATTTCTGGTTGTATTTATTTGAGTCTTCTCTTTTTTTCTTGGTTATTCTGGCTAAAGGTTTGTTAATTTGGTTATTTTTTAAAAAAATCTCTTAGTTTCACTGATTTTCTTTTCTATTGTTTCTGTATTCTCTATTTTATTTCTGCTCTAATTTTTATTATTTCTCTTTTTCTTCTAACTTTGGATGTGGTTTGTTCTTTTGTAGTTTGTTCCTTGAGGTGTAAAGTTAGGTTGCTTATTTCTTCTTTTTTTTTAGTGTCTGAAATTTTTTTTTTCTCTTTGGGGCATTCTTTTTATTATTATTATTATTATGTAGTATTCAGCAATTCATTAGTTGCGTATAACACCCAGTGCTCATCACAAGATGGAAGCTGGTGTTTTGAGAAGCTGCTGGAAAAGTTGGGATGCTGTATGTATGGTCTAACTCCTTCACTCCTCAGAGAGGTGCTGGGAGGTAGAATTTATTGCCTGCTTGTTCTTTGGTGAGCCAGGGGAAGTAGTTGTGGCAAGGACCTGCATGCTTTTCAAACTACTACTTGTTCCATGAACCCCCCATGGGACTAGTGAATGCTGCTGCCTGAGACAGGTGAGTTAGAAGTCAATCTCTTTGGTAATAGCCAGAAAAGTTGCGATGCTAGATGTCTAGTCCTAGAAGTAAAGTCTAGTCCTTTACTTCTTAGTGAGAGCTGGGAGCTGGAGTTTGCTGCTCATTCTCTGCACCCTGGGCCAGAGGAGGACTTACGGCAAGTGCCTGTACTCTCATTCAAACTGTTGCTATGTTCTCTGTAGCCCCCATAGGTACCAGTGAATGTTAGATTCTGTCACTTCTCAGAGACAAGTGAGTTAGAAGCTAGACCCTTGGGTAGTAACCAGAAAAAAAAAACAAAACGATTATTCTCTGTGCAGTCCAAAATCCTTACTCCTCAGGGAGAAGATGGATGATGGGGGTTGTCTCCCATTTGTATGGCACTGTGCCAGTGGTGGAGATTATGACAAGAGTGTGTCTCAACTTTTCCTATCAGTTTCAATATGGCTTGCTTAATACTTGCCCAGGGTGCAGGAGTCTCTTATCTAGTTTCTGGATTTCTCACAAAGTGAATTGATAAATGTGTCATTATTGTTGTGGTTTTTGTTGAATCTGTGTCCATGTGGGGAAGAAGAGTCCACAGCCTCTCATTTGAGCATCTTGCTAACATCACTCCCTCGTCCTTTGTTCTTAAAGATCAGGTTTCCCTCTAGTATAATTTCCCTTCAGCCTGAGGAATTGTGTTTAATATTCTTTGGGTGAAGATCTTTCCATAGTGAGTTCTTATTTTCTTTTATCTTAGAATGTCTTTATTGACTTTCATTTCTGAATGACATTTTCATTGGATATAGAAATCTGAGTTGACAATTTCTTTCTTTGTGCCTATTAAACATACTCTGTTTACCCCTGGCCTCTACTCTTTCTCATGGTAACATTAAGACATGTCTAGGTATTGTTTTCTTTCTATTTATTGTGATTGAGTTTGATGAACATCTTGATTCTGTACATTTGTGTTTCATCACATTTGGAAAATTTTCTACCTTCCATCATTCAACTCTCAAATATTCTTTCTATCCTATTCTCAATCCTTTCCTTTGAATTTCCAATTACACATATTTTAGACCTTTGGATATTTTCACAATGGTCCCTGCAACTCTGTTCATTTGTTTTCCAATATTCTCTTCTCTCTGTTCATTATATTGGATGCTTTCACTGACTTTTTCCTCTGTCATCTTTATTTCTTTTTTTTTAAATTTTATTTATTTATTTGACAGAAAGAGACACAGCGAAAGAGGGAACCCAAGCAGGGGGAGTGGGAGAGGGAGAAGCAGGCTTCCTGCCGAGCAGGGAGCCCAATGCGGGGCTCAATCCCAGGACCCTGGGATCACGACCTGAGCTGAAGGCAGATGCTTAACCGACTGAGCCACCCAGGTGCCCCTGTCAATTTTATTTCAACCCATTCAATAAAAAAGTTTTATTTTCAATAGTGCAATTTTCTTTTTTAGAATTTTCATTTGGTTATTTTTTTAATAAGTAAAGTTCTATTTTATGTGATTATTTTTGACATTCCTTATCTTTTTACTCATTTTTAATATTTTTTTTATGTAATGGAACATAGTTATAACAGTTGATTTAAAATCTTGTCTGATAACTTGAACATATGAATCACTGGTGTTGGCATCTGCAGGTTTTATTTTCCTTTTTTAGGTGGTCATATTTTCCTGATTTTTTTATATATAGAAAATTTTGTATTGTATCTTGGACAACATAATGTAGTTTTTATATGTGTAATTGTACTTAATTATTTTCTTTTCTGAACAAAACTTAATATTTAAATGAATTTAGTACTCTACTGTACAATTTGATTTTTGTTCAAAAAGAAATTTATTCATTTTTGGAAGCATGTGTTCCCCCGTATTGTGTTTTCTAAACTAGATTAAGGGAAATACTATTGTTCTTTTAGGTCGTGATGAAAAAAGTGTTGCATAATCAAATAAGTTGAGGGAATCATTAACTTAAAGTTAAAAATAAAACTGTATAGTCATATGCCTAATTAAATGGTAGTCTTCAGATGGGGAGGCATTTTTAATTGAATCCTTCCTTCAATCAAATTTGTTTTGTTTTGTTTTTCTTTCAAGACCTTCAATCAAATTATTAACGTAGAACAATTTAGTATTTTGTAGTTTGGGAAATGTTACCATAATGCAGTTGAACAGTAAACCCAGACCTTCAGAAATATGTCTATTATGTAATTCCAAGGAAGTATCTATTATGTAGTTATAACTTAATATTGTTACTGTCTTACTTATTAAAAAATAATTGAATATGTAGCCATTTTATGTGTTTTTTTCCACTTACAGTTCTTACTATAGGAATTATTCCATGAAAATGTCATTTTAGAATTTTAGGATACTTATAATAATTGGATATAAATAGTTATTATAAGAAGTCAGTATAATTATTTTAAAGACCTCAAATGTAGGGTTTTCTAGAATAGATGCATGTATAATGTTTAAACTATTTTGTGCTATGGAGAAAAAAAAATCAATTTGAGGAGAATGGCGATTGCTCAGGCTGGTGGGTACAATTTAAAATATTGTTATCTAAAGATGACATTTTAAGTAGGAATTGCAGATGAGGAAGAAAAGCCATGTGGATGTCCTGGCGATGGTGTCAGCCTAAGGTGTGAAGAGGTCTGATGTATTCAAGGAACAGCGGATGGCTCAAATGAAATGGGAGGGGAGTATAGTCAGAGATAATCAAGGATGTATTGAGGGGACCAGCTCCTCTAGGGCGCTATAGGCCTTTGTAAGATTTTGACTTTTACTCTGAGCAAAATGGGAATTTAATACACACAGAGTTTTAATCAGAGGACTCACATTTTAGAAGGAAACTTTTGACTACTGAAGAATAGATTATGGGGAGCCAAGATGAAATGTCAGAGACTGTTAGGAGGTAAGAGACTATAATGACTTGGACCATAGTAGAAATAGTGGAGCTGATGAGGAGTGGTCAGATTCTGGAAATATTTTGAAGAATAAGTCAACAGAATTTGCTGATGATTTGGATACAGACTATGAGAAAGAGGAATCAAGGGGGATCTCAAGAAATTTGGCCCGGGCAATAGAAACAGTAGGGTTGCCATTAACTGATATGTGGAAGTGCTTTGGCTAAGGATAGGGAAATAAGAATTCTATCGTGGTCCTGTTAGGTTTGAGTTGTCTAGTCATTCATACAAAGGGATATGTGGATATCCTGTCCAGCAGTCTCAAGCCAGAAAGCAGGTGTGGAATGGTCTATCAGTCTGGGTCCACTCAATGAATAGAAACCATGGAGTAATGTATATGGAAGTTTATTATAATGAATGATTAACCTGTGATAGGAGAACACAAGGATGTAAAGAGAACTCTAAGTGGTACCCTAGAATCGAGGGAGAGTACCCAAGGAAGGAAAAACTTGAAAGGGGAGCTCTCTCACTAAGGCTGGGGTGCAATCTCCCTGGAGAAGGTATGGCTGCAGCCCACTGGTTTGCCTGGGTCATAGCTGGTCCCCAGTCTCTGGGTGAGCAGGAAACAAATTTCTGTGTGGCAGGTGAGCCATAGCTGGTCAGCAGATGTGCAGAAGTCAGGATGCTGCCGAGGGCATGAAGTCCAGTGTGTACAATGTCCGTGTTGAGAGAGCCCAGGAAACAAATCTCAGGTCACAGGTGAGCCATGGCTAGTGCATGTGCATATAGAGCATGGTATCCACATCAGGCATGAAGAGGTCAACAGGCCTAGGTGGCATGAGGTTCAGCACAATGGTGTGAGGCTGCAATTTGGGCGGAGGATCCCCAGGTGTCCTCACACACCTATACTGCTGATTACCTGTGCAGCAGGAGGAAGAAAAGGCAAAGGCCTGTATACTAGAATCAGGAAGAGGAGCCCCCTTCCTCCTGCAGTATCCCTCCAGTGCTTCCTACCCGCAAAGGTTAACATTGTGCTCACTGCATGTGACCTGAGCCTTGCTCATATGAAGGTATCTCCAGAAGGAAAAAGTGATATGTTCATGCTTGTACTTGGCTTGAGTTCTCCTTGGAAATCTTTCAGACTTTATTGTGTTAATAACCTAATTATTAATCTCAGATCCGAAACAGTGTTTGAAAAGGTGTTTGGATAGAGTTTTAATTTTTCCTTACTAGTTTCATAGTGATGTTTGAGGGGACATTTAAATTTTATGTATAAAAAATAATGTTTAAACTCATGTTTTGTTATTAAATATGAGGAATAATCTTATTTACCATTCCACTACTTATCCTAGAGGACAAAAAACAGAGCGAACCTGAATCCTCTCCCATAAATACATGCTTTCTTTTTGCCAGATGCTTAAATGTCATCAGACTGTTTTAAAGTAGTTCTATTTGATCTCTGTGAAACAGATGGAAGTATTTGTTATACAAACCTTATTTAGAATGTAATCTTTTTTTCTCCCCTCATTGCATATGTTTGGCAGTCAGCTTTCTTTTCTAGATGTGAATGAATTTTGGGCAGTCTCCAAATCTAAACACACCCTAATTTCAAAAACCTCAATCCTGAGGGCCCAATTCCTGTTTACTGAGGAATTAAAACCTAGTGAAACCACACAGTTACTAAATACAGTACATCCTACTGAGTTTTTTAAAACAAAAGTCTTTATAGTTTATTTGGGGTTAGTGACTGTCATTGAGTTCAGAGAGTAAAGGCCCTTCATAAGCAGTATATAATATTTACAGTTGGTTAAAAATATCTGTTGCTCCCAGTTCTTAACATATCCTCCTTATGTGGCTAGGTGAGTTTGCAAGTTAGGTGGAAAGTGATGGACTGTGGAAAGCGGGTGGAGGAGTAGTTAAGGTGGAGTCCTTATTTTTTCTTTAGCGTTTTGAATGATTAACATCAAGCCAAAAATGTGTCTGTAAGAATGTCCCTGTGTAACTATCAATTGAATTGTTTTTTTCCAGATAATGGTTCAATTTTTCCTTTATTTCATATTCAAGAAATGTTACTGTTAAATATTAAAGTCAAGCCAAACCCTGAAGTGAATCCTATTAGAAGTTCAGGTGAAGAAAAAATATAAAAAATATAGGAAAAGCAAAAAAATCCCACACCACTTTGTAATTAAACAGCTCTAATCCAATTAGAAGGAGAAAAAAAAAAAGCAAGTAGGGTAGAAAGAATTAGAGGTTTAACTTTACACTTCTCAGGATTGGATTTCACAGGCATGCTTTATAGTTTTAGTAATCTTTACTTAGGGTAGTATTGACATACCATAAACTTTAATCTGGAAGAAGGATATAGCACATGTCACAGGATATAGCATCCTCAAAAGTGTATATATACCGTATTACATTAATGAAAATGAATTGGATTAACCATCTGTGTTCCCATAACTTCCTAGAGGTATTTAACTGATTCATGTTTTAAGCAACATTTAATCATTAGTTTCTTCAAACAAATGTGAGAGGAGTATTGGCTTTCTTCACATAGCTATTTTAAAACCATACTCTCATATTTCATTGTTTTATTGAGTTGGTTCATGGAATTCCTGCAAGTATGCTCATTTTCAAGTAAAAATGTGCTTAAGGTGAATTTCAGAATTAAAAAGGGAAAGCTTTAGATCTTGAATCACTTACAGATTGACTCTGTAGACTTAATAAAAACCAGAAATTGCATTTCTTTCTTGTTCATCTAAGATGTGATAATGCCTGCCAAATCATAACATTATTGACTAACTTCTTGATAGCTGTGTTTCTTTTGATGAAGTAACTTTACTCCAGTGAATTCCTTTGGAAAATGAGAGTTAAAATGATTAACACTACTGCATTGGAAAGAAATGATATGGGATTGTTCATATACATTTTCACTTTATTTTAATATGAGATTTTAATTTAATTGGTGATATTAAAATGTTGACTTATTGGAGAACACTTAATATTTTCATGTTCACTATTGGCTTGTAGAGTTTATGGCTATTTACTATTTGCAGGTAAGTTCTCTGAGTACTTCTCTTCCACTTCACCTTCTTGCAGCAAGCGCCCAGCTGCTTGCCCTCCAGTCACCTGGCCTGTCCATTTTTCAGAGCCTCCTGGTCCTTCCACTAGAACAGAATGGACAAAACTCTTCTTTCGGACAGCAGCTTCCTACTGCCATCTCCTCCTAGTGAACATTTCCGAATCTTCAATTCTTATTCCTTCCTTCCTTAGGCAGTCTCCCCTGTTATAGACTTAGAGCAACACATACGTCCTCTGTGGAGCACTTGGCCTATTCCACACCCATACACTGATTATCTTTACTCTCATACTCTCTGATATAATGAAAATTCTGTGTCTTTTTCTCCCCCTTAGTATTGCATTGTCTTCACACACAGTAAGCGCTACAAAAAATTTATTTTTTTTTGTAAATAACTGCAAATGTGAATTATAACACTAGCCTTGACAATTTTTCTTAAATAGATTACAATTGAACAACATGGGTTTGAACTGCATGGGTCCACTTCTGCGTAGAACTTTTTTCAATAAATCCATTGAAAAATGTTTTGAAGACTTGCAACAATTTGAAAAAAACTTGAGATGAACTGTGTGGCCTAGAAATACTGAAAAAAAAAAGAAAAATTGAGATAAAAAGAATACTGTATATACAATACATATAACATATAAAATATGAATTAATTGACTTTATGTTGGGGGTGAGTCTTCCTGTCAAATAAGTAATTAGGTTTTGGGGGATTTAAAGGTGAATTTTTGACTGCATGGGAAGTTGGCCCCCCAAACCCTTGTTGTTCAAGGGTCAACTGTATCTAAAAAT
Organism: Callorhinus ursinus; assembly: GCF_003265705.2. NCBI lineage: Eukaryota > Metazoa > Chordata > Mammalia > Carnivora > Otariidae > Callorhinus > Callorhinus ursinus. The sequence goes on along the minus strand of NW_027397075.1, from coordinate 25,279,638 downwards.
GTTAAGATTTTGATCATTATTTTAATGATGGCATGTATATCAAGGAAGAAACAGTAACTGTGATCAGATATTCCATAATGTTAATTTGAGGTTCAGCTTTTACTTTTACAATGGTAGCACTCTTGCTTTCTTGTAAATTGTGATAGAAAGCCAAATACCTAATGGTGCGTTACGGAATCTGCTACCACAAGTAAAATGTAGTTGCTGAGCTGCTTGGATTGCTGCCTCGCACATTTCCCCAGTGCTCACCTGTTTTCACATCAAGATCATCATCTTCCTTGTACATCAATGAAGGAGACAGAAAGAGAGAACTCTGGACCTCCTTCCTGTTTCTGACCTTTTTTCCCCCACCCACCCACTCATCTTGTTTTAAATGACTAGGCCCACTGCAGAAACTAGTCCCTTGAAACTTACCAGGTCACTTCAGAGAGCAGTATTTGCTTTCCAGGTTAACAGTGTTAACACTTACCCTTTCCTTTTTGAGTCTCTTTCCTAAGCTAGTTGCCTATCCTGACTGGGTACCTGTTAGACTCCACCATTAAGTTTCCATCCTACCCATCTAATGCTTCTTTATTTTAACAAATATTTATAATGTTTCTTTTACCAATATGGAAAGAAATTGATGGATAATACAATCTATCTACATATAGAACTTAAATCATCTAATGTATGCACTGGAATATAGAATAGAAGTAACAAAGTGATCCACAATAGTATTGATCCATTTAATTAGGTTAATGCTCGAAAATGATTGAGCTAGAAGATATTATGAAGTAGACAGAAATTTGTCCTTTTATTTATAATACCTTAAATATAGCAGCTAAAAATGGCTTTATCACAACTTATAGGATTTTATAAAATGGTAAACACTCGGTAAAGTTGAAGTATATTTTTTTCTTAGATATGCCTTGTGGCTCCATTTCTGAAAAATTCCATGTATAATAATGTGTATATTATAGTCTTGAATATTTAAATATTTAAATAATTTATATAAAATAATAGTGTTTATTAATACCCTGAAAAATACTTTATGCTTACATGTTTTGTTTTCCACCTTACGTTTTTGTACATGGTACATTTATAGGAAATGCATTGGGTACCTAGTACCCTGGCCCCCGCAAGAAGAATATTCTTTTGTGGGGCAGATAAAATATGCATAAAAATTTAACTATCATATAAGAATTCATATGTGATGAAATAATAGTTTAACATAAAATATAGTGCACTTTAAGTCCCTCCCCTTAAAAAGGGGAGCAGATCATAAAGGTTGTGATATTTGGGGGAGGGGAGATGTGGTATCCACGTGTAGTTGGGAGCACAAACAAAGCTTATATGGAAAAAATAGGGGAAGGATTGTTGTATTATATATGCCAGATTTCAGACTTCCCTGAGGAGTTTTGATTCAGCTACTGACCTATTATAAATCACAAGCCTGTCTTCAGTAGGCACTGACCTGAAACTATGAATTATCCAAGTTTTCTACTACTTGCAAAGAGAGGAGGAGAGAAGAAAAAGGTTATGCTATTATTGCTGTCCTCAAATTCCTTATAAAAGTAGATGGAGAATAAATCCTTAAGCGTTAGAGGAATGACTTGTTTGTTGGCTTAACACTAGCATTGATTCCCTGCTATTTTTTCTTGTGTTTTAGTTCTAAGTGTAAACCTTGTTTGATAATGGACACACTTGTTTGCAGATTCTCCTTTTATTACAACTTCTTTTGTCCCTCTGGAGGTCTCCCCTCAGAACATGAATTGCATAGCCTTGTGTGTGGTGTCAAATTGTTTACAAGGACCCTATCTATTACAGGAACCCTGTCTATCCACCAGCCATTGTTTTTTATATAAATCCTATTCCATGATCTGCCTCTTGTTTCTCTCTTTGAGAACATTAACAAACCTCTTAGCTTGGTAGGGTAGAGAAAGTATTTTTTGCACATTCGCTCTTTAATAACTATTTAGCTCTCCCAAGGGGACAGTCTCTTCTGATACCCATATACTAAGTATTTCCCAGTATTTTTCCATGATGGTAGGCAGGCATTAGAAAAATGGTGCAGTTGGCTAGGAACATGATACACTTTTCCATCCTAATGCCATAAATGTTCACTATACCTGCTTTAAATCCCTTTATTCTACTGATGTTACAGGAATATACTTATGAGTAGGAGTATTATAGTTTATGTAGAAGACTTTCAGGTTTGGCCTGTGTTTGGTCATATAAAGTAGAAAGCTTTCAGTGGTAGCACACATTGATTGTTTTAAGTGCCTGCAAAGAGCCTTGGTTAATACTAAAGCTGGGTCATGACTTGAAATTATGCATGACAGGAATAACATTTGATGGTTTTGACGTATTAGCTTCAGAGGGTCATCAGCTTTCCCTCCTTGTTGCCCATGATTGCAACAACTAAAATTTAACTGGGCAATAAATTTATTAAGAGAATAATCAACTCTTTTAATAAAACTCTTATCATATTTCCCTTCACTAAACTTATTTAGGAAGTTGAATGATTCCAGATGGCATTTCTTGTGTATTTGGCTCAGAATTTCTTGTTTACTCACATATTTGCCAATATATGGTTAAGTGTTCAAGGTTTTCAGGTCTCTGAAGAGCCGTTCAGCCCTTAGACATACAACTTTAGATTGCTATGTGTATATGGCAACCATTTTGCAAATTGCCCTCAGCCCTTGGTATTTAAAGATATCCCAGTTGTTTATTATACCTGAGGAAGAAAGATCTGTGAGGCTGTAATATGTGTCTGTTGACTATAGAAAGTGTATCTCTTAAAAAGCTAATGTTCAAGATTAGAGAAAGTATGAGTCAACAAGTAGTATATAGATCACCCATAAACTGTTGAGTGTGTGTTATGCAAAAGTATATTTTAAGTGGTCATTTAATAATGCAGAAGCATTTCCCCTTACAATTCCCGAGAAGTCCTTAGTCCATTCCATAATTGAAGTAAAATGAGAAAACCTAACCATCAGATGGATGGTTGTTAGATCAGGTGGTTGATGCTAAGTATGAACCAGAATAATTAGAGGCTACAGTTCTGTGGAAAGAGCAGGATAGTTGCTAAAGAGGCAACTATTATTTACTGTTGAGGGACCTGGGATAATTGTCATAGTGGGGCGATAGTGTTTGGGGTTGTTCTTAAATGTTGGATGGCATTGTGCTTGAGAGAAGAGATGAGAGGTTGTTCCCAGCAGATGGAGCAGTTTGATCAAAAGCTTAGATGTGGAAAACTGTAATGTATTTGGGGTAAAGAATTCTGTGTTGCTGGAAAATTGTACAATAGGGGAATTAGAGCTAGAGTTGGGGCAGGTGTTAAAACTGACAGGCGTAGATGTGGTCAGATGCTCTGGGGAGGCAGTGAGATTGAAGAGGGAAACATTTGTTTCTGAGTCTTCAGAGATGAACTAAATAGGAAGTGTTGCCTAACTGGATGTGGGAGGGGAAGGATTGGAACTAGGTTTCCTTCTTGGGTATTTGAGAGGATGGTCATAAGCCAACATTAGGGTACCCAAAGGATGTACAGACTTGGGAATGTAAAGGAACAGTTCATCAGTGGGTCATGTTGAGTTTTTAAGATTTCATTTTGAAATAATTATAGTTTCAAAGGACATAGCAAAAAAATACATAGACGTCCTATATAGCCTTCACCTAGTTTTTCCCAATGTAACAACTTAAAATCATAGTACAGTGTTAAAACCTGGAAACTGACATTGATATGATCCATAGACATTTTTTGGATTTCACTGGTTTCATATGCACTCCTATATGTGCGTGTGTGTGCACGTGCTTGTGTGTGTGTGCACATGTATATGGACATAGTCCATGCAGTCTTATCACATGTTGGTTCATATAGCCATCACTATAATCAGGATGTAGAATTGTTCTACCTCTACAAAGATCCCTGACGCCATCCTTTGGAAGGCAGCTATGCTCACCACTATACCACCAACGCAACGCCATCCTTTCACTATCCATACTATCCATACCATCCAACTTCCCTTTTCCCATTCCTAACCCGTTTTCCATCTCTGTAATTTCATCATTTTGTGAATGCTATATAAATGGAAACATGTGGTATATAACCTTTTCACATTAAGTTTTTTCACTCATAATTCCCTTAAGATCCCTCCAAGTGTTGAGTGTATCAAAAGCTCATTTTTTTCCATTGCTGAGTAGTATTCCATGGTATGAATGTACCAATGTGTTTCCTTCTTTGAAGGATATTTAGGTTGTTTTGAGTTTTTGTCAATTACAAATAAAATTGTTATGAACATTCATGTACATTAAATTCTTTTGTGTGTAGACTTAAGTTTCTTTTCTTTGTAATAAATGCTCAGGAGAGCAATACGGTTTTGTATGTTAAATGTGTTTAGTTTTTTATGAAACTGCTAAACTATTTTACAGAATGGCTGTTCTGTTTTATATTCTCAGCAGCAATATATAAAAGAGCCAGTTTTGCTGCATCCTTGCTTGGTACAAGTCACTATTCATTCTAGCTGTTCTAGTAGATGTGTAGTGATATTTCATTGTGATTTTAATTTGCATTTTCCTAATGGACAATGATGTGGAACATCTTTTCATGTGTTTATTTTTCTTCTGTGTATTCTCTTTGGTGAAATATTTGTTTATGTCTTTTGCCCATTTTCTAGTTAGACTGTGATGCTCACTAACACCACCTTTAACCACTTCATTCTACCTCATTCCTGCTGGGTGGGGGATGGAAGTTCAGCTGTCATCTGGGCCCCCCAGACACCAGGATAGGAGGATGTTGGGTGGAAGCAGACTGCTGAATAGTATTGCCTCCCACTAAGTACCTTCACCTTATTGCTGACACATTGGGTGGAAGATCAGTTCTCCACTTGCAACACTGATTCCATGAAGGGTCAGTTTTTCCTTTGGTGTTTGGCTATGGTAGGACTGTTAAGAGAAAAGTATTCTATTTTGCTAGATCATGTTTCCTAGGAATAGGTTTTTCTAAAACCTATTTTTTAACCTGTGTCTGCTGGTGGTTCCAGGTTTCTGGCTTCTCTAACACCCCATCTGGGCTGAATGGATGGGAGAGAAAACCTAGGGAGCTCACACCATTCTTTGAGTTGTGAGGAGGCTGCCCACCTGGCCTGCCTTCCGTTTTTGAAACCCTTCCTCTGTTTGTTCGTGGAATTGGGATTTTTAGTTGCAAAAGGACTGTTATCAGTGTAATGACTTCATTTTGACCCTCATGTTGATTTTTTAAAAATCTGGGACCCCTCAGTAGGTAGCCTGGGGCTCAGTAGAGCTTTCTGAAGAAATAGAGGGCCACTGACATCAGGAGGTGATGGATGAGCCACTCTTTCTTTGGATCTTGGCGTCTGTACTTACTAGTTGAGACTTTAAAATAAAGACTCCACTTTCTCATCATAAAAATGGGGATGATGCTGTTGATGATGATGATGCCTATCTCTAGGGCCCTGTAAGGATTATATTGGATTATGCATGTAAAATACTTGGAAGATTTGCCTGACAAATATTAAGTACTCAATAAATATCAGCTCTTGTTTTATCTGCAGACAAAACTTCTGGCTCTGAAAAGGTCCTCCTTGGTCTAGTGAGAGTGATTTAAATAAGAATTAAAGCTAGTTTGCGGGGACTCAAAAAGCAAACAAAAGATGAGGAAAGAAGTCAGTATGCCTTAAGATACTGTGTTGGAAAAGTAGGGGAGGAGATAGAGGGTTGTGGAGGGATTCAGGGATGTGGTTGGTCAAGAGAGGAGTAAGTTTGAGATTTAGATAGGAAAAAAAGAAGACTTTTTTTTTTTCCAAATAAATTTGAACATGGACCTGGACTGAGGGGAAGGGGGTTAAAACAGAGGGAAAAATGGATAGGTAATTATATAGAAAGGGTAAGGATGCTGATGGTGCTGGACTAACAGCACACATAAAGGAAAGACAACTTTATTTCTTGGAGACTGGGCACACTCTTCCTTCTACCACCATCCAGTATAGACCAGATACCTGGCTGTTATCACTGATGTTACCAAATATCCTGACCTCTACTTCTCCAAAAGCTGTCACTGGAAGTATAACCCACTATTTTAGTTCCTGTTAGCTGTTGTTTCTATTGCAGAAAGGAGAGACGCTGAAGAAAAAACTGAGACTGAATGAGGAGATAGGATGATAGGAAGAAATGAGGGAATTTGGAGGAATTTATATATTTAAAAACTCCATTCATTCATTTATTATTATTTCATCAGATAATTATTAAATGTCTGCTTTATTGCAGGCATGTGCTGTCTTACAGTGATGAATAAAAATAGACATTATCCTTGTGCTTATGGAGCTTTCTTTTTTTTAAATTTTTTTATTGTTATGTTAATCACCATGCATCACATCATTAGTTTTTGATGTAGTGTTCCATGATTCATTGTTTGTGTATAACACCCAATGCTCCATGCATAACGTGCCCTCCTCAATACCCATCACCAGGCTAATCCATCCCCCCC
>NW_027397075.1:25267679-25273054 GCF_003265705.2 Callorhinus ursinus | reverse complement strand
TTTTTCAGAGTCCATTGTCTCTCACGGTTCGTCTCCCCCTCCAATATCCCCCCCTTCATTCTTCCCCTCCTGCTATCTTCTTTTTTTTTGTTTAACATATATTGTATTATTTGTTTCAGAGGTACAGATCTGTGATTCAACAGTCTTGCACAGTTCACAGCGCTCAACATAGCATATACCCTCCCCAATGTCTATCACCCAGCCACCCCATCCCTTCCACCCCCCACCACTCCAGCAACCCTCAGTTTGTTACCTGAGATTAAGAATTCCTCATAACAGTGAGGTCATATGATACATGTCTTTCTCTAATTGACTTATTTTGCTCAGCATAACACCATCCAGTTCCATCCACGTCATTGCAAATGGCAAGATCTCATTCCTTTTGATGGCTGCATAATATTCCATTGTATATATATATACCACCTCTTCTTTATCCATTCATCTGTCGATGGACATCTTGGCTCGTTCCACAGTTTGGCTATTGTGGACATTGCTGCTAGAAACATTGGGGGTGCACGTAGCCCTTCGGATCCCTACATTTGTATCTTTGGGGGTAAATACCCAGTAGTGCAATTGCTGGATCGTATGGTAGCTCTATTTTCAACTGTTTGAGGAACCTCCGTACTGTTTTCCAGAGTGGCTGCACCAGCTTGCGTTCCCACCAACAGTGTAGGAGGGTTCCCCTTTCTCCGCATCCCCGCCATCATCTGTCGTTTCCTGACTTGTTAATTTTAGCCATTCTGACTGGTGTGAGGTGGTATCTCGTTGAGGTTTTGATTTGGATTTCCCTGATGCCGAGCGATGTTGAGCACTTTTTCATGTGTCTATTGGCCATTTGGATGCCTTCTTTGGAAAAATGTCTATTCAGGTCTTCTACCCATTTCTTGACTGGATCATTTGTTCTTTGGGTGTTGAGTTTTTTTTTTTTTTAAGATTTTTATTTATTTCACAGAGTGAGAGACAGCAAGAACAGGAACACAAGCAGGGGGAGGGGGAGAGGGAGAGAGAGGCTTCCTGCCAAGCAGGGAGCCCAATGCGGGACTTGATCCCCGGACCCCAGGATCATGACCTGGGCAGAAGGCAGACGCATAATGACTGAGCCACCCAGGCACCCTGGGTGTTGAGTTTAAGAAGTTCTTTATAGATTTTGGATACTAGCTCTTTATCTGATATGTCATTTGCAAATATCTTCTCCCATTCTGTCTGTTGTCTTTTGGTTTTGTTGACTGTTTCTTTTGCTGTGCAACAGCTTTTTATCTTGATGAAGTCCCAATAGTTCATTTTTGCCCTTGCTTCCCTTGCCTTTGGTGATGTTTCCAGGAAGAAGTTGCTGTGGCTGAGGTCGAAGAGGTTGCTGCCTGTGTTCTCCTTGAGGATGTTGATGGACTCCTGTCTCACATTTAGGTCTTTCAACCATTTTGAGTCTATTTTTGTGTGTGGTGTAAGGCAATGGTCCAGTGTCATTCTTCTGCATGTGGCTGTCCAATTTTCCCAACACCATTTGTTGAAGAGACTGTCTTTTTTCCATTGGACATTCTTTCCTGCTTTGTCAAAGATATGTTGACCATAGATTGAGGGTCCATTTCTGGGCTCTCTATTCTGTTCCATTGATCTATGTGTCTGTGTTTGTGCCAGTACCATGCTGTCTTGGTGATGACAGCTTTGTAATAGAGCTGGAAGTCTGGAGCTGTGATGCCGCCAGCTTTGCTTTTCTTTTTAAACAACATTCTTCTGGCTATTCGGGATCTTTTCTGGTTCCATACAAATTTTAGGATTATTTGTTCCATTTCTTTGAAAAAAGTGGATGGTATTTTGATGGGGATTGCATTGAATGTGTAGATTGCTCTAGGTAGCATTGACATCTTCCCAATATTTGTTCTTCCAATCCATGAGCATGGAACGTTTTTCCATTTCTTTTTGTCTTCCTCAGTTTCTTTCATGAGTATTTTATGCTTTTCTGAGTACAGATCCTTTGCCTCTTTGGTTAGATTTATTCCTAGGTATCTTATGGTTTTGGATGCAATTGTAAATGGGATTGGCTCCTTAATTTCTCTTTCTTCTGTCTTCTTGTTGGTGTATAGGAATACCACTGATTTCTGTGCATTGATTTTATATCCTACCACTTTACTGAATTCCTGTATAAGTTCTGGCAGTTTCATTGATCTGTTCTACTGTTCTTTGGTTTCTATTTCATTGATTTCTGCTCTGATCTTTATTATTTCTCTTCTCCTGCGGGGTTTAGGCTTTATTTGCTGTTTTTTCTCTAGCTTCTTTAGGTGTAGGGTTAGGTTGTGTATTTGAGACCTTTCTTGTTTCTTGAGAAAGGCTTGGATTGCTATATACTTTCCTCTTAGGACTGCCTTTGCTGCATCCCAAAGAGTTTGAACAGTTGTGTTTTCATTTTCATTGGTTTCTATGAATTTTTAAAAATCTTCTTTAATTTCCTGGTTGACCCATTCATTCTTTAGTAGGATGCTCTTTAGCCTCCATGTATTTGAGTTCTTTCTGACTTTCCTCTTGTGATTGAGTCTAGTTTCAAAGCATCGTGGTCTGAAAATATGCAGGGAATGATCTCAATCTTTTGATACCGGTTGAGACCGGATTTGTGACCTAGGATGTGATCTATTTGGAGAATGTTCCATGGGCACTAGAGAAGACTGTCTATTCCGTTGCTTTGGGCTGGAATGTTCTGAATATATCTGTGAAGTCCATTTGGTCCAGTGTTTCATTTAAAGTCTTTATTTCCTTGTTGATGTTTTGCTTAGACGATCTGTCCATTTCAGTGGGGGGGGGTGTTAAAGTCCCCCACTATTATTGGATTGTTGTCAATGTGTTTCTTTGCTTTTGTTATTAATTGCCTTATATAATTGGCTGCTCCCATTTTAGGGGCATAGATATTTACAATTGTTAGATCTTCTTGTTGGATAGACCCTTTAAGTAGGATATAGTGTCCTTCCTCATCTCTTATTACAGTCTTTGGTTTAAAATCTAATTTGTCTGATAGAAGGATTGCCACCCCAGCTTTCTTTTGGTGTCTATTAGCACGGTAAATCGTTTTCCACCCCCTCACTTTCAATCTGGGGGCGTCTTGGGGTCCAAAATGAGTCTCTTGCAGACAGCATATCGGTGGGTCTTGTTTTTTAATCCAATCTGATAGCCTGTGTCTTTTGATTGGGGCATTTAGCCCATTTACATTCAGGGTGCCTATTGAAAGATACGAATTTAGTGCCATTGCATTGCCTGTAATGTGACTGTTACTGTATATTGTCTGTGTTCCTTTCTGGTCTATGTTGCTTTTAGGCTCTCTCTTTGCTTAGAGAACCTGTTTCAATATTTCTTAGAGGGCTGGTTTCGTGTTTGCAAATTCCTTTAGTTTTTGTTTGTCCTGGAAGCTTTTTATCTCTCCTTCTATTTTCAGTGACAGCCTAGTTGGATATAGTATTCTTGGCTGCATATTTTTCTCATTTAGTGCTCTGAAGATATCATGCCAGTCCTTTCTGGCCTGCCAGGTCTCTGTGGATGGGTCTGTTGCCAATCTAATATTTGTACCATTGTAGGTTACAGATATCTTCTCCCGAGCTGCTTTCAGGATTTTCTCGTTGTCTCTGAGACTCATAAGTTTTACTATTAGGTGTCGTGTTGTTGACCTATTTTTATCGATTTTGAGAGGGGTTCTCTGTGCCTCCTGGATTTTGATGCCTGTTTCCTTCCCCACATTAGGGAAGTTCTCTGCTATAATTTGCTCCAATGTACCTTCTGCCCCTCTCTTTCTTTCTTCTTCTTCTGGGATCCCAATTATTCTAATGTTGTTTTGTCTTATGGTATCACTTATCTCTCGAATTCTGCCCTCATGATCCAGTAGTTGTTTATCTCTCTTTTTCTCAGCTTCTTTATTTTCCATCATTTGGTCTTCTATATCACTAATTCTCTCTTCTGCCTCCTTTATCCTAGCAGTTAGTGCCCCCGTTTTTGATTGCACCTCATTAATAGCCTTTTTGATTTCGACTTGGTTAGATTTTAGTTCTTTTATTTCTCCAGAAAGGGTTTCTCTAATAACTTCCATGCTTTTTTCAAGCCCAGCTACTATCTTTAAAATCTTCATTCTGAACTCTAGTTCTGACATTGTACTAACGTCTATATTGAGTAGGTCCCTGGCAGTCGGTACTGCCTCTTGTTCTTTTTGTTGAGGTGAGTTTTTCAATCTTGTCATTTTGTCCAGAGGAGAATAGATGAATGAGAGAACAAAATGTTAACAGAGTAACAACGTCCCCAGAAAATATACTCTAAAGAAATCAGAAAAGACCTGAAACCAGGGGAAAAGAAAGGGAAAGAAAGAAATAAGAAAAAGAAAAAAAGAAAAAGAAAAAGATAAAAACAAAGGAAAACAGAAAAAAACAAAGAAAACAGAATATGATCACATATGATCAGGCTGGTGCATAGATCAGTGCCACACACTAGATTTTGGGTGTATTTTGGTCTGTTAGAAGAAAGTGCTTCCCAAAATTTTAAAGAAAGAAAAACTTATATATGTACAAAAATAAGGGTTAATATGATGAAGGGATGGAATATGAATGTAAAGATGATAATTATAAAAAATTTTTAGAAGGAATTGATAAGTTGTTTGAAAAAAGAAAGAAGAGGATTAAAAAAAAAGAGAATGTGATCAGGCAGGAGACTAGAACAAAGCCATACACTGGAGATTTAGGGTATATTTTGATCTGTTAGAAGAAACTGTATCTCAAAATTTTAAAGAGAGAACAACTTATCTATATGCCAATAATAAGGGTAACTACTATGAAGGGATAGAATATGACTCCCGAAATGAAAAATGAAAATGTTTTTTAAAAAAGGGATTGATAGAATGTTGGTTGAAAAAGTGAAAAAGAAAAATTAAAAAAAAAAAGACAGTTAAAAAAATTAACTTTGAAAGACTAAAGAATCATGGTTAAAAAAAAGCCATGAATTCTATGTGCAGTATTTCTCTAGCGCTGGAGTTCTGCCATTCTCATTGATCGGTAAACTTGGTCTTGGCTGGCTGTTCATGCTGATCTCCTGGGGGAGGGGCCTGTTGCCGTGGTTTCCAGATGTCTTTGCTGGAGGCGGAATTGACCCGCCCTTGCTGGTCCGGGCTAAGTAACCTGCTCGGGTTTGCTCTCGGGATCTTTTGTTCCCTGCAAGCTCTCAGTACAGCTTTGGAGGACAAGAGTGAAAATGGCGGCTGCCCAATCTCCGCCCAGAGGAGCCGAGAACTCGGGGCCCCGCTCCTCAGTGCGCCCCCAGAGAAAAGCAGTCAGTCACTCCTGTGTCCCCGGTCTCCGGCCGCACTCCATGCTCACCCGGCCTGTGACTGAGCGTTTTTATCTCTGGCTCCCGAC
>NW_027397075.1:25210362-25267279 GCF_003265705.2 Callorhinus ursinus | reverse complement strand
TCCCCGGTCTCCGGCCACACTCCGTGCTCACCCGGCCTGTGACCGAGCGTTTTTATCTCTGGCTCCCGACTTGGTGTGGAGTCTCCAAACCCAGCAGATCCCTGCAGTGCGCTCCTGCGCCGCTCCTCCTGGGGGAGGAAGGGGAGTCTCCCCAGATCTGCCACTTGTTGGGTCCCTGCTGGAGGAGCAGTGGCCCGACTGGGCCGCAGATTACGGTTTATGGCAACCCCGAGCTGAGAGCCCACACCTCGGCTCTGTCTCTGCAGCTGGCTTCCCGGCCCTGATACCTGGAAGCTCTGCCGCACTCAGGCACCCCCGGTCTTTCTGTGGCCCTGAGGGTCCTGAGACCACACTGTCCCGCAAGGGTTCCACCCCCCGCTTAGCCACTAGAGTGACGTCCCTCAGCGGAGCCGACTTCTAAAAGTTCCGATTTTGTGCTCCGTGGCTCTAGCACCTGCCAGAAGCGGCCGACGGAGGCCCCTCCCCCACCGTCTATCCTCCCGAATATTGCCTCGGATTCACTTCTCCGCATGTCCTACCTTCCAGAGAGTGGTCGCTTTTTTGTTCAGAGAGTTGCTGCTATTCTTTTCTTCGATCTCCTGTTGAGTTCGTAGGTGTTCAGAATGGTTTGATCCCTATTCAGCTGAATTCCTGAGACCAGACGAAATCCAGGTCTCCTACTCCTCCGCCATCTTGCCTGGAGCTTTCTTTCTAATATGGAGTTAGGCTTTAAGTATTCATTTATAATTGTGATATGTGCTGTGAAGGAAAGTGCATTTCTACAATGAGGATGAGTTAGCAGGAAGATTCATTGTAGATGAGGAGGTTAAGAAAGGCCTCCCCAAAGTAGAGAGTTTGGAGGTAAAACAAGGAGGGAGGTGGGTATTGTGGAAGACGAGAAGTGTGGGGTATGTTTTAGGGACAGGGAGAAGCATGTATGAAAAGGAATTGTTATCTATTTGAGGAACTGAAGGAAACCATAGAGAACAGAATGTATGCGGCATGTGGGAGTATGGCATGAGATGGGATGCAGAGCAAGGTGGGGTGAAGGGGTGGTGAACCATGTGGGCTTTGTAGAAACCTTAAGGTCTGTGGTATTATTCTAAGAATAACAGCCTTTAAAGAGTATTAAGTAGAGTATACTTATTCTGCTTAGCATCTTTACAAAAATTGGGTGCTGTGTGGGACATATGTTAGAGCGAAGGATGATTATGGAGAGACCAGGCAGGATATCAAAGTAGCTGAGCTGAGAGGTGCCAACAGTCTAGACAAAGATGATAGCACTGGAAATGGAGACAGGCTTTGGTGATTCACAGGATGTTGAAGTGAATTACAGACAGACATCCAGCATGACGCCCAGCTTTCTGACTGGTGACTAGTTTTCCAGTTTACTGGAACCAGGATTAACTGAATGTTTGGGGGCAGTGTACATGAGTTTATTTTTAGACTTTTTTGTCTGAGATGCTTCTGAGGTGTCCAGGTTAAGATGCTGAGAAAGTAATTGCCTGTCTGGATATAAAGGGAAAACATGGGCTAAAGATAGTTGCCATAGAGTGTTTGGATAGTGGATGCAGTCCCAGTAGTTGGAGAGTCCAGCAGAGGGGTGGGAGGATGTCTAGGAAAAGAAGATGTGATGTAATCAAAGGGAACAATATTTAGGAGGCAAAATTACCTAGTAAACATAAAAGTGGTAGGGGTGATGATGTTGAGGGAAAAGATAAAAATTTAAAGGTTAACTTTAGCTTTATTATGAATATTGAAAGAACTGGGCATTCATCCTGTCTGATGGCTGAGTAATGTTCCATTGTATATATGGACCACATCTTCTTTATCCATTCATCTGTGGAAGGGCATCTCGGCTCTTATCCACAGTTAGGCTAATGTGGACATTGCTGCTATGAACATTGGGGTGCATATGGCCCTTCTTTTCAGTACATCTGTATCTTTGGGGTAAATACCTAGTAGTACAATTGCGGGGTCATAGGGTGGCTCTTTTTTTAACGTCTTGAGGAACCTCCACACTATTTTTAATGTGGCTGTACCAGCTTACATTCCCACCAAGAGTGTAAGTGAGTTCCCTTTTCTCCACATCCTTGTCAACACTTCTTGTTTCCTGCCTTGTTAATTTTTGCCATTCTAACTGGTGTAAGGTGGTATCTCATTGTGGTTTTGATTTAAATTTCCCTGATGGCTAGTGATGTTAAACATTTTTTCATGTGTCTGTTAGCCATTTGTATGTCTTCTTTGGAGAAGTGTCTGTTCATGTCTTCTGCCCATTTTTTGACTTGATTGTTTTTTGGGTGTTGAGCTTGAGAAGTTCTTTATATATCTTTGATACCAACCTTTTATGTGTAATGTCATTTGCAAATATCTTCTCCCATTCCGTGGGTTGCCTCTTAGTTTTGTTGACTGTTTCCTTTGCTGTGCAGAAGCTTTTTATCTTGATGAAGTCCCAAAAGTTCATTTTTGCTTTTGTTTCCCTTGCCTTTGGAGATGTGTCTTGAGGGCCCCCTGGGTGGCTCAGTCAGTTGAGCATCTGCCTTTGGCTCAGGTCATGATCCCAGGGTCCTGGGATTAAGCCCTGCACTGGGCTCCTTGCCCAGCAGGGAACCTGCTTCTCTCTTTCCCTCTGCCTGCCCCTCCCCCTGCTTGTACTCTCTCTCTCTCTGTCAAATAAATTTGTAAAAAAAAAGAGACATGTCTTGAAAGAAGTTGCTGTGGCCGATGTCAAAGAGGTTACTGCCTGTGTTCTCTAGGATTTTGGTGGATTCCTGTCTCACATTGAGGTCTTTCATCCATTTTGAGTTTATCTTTGTGTATGGTGTAAGGGAATGGTCCAGCTTCATTCTTCTGCATGTGGCTGTCCAATTTTCCCAGCACCATTTATTGAAGAGACTGTCTTTTTCCTGTTTTGTCGAAGATTAGTTGACCATAGATTTGCAGGTCCATTTCTGGAGTCTCTATTCTGTTCCATTGATCTATGTGTCTGTTTTTGTGCCAGTACCATGCTGTCTTGGTGATCACAGCTCTATAATAGAGCTTGAAGTCAGGCAATGTGATGCCTCCAGGTTTTTTCTTTTTCAACATTCCCTTGGCAATTTGGGATCTTTTCTTGTTCCATACAAATTTTAGGATTGTTTGTTCCAGCTCTTTGAAAAATGCCAATGGTATTTTAATAGGGATGGCATTGAACATGTAGATTGCTCTGGGCAGCATAGATATTATAACAATGCTTATTCTTCCAATCCATGAGCATGGAATGTTTTTCCATCTCTTTGTGTCTTCTTCAATTTCTTTCATAAGTGTTCTGTAGTTTCTAGAGTATAGATCCTTTACCTCTTTGGTTAGGTTTATTCCTAGGTATCTTATGGTTTTTGGTGCTATTGCAAATGGAATTGATTCCTTAATTTCTCTTTCTATAGTTACATTGTTAGTGTATAGAAAAGCAACTGATTTCTATGCATTGATTTTATATCCTGCCACTTTGCTGAATTCCTGTTTGAGTTCTAGCAATTTTGGGGGTGGAGTCTTTTGGATTTTCCACATCAAGTATCGTGTCATCTGCAAAGAGAAAGTTTGACTCCTTCTTTGCGAATTTGAAGGCCTTTTATTTCTTTTTGTTGTCTAATTGCTGAGGGTAGGACTTCTAGTACTGCGTTGAACAAAAGTGGTGATAGTGGACATCCCTGCCATGTTCCTGACCTTAGGCGGAAAGTTCTCAGTTTTTTCCCATTGAGAATGATATTTGCTGTGGGTTTTTCCTAGATGGCTTTTATGATACTGAGGTATGTTCCCTCTATTCCTACACTCTGAAGAGTTTTAATCAGGAAAAAAAAATGAAAGAAACTGGATAAAGGAACTGCTGAACTTTAGCCATAGACAGTATTTCCACTTAGAACACTGGTTCTTTGGGAGTGTTACTATCATTTTCTCTGTCTGTCTGTCTGTCTCTTGCACACACACACTTTTTGTTATCAATTAAGTGTGAGGATTGGTGTTGAAATAGTTTTTTTCAGTAATAAAACTTCTAAGAGTAATTAGCATATGAGTCTTAAAAATGGATATAGTATACAGCAATTCCTAATGAATCTCAGGAATCTAAGTTTGTGTTCTTTTGAACTCTGTTTGAGAAACATTTGCTTAACACCATTAATAGACTCAGGCAGTGGAAATGTATACAGTGGAAATGCATGCCAGTTGATCTCA
Source organism: Callorhinus ursinus (assembly GCF_003265705.2). NCBI lineage: Eukaryota > Metazoa > Chordata > Mammalia > Carnivora > Otariidae > Callorhinus > Callorhinus ursinus. Next base: position 25,263,073 of record NW_027397075.1, on the reverse strand, counting down.
ATGTTCTTCCCTCCCTCTCCACCCTGTGCTCCCCAATCTCTTCCTCTCTGTAGAAGTAACACTTCTTCCTAGGAGTTGGAATAGCAAGATTCAGTTTAAGGGGGTTTCTGGGTGAAGGGTAGTGGAGGTCAAAATATATGGTGAAATCAGTGATGATAGCCTGGATTTGGGGTTCATTTTGACCAGTGGTTATGTGAGGAGTTTTCCTGGGTTTTAAATGCGACGAACCTTTCGTAACTGGTGAAAAACATCCAGCTTGGCAGCAACTGGAGGTAACTAGAGGAGGTCCATTTCATTTATAGGCAAATACAGTAAATCTTGAGTGAAGGATATTCTGGTACAAATCTGCAGGTAATTGGGGTGGGTGCAGGAAGGGGTATACAGTGAAGAAAGAGACTGGATGATTTAATTTTGGAAGTGAGTGAGACTGGGAGAGGGAAAGTTTGTGATTTGAATATTTGGAGCTTGGAAATTCCTTCATGTTATTAATTGATATGTAAGTGTGTGCCTGTGTTGCCCATGTCTTTGGCTGTAAAAGAAGAATGAATTTATTTCAACAAATCGCCATTGGTATGGTAGTGAGATCATTAACATCCTCTTCAAATATGGGGAGTCATATATAGATTTAAAAAGCACCCTGAAACAAATAATACATTATGTTAATAAAAAAATAAATAAAAAATAAAAAGCAGTCGAAGAAGATTGCTACAGAAGGGTTAAGCAAATAAGAGTGGTGTTATGAGCTATTTGGTACATTATGTTTTAGGATTTTGCTTGAGTCTGAAGCCTAACTTATATATATTTTTATCCCCAGTGCCTGGTGTACTGCTGGTAAATACAGCCTTTAAATGAGTGGATTAATGAATCCCTAAAATTCATTTGTTTTAAAGTCTGACCTTGATTATTACCTCATATTAGTAGAGCAGAGAAGAACACTTGACACTAAATTTACTTTGAAGCCGAACAAAACCAAAAGTATCCAGATGACCACCGGGTTCTAGTACAAATTTATAACCACTAGTTTGACATAAATTGTGTGGTTGCTATTAAGAACAATAATATGGGTCCTTAGCAGATAGAAGATAACTGACTTTTGCTTGATCTCTCATGCTTTGCAAGGAGCAAGCCAAGCTGATGGGCAAGAAACAATTGGTCATGGTATATTAATGAATAGCCGAATCTTGCCGAGTTGATTACCATTGCTTAAAAACCTACTGTGTTTTAGTCCTGCTTCTTGTACCTTTACACACATAGTATCTCTGCATGAGGTGAGTGATAGGGGCACAAGAGAGTAGTGTTGAATGAATGTATAGATGAGTGAATCCATATATACTTTTGCCAGGCATAGCTCTCTTATTATTTTTATTTGCCTATTTTGTACCAGCATTTGAAATGACTAATTCTGTCTCACGCATGCATAGTATCTATTTTGGAGTTCAAATGACCTCAGAGGTACCTTCATTATACTCTTAGGATGATGATAAATAGTTGAAATTATCTGCATATCATTATGTCCTCAATACTTCTTATATTGTTGGGTCATCATCCCTCCTCTTTTCCCTGTCTCTTCTTCATGACTCGGGAGCCTTCTTTTGTCATATTCAATTACTGATACAATTTTTCAGTGTTTAAAAAAATATTATTGACTACTAACTGTATACCATAAGCCATACTGGTTACTAGGACCATAGAGATACCTGAGACATGGCCCTTCTCAAGAAGCTCCAATCAATAGAAGGTGCAGGCATATATTTATATGGCCAATAAGATGCTGTGATAAGCATAGCATAAAACAAAGCAAATATATAAGGTTCTGTGTTATCATTTTGGAACGAGAATAATTATAATGGAGAGCAAGGCAGTTGAGGCAGGCTTTCCAGAGGAGTTCATTCATAAGTCAAGCCAAGAGCAGCAAGCCAAAGTGAATAATGCATATTCCAGGTAGAAGATCTGGTGTGACCATGTGAGTTATCAGGTAGATGCCCGTGTCTTCAACAGTGACGGGGAATATAAAAAAGGAGAGCAAATTTAGAGACGAATTCTTGAGATGAGCTCTCCATCTATCTAGAGCCAGCGTATTCTTCAAAACACAGGTCTTATCTCCTCTTTTTTCTGAAGCTCTGTCAAGCTACCCTAACCCAAAGTATTTTTTGCTCCATAGCATGACAGAATTATGATCTCAAGCTATAAAATCTTAGAATAGTTGATTGTATATAGAAAAAAATAACAAATGTGTTGTTATGCTTGAGTCCAAAATAATCAATTTCATAAATACAGAATAGGAGAAACAGAATAGAGCCTATAAACATGAAAAATCATTCAGAGGTTTTAGACTACTGATAACTTAAGAGGATGTAGGGTTCCTCCAAATATTGTCCTTAATTTCAGACTACACTAACAGCAACAGTCTTTCTGGAATGATGGAGTTGAGCAGCCGACTGTACGATGGGAGAGTGAGAGGACACTGTGAGGTGTGCCTCATTTGTTAAGCCATCAGAAACCTACTCAAAGAGCAACTATGATTGTGATAGACTCATATTCATACCATAGAAAATAAAAAGTACCAAAGTATTTAACACAGAAGACAAAAGAAGAAAAATTAACTTTCCCAAATATTTGAAAGGAATTTGCAATTGACCGCAGAGAGTAGACCGAGGGCCAATGTCTGAAAGTACAGGAAGTATTTTTGTTTAATATAAAGAAGCTGTTTTGTTTTGTTTTTGGATGGTGTTTTTTAAAGATGTAATGATCAATTTAGAATGACAATGAGTTTTTTGTTACTGGAGGTATTTGAGTATGGTGAATTGCTGAAGATAATTTAATCATCAGTTGGATAAGAAGGTTTTACCAAATGTCAGTTCTCAAGTCTGCTCCATGGGTGCCCAGGGGTTCTGTACTTTTTTGCAAGGGGGTCTGCAAGATAAAAATGATTTTCATAATAGCATTAAGCTGTTATTTGCTTTTTTGACAGTGTAAATGTTTGTACTGATGGTTCAAAAGCAGTGAAAGATAAACATGCTGGCACCTCCACCCACACTTACTGGTCATTCTAATTCTTCAGTTGCAGGGGGAAAAAAAGCCACCTTTATTAAGAGTGTATATGGGGGCACTTGGCTGGCTCAGTGACTATTGATCTCGGGGTCATGAGTTTGAGCCCCATGTTGGGCACAGAGCATACTTAAATGAATAAATAAATAAATAAATAAAAATTTAAAATGAGCAGCCTTAGGGGCGCCTGGGGGCCTCAGTCGGTTAAGTGTCTGCCTTTGGCTCAGGTCATGATCCTGGGGTCCTGGTATAAAGCCCTGTATTAGCTCCCTGCCCAGAGGGGAGTCTTCTCCCTCTCCCTCCACCCCTACCCTCCCTCCCCAGCCCGTGCTCTCTCTCTCAAATAAATAAATAATTAAAATCTTTTTTTTTTTTTTTAAAAAGAAGCTTTATTTGAAGGAACTAGTCTTTGCTAGTTAATCCTATCACCTGAACAATCAGTGAATAAAAAACAGAACATAGCTATTTTTCGGATGAAATCTTTAGTTTCTATAAGGCTATCACATTTTATCTTATACAGTAGTTCTTGGCTAAACTGCTTTAATATTTAAGCAAAAAATAATGTGAAGGGAATTTAAGTTCTCAGAATTAGACTCAAATTCAAGGTATGGTAGTCTACTCACACTTTTTAATGCATAGAAATATTGTATTTGGCTATTTTGAAACATCTTCACAAATCATAAAATAAAGACAAGACTACAAATAAAAAGCATCCAAATTTTTCATAAAGAATAGATTTGTGTTTCTCAATGTCTATAAAATCTTCTACTATATATTGAAAATGCAGAAGAAACTCTCCTACAAAGAAACAAATTTAGGATGAAAGGTAAAAGAAGATAATTTGGAAGAAAAGAAGCCTGAAGCCATTTTTGTGTCAAAAAGAAAAATCAAAACCTTTTATTTTGTCCCAGGACTTAATAATTCAATTCTATTTTTCCCCTAAAAAAAAAAAGCCATAAACAATGATTGTATTAGTTAAATAAGTACTTTTTTCCTTTAAAAATCTTACAACATTAGGATCAAATTACTTCCAAATTTAACTTGATTGATTTCTGAATAACACATGCCACTTTAAAATGAAATTCTTGTATTCTAGAGAGTATTACAAGCCGCCAAAAAGCAAGAGAGGAAAACTGTATTGTTTTAAAGTATGCTTGAATAAATAAATGTTTTGCAGATCATTAATAGCCAATAACATTATTTGGAAGGTTTAGAGGTGATCTGGTTTGCATTAAACATATTTACACTTTAAAATGCCTTCATGAATTAAGTCAAGCTTTACGGCAAACATGCTAAGAAATATGAAAATATATAGAGTTTTGCTGTATTAAGATTATTATAATCTAAGGGATTCATTTCACCAGGTTTTGAATAACCACTTGGCATTATTTTTTCCAGAGAGCACAGTCAGATGAACTGGAAAAAATTGAAAAGCACGGCCGGTCCTCCAAAGACAAGGAAAATGCCAAGTCTCTGGACAAACCTGAACAGTAAGCACACCTCAGGACCTCATGGAAGGCAGCCAGGCTACGGGCAGCCTCTTTCCATTTGGAAAATGTAGTGTTTTCCGGGCATAATTGTTCTGAATGATAGGAGGATAAACATCTGTTTATATGAATTATATTTTCCTCTTAACTTGGCTTTATTTCCTTAGGTTCCTTTATGAACTGTCACTAATCCCCAACTTCTCAGAGCGAGTCTTTTGTATTCTGTTCCAGTCCACGTTTTCAGAAAGCATTTGCTCAATTCGTCGCAAACTGGAATTGCTACAGAAATTGTGTGAGGTGGGTTCTGATCCATAGAATGCTGCCGATTGAGTTCTTATGTTTAATTGTGTCCAGTCATGTTCATATTTCAAAAACATTTTCTTTAATATACTGTAAGTGTGCATAAATTTGCAGGATAGCAGTTCCACAGAAGAGAACACACCACGATTGGTTTCAAGATCAAAGCGAAAACTCAGAGGCGCCCACTGCCGTGGGGCCCTGCTAGTAGAGTGCACTTGTTAGCTCCTACCTCCATGGATTTCTGTCCCTTCACAAACTCTTCACTTTCCATAGTCCTCTCCTACATCAGACTTCGGATTGGATGTGATGTGAAGGCATTTTATTTATTCTTCTTCAGTTTTGGAAGGGGCTTCCAACAAATTGTTAATGATTCTATCCAAATAATCTAGGAACAGCTGTATGACTCAATAGCAGATAAATATTCTTCTGAAAACAAAGAATAAATGCTTGGCAGAAATTACCAATATTACCATTTAAAGCAATTTGTCAAAAATCAATAGTACCATTCGTTCTGGTTCTGGTAAATCATTTTGAAAACTAGTAAGATGTTATTAAAGACACATTTTCAGAGGAAAGAAGACATGCAAATTCCAGCTAAGTTTTGTGTTTTGGAAGAAGTGAGTGTGAACTTTATAGGGATAAATCTAAATTTGGAAATTAATCTTTATAACTGTGTTTTGCCAAAAATGTGTATTGCTCCAGAGGTAGGTACAATTAGGATGATGGCAACGACATTATTTTGTAGTAGTTCTCATATTACAGCCTTATTTGTTTTCAGCGCAATTATATCATAGAAATCACCTAGAGTGGTGTCTCTCAGTTTACAAATGTGTACCTGAATGCTTGTAGAGGGTACAGCTTCTTTTTTTTTTTTACTATGTTATGTTAATCACCATACATTACATCATTAGTTTTTGATGTAGTGTTCCATGATTCATTGTTTGCATATAACACCCAGTGCACCATTCAATACGTGCCCTCTTTAATACCCATCACCAGGCTAACCCATCCCCCCACCCCCCTCCCCTCTAGAACCCTCAGTTTGTTTCTCAGAGTCCATAGTCTCTCATGGTTCGTCTCCCCCTCTGATTTCCTCCCCTTCATTTTTCCCTTCCTACTATCTTCTTCTTCTTCTTTTTTTTTTTTTAAACATATATTGTATTATTTGTTTCAGAGGTACAGGTCTGTGATTCAACAGTTTTACACAGTTCACAGCGCTCACCATAGCACATACCCTCCCCAATGTCTATCACCCAGCCACCCCATCCCTCCCACCCCCCACCACTCCAGCAACCCTTCAGTTTGTTTCCTGAGATTAAGAATTCCTCATATCAGTGAGATCATATGATACATGTCTTTCTCTGATGGACTTATTTCGCTCAGCATAACACCCTCCAGTTCCGTCCACGTCGTTGCAAATGGCAAGATCTCATTCCTTTTGATGGCTGCATAATATTCCATTGTATAAATATACCACATCTTCTTTATCTGTTCATCTATCGATGGACATCTTGGCTCTTTCCATAGTTTGGCCATTGTGGACATTGCTGCTATAAATATCGGGGTGCACATACCCCTTCGGATCCTTACATTTGTATCTTTGGGGTAACTACCCAGTAGTGCAATTGCTGGGTCATAGGGTACCTCTCTTTTCAACTTTTTGAGAAACCTCTGTACTGTTTTCCAGAGGGGTTGCACCAGCTTGCTTCCCACCAACAGTGTAGGAGGGTTCCCCTTTCTCCGCATCCCCGCCAACATCTGCCGTTTCCTGACTTGTTAATTTTAGCCACTCTGACTGGTGTGAGGTGGTATCTCATTGAGGTTTTGATTTGGATTTCCCTGATGCCAAGCGATGTTGAGTACTTTTTCATGTGTCTGTTGGGTAGGTGGTACTGCTTCTTAAAGTTAACTTTGGAAACACCACTCAAAAACTAATGATGTAATGTAATTGATTAACATAACATAATAAAATAAAATAAAATAAAATACCCTAATAATAAGCAACGATAGAGTTTGGATGTGACCCAGAATTATTAGTATAATATGAATATCTGCCACTAACTTAAGATAATTAAAAAAAACTTTGTCTAAGAAAGAAAGTGTTCTTTATTTGGTTTCACAGACATTAAAAAATGGCCCAGGGGTTATGCAGATCCTGGGTTTGGTTCTTGCTTTTGGCAACTACATGAATGGAGGGAATAAGACTCGAGGACAGGCCGATGGCTTCGGATTAGACATTCTTCCAAAGCTGAAAGATGTCAAAAGCAGTGTAAGTATTTTGTACGAATGAATGTAGGCAAATTGAGGATTCGATGTTTTATTTAGTAATAAGTTTGACTGTAAGCCTGTTGTAATAAATGTTTATGTTCCAAGGTCTTGATGTTCTGAACTAGATAAAAGTATATGGCCATCATATGTTTATGATTTTGTGAATAATGTTTCCTAAAGTGAGTAATTGTGAATCCTATGTCTAATGCATAATTGAGTAGAGGATATTTTTTATGTTTCTTTTTTTATTATTATTATGTTATGTTAATCACCATACAGTACATTATTAGTTTTTGATGTAGTGTTCCATGATTCGTTGTTTGCGTATAACACCCAGTGCTCCATGCAGAACAAGTAGAGGATTTTTAAAATAAAAATAATTATTTTTCACTCTGTCATTATCATGTCTGCTAATAAGTATCCTTTTGGAGTCTGAGGATTAATTAATTTTCATAAATTAGATGGTATTCCTCTTCTGTGTTAAGTAATGGAGGCCAGCAGGCTTGTGTTTTAAAAACAAAACAAAGATGGGTGAAAGTAGGTTGTAAATAAAATGTAAAAGATGATCCTGCTTTTCTACATCTCATCCTCCCCTTTATACTGGTATGCGTGGGGATGTCCAAGCCTTTTTGCAGGCCTAATTAATTTTTGATCCTACTCCTATACTTGTATTTGTTTAAAATTAACATCTAAGAGATTATGAGAGTGTCAGTAAAAATATAATATTAAGGAAACAACTATGATGGTTAGAGTTAATGTGTGAGATTGTAAACTTAGAAAATAATAGAATTCTCTTTCTTTGATAAAAGAATCTCCACACACAAAAAAGAAGATTGTAGGAAGGGAAAAATGAAGGGGAGGAAATCGGAGGGGGAGACGAACCATGAGAGACTATGGACTCTGAGAAGCAAACCGAGGGTTCTAGAGGGGAGGGTGGTGGGGGGATGGGTTAGCCTGGTGATGGGTATTAAAGAGGGCACGTATTGAATGGAGCACTGGTGGTGTTATTTGCAAACAATGAATCATGGAACACTACATCAAAAACTAATGATGTAATGTAGGGTGATTAACATAACATAATAAAATAAAATAAAAAAAGAATCTCCACACAGAACTATATGATAAAGAAAATTATGGTCATGTTTTTAAAATTATAAATATAAGTAAATGACTGGCTCATAGAAATGGAAATACTAGAATTATTCTTCCTAGGTAATGTATATAGGTGACCCTTGAATGATGCAGGGCACTGACCTCCTGCTCAGTTGAAGATCCACATATAACTTTTGACTCTCCTAAAGCTTAACTACTAATAGCCTACTGTTGATGAGAAGTCTCACCGATAACATTAGCCAATTAACACCTATTTCCTATGTTATATGTAACATATATGGTATTCTTACAATAAAGTAAGTTAGAGAAAAGAAAATGTTATTAAGAAAATCATTAGGAAGAGAAAATACATTTCCAGTACTGTACTATATTTGTTGAAAAAAAATCTAAGTGTAAGTGGACCCATGCAATTCAAACCCATATTGTTCAAGCGTCAACTGTAATTTCCCACCTCAGAAAGAGATACTTTTTATTGTTTTTTCTGTTGGCCAACAACTAATTTGCTCATTCATTCATACATACACTCATACATCCATTTACCATTCTTTCACTGAGTTCTATGAAATCCCACACACTGCTTTTCCAAAATTAAATAAAGCCATCATGCTGTCTTGGAACATCAGCAGCACATATAATTTTTGTGATTTTTATGGTTATGTTTGTTCAGATGCTATTATATTTGTATGGCACAAGTTTTCACAGGAACCTCCAATATGTCAACCTGATAAAGCACATTTGTTCAAAAGCAAAAACTCTCTTCTAAGCACTTGAATAGTTCTTAACAACTGATTGTTGGATTGAAACAAGTAACGTTTGCAAATAACACTGGAATATAAATAGCATCAGCATAATATTTAGCTTATAAAAATGGATCTGAAATAGATTCTAATAATTATAATTATATATGAATAAGGGATTATTTGTTTTTTATTGGTTGATATATCTTATTCAGTCTCCCAATAAGTTAAGTTTTATTAATTTAAATAACTACAAGGAACAATCTAGATAAAAATTGCATAATAAAATCAAGAAGCAAAATTTTATTTTATAATTTCACTTGCATTCTCACAAGAGTTATGTGAAGTCTTCCTGATTTGGTTCTCTCTGTATAAAACAAATATAACTGTGTCTACTTCTTAGTACTATTTGTAGACCTGCATGGACAGAGCTGTTATTTAGATCACTCAGAATTTTCACTCAGCATGCCTATCAGCAGGCATTTAATAAACGTTTTGTTAATTGATTCAAGTGTGATTAACCATTTCATTGATTTATAAGTTAGGAAGGACAAAGGAAAGTTGCTTTAATTATTTACAAGCGAATGCTCTTTCTAATAAATATATTACTTTTATTATTGCAATGTATAACTGCATCACATATTATTATTATGTTATTACTATAAATTACTATGAGGGAAGTCTCTAAAAGGTATATTATCATATCATGTCAAATTAAATTATAAAGGGATATTGCTTTTTATAAATAGAAGGAAATAATGGTTAGATAGAACATTTCAGGGGGTGTAGTTTGTGTTGTAAGGTTTTTTAAAAATATATATATTTGTCCTCCCACATTCAAATGATCTAGTACAAATTTCAAGTGATGCAAAAAAAAGAGAAATCATTAAAAATGCCCCTAAGTGTGCCAGAAAGGGGGTGAAAAGCTATTCTTTGAAAACCATTAGAATAGGAAAAATCCTACATTTTTTTTCCTATAGAAATACACACATTGCATTATTTATAGGTGTGAGGACATTTATTCCTCAATCTCAGTTGCTGACATAGCAATTTATAATATGTATTTGCATTTTTAAAGCCCCTGCTTACTTAAAATAATACTTAACTTTATTTTCCTGATCCCTATACTAACAAATTTCAATCAGTCTTACCATCGGAATGATACCTGCTCGTCCAGAAATGGTATAGAAATGCTGGCAAGATTGAGTCATTTCAGCTAAAGTAATAGTTATACCTTTTAATGATAAAACATGACAATTAATGAACTAATTTTCTGATTGAGGAGGGCAAAAGCAGCAAAGTATTCACAGTTGAGACTCCACCCTAGAACAGTTGTGCTTCTACTTGGAGCTTAGTTTAGAACATTGGGAGAAACAGGATCTTCTGTGCCATTAAACTCCTTTGATGCAGTGGCCGAAGTACTTTGAAATGTAGGATCTCACATTTTATTCTAAATGTTCTCATTTATATATTGATTTACTGGAATTTATTTTACTTGACACTGCATATTTGATATTTAAAAAAATATATTTTTACTTTGGTCTTTCTGCCTAGGACAATAGCAGAAGCCTGTTGTCATATATCGTTTCCTATTATCTTCGAAATTTTGATGAGGTAAGACAGTTTTTACATATAGTTCGATTTCGTTATTTGTTGTTTTGCCATTGCCATTTTGTTGTGTCCTTATTTATATTTATGCTGGTTTGTTTTAAAATTATGTGTTTCTTGCTAATTAGGATGCTGGAAAAGAACAGTGTGTTTTTCCACTGCCAGAACCCCAGGACCTTTTTCAGGCCTCACAGATGAAGTTTGAAGATTTTCAAAAAGATCTCAGAAAACTAAAGAAAGACTTGAAAGGTAACTTAAAATCTTAAAGGATCATGTTTGTATTACCAAATGCTTTTTTAATGAGAAAAACACAGACTTTTCAATGTTTTTGTAAGAAAGTAAATCTTAATGGCTTTGTATAACTACATTTTTTTAGTGTGGCAAAAGAAAAATTTTTACCAATAATCTTATTATTTTGTTGTTTAAAAAGTTATGTATATTAGACATTTAGCTATTGAGTAGTATATTGGTTATTTGAATAGCAATCCCTTTCACCAGGAGCAAATTTGATCATCTTGTTTTCACTTGATAGCCAAGGACATTTGTACATTTTTCATGTTATTGTTAAAAGAGAAGTAGTTCCTTCCTATCCCCTCCTTGGTATACTTGTGCAAGATGTTGTGGCTTATGAATTTTCCTGGGAACAAAAATCTTCTTTCACATAGTTGGTCAAAAAACACATGCATGTATAACATGTTATTGTTAGCTGAGAAGCCTTGTATCAAATCATTTTGAAATGATTCTGAAATTCTTCAGATTTCTAAATTAAAAGTAACATTTAAAGGGCACTTGGGTGGCTCAGTCAGTTAAGCGTCTCTTGATTTCACCTCAGCTCATGATCTCAGGGTTGTGAGATGGAGCCTACTGTCAGGCTCTGCGCTCAGCAGGGAGCCTGCTTAAGATTCTCTCTCTCCCTCTCCCCTTCCCCTTCCTCTCTCCCTTTCTCCCTCTTTAAAAAAAAAAATTTAAAATAAAAGCCATCCAAATTCTAAAAGAAGGAGTAAAACTGTCAGTATTTGCGGAGGATAACATTTTGTATATAGAAAACCCTAAAGACTCCACCAAAAACTATTAGAACTAATAAATTAAGTTTCAGGTACAAAATCAATATACAAAAATCTCTTGCATTTTTATGCACCAACAACAGACTATCCAAAGGAGAAATTAAGGAAGCAAACTCATTTTTTACAATTGCATCAAAATGAATAAAATACCTAGGAATAAGTTTAAGCAAGGACGTGCAAGATGTATATACTAAAACCTATAAGACATTGGTGAAAGAAATTGAAGAATATACAAATAAATGAGAGCTATTCCATGCTCATTGTTTGGAAGATTTAATATTGTTAAAAATGTCTTTTGTACCCAAAGCAATCTAAACATTCAGTGCAATTCCTATGAAAATTCCAATGTCATCTTTCACAGAATTAGAACAAATGATCCTAAAACTTGTATGGGAACCACAAAAGATCCCAAATAGCCAAAGTAATTTTGAGAAAGAAGAATAAAGCTGGAGGCATCACATTCCCTGTTTTCAAGCTATATTACAAAGCAATAATAATCAGAACAGTATAGCATTGGCATAAAAACAGACACATGGATCAATTGAAAAGAATAGAAAGCCCAGAAATAAGCCCATACATATACAGTCAATTTACGACAAAAGAGGCCAGAATATACAATGGGGAAAGGACAGTCTCTTTCAATAAATGGGGTTTGGGAAAACTGGACATCCAAATGCATAAAAAACAAAACCGGACAGTATCTTACCCCATACCCCCAAATTAACTCAAATTAGGTTAAGGACCTGACTGTAAGACCAGAAACCATAAAACTCATAGAAGAAAACAGGTGGCAGTAAGCTCCTTGATATCAGTCTTGGTGATATTTTTTTTGGATCTGACTCCAAAGGCAGTGGCAACAGAAGCAAAATAAACAAATGGAACTACATCAAACTAAAAAGCTTCTGCCCAGCAAAGGAAACTGTCAACAATAGGACAAGTCACCTTACTGAATGGGAGAAGATATTTGCAAATGATAAATCCAATAAGGGGTTAATATTGAAAATATATAAAGCACTCATACAACTTAATAACAAAAACACAAACAACCCAATTAAAATATGGGCAGAGGGTCTGAATAGACATTTTCCCGAAGAAGATGTACAGATGGCCACAAGGCACGTGAAAAGATACTCAACATCACTAACTATCAGGGAAATGCCAATTAAAACTACAATGCTGTGAATTGTGTAAGACTGTTGAATCACAGATCTGTACTTCTGAAACAAATAACGCAACATATTTTAAGAAAAAAGAAAAAGAAGAAGATAGCAGGAGAGGAAGAATGAAGGGGAGTAAGTCAGAGGGGGAGACGAACCAGGAGAGATGATGGACTCTGAAAAACAAACTGAGGTTTCTAGAGGGGAGGAGGGTAGGGGGATGGGTTAGCCTGGTGATGGGTATTAAAGAGGGCACATTCTGCATGGAGCACTGGGTGTTATGAACAAACAATGAATCATGGAACACTACACCAAAACAAATTATGTAATATATGGTGATTAACATAACAATAAAAAAATTAAAAAAAAAACTACAATGGGATATCACTTCACACCTGTCGGAATGGCTAGTATCAAAAGGACAAGAAGCAACAAGTGTTGGTGAGGATGTGGAGAAAAAGGAATCGCTTGCACTGTTGGTGGGAATGCAAACTGGTACAGCGACTGTGAAAAAGAGTATGGAGTTTCCTCAAAAAATTAAAAATATAACCATCATTGAGTCCAGCCGTTCTACTTCTGGGTATTTATCTGAAGAGAATGAAAACACTAATTTGAAAAGCTATCTGTACCCCTCTGTTCATTGCAGCATTATTTACAATAGCCAAGATACGGAAGTAACAGAAGAGTCCATCAATAGATGAATGGATAAAGATGTGGTGTGTATGCGTATATATATGTACACACATACACACACACACACACACACAGGAATATGACTCAGCCATAAAGAAGGATGAAATCTTATTTGCAACAACATGGATGGACTTTGAGTGTATTTTGTTCAGTGAAATAAGTCTGACAGAAAAAGAAAAGAAAACCTAAAAAAAAAAAATCAGAAAACAAAACAAAGCTCATAGATACAAAGAACAAATTGGTGGGCAAAATGGGTGAAGGGGATCAAGAGATACAAACTTCCAATTATGAAATAAATGTGTCATGAGGATATAATGTAATGTATAACATGGTGACTTGAGTCAGTAATATTACAAGTTTGAAAGATGCTAAGAAAGGAAATCTTAAGACTTCCTATCACAATTGGAGTGCCTGGGTGATCTCATGGTCATGAGATCGAGCCCTGTGTCAAGCTCTGCACTCAGCGCAAAGTCTGCTTAGGACTCTCTGTCCCTCTCCCTCTGCCCTTCCCCACCACACTCTCTCTCTCTCTCAAAAATAAATAAATAGATCATAAAAAAAAAGAGTTCCCATCACAAGGAAAGGAAATGAATTGTGTCGTGACAGATGTTAACTAGACTCATTGTGGTGATCATTTCACAATGTATACAAATGTTGAATCATTATATTATACACCTAAAACTAAAATAATCTTATATGTCAACTACACTTCAATGATAATTTTTAAGATAAAGAGATTTTAAGTGAAAAAAGGTCATATTTACACAGAAAATTTACAATTTTTTTTTTAGTTTTGAATGTAAAATCTCTTTATTCCCTTTATGATCATGAGGGTTCTTCTTGTTGCAGAGCTGAGAACACCTCAGCTGTCTCTTTCAGTCTCTTGCTAAGTCTGTTAAGTACAGATAGGGAATAAATAAATTTATGTGAGATTTTCATTTGATGTTGTATTACAAGATGAGAAGAGGGTTGGTTACCTCTTTCTATAAATCAAATATGATATCACTTTTTAAGAGATTGTATCCCAGTTTTGAAATATTTATCCAAAGATTTTGACCTGTAATCAAGCTTATGGAGCTGTTATAGTCTCATCACAGATGCTTTTATATGGATTTAAATCAACAGCGTAACATTATAACAGAAAATCAACATTAATAGTTTGATTTTCTATCTATTTTCTGTAGTTTGATTTTCTAAATGCTCCACATTTATTTATAGTCCTGGTGCATGTCAGGCATTTGCGAGGTGCTGTACCATAGATAGAATCATCACTGCCAAGGAGGGGTGAAATTCTGTCACTTAAATGTTCTCCCTTAGAGCCTCAAATAAGGGTGCCCATTGATTGAGCCCAAGAATGACTGCCTTGTTGCAAAAAAAAAATGCATAGAACTATCTTACATTTATATAATACTATGATACTATGTATTTAATATGATTTCTTAAAATAATAGGAAACCTAACCATTCATGTGTAGTACGTATTAAACTTCAAAATTCGCCAGGTATCTTGGTTTGCTTATGAAATTCTGCATTCTTTGTCTCTGTCTCTTTGATGTGGTGCTGGGGGCATTTCTGGAATATCTGGAAAATACTTCACACTTCAACAATTTGGTCTTACAGAGGATTTTGTAGTTTGTAGGTAATTTAATAAATGAGTGGAATGGTAATCCTATCATCAGGGGATTTCTGTTTGCTTTGGTTGGTGCATCACTTGGAATGTTACTTCATTTATTTTTCATATCTACATAGTTTCTTATTACAGTTATTAAATATAAATGTAGTCATGAAAATGCCAAGTTCTCACAAGTCTTAGAGCTGAAACAAGGGAAGGAGCACACACCAGATCGTGGTTTTGAAAAGGACAATTGACCAGTGCCACTGGGTACTGTTTCCTCATGCACATCTGTCTTCTTAAGCAGTGTGGTTAACTACACACATTAAACATTGAGGGGGCATCTTGGCAATTTTTAGTACCTCAGAGGGGTGAGAAGGTGATGATTTTAAGCCTCACAATTTATACTTCCCATTGGGATAAGACAAATTTCTCTAAAAAGCCTCTTCCCTCAACTAGTACCAATGGCATTTGCTCGCCCAGTATTTTCTCATTTGTCTATGGATTGTTACAATTTGCTGCTCTAGAAATGGAAAGTTTCATGACCAAATGAACATAAGAACTGCTGAGATAAGATAAATTTAAAGGGAATTCACAGTATTCTCTGAAAGAAGTGTTAGTATTTCCCTAATTTATTTGATCACAGAGTACTTTTTCACAGAGTATCTGATAGTTTCTCTAGTCAGTGGAACATAGTTTAAGAAATGCAAGCCTGGTACCATGTTAGAAACAGAAGCATGGCATTTGCCTCTAAGGAGCTTACAAAGAAAGTAGGGAAATGAAACTATAGTTTATGAACTAATATAATTATATATTTCTGTTCTTGTAAAACAAGATTAGCTTGAAGAGCTATTTACAAGACTGTCAAACTCTGAGGTATCCTTTAAACACTGACAAAAAAATCAATTTAATCATATGTGTTACATTTTGCCTTTCCAACATTTGAGTTTTTCCATTGAAAACAAGATATTTTGTAACACAAGGAAGGAAATCTTATGCGCTGAAATTTAAATTCATTTTCTGGGAAAGTTTTAGCATGACTGTAGCATTTCATATCAACAAGGCCTAAAGTAAAATTGTCTTGTGTCCCTTTTTGGAATGAGATAGGTATAATTAGATATGTACATTGATTTGACTGAATGGGAATCAAATTGGAGACTATTGAATTATGTTACTTTTGATATAGTTTAAAATAATGTCTACTTTGATAAATAACTTATTAAAAATGATTCCTTCTAAGTGACCAAATTAGGTAATTCATTTAGAAAGACTCAAATAGCCTGTTCTCCTTTTTCTTTTTTTTTTCCAGAAGCAAGTTGTTTTAAGAAAGTTCAGAAAATGAGAGATGATATGTATAAAGAGTTTATCTCAATACTTTCCATATAGTAAATATCCAATAAGTATTGGCTATTCATAATAAGGAAAAAATAGAATAAATGGTGTGATTAGTTTGATAAAAAATAAACTATAACCATTAAGTTACTCACCTTCTGCCTCTATCACTTCTTTTTTTCTGCTTACAGGCTTGATTTATTTCTAAGGAAAGACTGGGAAATAATGTGTTATGGCTCAGGCATTGTAATAAAACAACTGATCTCATTTTAGCATTTTATAAGAACATCCACTAGGTTTGGTTTCTACAGTTGTTCCCAAGATTTCCACAGCTCCTCTGGGTGCTCCCCTGGCTTTCTTAGCTCAGTGACATGTAGTTTGTTAAGCAACCTGATCTGCTTTTGATCTCTTCTGGCTGTCAGCAGTGTTTCTTGATGCAGTCATGCCAAATGACGACTTCTGTTCCAGTGCCTTTCTTAGTTAGAAATTGTAGCAATTGCCACATGACTTAAATCAACTCAACATGTACGGGGCATTGAGTAATTAAGTTACCGGAACTGGACAAGAATGTTCTCATGCAAATTATTTCTGTATCCTCCACCCCTCCCCCCACCTTCAATAAGAGACTTGAAAATGTTTAAAATTCATGAACTATATCTTCAAATTGAAGTCATGTCTGTGTTCAGAGATCTACAGGAGAACCCAGTCTTTAAAATTGTTTGTACTGACTTATATTTGTGCATGGCAATTTTATTTACAATTGTAAATTTCTGATTTTTTTTTTGTTTGAGGGAAAATGATATTATGAACTCAATTCAAATGCAACCAGTAGCTTTTTAAAAAGTAATATTTTATTATGATTTTTAAAATGAGTATCAGTTCAGCATAGGAACATCAAACAACACTGAAAAATGTGGAGAAAAAATTGTGTTTATTTGTGGTTCTACAGTCCAATGATAAATAACATTTATATTCGGTATATTTTTATCTGGTGTGGGTGTGTATTGCATGTGTATGCATAAATTATACCATTGCAGCCATGACACATGTAATTGTTATATTTTCTGCTTTATGGTTGGGTTATTTATTTATTTATTATTATTTTTTAAAGATTTTATTTATTTCTTTGACAGAGACACAGCAAGAGAGGGAACACAAGCAGGGGGAGTGGGAGAGGGAGAAGCAGGCTTCTGCTGAGCAGGGAGCCCAACGCTGGGCTTGATCCCAGGACCCTGGGATCATGACCTGAGCCGAAGGCAGATGCTTAATGACTGAGTCACCCAGGTGCCCCTATAGTTGGGTCATTTGATTAATTCACATTTATATTCTCTCATTATCCTTATTCTGCTTTGGCTTTGCTTTAATATGCACATTATGAATTCATTCATTCATTCATTCATTGTCTTGCTCTGTACTTAGTGAAAACTTTCAACCTAAAGACTTTTTCCTTAATGTCTTCAGAATTCTCAACAATTATCTGTTCAGTGTTTATCACTTTTCTTTCCTTTACCTGAAATTCTTTTCAGATGTACGTTGGAGCCACTTTAGTCTTACTCTCTAGGTCTCCTAACTTCTCTTTCGTATTTTGAAAATCCACCACCACCTTTTTTGCTATAATCTTCGGGCACTCCTCAACATTGTCTTCTAGTTCGTTAAGTCTCTTTTTGACTCTGTCCAATCTGATGTTTGTATTATCAGTACAACTAGTCATGATAATATCTTTGTTTCCAAGTTTTCTAATATGATTTTTATCACATGTATTTTTACCTTTAAAGTAATTTCTTGTTCTTATTTTAGATATTATCTTCCCTTTATCTCTTTGAGGTTTATAAAAATATATTGAAGACCTTTTTGGATTTTCTATAGTTTTTGTTTCATCCAAAATGAATCCATCTTTCATTTGTTAATAGTTATAAGTTATCTTTCTATTCATTAGTTTCATTTTGGTATTGGAATGTTGATTTAAAACAAGTGTCAGAAAATTACAGCCTGTGTGTTAAGTGAGCCCTCTTTTTGTAAGTCAAGTTCGTCTGGGACATAGCCATACACACGCAATTATGTATGTATTGTCTATGATTGCTTCTGTGTTGCAAGCTGAGGCTTTGACAGAAACTGCCTGTCAGTCTGTCAGTCCCTTGCTCTCTCCCTTCTCCTGACCCTCCAGATCCTTCATTCTCTTGATTTTTTCAATTGCTTTGACAAGGCCTGTTTTGGCCCCCCAGGCCAGAACCAAGGCTTCTGTTGGCAGCCTGGGACTCCCGCCCTGTGCCTACATAAATGTACATACATGTACATATGAGGCTTATTCAGATTCAGTATCAAACTAGTGACTGACTTAGCTCAGGGCTGCCTGGAAAGCTGTGTCTGCCTAGGCTTGCTGCCCCATTCACATAGCTACATGTGGAGTGTAGCTGTTTTCATCCTCCTTTCACGACCTGGGGAGCTCAGTCACAGCTCTGGGTTTCTAGTAGTGAGACTGGTTCCATTTCCAGCTGTGTGAACTCTCCCTTCACCAGTCTCTACATACGCCAAGCTCTTTACCTTCTTCTCTACATGCACACTCCAGTGACCTCTTGCTTCAGCACTGCTTATTAACTTGGGCTACTCTAATATTTCTGGTCCAAGGAGATATTAACATTTTTAAGGCATACTGTGTTTGCTTTTCTCTTTTTATGTTTTCATTTATTGCTATGTGTTTTCAGCAGAAGGAAGGCTCAGCCTATAAATTCATCATTCCATTTGACTGGACATCTGTATTCACTTTTATAACTTACATGTTTTTTCCCACTGAAAATTATAACATGAGCATTTTCCCATGCCATTTAATACAATTCAAAAACCATTTCAGATGATTTCATAATAATCCTCCTTATGATTGTGCCATAATTTAGTGAGTAATTTGATTCTTGTAAGAAAGAAATTAGACTTTTCCCAATTTTCTCTACTCTTAAGAAATATGTTGACCATCTTTATTCATAGTGCTTTTACTATATCTCTGATTATTTCCTTAACATAGATTCCTAGAATTATAATTACTGGATCAGAAGCAATGAACTTTTTTTTTCAGATTCTTGATAATTTATTAGATTTAGATTGTAAGGCATCTTGGAGCTATTATAGTCTAATACCTTAATTATCATTCAATAAATGTTTATTAAATTAATAGAAAGTACAAATAAAAAATAGACCCCTCATAGTTCATAGATTAATAAGAGGGCCAATGATTATATGAATAACCACTATGTGGTATAACAAATATTTTGTTATATAAAGAAGATACAATAGAAACATAGAATTAAATATATATATAATTGGAGAATTATATTTAAATCAGACTTTGAAATATCAGTAAAATTTTCTCCAGGAGAAAGAAAAATAAAATTTCAACAGTGGGAAAGAGCATGAGCAAAGTCACCAGTCTTGCCACTTTTTTGGTTTTGATTATCTATTGACCCATGGGGCCAGGGATTTCTTAATTTATATCAGGTTTACATTTGAGGGACAAAAAATATTCATACTTGAGTTGGCTTACTGCAACAGAATTCGTAAGTACGGTCAGAATTGTGCATATATATGGTTTGATAAGGCCCCCCAACCAGTAATTTTTATATGCCTTTCAAGGTAGCTTGCTGTGCCTACTCTGTCAGGGTTTTACATGTATTAACATAATTTAATCCCTATGATGATAATATTATCATTAATCCTCTCTTTAGTGAATTGGTAACTACAAGTTAGAGATATTAAATACCCTGCAAAGGGGGCTGGATTTGAACCTGGGGAACCCAATCCAGAGCTCATCCTCTTAACCTCAACACTAATGTTACCCCTGTTAAGGTTTTTCTGAATGGAACCTTCCTTCAGGGAAGATTTGACATTGACTGCCCTTAGCTCTTAGTACATGCCTGACATGATCCGGACTCAGTGAGTGAGTGAACCAATAAAGTAAAGAAATGGATGGCAAAATCTGATAAAACTAGAGTATAGGGTGCTCAGGGGTGTGTAATTGGAGGATGTCTAGGCACCCTTGAGAAGGGTCTTAAGGACTGACTGAGGAGTTTGGACTTGATTCTGTGACTGTTGCTTAGACATGGGGATGCAGCACACTTGGACATTCATCTTTGAAAGCCCACCATGAAGATTTTGTGAATGATGGTTTACAGGGGAGACCAGAAGCAGGAGACCTAGCTAGCTAGTCATAGATGTTGAGGGCATAAGCTAAGTTCCTTGTGGTTGGAATGAAGAGGAGAAAAGGTTATGGGAGTTTTCCAAGATACACTGGAACAAGATTCTGTAATTGCACTGATACATACAAGGTAAAGAAAAAAAGAGATACAAGATGACTTTAATTTCTAGCTTATATACATGGATGGGTGCAAACCTATTACAGAAGGGAACATGGGAGGAGTGAATAGAGGTGGAAAGTAGCCTGTGACTTATTTTGGACTTGTTAAAAGTCCTTCAGAACTTGAAGAGATTACATCAAAAATGAAGTAAAAAAATATGCAAGGAGAATGAAAAGCCCACAATCCTGTTGTGACTTGGGTAAGATCAGAGCTCCAAGTTGAGTCAGCAGCAGATACCCAATTTCACACATTCATTTCAGCACGCTTTCCACCACCCACCCAGATTTTCCTGTTACATCTAGAATTGTTATTCCTACTAAAAGTCAAGAGCACCCTTAGTATGAGAATGATATGATTTTAAAATTACTCTACTAAGGTACATTTTATTTATTTATTTTTTTTTAATTTTTTATTGTTATGTTAATCCCCATATATTACATCATTAGTTTTTGATGCAGTGTTCCATGATTCATTGTTTGTTCATAACACCCAGTGCTCCATGCAGAACGTGCCCTCCTCAATACCCATCACCAGGCTAACCCATCCCCCCACCCCCCTACCCTCTAGAACCAAGGTACATTTTAATTAGAAATAGGTGAGACCCTGAATCTTTCAAATTATAGTGTGCTTTAGCATAGCAGATGAAAGAGTGGAAGGGATACCAGTAGAATCCCACAGTAGTTGTTGAGCTCTCTTTCTCTTTTTATATGGCATTTCTATATGACCTTGTCTTCTTCTGTTGTATTAAGTGTATCCGTCTCATGTAATGTAATTTTTTTTGCAAGTAATCTATCAAATTTTCATTATCCTAATATTCTCATCTGAAACAGCAGAGCTGTGTTTTTACTGTGTGTAATTTTCCTTGTTGGAATTTTATATGTATCAAGCATGTCTATAAAATACTGAGCCTGGTCTGCTTAAGTCAACAAAGTTTATCCAAATAAGTGTTCTCCTCAAATGCAGCTGAACTCAGAACTGACATTTATTGAAGCACCTTTTATTGAAGATACTTTGCTCAATTCCTAGAGGGAAAAGATGAATAATAAATTGGTGGTTATACTTCAAGAATGTATCTGTAGTCAAGAGGAATTGCTGTTAGAATGAGTCATGACTTAGGAATACTTTGCAGGTGAAAAATTTCTGGAGGGAAATTTGAAGAGGCAAATCGCCCAGTTCCATGGCATGAGATGAGTACGTTCCTGGAACTGTAAATAATCCTATGTGACTTAAATACAGGCTTAGTGCAGGGGAAGTAGAAAGTGATAAAACCGTAGAGATATGTAGCAACTAGATCACAAAAGCCAACATAGGCATGCTGGGCAGAAACACTGGAAATGGATAAGGAGTATGTGTGTACCTGGAATAGATGGGAAAGAGAATGAGAAGGGGCAGAGAAGAATTTCAGGAAGAGGAAAAGTCTAAAAGCCCCTGTATTCTCAGAACACAGTGAGCATGACGTGAGAGAGAAAGTCTTCTAATCATGTATAGTGTAACAAGTTCATATGCTTTATAAATTTACATTTTATTCCAAATGCAATATCCAGCCCCTTAAAGATCCTACTTATGGAATTAGAGTGATATGATTTATGTTGTGAAAATATTGCTCTGGCAGGCACAGAACTGGGGAGACCAGTTAGGAAGGGGCTCAAATAAAAGAGGATGGTGGTTTTAACCAAAGATGGTACAGAGAACATGGAGAGAAACTAACAGATCTTTCTAATGGTTAGGGGCAGTGAGGGTGATGTAAAGTAGTGGTATCACTGCCTAATCTCCTTTCAGTCAACACAATGTTTTGCTGTTTGAGATGTTTACATTTCTTGACAAAAGCTTTGAAAGAATTGTATTCATTTTTGATATTTTTTCCAAAGTTAGTAAGCTTCACGTATCTTCCTCTTCTCATTCCCCCCGCCTTCCCCCATATTAATATGCAGATACACTCAATTCAAATAAACAGTTTTCAAGATTCTTAGACTTTTCATGCTGTAAATCTCTTGAGCCTCCATTATTTTCAGTGGTGATTTTGCTAGTGGAAGGGAGAGTTAATGAGAAGAAAATAAAGTCATCAGTCATTCAATTCTAAGATTTGATGCCATTTATTCATATTAGAAAAAGCTAGTAAGGTTGTACTTCCCCATTTTCACTAATCACTTGCTTTTCTGAGCCAACTGCCTTGAGAAAACCACAGCTAATTAAAGGTGATTAGTTCTCTGACATTTTGAGTTAAGATACATTTAATTTTATAAATTACCCGTGCTTGTGTTACAAAGTGTATTTTACAAAAATGTTTTTCTTTTTGTGCAACAGCCCACTCAGATTAATTCAAAGAAATAAGATGCCCTTTCGAACGGGGACCCAATGTAAGCCAATTATCACATGAAAGCGTAGTCTTCCAAATGTAGTATGTGCTCACTGTGGGAGTAAAGTCATTTACAATAGTCTCCATGTAATGTTTCATTCTCTGTGACTGAGGTTCTGCAGTTGTTGTTCTTTTGGTTTTTTTTTTTTCATTTAAAATTAGCAAACTCCTACTCCTTCTTCTGTACTCAGCTAAAATGATTTGTCTTCAGGAAGCTGTCTGGATGAACTTGTCCTATAGGAGAACATTGGTAAAGGTACACTAATAGCTACATAAATGGAAATTTGCAGAGATGCATGACAGCATGTTAAATGTGAGAGTGTAAGTGTCAAGAACTTAAATTACACCTAGAATCTAATCTCAGGATACAGATTGGTGTCCTTTTCAAATATAAAGAAAGTCAGAGAATGTGAAATATTGGCAAAGATGTGGATTAATGAGAATTCCTTTACACTGATGATGGCAATATAAATTGATGTGCTTTATTTTGAAAACTTGAAGGTAGTGGTTGTCTCTGGGGCCAAGGACAGAATGTAGGGAGCACATGGGACTCTTCCAAAGTATTGATTAAGTTCTGTTTCTTTTTTTCTTAATTTTTTAATTTAAATTCAATTTAGTTAACATAGAGTGTATTATTAGTTTCGGGGGTAGCATTTAGCGATTAATCAGTTGCAAGTTCTGTTTCTTAAGTTGGAAATTGAGTAAATGTTAAGTATATGCTATATATGCTCCTCTATAGTATGACATGCTTCCTAATTTTATTTAAGAGGAAATAAAAATAGGCAGCCACCCAAGAATATGTTTGAATTAGAGTTGAAATTCAATCATCTTGGGCCCCACTAATTTAAAATGTGTGATTACTCAGCCTTTTTTATTCTTTATGAAGAAATTATATAGCTTAGCAAATTCAAAGGTAAACACAATTAAAGAACATATGAAATTTAATTAAAAGAACAAGCTATGTTTTAAATGACTTTAAATATATGTTTGCAGATGAATTGTACTAATATATAACATTTTGGGGGGAAATATTAATCTGAAAAACTGGCATATCTTCTGGTGAACAGTTCAAACAGACATTATGTACAAGCAATTAATAAAAACAAAATTAAGAACTAGTCCCAGAAAGCTGCTGAGTACACAGAAGAAGATAATCCATTCATTTTGGTTTACTGCTTCTACTCGTTCTGAGTGAAGTCAGAAAAGCGGAAACCACATTTATTATTTAATAGAACTAATTTAATATGGAGAATTAGGTTAGCACATGTTAGAGGACAGAAAAAGCAAAAAAGGAATGGTCAGGTAAATATTGGAAGCAGCTATCATTCCTTGGGGAACCAAGTAAAGAAGCTGAGATTATCAAAGAACCTAGAAATTCCAGGGGAGCACTCTGAGGGGCTGGGCCCTAGATCTCTGATTTCTGAGAGGGTATGGCCTGGACAGAGTACCTGAGTAGTTTGGATGGGGGACCCTGCAGAACTGTGATTGAGCACTCAGAGCAGGAGTCCCACAGAGCTGCCCTGAAGAGGACAGGGAGAAGGACCCCTCAGGGAGATCAGTGGTTCTGACAGAACTGGGATTAAGGAGTTTGGAGAGAAGGAGCTCCACACAGCTGGGACCGGGAAGATGAGAGATGAGACTCCACATAGCTAGGATTGGGGACCTTAGAGGAGGGGTTCTGCCTGGCTGCACTGGTACTTTCAAGGGGTGCAATGATGCTGGATTGGGCCCAGGAAAACAAGCCAGGACCTGGAGCCACCTGCTGATGTGGGGGCAGAAAAGAGTCTGGGGATGGTGCTCAAGGGAGCAGCAAATCCCCATCCACTGCTCTTGGGGAAATCTGTCAGGAAGCCTGCTGGCAAAGGAGAAAGGTAGTTTGCTGAACCCCCAGTGTCCCAGACCTCAGTATAGACATGTAGTTTGGGAGCTAAGAGACAGTATCTTAATAACTAGACATACTGTTTACTTATTTTATTATTTAATTTTAATTTATCTATTTGAATTATTCTAAGGTGGTCCTACAAGTCTCTCTCATGGCTCTCAAAGCTAGAAATAAGTAGAAGAGATTCAGAGTTCTTGGAGATCCTTAAGAGACATACTGTTCTCTTCTCCAGCTAACATTTCTTCAGGCCATCTTCCCACTTTTTAGTTCTTTCTTTGCTGCTTTGTAGACACTCTCACAGGTGATTATATCCATTTCCAAAACTCAAGAGAAGAAAAAATCAGAACAGAGGATGGTTAGACGATTCTGACCAATGTCTAGTACAATAGAAAGGTGGTGCGCCTGTTTGAGTAGCACATTACGGTTAATAATACCCCACGTCTTGTTTGGTTCTGATAGTAGTTGACTTGTTAACCCGGTTATCCCCATGATCTGTGGTTCATTCTTCACAGACCTCTACCACATTTCCGTGCTGCGTGTGCACCTCTGTGTCACAAACTGTGCAACTTTATATGTGTGTCTTTTGAAACTCATGGCTTCTGGTAAACCCGATGATTGGTCAGGAACATCTAAAATTCTGGTGCTGTGTTCAAAGACTTAAAACTTCACACAAGTTTCTAATTAATTTTCTAATGAATAAAAGTAAAAACACTGGAAGTTAACATATATTGAGGCACTACCAGAGGCCCTGTGTTCCTCATGTGCATTAACCCTTGCACTAAACTGCTGGATGTGGCCATTGCCATCTCCATGTTGCAGATGAAATAACCGAGGTCAGCAAGACTCGGGTACCTGTCTGAGGTCTCTCAGGTAATGGGTAGTGAAAGAACAGTTGAAATAAGGCCATCAGAGAAAGACAATTATCATTGTCTTTCTGTCACTGATACGTGGAATTTGAGACACAAAACAGAGGATCATAGGGGAAAGGAGGGAAAAATAAAACAAGACGAAACCAGAGAGGGAGACAAACCATAAGAGACTCTTAATCATAGGAAACAAACTGAGGATTGCTGGAGGGGCGTGGGGTTGGGGGATGGGGTAACTGGGTGATGGGCATTAAGGAAGGCATGTGATGTAATGAGCACTGGGTGTTATATAAGTGATGAATCACAGGACTGTACCTCTGAAACCAATAATGCATTATATGTTAATTAATTGAATTTAAATAAAAAATGTTAAAAAACAAAAAAAGAACAGTTCAAATCTAGTTCTCCCTCTTCCAAAGCTTGGGCTCATGTTCTAGTGTGTTGCTTCTCTATTTTATAAAAATACTTTACATTTCTTCATGTTCATTAATAGAATATTAAAGGATACCTGGAGATACTAGTTATCAATCCGTAAGATTGGCAAGAGTCCTAAGTGTAATTTTCCATAAAATTTCCTTCTTAACCAACAGGGAATGTTAGAGGTGATTATAACTGTAATTGTAATTGAATTTGAATTCTTTGAATAGTTTAAAATTCTTAAGTCGGAGTTACTATTCTCTCTCTTGTTTTGTTTTTGCTTTTGGGATATGTTTAGTAGACTTTACTACTTCCCCAAACTTAAAACCTATCAATCCCCTAATAAATCTTTTAACTTCATTCCATTTCTTTCTAACACTTAGAAAGAATGAGAGACTAGCTGGTACATTGTTAAGCATTTTAATAACTCACTCTACATTTCAAATATTTAATAATTTTCTCAGTGTTTCTTCTGTTCTCTCCTGCATATATGTTTCTTTTTTATGGTTCTTTATGTACCTCGTCCTCCTTTCGTTCTGTGAATTTAGGAAACTCAAACTGACAAGACACAGTTTTCTTTGAGCCCCAACAGTTTTCTTTGCTTTAAATATCTTTTGCTAATTTTATGTTTGTAAGCCCAAACTAGAAAATATTTCCATTTGGAGGTGGTCTGTCTTGAATTTTGATTTCTTAAGCACTGGACAGAATGTTGCTTTAGATCTTGAAAGCAGACACACCGGTTATATGCAAACAATCATGGAACACTACATCAAAAACTCATAATGTATGGTGCTTAACATAACATAATAAAAAAAAAAGAATTTTACTCCTTGGGGACATTATGCTTTATCTTTAATTACTTTTAAAATTGTAAATTACTTTAATACCACAGTGGAGTCTACTAGCAAGACACCATTCCAGGAGCAAATAACAGTTTCAGTTTGGCATCTGTTTCAGTTGATGGATGTGACTCACTGCAGCCTGACTGCATGGGACATTTACTAAGCTCCTTTACATCATTGAACACCTGCCACGTCAGTTACACTCCGGTTCCTACATCAATGCACATCAGAATTGGAAAATATTGGCAACCATAGTGACAGTTCTACTCCAGAGACTCTCAAGGGGACTGAGATTTCTAGGTCAGTCATAGATGCCTATGATTATACCTCAAGTCATCATCTAATAATGGGTGAGGTGGGGCAGCCAATATGAAACCAGGCATCTGGCCAGTATTATCAAGATTGTGTATAAGCTTCTGTGACCATCACTTATGACTTCAATAAACATTATCTCCTAGTCCTGTGATTTTACTGTATCCTTAGAAAATGTCAGAGACTTTGCTTTGATTAAGTTCATATACGGAGTATATTAGGGTAGATTATATAACACTTTCAGTTTTATGTAAATTACTTTTATACTCAAGACATTGTAACATTTGTAGTCTTTAGGTTAAAGAATTCATTTGTGGAGCACCTGGGTGGCTCAGTTGGCTGGGCATCTGCCTTCAGCTCAGGTCATGATTTCAGGGTCATGGGATCAAGTTCCAGGTCAGGCTTCATGCTCAGCTGGGAGCCTGCTTCTCCCTCTTCCTGTGCCCCTCCCCCCAGCTTGCACCTGTGTGTGTGTGTGCTCTCTCTCCCTCTCTCTCTCAAATAAATGAAATCTTCTTTTAAAAAAAACAAAATTTAGAAAAAATATTCATTTGCACAAGTCCTAAATATTTGAGCAACTTGCTAATTCTTGAAAATATTATGGTTAAAGATGTGTTCATTTGAAGAATTCTAGAACCATATGTCAAATATAAGCAGGTTAGTTTGTGGTAAGGGTGCTTTTATTATTTTATTGTAAGATGCTGCGTCTGTCATCTTCAATCAAAAGTTTAAAACTATGAAGTAATAACCTTTTACAACCATCTTAGGAAAGTTGAATATTTTTACTTATTTGGAAGAGTAGAGCTTGTAAGTCATCTTTAAAAATCTGCCTGGGAACCATTACCAGTGTGTTTGCTGTCACCCTGCAGAGTCAGTCAAACCATCAGCTAAAGAGACACTGTACCTGAGGCTGTAGAGGCTTCACACTCTTAAACTGAAGCCATATGCAAAAGAAATCCAAGCTTTACACTATCTGTGAGGCATACCTGACTGTTCTTAACATTCCAAAGAAGAAATCATATGGAAGCCCCCTAGCACCAGGTCTCTGGTTAGGAGTCTTAAAAGTCCAAGTTAGACAAACTGGGACATGTTGTTATTCTTTGTTGTTGTTTGTTTATAACTTTTTATTTGATATAAATCAAACTTACAGAATAGTTGCAAAGCTAGTACATGGAATTCCTGTATATTCTTTCCTTAGACTATCAGTTGTTTATTTATTTTTTATTTTTTATTGTTATGTTAATCACCATATATTACATCATTTGTTTTGGTGTAGTGTTCCATGATTCATTGTTTGTTCATAACACCCAGTGCTCCATGCAGAATGTGCCCTCTTTAATACCCATCACCAGGCTAACCCATCCCCCTACCCTCCTCCCCTCTAGAAACCTCAGTTTGTTTTTCAGAGTCCATCATCTCTCCTGGTTCGTCTCCCCCTCTGAATTACTCCCCTTCATTCTTCCTCTCCTGCTATCTTCTTCTTTTTCTTTTTTCTTAAAATATGTTGCGTTATTTGTTTCAGAGGTACAGATCTGTGATTCAACAGTCTTGCACAATTCACAGCGCTCACCGTAGCACATACCCTCCCCAATGTCTATCACCCAGCCACCCCATCCCTCCCACCCCCGACCACTCCAGCAACCCTCAGTTTATTCCTGAGATTAAGAATTCCTCATATCAGTGAGGTCATATGATACATGTCTTTCTCTGATTGACTTATTTCACTCAGCATAACACCCTCCAGTTCCATCCATGTCGTTGCAAATGGCAAGATCTCATTCCTTTTGATGGCTGCATAATATTCCATTGTGTATATATACCACCTCTTCTTTATCCATTCATCTGTCGATGGACATCTTGGCTCTTTCCACAGTTTGGCTATTGTGGACATTGCTGCTATAAACATTGGGGTGCACGTACCCCTTCGGGTCCCTACATTTGTATCTTTGGGGTAAATACCCAGTAGTGCAATTGCTGGATCGAATGGTAGCTCTAATTTCATATCAGTTGTTTATTTTTTGTCCCATTTGCTCTGTCACCCCCTCCCTCCTGTCGCCCATATATAGACATGTGTGTATGCCTGCTTGTATATGCATATGTGGGTGTGTGTCATTTTATTTTTCTGAACCAGACACCAGCAAGTGAGAGATATCATGCTCCTTTATCCCTAAATACTTTAGTGTATATATGCTAAGTACTTGGGCATCCTTTTATGTATACACAGTATAAGCATCAAAACAGGAAATTTAACATTGAAAAATACTATTATGATAATAGCCCACAGTCCATATTCAGAAGTGTTCTTTAGAGCTGTTTTTCCAATCCCTAGATCACACATTGCATTTAATTTTCATGTCTCCTTGGGCTTATTTAATATAGTGCAGTTCCTCAGTCTTTGTCTTTCTTGACCCTACCATATTTAAAGACTGCTTATTTTATAGACATCTCCCTCCATTGGATTTATCTGCAGAAGTGATATGTGTCCCTTCTGCAGGCCTGCGATGTCAGTTTATCTCATTACAGCTAATGCTAATGCATCATTTTGATCACTTTGCTTAGGTGGTGTCTGCCAGTTCCTCCACTCTGAAGTTATATGGGTTTTTTGTTTGTTTGTTTTTGGTTTTTGTTTTGTTTTGTTTTTTAATAACTAGTAAGTCATTTGTGAGGTGACTCTTTGAGAATATGTAAATATCTTATTTTTCGGCAGAATTTACCCAGGAATTCTAGTGTCTATTAGGGTATCTGGCCCCATTGGTCTATCTTTATTTATGAATTGAAGCTTGCCATTCTTTTGTATACATTTCTCTTAAACAAATTTTGGTATAACTTTAATTTCATTTTAAGTTAATTTGGTCTTTAACATTTTATGAGAGATTAATCACTTTGAACTGAGGAGAGGTTAAAGGAAAACTTGGTATTCCTGTTCCTATAGAGTCTCAGTGTTATCTTCAGAATTCCTGCAAATTTCTACAATTTGCTTCATTTTTCTCTGAAACATTCTGAGCTAGTAGTAATGTTCCGTCTCAGAAATCAAAAATTGTCCGTGTGAAATATGATACGACTTGGAAAAGCAGAACAGCTAGAAATAGTCAAGTTTATTTTTTTAGTAGAAAATAGTCTTCAGTAATGTCATTATGTCATCATTTATTATATTAATGTATCCCAAAAGAAGTTTGATTTTAAACGATTAAGTTTGATTTATGCATGGATTTATTTATGGAGGTTTATCATTGAATGTCAAAATTCCCTAAGACCTTTCCTTTGGCCGGTTCGCTGGTGGTTCAGAAATTTAGAAGAGACACAGTGATCTGGTAATAAACAGATCATTCTTTACTCCATAGATGCCTTCTTTTCACTTTTTTTTCATACCATAAGTGATGCAGCATCTCTTTTAATGGAAGAAGTGTATGAATATCTTGTGTATTTAACCTGTAAAGGAAAAACTGTGGCAAAGTGTATTGTTTTAAAAGGGTGGTTGTTGCCTTCTAAAATTAAAATAAGAGCAAAACTCCACCTCTAGGAAGTGTTGTGATTCATAAGGTCGATGTCTTTTTGCATTGTTGACCATGTTAAAAAAAATAAATATTCAGTCAATGGGAGAATATATTTTTAAAACACCAAATAAAAAAGCACTCTAATCATTTTGGCAAAATCAAAACAGAAATATTACATCATTTGTTTTAGTCTTAAGAGACTGAACTGGGTCTGTCTGTGTTTTATGTGGGATGTTGTTATGACATTCTTTTTTAAATTATTTGTGCACATGTGTGCATTAGTGTTGGGTAGACGAGAGACTGCGAAAAGATATATCACTTTTCCATAGTCTTGAGATTTGTTTCATTGGTGTTTGCAGTATTGGGTACATGTGTTCTTGCTCCCTACCCAAACAGAGACTCTGAATGTCTGAGTGGAGACCAGTTGTTTTAGAATTCTAGACCAATCTTGTTTTGTTTTGTTTTGTTTTTCAGCCTATGGAGAGTCAAGTAGAGGGACTGATATTTTTAAAGTTGAAATGAAAGTATTGAAAGGCTATCCTAATTACCTCCTTTGAGTCTGTAACAAATATCTATTGAAAGGTGTCTTTTCTGTTGAGTTAGAGATTGACTCTTCAAAATCCTTTTGAAGAATATGCTTCAGGTGCCCACTACTACAGAACCAGAATTGATATTTGAAATGAAACTTGCTACCCTTAGATTAGACTCCCTCTGTGTTGTACCAGTGGACAAGACCTAAGGTCTGTATGCGAAGCTAGAGGCAGAAAATTCAATTCTGTATGAGAGACTGTCTCCAGATGAGAACTGAAACAGTGGAAGAGCTAACCTCAAAAGTGGAGAGCTCCTTGTCACTAGAAATGTTCATATGCAGGCGTGGAGACTCAGAATAACTGTACGGTATATAATTTTTATGACTTCATCTCTTGCAAGTGTTATAACATTTCTGTATCATTCAGTCAGTACATTCAAGGTTGAGTCAACACCAGTGTCTCCTCCCAAGGCCTACAGAGTACAAAAGTGTGGAGTTTTGTTATATAAAATGATGCTGTTTTACATAGATACCACATATGTCAAATAAGTAATTTAGAATTGTTTTAATTTGACTTTGAATCCCCTTACTAATAGAGTGAATCCATTAAATGATCTAAATGACCACTCTGGTTATTGCTTATGATAATAAGAAAACATTAAGTTTTTGTGTTTCCCAAGGCCAAATCTGAAAAGAAAGTGTATTGCCAATAATGTACACTCATGATTTGTCATGTGTTTATGCTTAGACCCACCAGCAACCAACTTGGAGAACTTGCTCATAGCAGGCGGAGACTTACAGAGAAAGTGACTAACTGACAAAGTTATGGTCCCTCGAATTTCTGAACACATAGATAAATTGAAGAGCATAACAAGTGGTGTCAAAGGGACCATGGGGGGGTCATTGATTCTAGCCAATGTCATCCATAGTATCAACACAGAGTGTGTCATTAGTGGCTTTTAGGTGTGTCTCAATCAAGCATGAGATCGGCCAGTGATTAGTAACTACTGGTAAATATGATATATATAAAACTCACTCTAGGTTGTCCCTATAGAAACGTCATACTCAAAGTCTGAAGCATGGCCTTCAGTGCTTGAGATTTAGAGATAACTGTTTCGGTTTCCTTGTTGTGTCATTGTGGTGTATGGTGGTGGTAAGAGTGTCACCGTAATTATAGCAAACATATTACTCTTACAACACATGAGGCAGTCTTCCTTGTATTTTACCTACATAAAATCCTTTGATCTTTACAGTGAAGTAGGCGCTATTATTTTTTTAAATAATTTTTTATTGTTATGTTAATCACCATACATTTCATCATTAGTTTTTGATGTAGTGTTCCATGATTCATTGTTTGTGCATAACACCCAGTGCTCCACGCAGAATGTGCCCTCTTTAATACCCATCACCAGGCTAACCCATCCCCCCACCCCCCTCCCCTCTAGAACCTAGGCGCTATTATTATCCCTCGTATTACAGGTGAAGAAACTGAGGCACAGAAAGACTACCTTTCTGAAAGTCACAGCTATTATGTCGTATCTTTTTGTAACCTGTAGACTGTATTTGTCCATGGAAGTGCATCCTGTTTTGGAAACAATGACTTGTGGGCACCTGGGTGGCTCAGTTGGTTAAGCAACTGCCTTCGGCTCAGGTCATGATCCTGGAGTCCCGGGATCGAGTCCCACATCGGGCTCCCTACTCAGCAGGGAGTCTGCTTCTCCCTCTGACCCTCTTCCCTCTCGTGCTCTCTATCTCTCATTCTCTCTCTCTCAAATAAATAAATAAAATCTTAAAAACAAAACAAAACAAAAACAAACAATGACTTGTGTATGTGAACTGACAAAAAATTGGTAATTCCTTTTATAGGAATGATTATTTAAGGAGCAAAACTACATGTATTGTGCTTTCATTCATTTCAGTTTGAAACAATGTTCACTTTCAAAACCCCTCAGTTGAAGAGTACACCCGCAAGACACCTGTTAAAGAGCATACTTAAAAAATCATTCAGTTCTGTTGAGCTTTGTTTTGAGATATAAACTGATGAGCTCAGAGTGACCTTAATTTATTCCACTGGCTACCATGTCCAAACTAAGGTACTATGGGATCCGTGTGTGTGTGGTATCTCTGTCCTCTTTTATTATATTTACATGATAAAGGACTACTTTGACATTAATCTGCAGACATTTAATTGTTAGGGATCAGATTTTTCTGAAATCCATCTTTAGGATAGATAGACAAATTTTATACTTCTCTTACGATAACAGCTGAATCTACGGATCCACTGTTGGCAAGACTAGGGTATTTTGAATATTATTCAGAAGCTATAAAGGGTTTGTGTTTATTTATTCATCACTCTTCCCATGGCTCACAGTGTAGCTTTGCTGTGCAGGTTTTCTTGGACATTTGTGCTAATAGGTTTATTTTTTTATTTTTTATTTTTTTTTGTGCTAATAGGTTTAGATGTTAACATTCCAGGTCTATTTCTGGGTTCTTTGATTCATTACTTCCCATTCTTTCCTCACTGTTACGCTGTGTCTTTTGTCTCTAGCACCACTGAAACTGTTCTCACTATTTGCCAAATTGAATTGACATTTATTTCAACCTTTATCATATATGCTGTCTCCACTGCATTTGACTCGTTGTCTGTAACTCACTAGCCTGTTAGCTTCTTTAGCTCCGCTCACTGCTGATTCTTCTGATGTCTGATAATTCTTCTACATTGTCTCTCTTCATGGCCTTCTCTTTCCCTGCTTCTTCATAAAAGTTGGTATACCTCAGGTATGCCGCCTTGGCCCAGTCTTCTCACCTATACCTTTATCAAGTGATCTTATTCAGTGTTTCCGTTGTCACTCTGATCTGCAGGCTCATACACTCAAGCACTTGGTGTAAACTACTCATGGATGTTCCACTGGCATTTTAAAATGAAGTAAGTTTGAAACCAAATTCATTTTCTTTTCCTCTGAAAGCTACTCTTCCTCCCGCATCCTCTCTCCACAGAGCACCCAAGCTGCAAACCCAGATGGCATCCTTCATCCCCCCGCCCCCCACCTTACCTCACACCTCAGTGCACATTAGAATCACTGTGTGGACTTTTTCTGTGAGTCTTATCCTTGGAGATTACTTTTCTCCAAGCTGATGGGAGCATTGGCAGGGAGATTCTGAAAAGGCCCTCCAGTTGGTTTTAAAGTTTGTCTCTTTATGAAGGGATGGCTTACTTACAAACTAGTCAGTCACCAAGCTTTGCTGTTTTTCCCTAAAATATTTCTTGAGCCTGTGCTTTCTTCTATGTCTGCATATGATTTTGCTTTTGTCAGTGCATGTACTCATGAGATGTGGTAAAGCCAGATATCATCTTTTTGCTGCTTCTGTTTTTATTTTGTGGTTTGGATTTTTGTTTGTTTGTTTTGGTTTTGCTTTGTTTGTTTTGCTTTCAAACAGTGATAAGGAGGGGTTGGGTTTTACTGAAGCAGTACGACTGTCCTCAGTCACCACCATGAACGTTGAAAGGCACAGCATAGGGTGACAATTTTTTTGAGGGTGCATATTTAGCAGGTGAGGTTTGAGTCTAAAACCACAGTTGAGACTGTGGTACACACCATTCAGCTTAGATCCTGACTGGCATTGATAATAGCTCACCCGAAGGGCCAGTTCTGCTATTTTGTTCTGGGAGTTGTTCCTGAAAACCAAATGCAGAGCCCAATTTCTTTGCTTTTACAAATATTTTATAAATATCTTATTGGCTGCATTGATCTGCTCTAGGTAGCTAGAATGACTTCTGTTTCCAGAAATTGAATTCAATGTAATGTACAAACCAGGCTTACACGGGAAACAGTTTGCGGTTAGAAGAAAAAATTTCTGATTAATCAACCTGTTTCTTTTCCTTTGTGTCTGTTATGCAGTTTCCTGCAAACTTGCTGAAGCAGGTTTATAAATGCCATTGACCTTCTGGAAACTCACAGAAAAGCAGTGACTCTAAACTGATTAACATTGATTGAACTTGGAGACTTGTAGAAGTTACAGATGGAATATTCCAGTTCCCTAAAAAAATAACCAGACTGCTCATGACCATGGTTCATTTTAGAGAGTGGTGTACAATGTTCTTGCTTTAAACTGACAGTGATAAGATGGTGTTTGCTCTGCCCCCAAACATGTCAATCTGTGGATGGCATTGATGTTTTGGAACCCATTTTCTAGTGAAAATATCTAAGAGATTTTTGTTCTTCCAGTCCTCTGGCTGGATTTTTCTTTTTATTTGAAGGCCTAATTCATGCTTTCTAGCATTGGCTCTTTAACCTAATCCAAAATCATTTGGGATTAGGAAGGTCTTTAAATCAGACAGAAAGCTGACCTGATTGGAATTACTCAGTTATATCAACATTCTTTAACAAATTTTTTTTTAATTTGGATTTGACTGTGATGCAGATTTTCCAGCAACTCTGTCATTGTTATGTTTTTAATAATGTTTCTAAATGACCCTTCAAGGTTGTAAGATTATAGCACTTGGTGTTTTTTTTTTTTTTTAAGTTTACATAGTCACATACCAATTTTGAAGATGATAAGTAATAGCCAGGTTATGTTATATACCATCATGCACTACAGTTAAGAGAAGAATGAAGTCCAGTTTTACAAAGAAATTTCCTTATTCCTGGGGCCCCTGGGTGGCTCAGTTGTTTAAGCAGCCGATTCTTGATTTTGGCTCAGGTCATGATCTCGGGGTTGTGGAATTGAGCCCTGTGTTGGGCTCCATGCTCAGTGTGGAGTCTGCTTGAGATTATCTCTCTCCCTCTGCCCCCCCCCAACACTCTCTTTCTCTCTCTCTCTTTCAAGTAAATAAATAAATCTTAAAAAAATAAATTTCCTTATTTCTTATCACATTGAACATATTCATATTTATTATTGAATTGTAAGAATTATATCTCTATATAAGTATATATAAACTCTACAGCTTGACATTTTATTTTTATAGTTATCCAACAGTTTCTTCCTTCTTAATATGGTGAATAAGTAAAACAACAGTCACCTGCCAATACAGGCTGTGAATCACAATGAAGAGCTTTGAAAATTTGGATTGGGTTTTTGTACATTTTGCATAAGACTTACGTGATGTTACAAATGAGCCACAACTGGAGGCTTAGTATCCAGATTAAGGAAAGTCATAATTATTGACCTAGTTGAAAGTGCTTTTCTCACACAGGATTTTAGTGTTTCCTCAGTATTGCAGACACGAGGCACGCAGAGGTGAATAGGATAATCCTTGACTTCAGGGGATACAAAATAAAAGTAAATCAGATACAAAGATGCATAAACAAATAAATGCAATGAAATAATATCATTAATAGCTATGGGTTTTTTGAGAGTTTTTCAGGGGCTCAATGCTTAACACTTAAGGGCAACATCTTCATCATCCCAATTTCTAGTTGAGGCTCAGATGATTCAAAGAGCCAGCCCAAGATCACATAGCTACTAGTAGAACTAGGCCTGAATCCAGATCTCTTATCCAAAGATTTGCTTTTATCTTATATCATTCACACATGTTGTACAGAGCAGGGAAATACAAAGTTCAGGGGGAGATTGACCCTCTTGGCTTGGGGTGATAGTTAAAACTTGGGATGGATAAGTAGAAGTTCAACAGTTGGTTCTGAGGGGTAAGAGTATATCAGATGGGTGAATAATATATGTAAGGTGTGGAGAAATTTGAATAGATATGACATTTTGAAAATTAAGAAAAAGTTAATTGTGTCAGGATGGTCTAATTCGTTTATGTATTCCATTCCACAGATAATTCTTGGATGCCTATTGCCTAATAGGGAATGTTAATGAGTAAATGGAGAATGGTAAGAGATCAGGGTTTTCATCTGTACTCAGTGGAATTTCTCTGTAACTCACTAAAGACATGAACTATCTGTGGTGGACTTTTTTTTTTTTTTACTGATATTTTAAATTACACAAGTAATTATGGGAATATATCTGGAGTATTTTATTATTTTTTATTTATTTATTTTTTGAGGGGGTATAGAGGGAGAGAATGTGGGACTCAATCTCACAACACTGAGATCATGACCTGAGTTGAAATCAAGAGTTGGACATTTATCTGTCAGAGCTACCCAGGTGCCCCATATCTGGAGTATTTTAAAGCAAACTCCAGATATGTCTTCCACAGGAGATAAACCATAGAGAGAGATTTCTGCACAATATGTAGTTGAAAATTCCAGTAATTAGAACAACTCAGTAAGGAAGAAGTGGCCTTGTAGGGAAATGAATAGACGTCACTGGAAACACTGAGATACATTACAAGCATTTTTTGTGGCCTTCTGGAAGGAAGACTGAAAATGAGATGAGGTTGTCAGGAAATGACCCTAGAGAGCTTCTAGATCCAGAATTCTACTTAGTTCTTACTGTGTACAGGAAAATCTATGAGTGAAAGTGAAAAGAGAAGAAACAAAAAATAGTTTTTGTTTACATTTATATTTAAAATATTTAGTTCATATGAATGGGCCAAAGACATTTATAAAATTAAGTGAAAATTAAAATACAATTTTCCTTCAGTTTTTTAACATTTTAAGTATTTTATTTATTTCTTATCTATTACAGATTCTGTTGTTTCAAAGTTACTGAGTACATATGAAGACCTAGAGAAATTTTGGCACATTTTAGAAGACTTTGCTATGGACTCTTTGATCTAACTCTGCTTTCCTAACTAGCAAAATTCTCCTTAGGTCACCAGATCCGTCGGATTAACTTCTGCAAGTGCCTAGCATTAGGGTCTTTTTATAGCTCCCTAGACCTCTAGACATAGTGTAGTGTCGTGAAGACAAAGACAGTTATTACTTTCATTTTCTAGTAAAAAATGGCAGATGAAACAGTTGTGACTAATAGTCAAAATATTAATCTTTCTTGCCTCAGGCTTTTACGTTTTGAAACTCAGACCAAGTGGAAAACTAGATCCTTTTTTTTTTTTTATGTTGGCCTCAGCTATTAGACACTAGACTGTTAGTATTTTACTTTTCTTGTTGGAATTGGAAAATAATTAAAGACTGTATAGTTTCATAGAAGGCAAGCCTTCTGAGGACAGGGTTTTTGTCACAGCAGCTTTGCCCTGTCAGTCTGTCTGTGTCATGCAGGAGTAGGTTGGTTAGCAATTACAAACTGCTGAAGACCATTCGGAACAGCTCTTCATGTGATTTTGCCAGAAATAACTCACTGCATGATGGGGAGGGCGGATACATTTCTATCTCATTCCTTTTAAATCATTCAATCTGTTACTTTTTAGAAAATACCTGAAAGTATGACACTTAGTATGTCTTTCTTATGCATGTAGAGACATTAAAGAACATGGAATTTCTGCTACATGGGGCTGTCATAAGTGAACATTCCAGAGGAAGCTGAATGCCTGTGTCTTCTCCTCACACTCATTCCCTTCACCACATCTTTGACAAGTAGCCCACTATTTTCTGAAGAGTACCAGTGATGAAGTGTTCATCTCCTGGCAAGGCTGTTTACGTCACTGTGGGATTGCCCTAAACATTACCCATCTCCTATAACCCCCTTTACCTAGAACCAAAATCTCTCTCTCCATCTCTAATTTCTGGTCATTTAGCTTCCTCCTTCCTTGGAATCAACAAAGAAGTTTACACCCTTTTGACCCTGAGACCACACTTTAAAAGCAGCTATGATATTTCTTCTTAGACTTCTCTAAGCTGAGGCTCATTCGGTGAATAATGAACTAGAATTTAAACCCTGTCTCCCCATCTGCTAGATTCCAATCGAGTACGTTCTTTCTGCAACAGGAGCTATTTATCCAGCCACTAACCCATCCAACAACAATTTGCTGCTTGTACCAGGCACTAGGAATACAAATGAGAATTGGATTTCCTCTAAGTAGCTCAGTCTGGTGGAACAGAATAGACACAATTACAAATAATATTAAAACGGTATGGTAGCTGATACTGAGTCCCACCTTCTCAACTTATGAACTGTCCAAATTTTTGAGAGTGGGAGAGCACATGCAAATTCTGTAGAGCAGTCCTTGGCACATAAAATGTACTCAATAAATAATAGCTTTAATTCTGTATGCACAGGATGCTGTGGGGTCAGAGAGGAGAGACACCTAGTCCTAGCTGGAGACGGGACAGGAAATGGAGGAAAGCAGGGGATATAGGAAACCTAGGAAATACTTTTTTAGGGGCAGCTACATCAAGGTTAAGTCATGAAGTAATATTGGGAATGGATAAGATGAAGGAGATGAAGGGGGTAAAGAGGAGAAGCATTCTAGGCAGAGGAACCAAAATGAGCAAGGGTAGGGAGATGAGAATTTGCACTGAATCTGCAAAAAATATCAGGAGTAGAGGTGGATAAATAGAAAGTTGGGCAAGGCCTAGATTGTGAAAAGTGTTCTACTTTACTGTAGGATTTTACTTTTTAAAAGATTTTAGTTATTTGAGAGAGCACACGTGCGTGCAAGCACGAGTTGGGAGGCGGGAGAGAGGGAGAAGCAGACTCCCCACTGAGCGGGGAGCCCTATGCGGGGGCTTCATCCCGGGATCATGACCTGAGCTAAAAGCAGACACTTAACTGACTGAGCCACCCAGGCGCCCCATATATTGTAGGGTTTTAAATCATTCCTTTACTTGGGATGTGGTTGTGTGGGTAGAGGTCATTGAACAGTTTTGGGGAATTGGTCAGATTTCTTCTGGATGACTTTTATTTTAATTTTTTTGTTCATTGCTGAAGTATAGGTGACACACAGTGTTATATTAGTTTCAGGTGTATGATATAGTGATTCAACAATTCTATACATTACTCAGGGTTCATCATGATAACTGTAGTTACTGTCACCACACGATGTTATATTATTGACTGTATTCCCTATGCTGTACCTTATATCCCCATGTCTTATTTATTTTATAACTGGAAGATTGTACCTTTTAATGCCCTTCACCTATTTCACCTGTCGCCCCACCCACCTTTCCCCTGGCCACCATCATCAGTTTGTTCTCTGAGTTTAAGA
Source organism: Callorhinus ursinus (assembly GCF_003265705.2). Taxonomy (NCBI): domain Eukaryota; kingdom Metazoa; phylum Chordata; class Mammalia; order Carnivora; family Otariidae; genus Callorhinus; species Callorhinus ursinus. The sequence continues at coordinate 25,222,607 of NW_027397075.1, read as the reverse complement.
GTCTGTTTGTGTTCATTTGTTCATTTGGATTTTTAATTCCACATCTAAGTAAAATCATATGGTATTTGTCTTTCTCTGTAGTATTTCACTTGACATAATACCATCTAGGTCCAACATGTTGTCACAAATAGTAAGATTTCATTCCTTTTATGGCCGAGTAATATTCCACTGTGTGTGTACATGCACACGCACACACACACGCACACACGCACACACCAACTTTTTTATCCATTCTTCTGAAGTTATGAGAAGGAGCATGGATCTGTGTAAGACTGGTGGTGGGGTTAAGTTAAGAGGCTTTTATGGTAGCCCTGTGAAGAACAATGAAGGCATTTGTACCAGCATAAAGCGGGAATGGAGGACAGGCAGATTTCAGAAGCATTTAGGAGGTAAACAAACAGGATGTTGGGCTAAGGAGAGGAAGTCGATAACTCTCCTACTTTGGTATCAGATCATGGTACCACCAAACAGGAGAAGAAATAAGGGAGGTAGCACATCTAGAGAAGGCTGTGATGAGTTCTATTTGAAAATATTGATCTGTATGGAAGTTTAAGATACGAGTCTGAAGATGCAAGGTACTGGACGAGGGTTGTGGATTGGCCAGTCATGAGCTTGCGAGAGCCTGCTCTGGAAGAGTGAGGGTGCTGGGGAACATGGGCAGAGAGAACCCCGCATGTGTCTAACTGGTCTTAAATCTTACTAGGCCTAATTGTCCTTTACATTTGATGGGAAGAATAGGTGCTAACAGTACAGCCCTCCTGTTATTCTCCTGCTTAGACAAGCTAATAACCTGGAGGGAAAAGAAAACCATGTTTTAATGAGAGAAAGAAAATATTTTATTTTTTTTTAAAGATTTTATTTATTTATTTGACAGAGAGAGAGATAGCGAGAGAGGGAACACAAACAGGGGGAGTGGGAGAGGGAGAAGCAGACTCCCCGCTGAGCAGGGAGCCCGATGCGGGGCTCGATCCCAGGACCCTGGGGTCATGACCTGAGCCGAAGGCAGATGCTTAATGACTGAGCCATGCAGGCACTCCAAGAAAATATTTTAAAGAGTGCAATTTCAAAGTCTCCTTGAGGAATTAATTGGCAACCTTGCCTTAAGAATTGTAATGAGAAGTGTGTTTTCCTGATTCATTTATCTGTCCTAAGTTTTGTCTTTCAAATATGTGCTTTTTATAATTTTGAATTTTTTTGCCAGTGTCACCAAAATGGCAGGAATTTCTTCAGAAATTTTCTTAGAAGTACTTCTCAATTAATTCTTGTGGGCTCTGTAGCCTGCTAAGGCATTGATGATGGCATGGACATAGAAAATAAGCTGTCGAGTCAGATCAGGATTTCATTTATGGGTCTGCTACTTATTATCTGTGGACCCTCTGAGCCTTGATTTCCTCACCTATAGAATGGGGTAATGTCCACTTTAACTAACTTATTCTAAAGATTAAGTTAACTAAGAGGTTAAAAGTATCTGCCATGTAATAGATGCTCTGTAATTATTGTTTTCTATGCGAATATTAGCACCACAGTTGTCACTTGTCATTTTTCATAAATGTGGACTTCAATTAGGGACAAACTCGCATTTGTCAGTTGATAGGGGAGCCTGGGTGGCTCAGTCGTTAAGCTTCTGCTTTTGGCTCAGGTCATGATCCCAGGGTCCCGGGATCGAGCCCTGCGTCAGGTTCCCTGCTCCACGGGAAGCCTGCTTTTCCCTCTCCCACTTCCCCTGCTTGTGTTCCCTCTCTCACTGTGTCTCTCTCTGTCAAATAAATAAATAAAATCTTAAAAAAAAAAAGAAGTCAGTTGATAATAACAAGGATGATGATGATAGGAAATACTGACATATTGTTTTACTCTCTGCCAGGACCTATTTGAACACTTTGTATCTATTAACTGATTTGATCCTCATGGCAGCCCTGAGAGGTAGACACCAGGGTTGTGCCCATTCTACAGATGAGACAGGCTCAGCGCTTACGGGACCTTCCTAAATTTGCAGTTTGGCGGTGACCAAACTTGGATTGTAGATTCTTAAGAACTTTTTACAATCCCTCCAAAGTGAAGCCTTGATCATAGGCTTCTTATGTCAGTATTTGGATGTCTCCAAAATATGTATAGAATGTATGTGAATTAGCATGGCTAATGGATTTTTAACATTAGCTAATATGTTTTAAAAATTGTTTTAATGCTCCATTAACACGGTAACACTCTAAACAGAGTCTTTCTCTGATTTCAGCCTGTGAAGTTGAGGCGGGGAAAGTATACCAGGTGTCCTCAAAAGAGCACATCCAGCCTTTCAAAGAAAACATGGAACAATTTATTATTCAAGGTAAATTCTAAAGAGACTTGTTGCATTTCCCTTCTTTTGCAGCAGAAAGGTAGGTGGAAGGCATTTTTTAAAATATGCATTGGTTTAAAGGGGATTATTTTGGTATTACAGAAAAACAAACAGTGTTTCATCATGAGTCACACAGCTGTGAGAGACTAGCAATTTGGTAAATATTCTATTGATAATTCTTGTTATTACTGTTTTTTAATGACTAAATGCACTAGGTTAAAATAACACCTGTTTATAAAAATATTAAAATTTTATGTTTTTTGTGAGTGAAAATTAGATATTCTTCTAAGTTTTAACTATGCTTATGACTTCAGTTCAACTGGGTATTTAGTTTGTCAAAACACTGGGCCAAAAAACAACATATATTGATGTTTTCCAGATCTTCAAAACATTACGTTCTATTTTTTGTAGAATGTATAAATACCTCTAGATATTTAATACCTTTTTTTCAGAAAACTTAAAAACTTAATAAATATTATCTTGTTGACTCCTCCCATGACATAAGCAGGGATGAAAAATTTCAGAAAATATTAAACAAAAAAAATTTGAAGGAGTAATGTCTATTAAAAACGTCTTGCTATTTTAAATCATTGAAACTTACAATTATATCAAAGCATTCGCTACTCAAAACATTTTTGTTTTGGAATGTTACATCTCCCCTGAAGATCAGATTTGTGTCATGCCATGCTCTGAGAAAGTTCTTGCTGTCAGGAATTCTCCTAGAGGCTGACATGGCTTGAGACTGAGGCCAGGTAGCACTCTGAAGACTGGCTCCATCCTCTGTTTATTAGGCTACAGTTTTTATAGGTGGTTCAAGTGTCATTAATGATGATTTACAATGAATGAGTCATAGTGGAATTTGATTAAATGTTAAACATAGCTTTTTTTTTCAGATGGGAAAATACTATTTAATCACTTAAGAGAATCATGAAGATTGAAAGAGAACTTTGGTCAGATTCGTAAATCAAAGTGATTGTCATTTCTAAATTCTCAGCTCCACATGACTTCGAGTGGAAAATCTACTTAGTAATTCCTAAATAGTCCTTGGGATAAAATTGGAGTTTTGTAGTTGGTTACATATTAGAGGACGCTATAAGCTCATTACATTCTTAATGATGAATAAAAATGAGTCTTCCTTTCTTCATTCAGTGGGGTTTTAGGATCAAGAAAATGCAATTTTAGAGAACTATATAGGTAAAGGATGAGATATTCTTTTTGCTTATGGGATAAAGGAGTCCTTAATTCATTAACTCAGTAAAGAAAGAATGAGTCTTTCCTCATGGCTTTTCTTCTAGCACTTTTGGTTACCTTTTTATTTCATCTCTGGTCCGATTACATGTTCACTGCAAAAAAAAAAAATTGAATACCTGCTATCTGCTCAGACATTCTTTTGGGTACTGAGTTATAGCAGTGAATAAGAAAATGTACGTTATCCAGGAGACAGACAATGACAATAGCAAATTCTTTGGAACATCTTACATAGATCAAATATGTCAAAATGTGGAAAAGGGTCCAGCTTTAAACATGAGTGCTTATGAGCCTATATTCAATGACATAGTGAAAACAGTGGATTTCAAAATGTTTTTCTTAAGATAAAGATTTATGAATGTAGCCAATTATTTTTTTTGTCCCACAATCCTTCTAGTTATCAGGACTAAATTCTGCAATTAAATTTATACTCTGAAAAATGCATTACACCTTAGCACAAATAATATATGCCAAATCTTTGCTTATAATTAGGCTTTCCTCAATAATAAAATGGTATTCTTACATTAGCCTCTGTGCTCAGATTACCTTACATAGGTATATTAATGTTTTTATATATCCCATCAAAGTCTTCTCTTAATCCCATCAAAGTTTTTTTTTGAAATGTGCCACATTTCAAAATCTAAAATCTCTCTCCAGCAATTCAAGAGACTATGTCCAATATTGGCCAAACGTTTTTATTGCATTAGCTCTCACAACATAATAGAAACATCTCTTATCCTCATAATTCAACTATTGTGTGGCCTATGGAATACACACTAAAAGTCTTTGGATTTTATCTAGCCCTACGATCCACTGATTCACCCATTTTGTTATTCCCTGTCTTCCCAATTTTTCTCAAGCCAGGATTTTGTGGTCTCTGCTTAAACATCTCTTCCGTGGGAATGTCCTCACCCCTGCTCTAAAAGAGGCAGATTTAGAGAATTGAGTCCCGCCTCTGCAAGCCATTCACTTATGGTAATGGTGCCAGCTATGTACCATCTTTGGGAGAATTGAAGTGCTCAATTAATAATATTAACACTAATAAATAATGTTCTTGAATAATGTTATGAACTCCACCCAGCATTATATTCTTTATAACACTTATTGCTTTCTGCAGTTGTATTATTTATTTGCCCCTCAACAATGTAGCTCCATTAAGAAAGCAGCCTTGTTTGGTTCCTGGCTATCCCTATACCTAGAACAGTGCTTAGCATGTTGTACACACTGTCTTGCTCACCTGACAAAACCCAACAACCCTCATTAAGCCCATCTCTTTGCTTCCTCCATATTTATACCAGAGTAGCTCAACTGTTTTTTGAAGGTGGGAGGGTCCTTAATGCCTTAACTGGTATCCCTTTGAAGTCCTGACCACAGACCTGCTGTTAGAACTCATTTCTACTCAGCACTTCTATGAGATTGTCCTTGCAAATTCCATTTTCTCAGTTTCTGAGATTTTTGTTCCTCTGTTCTCCTCTCAAACCTCCACAGTCTTTCTCTTGTGCTTCCTCCTTACTCTGATGATAACCCCACTTTATCCTGGGGTGAGAAAGCAGATGCTCTTATACAGAAGCTCCCACACCTCCACATCATGGCTGAGGAACTTGGGCTTCAACCGGAATCCTTGCGGAGCAGATGTTTAAAGACAAGAAAGTTTACACTGGCAGCAGGTGGGGAGGACTCAATGGAAACAGATCAGACTTGGAGGCAGGAGGCTACTTGTAAAATTGTTATGGCAGATTGTTAGAGAAATGAGGAGGTCTTGTTCTAAGGACAGAGGGGTAGTGCTGAAGAGACGACATATTTAAGGGGTAACAATAACATAGAAGAGAAATTACTTGGTGACCAAATAAACATAGAGGTGATGCATAGGTGTCCAGATTTCAGGTTTGTGTGGCTGGGGAGTGGTGGTGTTAATCACTAGGATAGAGAATATAAATATGGGAAAAGATTTGAATGGGTAAGTGGATGAGTGGATAGCATGACCATCGAGGATTAGGCATCGTAAGCAAGGTGATTATTGAGTGGATGTGGTCACCTAGAATAATAAGAAAAATAGACTCAGGATAGAGTTCTTGAGGAGGATGCACTTATAGGATGAGCAGAGGAAGCCACAACAGATGTTAGTGGTGAGTTAGGTTGAAAGAAAACCAAGAGAGGCTGTTGTGATGGAAGCCAGCATTAGAGTTTCGGAAGGGAGGGAGCGATCAGAGTAGTTACTGGATGAACATTTTTCTTGGATTGGCACAGACAGAAACCAGTGTTCTGAGCCTTTAACATTCAAGATAAGTGAGGAAATAGAAGGGCACAACTCTGCAACAATTTTAAAAGTTATTGCAGGATACTGTAATGTGCATAAATGTTAGACAACTGTTTAATCAAAGTTACTATAATTTAGCTTATCTCTAATTTATGCCAACATATGTGATGATTTTATTTTGGGGACGTTTTATGAAGAAAATTAATTAGTAATCACCAGACGCTTATCCGACATTTATCTGCCATTTTTGTTAAATTTTCCTTTGTGCCTCTTCTTTTTTAAGTAGCAGAAAACAAGAGGGTAGAAGAAAAAGGAGTAAATGAGACAGCTAGGGAACATCATGCTAAGCTAATATTTCTCTCAGAACTCAGCACACTCCTTCCTTTTCATTTTTCCTCTTTGTTTGAATACAAGTTGTATTATGGACAAAGTGTGCATATGAAACTCATGTTTCTGAGCTGAAAGTACCTTAGATCTAGTGGATTGCCTTTTATAGGTGTCTGTGCATGGTAAGATTGCTGGGAAAGAAGTAGGAGCCTAGTTCTATGTTGTTGGTCTCCACAGCCTTTTACTCATGTGACATATTTTGATAAGTGTATATTTTAAAACTCAGCTCGACTGTTTTTTTGGGTGAATGGCAAAATAAAAAAAAAAAAAAGCTGGTTCCCCTCCATGCTATTAAATGAAGTAAAGTCCTTATTGTGATTTTAGAAATCAGAAATGGCTAATGATATTTTTATTAGCCTAACTCTCCATACTTCCAACCCCTCTCTTCCCAAACCTTTCTTCCTTAAAAGAATCTGTAATCACATGCTTATCATGACGAAGGTGTTGAAACCTCAACTCTCAATATACAATCTTTAGTATTGGCAACTCTATGATTGAGAATGGAGAGATGGGGAAGGCAGTAGCATTCACTGTACCAAAGGCTGAGAAATCTGCCAGAGGTATCTTCTACTGGAAATGGTGCCCATGGTGCCCATGATGCCCATATTCAGGGTGAGCATATTTGGTGGTGTTTTTATTTCTTTTCCTGAAAATATAATGAGAACATATTTTTAATAATGATAAAAAAGAAGAGACACATCTGATTTCTTGAAGTCTTTCATTGACCCTTTGAAGTCAAAAGAGAAACAATTATCTTCTAAGCACAAAGCTTTTTACGTATTATTCATGTGATGACAATAATAATAATATTAAGCCTTAACACCAATTCTGTTGTGCAGAAGAATTAACTGAAGCCATTTTATACTCCACGTGATTTTAGTTTCATAATCCTTCAGGATAGGCTTAAGCAGTCGCTGTTATCCCCATTTTCCAATAAGGAAACAAAAGCTCAGCGGGCTCAATACTTGACTAAAATCACACGAGAGATGGCAAAGTCATGTTGAAACCAAGACCTCACATAAGAAACTTAACCATCTTTTATTTTAATTTAAAAATTGTTAAAATATCATTAAGGACTCCAGGGGATAGTGGTTAAGTCAGTTCTGTAGTATCAGGTGGTAGAAACGATAATGGAGAAGAAATCACATGTAAGATATGCAATTTTTAAACTCAAAAAAGTCAGAACTGGAAAGTGCAAACACTTCTGTATTCATGCAATATGCATGCCAACACTTTGCACCAGATAAGCTCTTTCCCCTGATATATTGATAAATGATGATTCCATTGTGCCCCTCCTGTCACTCTTTATATGGAAGAAGCATACATTTGAAATGATTCTTCTGAAAAGGAAACTAGTCTAGATCACCATTTCTCTCTGAAGGTTAGATTTCCACCAGCCGTAGTCATTCATTCTGTACTGTGGATGAGAACTGATCAAAGAGCCTCTGAGGAGTGGTGGGAATTGGTTCCATATGAGATTTGCTAACAACGGCCTCCTGCATATTTCTACTTGGATGCTCCCACTGATGCCTCATACTAAACATGTCCATAATGTGTTCCATGCTCTATCCTCCACACTCAGTACCTAACAGACTCCAAATAAACGTCTATTTCATAGATGAATGAATGAAGGGATGGCTTTATCCATTCAGCCAAGGTCCTCAGGTCCTCTGCCCTTCCTGTATTTCCTGTCATTGTGATATTCCCCGTGTGGTTGTCCAAAACAGGAACTTTGGCCTCGTTCATTTTTTAGTGACTGAGTACAAGAAACAATTTTTAATAATGCATGAGCGTATTATAAAATTCAGGTATATAATGAAATGTAAGTCTTCTTACTATTAACTTTCCTCTATTTTAGCCAATGTCATGTTTCAGTTCTATCCTTCCAGAGGTAATTTGTGCATATATAAGCATATATATGTGCATATATACATATACATTGGCATTTATATATATTTTCCTAGTGGTTACATCTTCTACATGTTGTTTTTGTCCCTTACTTTTTCATTTTTATTACAAAATATTTTATATTTATGTGTATTTTATATTTATTTTATATGCAATAGACATAGCATATAAATACATGAATGTAAATTATAATTTTTGTGCCTTATATTCATTTATATATAACCCCAAAATAAATATATCTTATTATTATTTGCTATTAAGGATGTTTTATAAAGTTGCCACAATACTGAATTAATTGACACTGAACCAATTTTCCTAGGAGCAAATACAAGGTTCAGTTTCTTCACGGCTCTGGTTACGTTGGTCTTGTTTTCATCAATCAATCAATATACACCATTGTTTCATGTGTGTTCATGTTTGAAGACACCTTATTTAATATCCATTGTTGATTCATGAGTACTGAACCCAACCAGTGGCACCATAAACTACCTGAACCAAGCGTACCTAACATACGCACTTTCTCTGTGAGGCACATCAGCCTTTTTGGTGCTTAGGAGTGAGCACTAGACAGCACTGTAGCACGATACTTGATGGCCATTTTAAAAAAGATAAATTACCACACACAAAAAAAGACACAAAAATGCAAAAAAAAAGTCACAATAGACTAAGAAAAGGATACTTATTTATAATATGAGAGCTGAAATAAGCCAGAGCCTGGCCTTACTCCACCTTCACTGGGAATGCATGTGTCAGGGGATTCAAGCTGTCCACTGTTCTGCATATGTCCCTGGAGAACTACTGAGGCACTACAGGTATTCATTTTGGAATTAAAATCAATTTTAGTGAGTAGGCAGATTCGCAAATACAGAATTCATGAATAGCAAAGATTAACTGTATATGTGGAAGGCATTTATATGTTGTGTACATGTGACATAAATAAGGGTATGATTTTATATATATGTACACATATACCTATGTATATATTATACATCTCTAAATGAGATCTAAAGAATTATAGTGGACTGAACAGCTACTCCAGTATCTCAAGGAATAGAATCTGATTCATATATATTCAGCTCTTCTGTTTATCCTCCCTCAATCTTATGCCTCTGTCCTCTTCAGCCATTACCACTATCTTGAATTTTCTATGTATCATTTGCACACTTTCTATTTATTGTTTTGCCAAAAATATAAATTGTAACCAATTTATTATTAGGTTATGTAAATTTACAAACTGTATAAGTAGAATTATAAGCATTTTCTTCTGTGACTTGTTTTATTCTCCAATAAACACTGTTCTTGAGATCTTCCATGTTTATGCATATGGCTTTCTTTCATTAATATTGACTCCGTTGTGGAAATATACTGTACCACCATTTACCTCTCCTCTTCTTTCCCTTTTTTAGCCAGTACAAAAAAATGCTTATATGCACATTTGTTTTCATAACTCATGATGCACATTCATACTCTCTTTTATGGTACAGACCCAGGGGAGCAAAGATTCACTGGGTCACAGGGCATATGAATCTTCAGTCTCCCAGACAAAGCTAAGTTGTTTTAAAAAGTGATTGGTTCCAACCTACACTTCTGTCAGCAGAGTTCTAGTTGCATCAAATCCCTTTGAGCATGTGGTCCTTAGGACAAATCTATTATTTAAAATGATATTCCAGGCAGTGTAGACATTTTCACAATATTTATTCTTCCAATCCATGAGCATGGGATGTTTTTCCATCTCTTTGTGTCTTCCTCAATTTCTTTCATAAGTGTTCTGTAGTTTCTAGAGTATAGATCCTTCACCTCTTTGGTTAGGTTTATTCCTAGGTATCTTACAGTTTTTGGTGCTATTGTAAATGGAATCAATTCCTTAATTTCTCTTTCTTCAGTCACATTGTTAGGGTATAGACATGCAACTGATTTCTGGGTATCCTGCCCTGTTGCTGAATTGCTGTATGAGTTCTAGTAATTTGGGGGTGGAGTCTTTTGGGTTTTCCACCTAAAGTATCATGTCATCTGCAAAGAGAGAGTTTGACTTCTTTGCCAGTTTGAATGCCTTTTATTTCTTTTTGTTGTCTGATTGCTGAGGGTAGGACTTCTAGTACTATGTTGAACAAATGTGATGAGAGTGGGCATCCCTGTCATGTTCCTGACCTTAAGAGAAAAGCTCTCATTTTTTTCTCTATTGGGAATGATATTCGTTGTGGGCTTTTCATAGGTGGCTTTTATGATACTGAGTTATGTTCCCTCTATCCCTACACTCTGAAGAGTTTTAATCAGGAAAGGATGCTCTATTTTGTCAAATGCTTTTTTCTGCATCAATTGAGAGGATCATACGGTTCTTGTCTTTTATTAATGTGCTCTATCACATTGATTGATTTGCAAATGTTGAACCACCCTTGCATCTCAGGAATACATCCCACCTGGTCGTATGTGGGACATGAGGAGTAGCACAGAGGACCACAGGGGAAGGGAGGGAAAACTGAATGGGAAGAAATCAGAGAGGGAGACAAACCATGAGAGACTCTGGACTCTGGGAACCAAACTGAGGGTTACAGAAGCCAGTGGCGGGGGGCGGCTAGGGGGAGGAGTTAACCTGGTGATGGGTATTAAGGAGGGCACATGTGGGTGTTCTACACAGCTAATGAATTGTTGAACACTACATCAAAAACTAATGATGTACTATATGCTGGCTAATTGAACATAATTTAAAAATAAAAAAATAATGATATTCCATTGAGGTTTTAATTTGCATTTGATTTTTTTATGAGAAGTTAGCATATTTTCATGTCTTTATAGTGGCTTCCTCTTCTATGAACTGCCTTTTTGAATCTTTTGACTGTTTTTCTGTAAATTATCTCTCTTTTTTATTGAATTATTAAGAATTCTTTATATATTTAGGATATTAAAGTGTTACAAACATGTCTCCCACTTTGGAGCTTCTCTTTACACTTTTTTATGCTGACAATTGATGAACAGAAATTCTTTATTTCTATGTAGTGATATTTACCAACCTCTTTGATGAGATATAATTTTTGCCTTATTTAAGAAATCTTTCCATGTTACAGGTTTATAAAGATATTGTCCTATATTATCCTGTAAAAGTATTGTAGTTTTACTTTAAAATTTAATCCTTAATCAATCTGATTTTTATTTATGTATATAATTAATTTTTATGTATGGTCTGTAAACGTCAAAAATTTTTTTATGTAGATAATGTTGTAGTTATTTAGTATCATGTAATGAATATGCCATCACTTCTCTTCTAAAATGCAGTGCCATTGTATCATGTACAAATTTTCTGTACAGGAATCTGTTGCTTTCCTGAGTTTTCTCTGTACTATTACATTGACCTATTTCCAGTATTGATTTTCATAACCACAACCTGTTTCATGTGTTGCATGGGCTGGTACCTTCTGTGTAATATGGACAGGAAGCATGGAAATGTCCTGTTGCAAAGAGGTGTGGTTAGAGGAATGGAATTTTATAAATACATTACCACCAACCGACTGATGGTTTTCTTCTCACTCAACATTTCCCCTTTACTATGTTACAAATTATATTCTGTACCTTTATTCTTTTAATGCATACCTTTGATATTTCAACAGGATACTTTAACAAAATCCAAGGTTTAAAATAATACAAGTCCCTAGAATGCTTCAACTCTAACCTCACCCATTTATTCTTATATGCCATTCTTTTCCGATGTTTCAGTATCACCTTCTGTTTTCTTTAAAAATTTTTTATTGTTATGTTAATCACCATACATTACATCATTAGTTTTTGATGTAGTGTTCCATGATTCATTGTTTGTGCATAACACCGAGCTCACCTGTTTTTTATAAACAATATTATATTCTTTGCTTACCATACCCTCATACTGTGCCTTCCTTCTAAAATGATTTTTCTTCTCTCTGAAATACATTCTCCAAAAGTTAGTTTGGTATGAGACTCGGGACTGTAGAATTTTTTTTTGTCTGGAAATACACATCACACTTTTTTTTTAATAATTTTTTTATTCTTATGTTAATCACCATACATGACATCATTAGTTTTTGATGTAGTGTTCCATGATTCATTGTTCGTGCATAACACCCAGTGCTCCACGCAGAATGTGCC
>NW_027397075.1:25159889-25210262 GCF_003265705.2 Callorhinus ursinus | reverse complement strand
TTTTTTTTTTTTCCCTTAACATATATTGCATTATTTGTTTCAGAAGTACAGATCTGTGATTCAACAGCCTTGCACAATTCACAGCGCTCACCATAGCACATAACCTCCCCAATGTCTATCACCCAGCCACCACATCCCTCCCACCCCCACCAATCCAGCAACCCTCAGTTTGTTTCCTGACATTAAGAATTCCTCATATCAGTGAGGTCGTATGATACATGTCTTTCTCTGATTGACTTATTTCACTCAGCATAACACCCTCCAGTTCCATCCATGTCGTTTCAAATGGCAAGATTTCATTCCTTTTGATGGCTGCATAATATTCCATTGTGTCTATATACCACCTCTTCTTTATCCATTCATCTGTCGATGGACATCTTAGCTCTTTCCACAGTTTGGCTACTGTGGACATTGCTGTTATAAACATTGGGGTGCACGTACCCCTTTGGATCCCTACATTTGTATCTTTGGGGTAAATACCCAGTAGTGCAATTGCTGGATCATATGGTAGCTCTATTTTCAACTGTTTGAGGAACCTCCATACTGTTTTCCAGAGTCGTTGCACCAGCTTGCATTCCCACCAACAGTGCAGGAGGGTTCCCCTTTCTCCGCATCCCCGCCAACATCTGTAGTTTCCTGACTTGTTAATTTTAGCCACTCTGACGGGTATGAGGTGGTATCTCATTGAGGTTTTGATTTGGATTTCCCTGAGGCCAAGCGATGTTGAGCACTTTTTCATGTGTCTGTTGGCCATTTGGATGTCTTCTTTGGAAAAATGTCTGTTCCTGTCTTCTGCCCATTTCTTGATTGGATTATTTGTTCTTTGGGTGTTGAGTTTGATAAGTTCTTTATAGATTTTGGATACTAGCCCTTTATCTGATATGTCATTTGCAAATATCTTCTCGCATTCTGTCAGTTGTCTTTTGGTTTTGTGGACTGTTTCTTTTGCTGTGCAAAAGCTTTTTATCTTGATGAAATCCCAATAGTTCATTTTTGCCTTTACTTCCCTGCCTTTGGGGATGTTTCTAGGAAGAAGTTGCTGCGGCTGAGGTCGAAGAGGTTGCTACCTGTGTTCTCCTTTAGGATTTTGATGGACTCCTGTCTCACGTTTAGGTCTTTCAACAATTTGGAGTCTATTTTTGTGTGTGGTGTAAGGAAATGGTCCAGTGTCATTCTTCTGCATGTGGCTGTCCAATTTTCCCAACACCATTTGTTGAAGAGACTGTCTTTTTTCCACTGGACATTCTTTCTTGCTTTGTCAAAGATTAGTTGACCATAGAGTTGAGGGTCCATTTCTGGGCTCTCTATTCTGTTCCATTTATCAATGTGTCTGTTTTTGTGCCAGTACCATACTGTCTTGATGATGACAGCTTTGGAATAGAGCCGGAAGTCTGGAATTGTGATGCCGCCAGCTTTGCTTTTCTTTTTCAATATTCCTCTGGCTATTCGGGGTCTCTTCTGGTTCCATACAAATTTTAGGATTATTTGTTCCATTTCTTTGAAAAAAGCGGATGGTATTTTGATGGGGATTGCATTGAATGTGTAGATTGCTCTAGGTAGCACTGACATCTTCACAATGTTTGTTCTTCCAGTCCATGAGCATGGAACGTTTTTCCATTTCTTTGTGTCTTCTTCAATTTCTTTCATGAGTATTTTATAGTTTTCTGAGTACAGATCCTTTGCCTCTTTCGTTAAATTTATTCCTAGGTATCTAATGGTTTTGGGTGCAATTGTAAATGGGATCGACTCCTTGATTTGTCTCTCTCCTGTCTTGTTGGTGTATAGGAATGCCACTGATTTCTGTGCATTGATTTTATATCCTGCTACTTTACTGAATTCCTGTATGAGTTCTAGCTGTTTTGGGGTGGAGTCTTTTGGGTTTTCCACATCAAGTATCATATCATCTGTAAAGAGTGAGAGTTTGACTTCCTCTTTGCCGATTTGGATGCCTTTGATTTCTTTTTGTTGTCTGATTGCTGTGGCTAGGACTTCTAATACTATGTTGAATAGCAGTGGTGATAGTGGACATCCCTGCTGCGTTCCTGACCTGAAGGAAGCTGAGAGCTTTTCCCTCTCAGATGGGATGAGAATGATATTCGCTGTAGGTTTTTCATAGATGGGTTTTATGATATTGAGGTATGTACCCTCTATCCCTATACTCTGAAGAGTTTTGATCAAGAAAGGATGCTGTACTTTGTCAAATGCTTTTTCTGCATCTATTGAGAGGATCAATGATTCTTGTTCTTTCTTTTGTTAATGTATTGTATCACGTTGATTGATTTGCAGAGGTTGAACCATCCTTGCAGCCCAGGGATAAATCCCGCTTGGTCATGGTGAATAATCCTTGTAATGTACTGTTGGATCCTATTGGCTAGTATTTTGGTGAGAATTTTTGCATCCATGTTCATCAAGGATATTGGTCTGTAATTCTCCTTTTTGATGGGGTCTTTGTCTGGTTTTGGGATCAAGGTAATGGTGGCCTCATAAAATGAGTTTGGAAGTTTTCCTTCCATTTCTATTTTTTGGAACAGTTTCAGGAGAATAGGTGTTAATTCTTCTTTGAATGTTTGGTAGAATTCCCCTGCGAAGCCGTCTGACCCTGGCCTTTTGTTTCTTGGGAGATTTTTGATGACTGCTTCAATTTCCTTAGTGGTTATAGGTCTGTTCAGGTTTTCTATTTCTTCCTGGTTCAGTTTTGGTAGTTGATACATCTCTAGGAATGCACCCATTTCTTCCAGGTTATCTAATTTGCTGGCATAGAGTTGATCATAATACGTTCTTATAATTGTTTGTATTTCTTTGGTGTTGGTTGTGATCTCTCCTCTTTCATTCATGATTTTGTTGATTTGGGTCATTTCTCTTTTCTTTTTGATAAGTCTGGCCAGGGGTTTATCAATCTTGTAAATTCTTTCAAAGAACCAGCTCCTAGTTTCGTTGATCTGTTCTACTGTTCTTTTGGTTTCTTTTTCATTGATTTCTGCTCTGATCTTTATTATTTCTCTTCTCCTGTGGGGTTTAGGCTTTATTTGCTGTTTTTTCTCTAGCTCCTTTAGGTGTAGGGTTAGATTGTGTATTTGAGACCTTTCTTGTTTGTTGAGAAAGGCTTGTATTGCTATATACTTTCCTCTCAGGACTGCCTTTGCTGTATCCCAAAGATTTTGAGCAGTTGTGTTTTCATTTTCATTGGTTTTCATGAATTTTTTAAATTCTTCTTTAATTTCCTGGTTGACCCATCCATTCTTTAGTAGGATGCTCTTTAGCCTCCATGTCTTTGAGTTCTTTCTGACTTTCCTCTTGTGATTGAGTTCTAGTTTCAAAGCATTGTAGTCTGAAAATATGCAGGGAATAATCCCAATGTTTTGGTACCGGTTGAGACCTGATTTGTGACCTAGGATGTGATCCATTCTGGAGAATGTTCCATGGGCACTAGAGAAGAATGTGTATTCCGTTGCTTTGGGATGGAATGTTCTGAATATGTGTGTGAAGTCCGTTTGGTCCAGTGTGTCATTTGAAGTCTTTATTTCCTTGTTGATCTTTTGCTTAGATGAGCTGTCCATTTCAGTCTGGGGGGTGTTAAAGTCCCCCACTATTATTGTATTGTTGTCAATGTGTTTCTTTGCTTTTGTTATTAATTTCCTTATATAATTGGCTGCTCCCATGTTCGGGGCATAGATATTTACAATTGTTAGATCTTCTTGTTGGATAGACCCTTTAAGTAGGATATAGTGTCCTTCTTCGTCTCTTATTCCAGTCTTTGTATTAAAATCTAATTTGTCTGATATAGGGATTGCCACCCCAGCTTTCTTTTGGTGTCCATTAGCATGGTAAATGGTTTTCCACCCCCTCAATTTCAATGTGGGGGTGTCTTTGGGTCTAAAATGAGTCTCTTGCAGACAGCATATCAATGGGTCTTCTTTTTTAATCCAATCCGATAGCCTGTGTCTTTTGATTGGGGCATTGAGCCCATTTACATTCAGGGTAACTATTGAAAAGTATGAATTCAGTGCCATTGTATTGCCTGTAAGTTGACTGTGACTGTATATTGTCTGTGTTCCTTTCTGATCTATGCTGCTTTTAGGCTCCTCTTTGCTTAGAGGCGCCCTTTCAAAATTTCTTGTAGGGCTGGTTTCGTGTTTGCAAATTCCTTTAGGTTTTGTTTGTCCTGGAAGCTTTTTATCTCTCCTTCTATTTTCAATGACAGCCTAGCTGGATATAGTATTCTTGGCTGCATATTTTTCTCGTTTAGTGCTCTGAAGATATCATGCCAGTCCTTTCTGGCCTGCCAGGTCTCTGTGGATAGGTCTGTTGCCAATCTAATGTTTCTACCATTGTAGGTTACATATCTCTTCTCCTGAGCTGCTTTCAGGATTTTCTCTTTGTGTCTGAGACTCGTAAGTTTTACTATTAGATGTCGGGGTGTTGACCTATTTTTATTGATTTTGAGAGGGGTTCTCTGTGCCTCCTGGATTTTGATGCCTGTTTCCTTCCCCACATTAGGGAAGTTCTCTGCTATTATTTGCTCCAATATACCTTCTGCCCCTCTCTCTCTTTCTTCTTCTTCTGGGATCCCAATTATTCTAATGTTGTTTCGTCTTATCATATCGCTTATCTCTTGAATTCTGCCCTTGTGATCCTGTAGTTCTTTCTCTCTCTTTTTCTCAGCCTCTTTATTTTCCATCATTTGGTCTTCTATATCGCTCATTCTCTCTTCTGCCTCATTTATCCTAGCAGTTAGTGGCCCCATTTTTGATTGCACCTCATCAATAGCCTTTTTGATTTCGACTTGGTTAGATTTTAGTTCTTTTATTTCTCCAGAACAGGTTTTTCTAATAACTTCCACGCTTTTTTCAAGCCCACCTAGTATCTTTAAAGTCATGATTCTGAACTCTAGGCCCGACATCGTACTAATGTCCATATTGAGTAGGTCCCTCGCAGATGGTACTACCTCTTGTTCGAAAAAAAGACTTTTTTCGTCTTGTCATTTTGTCCAGAGGAGAATAGATGAATGAGAGAAAAGAATGCTAACAGATTAACAACATCCCCAGCAAATATACTCTATACAAATCAGAAAAGACCTAAAACCAGGGGAAAAGAAAGGGAAAGAAAGAAAGAAGAAAGAAAAAAAAAGGAAAAAGAAAAAGAAAAAATAAAAACAAAAACAGAACAAAACAAAACAAAACAAAACAGAATATGATCAGATATGATCAGGCTAGTGCATAGATCAGTGCCACACACTAGGTTTTGAGCGTATTTTGGTCTGTTAGAAGAAAGTGCCTGCTAAAATTTTAAAAGAAGAAAGACTTATATATATACAAAATAAGAGTTGATACAATGAAGGGATGGAAGATGACTGTAAAGATGAAAAGTATAAACGTTGTTATAAAAGGAATTGATAAGATAAGCAGTTGTTTGAAAAAAGAAGATTTAAAAAAAAAGAAAGAAAAGAAAAAAAAGGGAGAGACTGCGATCAGGCAGGAGACTAGAACAAAGCCATACACTAGTGATTTAGGGTATATTTTGATCTGTTAGAAGAAACTGTATCTCAAAATTTTAAAGAGAGAACAACTTATATATATGTGACAAAAATAAGGGTAACTACTATGAAGGGATATAATATGACTCTAAAAATGAAAAATAAAAAAATGTTTTTATAAAAAAGGGATTGATAAAATGTTGGTTGAGAAAGGAAAAAAGAAAAATTAAAAAAAAATAGTTAAAAAATTAACTTTGAAAAACTAATGAATCATGGTAAAAAAGCCATGAATTCTATGTGCAGTATTCCTCTAGCGCTGGAGTTCTCCTGTTCTTGATGGGTAAACTTGGTCTTGGCTGGCTGTTCGTGCTGATCTTCTGGGGGAGGTGCCTGTTGCCGTGGTTCCCAAATGTCTTTGCCCCGCCCTTGTCGGTCCGGGCTAAGCAAGCTGCTCGGGTTTGCTCTCAGGAGCTTTTGTTCCCAGCAAGCTCCGGTACAGCTTTGGAGGACCGTGGTGAAAATGGTGGCCTCCCAATCTCCGCTCGGAGGAGCCGAGAACTCGGGGCACCGCTCCTCAGTGCGCCCCCAGAGAAAAACAGTCACTCCCGTCTCCCTGGTCTCCGGCCGCACTCCGTGCTCACCCGGCCTGTGACCGAGCGTTTCTATCTCTGGCACCTGACCCCGAGTGGAATCTCCAAACCCAGCAGATCCCTGCGGTGCGCTCCCGCGCCGCTCCTCCTGGGGGAGGAAGGGGAGTCTCCCCAGCTCTGCCGCTTGTTGGGTCCTTGCTGGAGGCGCAGTGGCCCAACTGGGCCGCGGATCACAGTTTATGGCAACCCCGAGCTGAGAGCCCACGCCTCGGCTCTGTCTCTGCAGCCGGCTTCCCCGCTCCGATACCTAGGAGCTCTGCCCTGGTCATTCTGTGAGCCCAAGGGTCCTGAGACCACACTGTCCCGCGAGGGTTCCACCCCCCCGCTTAGCCACTGGAGCGACGTCCCTCCGCGGAGCCGACTTCTAAAAGGTCCGATTTTGTGCTCCGCGGCTCTATCACTTGCCAGGAGTGGCCGACGGAGGCCCCCTCCTCCGCTGTCTGTCCTCCGGAATATCGCCTCGGATTCACTTCTCCGCACGTCCTACCTTCCAGTAAGTGGTTGCTTCTCTGTTCAGAGTGTTGTTGCTACTCTCCTCTTCCATCTCCTGTTGAGTTCGCAGGTGTTCAGAATGGTTTGATTCCTATTCAGCTGAATTCCTGAGACCAGACGAAATCCGAGTCTCCTACTCCTCCGCCATCTTGCTCCGCCCCCCCACATCACACTTATTTTTGAGAGATAGATCTGCTAATTATAAAATTCTGGGCTGAAAATAAATTCCTTTCAGGAATCTGGTTGCCTCAGACTCTTCCTTCATTGGGTTAACAACTCTGCTTTGGTCCAATTTTTGTCTCTTTGTTTCTAATCTAAATTTTCTCTCAGGCTCTTTTATGTTCTCTGTTTCTCTTTATGTTTGTTTTGGCTAATCATCAGGGGCCACTACCAATGAAGAACTATTTTAAGATAAATTCTTGCCTTGCATTTTAGGATCACATATTGTGGATTGAGGCCCAATGCAGAGTGATTGCCCATTTGGGATTATGGCTTCTCATGTGAGAGTTTCTCCTCCCATCCAGAGCCACAGGGAGAGGGACACATTTTCTCAATGTCTACTTTAGTAAGGTGTAATGCTTTCCAATTTCCTCCTCGCTAAGGGAGTGTCTCTTTGGACACCTTGGAGAATTCTAGTCCTATTCAAAATGTCCCTTATATGGCTTTTCAAAATACAGCTCTAAGTTGCTGGGTTTCACTAAACCCTAAGTCAGTGCCCACCTCTTTGGAGCCTTGCTCCTATTTGTTTTTATGGCCTCAGAGAATTTTCCTTATTTTCTAGCCATCTCAGCCATGCGTTCGAGTTTACTCTCATCCAATATCTTTGTGTGCTTTGTTGTGAACCTTCTGCTATCTCGTCCCTAGTATGGTTGAAAATAGAGGTCTATGTTGGATTTTTTCAATTAAAATATCTTTGAGGAGGATTTTGTATCAATACATTCTTCTTAATGACTTTATGGTATTCCATTTTAAAAATGCACCCCTCACTTGCTCATTTCTTTACTTATAAACCTTCTTTCCTACAACATTGCTTTGAAAAGAGAAAAATTATAAAGGATAAATGTGTACATTTTTCATACTGCGTATGTGTACAGTATATTCCTAATACTGAACTGCTGGGTCAAAAGCAATATTGGCCTTGTTCTCAATGCCTCCTTTTCCCATTGTTCCTCCCAACCTTGTTTTTCTGGTCTGTGCATGACTAAATCCTGTGTATTTTCTCAAACACATCAGCTTCCCTCAAACCCAATTGCATTCACTCTGTCTTAGCTCAAAATAATGTCTTCCTTCTGTTATGCTAACCCCTTCTTTAAGAGGTCTCATTTTTCTTTGTTTCTTTCATTCTATTGTAGTACATTTACCAGTGAACTTCATAATAACCTTTAGTCTTCTGGAAAGATTGAATTATGCTCAGTATCATGATTATTAAGGTATATGAATGCCATTATAATTTATATATATTTAAATTATATCTAATATATTTTAAAATATGTCAGATATCTGACCCATAAGTTTTAAAATATTCTCTATTTGCCCTCCATGTTACATTTTGAATAGGACTAGAATTCTCCAAGGTGTCCAAAGAGACACTCCCTTAGTGAGGAGGGAATTGGAAAAGCTATTAATTGCATATTTTTATGATTTATTTATTTTTTTTAAGATTTTATTTATTTATTTGACGGAGAGACAGCGAGAGAGGGAACACAAGCGGGGCAGGGGAGAGGGAGAAGCAGGCTTCCCGCCGAGCAGGGAGCCTGATGCAGGGCTCGATCCCAGGACCCCGGGACCATGACCTGAGCCGAAGGCAGATGCTTAACCGACTGAGCCACCCAGGCGCCCCTACTTTTTATGATTTAACCTCAGCTTTTCTTCCTTAGGTCCTGGGTGCTTGGAAAGGATCCACTGTGAGAATCCTAACCAGATTGTTATGTTCTTGTAGCAGAAACCCAAATACATTCTTTAATGGATGATACGACACTCTAATTTTTTTTGAAGAAAAGTCCCTAGAAATTGAATAATGACTACTACTTTTAAAATTGTAAACATTTTTTGTTAAAGCAATTCTAGTGTAATGAAACCAAAGGATTCTTTTCTATAATTACTTAGAAAATAGCAACATTTTGATGCAAAGGGAAATACTCATAACTTAATAAATTTAACCATTTCGAATTACAGAGATTCTGGTTAATGTTTAAAATCTGTTAGTCTACTAATTTTCTGCTTGACATATTTTTTTGTGGATGTTATTTGGGCATTAGGACTATTAGGGAAATTAGAATTAAGGGAGTATGTCTATATAGGATGTCTCGATCTGTCTCTACTCTGAAGACTAGTAACACTTGTGAAGCATCGATCCATGGTACATAGGAGCATACAGGCATGATTACCCCTTTCTCCATCGTAGAGGAATAAGATCTTAGTGAGATACTCATAAAGCATATTAACCTATGAGAGAAGTCATGTAACCCATCTGGCAAATTGTCTCCTCTCATGTGCCAAATCTAATAGGTTGACAATGGCTTCTTGGAGTCTTGTTTGGGGCATACTTCTTAGCTTTTTAACTGGATTCTTGAATTTTAATGAATTAGTTTTATTGTGATTAGTGCTTGTGTGATGCTGCCCCTTTTTCTAGTTTTTTTTTACTTTTAACCTAAGTGTATATTAATATTTTAAGTGATATTCATTGAGATTACATGTAATTAAAACTCTTCTAGCCAATTTAAGTGTATTTAGACCACGTATATTTAATATACCAATCAATATGGTTGCATTTCATTTGCTATCTTTATATTTGTATTTTGTCTGTCACATTGTTTTCCTTTTTTCCTGCCTTCTTATGGATTAGTTGAGTATTTCATTTTATTTGTACCATTGGCTTATGAGCTTTGTCTTTTTGTTTTGTCTTTTTAGTGGTTTTTCTAGGGTTTATATTGTAACTCTAATTTATCACATTCTGTCTTCAAATAATTTTTTTAAGATTTTATTTATTTATCTGACAGAGAGAGACACAGTGAGAGAGGGAACACAAGCAGGGGGAGAAGGAGAGGGACAAGCAGGCTTCCCGTAGAGCAGGGAGCTGGATGTGGGGCTCGATCACAGGACCCTGGGATCATGACCTAAGCTGAAGGCAGATGCTTAACGACTGAGCCACCCAGGTGCCCCCTCTTCAAATAATTTTTTTCTGTTTCAAATATAATCTAAGTGCTTTAAAACAGTATATTTCCATTTTCCCTCCTGTTCTTTGTGTTGTTGTTGCCATATTTTTACTTCCATATAAATCATAACTAAAATAATATATTGTTTGTACTTTTACTTTTAACAATTATCTTTTAAAGAAAGGTATAAGAAGAAAATGTCTTTTATGTCCTTCCACATATTTAGCATTTCTAGTTCTTTTCTTATGTAGTTCTGCCAGTGCCAAACCTTTTAGCATTTGATTGTTTGAAATGTTTTATTTGTTTTTTTCTCCATTTGTGATAGATATTTTCACTGGATATAGAATTGTCAATTGGCAGTTTTTGTTTTTGTTTTTGTTTTGGTTTTGGTTTGATTTTTCTTGTCACACATCAGGATATTTTTCTCTTGTCTTCTGTTTGCATAATTTCTGATGAGAAATATGTATTAGTTTCCTATAGTTGCTGTTTAAAAAATTACCACAACTTTGTTGACTTAAAACAACACAAATTTATTATCTTACAGCTCTGGAGATCAGAAATCCAAATGGACATTGTTGAGCTAAAATTATGGTGTCAGCAGGGCTTTCTTTCTTCTGGAGACTCTAAGGCAGAATTTGTTTCCTTGAATTTTTCAAATTCTGGAGGTTTCCCCCATTCCTTAACTCTGAGTTTTCTTTCATCTTCCAAGTCAGCAATGGCTGATAAAGTTTTTCTTATGTTATATCACTTTGACACTGACTTTCTTGCCTCTGTCACTTATAAGGACTTTGTGATTACTTTGGGCCAATCTAGATAATACAAGATGACTTTTCATCTCAATATCAGCTGATTAGCAACGTTAATTCCATCTGCAGCCTCAACTCCCCTTGACATGTAACCTAACATATTCACAGATTCCGAGGATTAAGACATAAACATCTTTGGAAGGCCATTATTCTGCCTCCCACAAAGTCTTTGGTTAATTATCATTTTTGTTCCTTGAAATAAAATTTTGGCTTTATTGGTAATTTCTAGGATTTGGATTATAATGTGCATTTTTGTATATGTATATGTTTTATTTTTATTGTTTGGAGTTAATTGACCTTTTCGATCTGGGAGTTAATAGTTTTTATCAGATTTGGAAAATCTTTGGCCAGTATTCCTTTAGTTACTTTTCTGCTCTGGCGCTCTCCTTTTCTTTCAGTACTCCATTTTCCCATATGCTGGACTGTCTACTATTGCCCCAAGGTCATCAAATCTTGGTTAGTTTTTTCATTCTTTTCTTTGGAATGCTTCAGTTGGGATAGATCCTATTGTTATGTCTTGAAGTTAATCGTTCTTTGCTTCTGAAATATCTAACCACATGTTATTTTCATTTTTAAGTGAATTTCATTTTTAATTAAAGTCAGTTTTTCATTTCCAATACTGTATTTTTTCATCTCTACAAGTTCCACTTAGTTCTTTCTTTTGTATACTGCACATTTGTGTCCCCCAAGATTCACATATTGAAACGCTCAATGTGTTGGAATTAGGAGGTGGGGTTTTGAGACGTGATTAGGTTATGAGGGTAGAGTCTTTATAGATGGGACTAATGCCCTGATAGGAAATGACATGAGAGAGCATGCCTCTCTATTCTGTGGTGGTGAGAAGGCAACAAGAAGTTGCCTGTCTGCAAACCACTAAGAAGACTCTCGCTGGAACCCTGTTGTACTCGCCCTCTGATCTCGGACTTCCAGCCTCCAGAACTGTGACAAATGAATTTTATTTAAGCTAGCAAGTCTCTGGTATTTTGGTACAGCAGTCTGAAGAGACTGAGACATCCATTTTTCTCCTATGTTCATGTTTTTCTTTAATATTTGAGCATAGTTATAATAACTGTTTTAATTTTAATGCTTTTGTTTTATTTGCTAGTTCATCTCTTGTTATTCCTGGTTCTGTTTCTATTGATTTATTTATCTTTGGTAATTGATTACATTTCCCAACAGTTTCTTGGTCTAGTAATTTTTTATTAAATCCTGGGCACTGTTACTGTGGTTGACTGTGTGAATTTTGTGTCTTACTCTAAAGAATATTTGGCTTTGTTTGTGTAGACAATTTTAATTACTTGTTTGTCAGTTTTGATCCTTTAAGGCATGTTTGTAAACTTTGCTGGGGCTAGTCTAGAGTATCCTTCACATCAGTAATAATTCAGTCCTAATAAGGTGCTATCCCCCCACACGACCTCCCAAGCACATGCACTGGGGTCTCCAGTGGCTATCCTGTTCCAGGTGGTCACAAACAGCTCTCCACCCCAGATTTCAAACACCTCTTGGCCCTGTATGAGCTCTGGGAATTATTCAGTTTATAGCTTCTTGATTCTTTGCTTTGACTAACAAAGACTTTTCTTCACTCTATATATGTGCCACCTAATATTCAGTAAAAATTCAGAGACCTCAATGCAGATTTCTGGCCTTCTTTTCTGCAAGGCTCTTTCCTCTCTGGCTCTCAGCCCCTCAACTTTCAGCTATTTCAGACTCCCCAAACTCTTATCTGTATTTCCTCAACTCAGCAAGACTGACTGGCTTATTTGGGTTCCCCTTCCTGGGCCCACAGTCTGGAAATTGCCTTTAGACAGAAATCCAGGAAGATTTTAGGGTTCAACTAGTTTGTTTACCTTCTTTCAGAAAGGAGAGCCTTGTGCTACCAGTTGTTCAGTATATGAAGACTGTTGTTTCATATATTTTATCCAGTTTTCTTGTTGATTACAGCAGGAGGTAAGTTTGGTTCTTGTTAATCACGTCCAGAAGGGAAATCTCTTTCCATTGGTTTAAAGTGAATGAAGTTCAGTCTCCTTTGCCTCGTTTGTTATATCACACCATAAGAGGCTGAACCTGCCTCTCTCCACAGCTTTTGGGTCAACTATTTGGGCCAACTATTTCCCATCTTGTCTACATTATATCCTTCCATCTCGATATCCTGTACCATGTGGCACTTACGACTTTGCACATTTTTTCTTGCTGTTTGTTGTTTAAATGTCTTCTCTAGTCTCTTCCTTTTTCATTTGACTGATGCTTGTTCATCATTTTAGTCCCAGCTCAGCATTTGCCTTTCTCTTTTCCTCTCAATACATAAATGTTTCACTTAATTGTGCTCGTGACTGACTTGACCGTATGGCTCAGGGGTCAGACTGTATGAGTTTGAATCCTGTCTCTTTCTCTTAATATTTCTGGATTTCTGGTATGTTGGGCAAGTTATTTAACTACTAATTTCTTTCTTGTAAATGGGAATGATTATAGTGCCTTTCATTATTTTTTTTTTAAGATTTTATTTATTTGCGAGAGAGAGAATGAGAGACAGAGAGCATGAGAGGGAGGGGGGTCAGAGGGAGAAGCAGACTCCCCGCTGAGCAGGGAACCCGACATGGGACTCGATCCCAGGACTCCAGGATCATGACCCGAGCCGAAGGCAGTTGCTCAACCAACTGAGCCACCCAGGCGCCCAGTGCCTTTCATTATTGTGGGTCATTATATGTAAAAAATTAGAATAGTAATGGCAATATCTATATTAACATTCTCATTGAGCTATCTCTGTAATACTTATTTGCATGATGATTTGTCTCTCTCCTCATCTACCATTTTCTTGAAAGACTCCAAAATAGTTATCCATGTATTGCTCCTAACAAAGTAGCCAAATCATACCATGCTCAAAGTTTGGTTGAAATATTGTAACATTGAATCATGTGGCTTTTGTTTCTAGGATTGGAATGCCCTAGCCTTCCTATTGTAACTCATGCATTGTGTTGGCCAGTAAAGTTGGGAGGAAGAGAAAATACATCAGGAACGATTTTCTGGTTTTCCAAGTTTTCGTTTAAGCAATTTTGCATTTTGATATTTTGATAGAATTATTTGGTATTGCATTTAATATGGAAAGTTCAATCTTAAAACATTCATTTGCATATTTTTAGTTAAAGGTTCCTAGAAATTTTTGTGTTGTCTGAGGATCCTAATTTAAGTTCAGCTTGGAATTAGTAAGAGGATGTGCTTAGTTCATCTTCTTCAATAAGGTAGTTTTTACTTGATAAAGAAAAAAGAAAGAAATTTGCCGCAGATGTGTCTTTTCTTTAATGCTGATTAGTGAAAGTTTATGGCCGATTTAGAGATTTATGTAGAATATGGGTAGAATAGTATGTAGGCTTTGTCTTTGTCTATGATTTTATTTGAAAAATTAGGTGGTATAAACAATGTTTCAGTTGGAAATCAATAGCTCTTTTATACTGTATTGTTCACAGAATGTGAAACTCATGCAGGCACATTATGTTTTCCCATGTCGTTTTCACTTTGGGTTTAAAATGAAGGTTTAGAAAGGAATTTCACTGAGGACCACTTCAATAGCTATATCTGGCTGGGTGATAATAGCACATGGCTTTCTTGTATTTTAGGGTTGGCCAGAAGCCACATATATGAAATTTTTGAAGTATGCATCATTTACTATAGTGTGTATGTTTCTTGAGTGTTTATAGTGAGCCCCTATTCATTATGTTTATGCACACCTATATTTCTAGGGACACAAATGGTATGTATTTTTATGCACAAAGTAGGAATAACCCTCAATATTAACTCAAAATTGGCTGTGAATTATTGCAAAGGCCAAGTTGCAATTTTATACTCTGTAGATATTGTTTTTCTTCTTCCCACAAATATCTGACAGCATTTGTTTTATTGTCCTAAGAGCATTTGCAGCATCAAGGAAGGAACGCACTGAGAGTTAGTTATTTCTTTTGCTATCTAAGGAAAGAAATTCTGATAGTCATTCACTGTCCAACATATAAACCACCTAAATTTACTTGATTTTCAGTTCATTGTCAAAGGGAGCAGTGTCTCAAAAATCTCACAACCAAAACAATATATCTGCAATTAAATGACAACTTTAAATGACTCAGAAGAAAAGCACTGCATCTGTCTAAAAAATAACCCATCCTGGCTGCACTTAAAAGCAACTGAAATGCACATTCATAGCTAATTATGAACAAAAACTAGTTAACACTTTAAATAAAAGGAAAAATAGCAAAAAAAGATTTAGAGCCTAGACAAGCAGATGAAAGGGTTCTAAGTTGCCTTCCATCTGATATTACTCAAATGCAACTCTGTCTCCAATTACCTGGGAATATGTGGTATTCCCTCATGAAAGCTCCAGATCAGAAAGTGCGTCCGTTCCGTGCCTCTGCTTACTCACAGTCATTTTGGAACAAGTTCAGCAGAAATATTTAACATTGCAAAAGAGTCTGGAGCCAGACAAGCGACTACAGACGCTAATCACTGGGTCAAAATAGTAACTTAGTAGGACAACAACTGCCAGAAAATATTTGTGGAAGCAGAGATTTTGGGGAGGAAGTCTTAGTGCTGTTGGAGAAGCTATCTCTGAATGCCAAAGTGCTGAAACAGAATCATTAAAACACTTTTTAACCAGTTGCATGTTTAGGGACATAGGAATGTCCATGCCAATGGTTTCTTTGCTAGAATTGGATCTGAAAGGTAATCTTATGCCCTAGCCCTAAAATAAATAAATAGAAGGTGGAGGGGGGGAACTAACCAAATAAATAAAGGTTGCCTCCTAGAAAGTTCAGTGTTTCTTTTATTATATAGTTTTAACCACAAGTTTCCTCTGCCTCAAATTGCAGATCGCTAGCTTTTGAGATTTGGGGAGCAGAGGGAAACCATCACTATGACAATTGCAATATTTTTATTAATATCTAAGACCCAGTTTGCCCCTGAAGTGCAGCAGTTAATTCTGTAAGGTCCATTTATTTCCACACATTTAGATTTTAGGTCTGTTGGTGTGAGTTCCTAATATTCTCTGGAGATTGTTTGTCAGTACAAACCACTCGTTATTTTCACTACATTGCACTTTTCTTCCCTCTAATATTGGGACAGGATTGAGTGCTTTATTTCACCATTTCGATTCTCTTCGCACTTCAAACTCTGTTTTCAGTATATCCAGTCTCAGAACATTTTCTTGACAGTGGAACTCAGATATCAAGATAGGAATGGTTAACCATAGTAGATATGGAGTAAGAAATGTATGCTCTAGAGGAACATTGCAGCCTTTGAAAATTGGATTTCTGTAGTTTCTTCCTAAATCTACAAAAGGTATTGTCCTCTTCCATACAGCAATTTCATTTTTTACTGCTGTGCCTCCAAAGATAGGACTGAAAAACTGTTAGCCTCTGGGGTGCCTGGGTGGCTCAGTTGGTTAAGCGACTGCCTTTGGCTCAGGTCATGATCCTGGAGTCCCGGGATCGAGTCCCGTATCGGGCTCCCAGCTCAGCGGGGAGTCTGCTTCTCCCTCTGACCCTCCCCCCTCTCATGCTCCCTCCTTCTCCCTCTCTCTCCCTCAAATAAATAAGTAAATAAATCTTTAAAAAAACCCAAAAAACTGTTAGCCTCTGCTTGGGAGTTCTCCATTATAGGGCTATGAAAACCACAACACATACACAGATTAAGTAGAAATAAAAAACAAAAGATATTAAATACAGAGTTATCCCTTGATTTTTGTGAAGGTTTTTGAGTCTCCTATGATATTTCTTGGCCCATAACTTCTTTATGTTGTTATAAGGAGGTACTCTTATTTTAACAATATATAAGTCTCATTCTGAATCTGGGTTCTATCTGTAGAAGCATTAAGAAGAAGTGTTTGGTGATCCTACAATGGAGAAATTTTTGCATTTTTGAAAGCAACATATCCCAGTCCCTTTTTATAGTCATGGTGATGTGGAGAGGAAAAGAAAGACAGAACAATTACTACCTATGCTATACCTTATTTAATTAGGAAACTCATTGAAAAAGAAATTATTACCCTGTTTTAATGATAAAGAAAAGTTATTAAATCAACGTGATTAGTAAGGTTATAAAAATCTAACACAACTTCGTGGCTGATCTAGAATTTATACATAGGTCTGCCTAACTGAGTTTCACGTTCTACTCCCAAACACTGACCCTGATGGGATCTGAAAACAAGAGTTTGAGCGGTAAGAACCTTGACGAGGAAGTGTAGCTTTTTCATATGTGATGCGGCAGAATCAGTTCCCAGAGATCTGAGGCCAGGAAGGCCCTTGGACAGTGGTGTCCATTAGGATTCACAGCAATTTCTCTGTCAGAGGTAGTCCAGACTCCCTGGGCAGCTGGGGTAGGGAGCCTCGGATGATCGGATGACAACATGAAGATCACTCCACACCAAACCTCGGACCTATTTGTCTATTTCAAATGCTTTTTAAAACTTTTCTCTAGTTACCGTTATCATGAACGACTAGAAGTCCACCATCCTCATTTGATGGGTCAAAAAAGAAATGAGCTATGTACTATAAAGAATGGGAAAATTCATCTTACTTTAAATAGAAAAGTGGAAACTTTTATATGTCTTACCTAGCAAATTTTGCGTACTTTATTATAATAGTTTATTGACAGTTAGGAAACTGCTGCTAAAAGTAACACCAGCATTCAGAACTAGTTGCAAAGTCCTCTGTGCCATTAGAAATGACCTGAGAACAATATTTATATTTTTGAAAAAGTAGGTCAGGGAATAAAAGAATTAGCAGTAAGATGTTGACATGGTTTATAGAAAATAATCTTATTGCCATGTCACCTTCAGCTTTTACTTGAAAAGCTGTGTGTATAACACAGATGGCCACAGCCTTTCAGAAGCCTTTACTCAGACTAAAAAGTACAGTCTAAGATTTTGGTCTCTACATGTGACTAGCTTGAATACTCCCTAAAGGAGTGGCAGTGTTATTCTTATTTTGTTTCTAAAAGATATCTTACTTTTCACTAACTTAATTACATTTTATTTTACTTTGGTAGAGTTCATCCTCATTAACTAAAGAAACCAAATCCTGCATTTGTCACTAAGTTAACATAATAAGTGTGTTTAAAAGAATCATGGTAGCAAAATGTTGATGGAGTGTTTATACAAGCAGCATGTTGGAAAATGGTATTTCAGTGTTCCCAGAAAACTGAATTGCACCCCAACTTTTCAGAAAGGTTTTGTTTCTAAGATTGCCATACAAAGGAAAATCTGTCTAGTTCATTGAATTGTTGACTCTACATCAAGAGTTGAAATGTGTACTCTAATGCACTTGCTTTGATCTCTCATTTGACTGTTTATCAAAGCTGATTACACTCTGAATACACAAATCCTCTTAGCTTCAAAATCATGTAAAAATAATGGATAATAGAGCATTTTTAAGTATTCTCTGCTATCCCAGTTTGGTTTTATGATTGTAATATGGCTATTAGGTTGGGGAAGAGTGTCTGTTTTTATGTTTAGTTCCCTTGGTAAGATCCAGTCTTTTGCCACATTGGATTAGAATGTTTTTTTCAGCCAAACTTGCTCATGCAGTGAAGCAAAAGCTGTTTTAGTACACATCAAAAGGAATCATTATGAACATATGAAACTCACTTCATTCCACTCACCACAATTTAGGGGCTTCCACTTTTTGAGAAGCCTGTAAGTATGTGCTTTCTTTATCTGCATATAAATTGAAACATAATAAAATAGCAGGTGATGTATTCAATTAAAGATAATTATATATTATATCACTTTATAAATTTCAAGAGCTTAAAGTTTAACATTTTCAAAGAACATTTATTTAGTCTCTGCTAATTATTGGAGGCACTATGCTAAATAGTTTATACACGTTAACAGATTATTTGCCTAAAATTACATAGCTAATTTTAGTGGCAGAATCAGGAACAGAACACAGATCTCTAGCATCTCATTCTAGTGCGTTTTAAATTTCGTAAATCATTTACTTGATTCTTCTAATGTAATCCAGAAATTTTCTTCCGATCTCAGTCTTAATCTCTGTATTTTAAAAAAGGAAAAAAATATACACGTGAGGCCAGTTGGAAGAATGTCCTTCTTGAAAATGGCATGCATTGTGGTGCTTCATTGTTTTCCCTTAAACATACTTTGTATAGTTCTAGAATTGCTTCTTGAAGCAAACCATTATCAAGCCAGGCAACCCAGAGCAGATTTTATAAGACAATATGTTCATGTTGGAGCCTTTCCAAAGTAAAATCATGGAGCATTTATTCTGTTTTTTAATATGGCTAACAATTGACCTGTAAGTTCTTGTGAACAATCTAAAGTACAAAAATGGAAAAGGTAAAACAGCACTCTCTGCTCCCAGCTCAAAGGATCCCTGCTAAATTCGACAGTCCTGGCCAAGAGTGGCAGTGTGACCCTCGATTATGGCTTTGCAGATACTATACAGACTTTGAACAAACACTATCTTGAGGTTGTAAAACATTAACCAGCCCAAGCTGGACTATTGTGTTTTAAGTAGTGATAGAGACACTTTGACAATTCTCAAATGACCATGGGTTTGATTTCATGCACAGTTCCAATTTTTTATAATCAACTTGCCCTACTCCACTTTGTCTCTTCATTTCTCCAAATGGTCACAAGTGTGACCTAAAAGAGAGTGATTATAAAAAGGCAACTTCTTCTTTTACGAGTTCTAGGTTTTCTTTGAGTTTTTTTTAACTTTTTGTCCTGTTGCTCAGTGATTTTCAAAGTGTGTGTGACAAACCAATGGTGAAACATGAAATCAATTTAGTAGGTCACAAATACACTTTGAAATCTAATAGAATTGACTAAAAATATGAGAGAGCATTGCATGAAGTAAGAGTATTTTTGAAACTTTTGTGTCAGTTACGTGTGTGTGTGTGTGTGTGTGTGTGTGTGTGTGTGTGTGTGTTTGTGTGTGTAGAGTAATACATAAATTCCTAGAATGCTTGCTGGTCAAAAAATGTAAAAGTCACTGCCACACCTATTTTATGTGATGGAGTTCTTATGTTATTTTAAATCATTTCAAATAGTGATATAATGGCTTTCTCAAATTTAATCTTTGAGTCTGTGTCAGGCTACCATTTATTTTTAAACAAAAATGACGTGGCTAGAACTGGAGGGTATTATGCTGTGCGAAATAAGTCAATCAGAGAAAGACATGTATCATATGACCTCACTGATATGAGGAATTCTTAATCTCAGGAAACAAACTGAGGGTTGCTGGAGTGGTGGGGGGTGGAAGGGATGGGGTGGCTGGGTGATGGACGTTGGAGAGGGTATGTGCCATGGTGAGCACTGTGAATTGTGTAAGACTGTTGAATCACAGACCTGTACCTCTGAAACAAATAATACATTATATATTAAAAAAAAAGAAGAAGAAGAAGATAGCAGGAAGGGAAAAATGAAGGGGGGAAATCGGAGGGGGAGACGAACCATGAGAGACTATGGACTCTGAGAAACAAACTGAGGGCTCTAGAGGGGAGGGGGTGGGGGGACGGGTTAGCTTGGTGATGGGTATTAAGGAGGGCATGTTCTGCATGGAGCACTGGGTGTTATACACAAACAATGAATCATGGATCACTACATCAAAAACTAATGATGTAATGTATGGTGATTAACTTAACATAATAGAATAAATAAATAAATAAATAAATAAAATGATAGCAAATAAATGAGTATACTATTTCCTCCCTACTTTTAATTAGTAGAAAATGTTAGTGTCTTGTACCTCTGTAGAAATAACCTTTGGATCTGTTCATTTGTGGTCTGGTGCAGAGAGCACTGGTCAAGGTCACATACCATTTCTATTGAGTTTCTTGACTTAGTTTCTGTACCTTTGCTTGAGAGAATTATTTTTAACTAGTTATTAGCATTTAAATCCTTGACAAACACATTTGTTGTGAATATTAAATTAACTACTGTTTTGTTTTCTCAGGTTAATGACTTAAAGAAATTACTCAGAAAAAGATTACTTAGAATTTTAAATTTGTAATTCGTTATATATCTTATGTGTGTTGGTACCTATTATTAACTTAATGAAAATGAACTATAATCTGTTTAATCATATTTATTTATAGATTTAAAATAAACTCTTTCTGGAATGCATTAGAATTAATAATGAATAAAAATATATATCATTATTTGGATCATATTTTGCTTAAGATAGTATAACTATCATGTATCTCATTTCTTTTTCTTTTTTTGTATTTTCAGCTAAAGTTGATCAAGAGGCAGAGGAAAACTCACTGACAGAGACTCATAAATGGTGAGAAATTACTTTCCTTTAATATAAAAATTTATTCTCAGAATAGGTTTATAAAGTACTTATTAGTATATCTCAAGGACCCAAATATTAGCTCAGTTTTTATTTTCAAGCATAAAAGAAAAAGAAAATAATAGTTTACTTTAATATATTGAATTTCTGAATTTTATTTTTATGACTCTGGATGATGTACCAAATTATTGTGAATACCTTAGTACCTTCTTTTTTGGATGAGATTTAGGACTGTGGAAGTACAAGAGAAGGAAAGATAGCAGGAACCTATTTCATGAAAGAAGGGTGAAGAGTTTGGTTATAGGGAACTATTGAGTTTAAGTAGGAAGCCAGGAGCTTCTGTTGCATAAACTTTTGCTTTCAGAATGGAGATTTGCAGTCATGAGTGAGTGAGCATAGAAGAGTATCTCACAAATCTCTTGGTTTCTCTGCCTCAAGTTTTCTCCTTTCTCTCTATATTAGTCAGTGTTCTCCAGAAAACAGAACCAATAGGATGTACGTGTGTGTGTGTGTGTGTGTGTGTGTGTGTGTGTGTGTTTACAGAGAGACTGAGAGAGATTAGGGAATTGGCATATAGCGGGCTGGAAAGCCCTAAAAGGAGTTAATGTGAACAATCTTGAGTCTGAAAGCATTCTAAAGACAGAATTCCAGAATTTCTTCCTATTAGGGTAACCACAGTCTTTTTTTTTTAAGACCCTCAACTGCTTGGATGAGGCCCATCTACATTATGGAGGGTAATGTGCTTTCCTCAAAGTCTACTGATTTAAATATGAATCACATCTTAAAAATATTTTCACAACATCTACATTGATGTTTGACACAAAACTGGTTGCCATACCTAGCCAAGCTGACATATCAAATTAACCACCACACTCTCTAAAGAAATCTGATTACTCTTGAAGGAGAATTCTGATTAAAGTTCTTTACCATTACTTTATTAGGCAAGATCCTGTATATTCTGTGAACAGATATCATGTTTTTAGTTGTTTATTTACTATGACATATTGTGCTAGACAAATTGGTAAAGAGAATTGTTCAGTTTCAATGAAAAGCAAAAACGGGTGAAGACCAACAGCTTCCGGGGAAGATGGCAGAGTAGGAGGACCCTAAGCTCATCTGGTCCCATGGAAACAACTAGATAACAGCCACATCAGTGTAAATAAATCAGAAAATGACCCAAAGATTGGCAGGACAGACTCTTGATAACTAAATGTAGAGAAGAGAAGAGGCCACACTGAAGAGAGTAGGAAGTGTGGAAACACAGTTGGGAGCTAGGGAGACCCATGGGACCATCCATGGGAGGGCGAGACCCCGCTGGCATAGGCATGGAAAGGGGAGAGAAACAGATTCTCACACCAAAGATCCTACATGGGAAAGACGAATCCCCATGAGATCTGGCTTTGAAAACCAGAGGGGCCGAATTTCAAGAGGTCTTAAAATCAGCAGGGCTTAAACCTTGGAACATTAAAAATCATCAGGGTCCTGCAAGAGCCAGTAGGGCAAACAGAGAGGAAATTGAATCCCCGCCCTTAAAGAGACAGCAAAACCAAAAGCCCTATTGAGATACAGCAGAGAAGCAGCAGTTTGAAAAACTCCTGCAGTGTATGGGAGGGAGATTTATTTACTAATGTCAGAGTATATGCTGGAGGGAGCAGGGATCCTTGGGAGATTTCTTCAGGAACAAAGGAACTGGTGAGCACCATTTCACTCCCCCAACCCATAGCCTAGACACATGACAACTTTGGGAGCCTGCATTACATGATACCTGCTACCTAACCTGATAAGAGCATGCCCAGCCCTAGCATTCTGTGGACACACTCCATCCAGCCAGGCCTCAGCTCCAGGTTCCCCTCCACAGTAGATCCATGCAAACCTTGCTAACACTGAGCATCCTGCCCATGCATGCTTCTGCATATACACCCCCTCCAACCTTGCCTGCTTCATTCCCCAGGAGGTGCAGGTCCCCTCCTGCCTAAGTGGACCTTGCTGACACCTCTCTCCCCATTTCCACTGTGTCCTGAAGTTCAGTGCTACTGCAAATCTGACAGACACTTGATAAGACTCAACTTAAGCCCAACATGGCCCTAGACTGACCCACTAACACCACAGGGACCAAACCCTGCCCACAACAAGCAAAGAGAGCCATTGCAGAGAACTGGACTAAAGACAAAAGTGGCTCAGCCACAACAGAAGTGTGCATGCAGCACACATAGGAGATACCCCTGAAGGATCAGGTTCTGGTACACAGAGGATATTTCACTTCAGGACGCTACAGGACCTCTTCTTTATAAGACCTGTCAAGAGCAGAAGATGTAACTGACCTTTCTAGCATGTAGAAACAGGCACAGAGTTAGACAAAATGAGGAGACAGAGGAGTAAGTCCTGAGTGAAAGAACAGGACAAAATCACAGCAAAAGAGCTATACAGAACAGAGATAAGTAATATGCCTGATAGAGAATTTAAAGTAATGGTCATAAAAATAGTCACTGGACTTGAAGAAAGAGTGGAGGACCTCAGTGAGACTCTTAACACTCTTAACAAAGAGATAGAAAACATAAAAAAGAACAAATCAGAGATGAAGAACTCAGTAAGTGAAATTAAAAATACACTAGAAGGAATAAATAGTAGGCTAGAGGAAGCAGAACCGATCAATGACATGGATGACAGAGTAATGGAAAATAATCAAGCTGAAGAGGAGAGAGAAAAGAAATAATAAAAAATGAAAATAGACTAAGGGACCTCAGTGATACCATCAAATATAATAACATTCTCATTATAGGGATCCCAGAAGGAGAAGAGAGAGAAAAAGGGGCAGAAAATTTGTTTGAAGAAATAATAGCTGAAAACTTCCTGAATCTGGGAAAGGAAACAGAAATCCAGATCCAGGATGCACAGAGATCCCCCAACAAAGTAACCCAAAGAGGTCCACACCAAGACACAGCAAATAAAATGGCAAAAAGTAGTGATAGAGAATTTTTAAAGCAGCAAAAGAAAACAGTTACATACAAGGGAAACCGCATAAGGCATTCAGCATTGTTTGTTTTTTTTTGTTGTTTTTTAGTAGAAATTTTGCAGGCAAGAAAGGAGTGGCATGATATATTCAAAGAAAGAAATGTGCAGCCAAGAATACTCTATGCAACAAGGCTATCATTAAGAATAGAAAGAAAGATAAAGAGCTTCCCTGACCAAAAAAAAAAAATGTTAAATTCATGACCACTAAAGGGAATTAAGAGGCACAAACTTCCAGTTATAAAGTAAATAAATCATGGTGATGATAGGCAGAGCATAAGGGAATATAGTCAATAATATTGTAATAATGTATGGTGACAGATGGTGACTACATTGATCATGGTGAGCATTTTTTTTTTAAAGATTTTATTTATTTATTTGAGAGAGAGAGAGAGAGAATGAGAGATAGAAAGCACGAGAGGGAAGAGGGTCAGAGGGAGAAGCAGACTCCCTGCTGAGCAGGGAGCCCGATGTGGGACTCGATCCCGGGACTCCAGGATCATGACCTGAGCCGAAGGCAGTCGCTTAACCAACTGAGCCACCCAGGCGCCCATGGTGAGCATTTTGTAATGTATATAACTGTTGAATCCCTATGTTGTACATCTGAAACTAACATAATATTATGTCAACTATATTTCAGAGTAAAAAAAAAAGCAGCAACAAAAAAAAAGAGAACCTGTGTCCTTACATCTAGTGACTTAGATCTTTTTTCCTACTATGTGTTTGTAAATAAATACACATCCTCTTAATGTCAAAAAAAAAAAAAATTCATGACCACTAAACCAGCCCTACAAGAAATGTTAAAGGGGACTCTTTGAGTAAAAAGGAAAGACCATAGAGAGGAGTAACAAATGCAGGAAACAAAAAAGCAGTAAAAATAAGTATATCTGTAAATGTCAATCAAGGTATTAACAAAATAAGAGGATGTAAAGTATGACACCATATACCTAAAATGTGAGGGGGAGAAGAGTAAAGAATGGTCCCAAACTTAAGGGACCAACAAGTTAATATAGACTGCTATATGCAAAAGGTGTTATATACAAACCTAATGGTGACCGCAAATGAAAAACCAGTAATAGATATGCAAAAAAAGTAGAAAGGAATCCAAGGATTTCACTAAAGAAAACCAGCAAACCATGAGAGAAGAAAGCAAGAGAAGAAAGGAGCAGAGAAGAACTACAAAAAACATAAAAACAAGTAACAAAATGGCAATAAGTACATATCTATCAACAATTACTCTGAATGTAAATGGACTGATGCTCCAATCAAAAGGCAGAGGATGACAGAATGGATGGCAAAGCAAGACCCATCTCTATGCTGCCTGCAAGAGACTCATTTCAGACCTAAAGACACATACAGATTGAAAGTGAAGGGGTATATGAGGAATTCTTTTTTTTTTTTAAGATTTTATTTATTTATTTGAGAGAGAGAGAATGAGAGAGAGAGAGAAAGCACATGAGATGGGGGGAGGGTCAGAGAGAGAAGCAGACTCCCTCCTGAGCAGGGAACCCGATGCGGGACTCGATCCAGGGACTCCAGGATCATGACCTGAGCCAAAGGCAGTCGCTTAACCAACTGAGCCACCCAGGCGCCCTATATGAGGAATTCTTAATCTCAGGAAAGAAACTGAGGGTTGCTAGAATAGTGGGGGTTGGGAGGGATGGGGTCCCAATAGACATTGGGAAGGGTATGTGCTATGGTGAGCGTTGTGAATTGTGTAAGACTGTTGAATCACAGACCTGTACCTCTGAAAGAAATAATACATTATATGTTAAAAAAAAGAAGAAGAAGAAGATAGCAGGAGGGGAAGAATGAAGGGGGGGAAATCGGAGGGGGAGACGAACCATGAGAGACTATGGACTCTGAAAAACAAACTGAGCGTTCTAGAGGGGAGGGGGTGGGGGATGGGTTAGCCTGGTGATGGGTATTAAGGAGGGCATGTTTTGCATGGAGCATTGGGTGTTATATGCAAACAATGAATCATGGAACACTAAAAAAAAAAAAAAAGAAAGAAAGTGAAGGAATAGAAAAGCCTGTATCATGCAAATGGAAGTGAAAAGAAAGCCAGGGTAGCAATACTTCTACTGGACAAAATAAACTTTAAAACAAAGACTGTTAACAGGAGAGAAAAAAGGACACTATGTAATAATAAATGGAAACTCCAACAAGAAAATGTAACAATTGTAAGTATGCACCCAACACGGGAGCACCCAAATATGTAAAGCAGCCAATAACAAACATAAAGGAAATAATTGATAGTAATAACAATAGTAGTAGGGGACATAACATCCACTCACAGCAATGGACAGATCATTCAAATAGAAAATCAATGAGGAAACAGTAATAGCTTTGAATGACATATTGGACCAGAAGGGTCTAACAGGTATATTCAGAATATTCCATCCTAAAACAGCAGAATACATATTGTTTTCAAGTGCACATGGAACATTCTCCAGAACAGATCACATATTAGGCCACAAAACAAGTCTCAACAAATTCAAAAACATCAAAGTCATACCAGGCATATTTTCTGACTACAATGCTATGAAAGTAGAAATCAACCACAAGAAAAATTCTGGAAAAACCACAAATACATGGAGGTTAAATAATGTGCTACTAAACAATGAATGGGTCAACCAGGAAATAAAAGAAGAAATAAAAAAGTACATGAAAACACAACAGTACAGGGACGCCTGGGTGGCTCCATTCGGTTAAGCATCTGCCTTTGGATCAGATCATGATCCCAGAGTCCTGGGATCGAGTCCTGCATCGGGCTCCTTGCTCAGCAGGGAGTCTGCTTCCCCCTCTCCCTGCTGCTCCCTCTGCTTGTGTGCTCTCTCTCTGACAAATAAATAAATAAAATCTTAAAAAAAAAGAAAAGAAAACACAACAGTACAAAATCTTTAGGATGTAGCAAAAGCTATTCTAAGAGGGAAGTTTAGAGCAAGACAGGCCTAACTCAAAAAGCAAGAAAAATCTCAAATAAAAAACCTAACCTTACACCTAAAGAAGATAGAAAAAAGAACAAACAAAACTCCAAACCAGTAGAAGGAAGGAAATAATAAAGATTAGAAATATATTACCTAGAAAGTAAAAACAAAATAATAGAACAGTTCAATGAAACCAGGAGCTCTCTTTGAAAAGATAAACAAAATTTATAAACCTTTAGTTAGACTCATCAACGAGAGAGAGAGAGAGGGAGAAGATTCAAAACAACAAAATCAGAAATGAAAGAGGAGAAATAACAACCGGCACCACAGAAATACAAAGGATTTTAAGAGAATATTATGAAAAATGATATGCCAACAAATTGGACAACCTAGAAGAAATGGATAAATTGCTAGAAACATATATAACCAAACTGAACCAGGAAAAAACAGAAAATCTGAACAGACTGATTACTAGGCATGAAATTGAATCAGTAATCAAATAACTCCCAACAAACAAAAGTCCAGGACCAGATGGCATCACAGGCAAATTCTACTGAACATTTAAAGAAGAGTTAATACCTGTTCTCAAACTATTCCAAAAATTGAAGAGGAAGAAAAAGCTTTCAAATTCACTCTATGAGGCCAGCATTACCCTGATACCAAAACCACATAAAGACATTACAGAAAAAAGAGACAGGCCAGTATCTCTGATGAACATAGATGCAAAAATCCGGAACAAAGTTTCAGCAAATTGAATCTCATAATATGTTTAAAAATCATTCACAATCAAGTGGGATTTATTGCTGGGGTACAAGAGTGGTTCAATATTCACAAATCAATCAACATGATACATCATATCAACAGGAGAAAGTATAAAAAGCATATGATCTTTTCAATAGACTCAGAAAGAACATTTGACAAAGTACAACATCCAAATCATGATAAGACCCTCCACAAAGTAGGTTTAGAAGGAACATTCCTCAGAATAATAAAGGCCATTAATGAAAAACCCACAGCAAACATCATACTCAATGGTGAAAAACTAAGAGCTTTTCCCCTAAGATCAGGAACAAAACAAGGATGTTCACCCTTACCACTTTTATTCAACATAATACTGGAGGTTCTAGCCACAGAGATAAGTCAAGAAAAATTAATAAAAGTGATCTAAATCAGTAAGGAAGAAATAAAGCTTTCACTATTTGCAGTGACATGGTACTGTGTGTAGAAAACCTGAAAGGCTCCACCACTGGAGTCTAATACTAAAATTGATAAATGAATTCAGTAACGTTGCAGGACACAAAATCAATGTACAGAAATCTGTTTCATTTCTATACACTAATAACAAAGCGGCAGAAAGAAAAATTAAGAAAACAATCCCATTTGCAATTGCACCCAAAATAATAAAATACCTAGGAATAAACTTAATCAAGGAGGTGAAATCCTGTACTCTGAAAACTATGAAACATTGATGAAAGAAATT
This sequence comes from Callorhinus ursinus, assembly GCF_003265705.2. Classification (NCBI taxonomy): domain Eukaryota; kingdom Metazoa; phylum Chordata; class Mammalia; order Carnivora; family Otariidae; genus Callorhinus; species Callorhinus ursinus. Next base: position 25,181,975 of record NW_027397075.1, on the reverse strand, counting down.
AAAGACAACAGAAACAAATATAAGGATATCCCATGCTCATGGATTGGAAGAACAAATATTGCTAAAATATCTATACCACCCAGAGCAATGTACAGATTTAATGCGATGTCTATCAAAATACTAACAGAATTTTTCATAGAATGAGAACAAATAATCCTAAAATTTTTGTGGAATGCCAAAAGACCATGAATAGCCAAAGCAGTCTTGAAAAAGAACAAAACTGGAGGTATCACAATCCTAGATTTCGAGATATATCACAAAGCTGTAGAAATCAAAGCAGTATGGTACTGGCACAAAAATAGACACATAGATGAATGGAACAGAAAAGAGAGCCCAGAAATAAGCCCATGACTATATGGTCAATTAATCTTTGACAAAGGAGTCAAGATTATGTAATGGGAAAAACGCAATCTCTTCAGCAAATGGGTGTTTGGAGAACTGGAAAGCTACGTGGAAAAGAATGGAACTGGAGCACTTTCTTACCCCATATACAAAAATAAGCTCAAAATGGATTATGAACCACAGTGTGAGACCTGAAACCATAAAAATCCTAGAAGAGAACACAGGCAGTAATTTTCTTACATTAGCCACAGCAACATTTTTCTAGATATGTCCCCTGAGGCAAAGGAGTTAAAAGCAAATATAAATTATTGAGACTACATCAAAATAAAAACCTTCTGCCCAGCAAAGGAAAGATTCAACAAAACTAAAAGACAACCTAATGAATGGGAGAAAATATTTGCAAATGACCTATCCAATAAAGGGTTAGTATCAAAACATATAAAGAACTCATGCAGTGCCTAGGTGGCTCAGTTGGTTAAGCCTTCAGTTCAGGTCATGATCTCAGGGTTCTGGAATTGAGCCCCACATCTGGCTCCCTGCCCAGTGGGGGGGTCTGCTTCTCACTCTCCCTCCATCCCTACTGCTCCCCCACTCATGCTCTCTCTATCTCAAGTAAATATATAAAATCTTAAAAAAAGTCCTACAACTCAACCCACACAATCATAAAATAATCCAGTTAAAAATGAACAGAAGACCTCAACATACATTTCTCCAAAGAAGACATCCAGATGGCCAACAGACATGTGAAAAGATGCTCAATATCACTTATCATCAAAGAAATGCAAATCCAAACTACAGTGAGATATCACTTTACAATTGTCACAGTGGCCAAAATAAAAAACACAACAAACAAATGTTGGTAAGGATACTGAGAAAAAAGGAACCCTCATGCACTGTTGGTGGGAATGCTAACTGGTGCAACTCCTAGGGAGGTTCATCAAACAAATAAAAATTTAATTACTATATGATCCAATAATTCCACTTCTGGGTAATTACCCAAAGAATATGAAAATACTAATTTGAAAAGATATATGCACCCCTATGTCTATTGCAGCATTATTTATAATAGCCACATTATGGAAACAGCCAACATGTCCATTGATAGATGAATAAAGAAGATATGGTATATATACAATAGAATATTACTCAACCATAAGAAAGAATGAAATCTTGCCATTTGCAACAACATGGATGTATCTAGAGAGTATAACGCATAGTGAAATATATCAGTCAAAGACAAATACTATAAGATTTTACTCATATGTAGAACTATGAAACGAAACAAAGAAAAAAAGAGACTAACCAAAAAACAGACCCTTAACTATAGAAAACAAACAGATGGTTTCCAGAAGGAGGTGGGTCAGTAGATGGATGAAATATGTGAAGGGGATTAACAGTACACTTACCACAATGAGCCCTGAGTAAGGAATTGCTGAATCACTATATTGTACACCTGAAACCAATACAGCATTGTACATCAACTATACTGGAATAAAAAAAGAAAGTCCTTAAATTATGACAAACAGAAATTTCGGTTAGTTACATGAAAGAAAATTTGCCTAATGACCAAACTGTTAGTGAAAGAGCCGTCTTTTATAATTAAACAATCCTGAAATTCAAAAATAAAAATAAAGGGGTGCCTGGGTGGCTCAGTCCATTAAGTGTCCAGTGCTTGGTTTCAGCTCAGGTCACGATCTCATGGGTCATGGGATTGAGCCCAGTGTTGGGCTCCAAGCTCAGCAGGGAGTCTGCTTGAGGATTCTCTCCCTCTGCCCCTCCCCCTACTTGCTTGCTCCCTATCTCTCTCAAATTGATAAGTAAATCTTCAAAAAAAATAAAAATAAAAATAAGAATAATGAATCATAAGAAACATTTCTCAAAGAAATAAATCTTTGTTCCATGTTTGTAGCAATCATACATGACCAGATCAGCGATCAGTAGTAATTCTATTCAGGAAGGCAGTGTAACCCTGGTCTGATGGCCGTGGAGTTCAAATCCTGCTCTTCATGTGTTAGCTCTGTGATTTTGGGCCAATATTGTAACTCCAGGATAATAGTACCTACTCTGGAGGTAAGAATTAAGTTAGTGAATATTTGCCAGATGCTTAGTTTGTGGATGTTAATTGCTATATTATATTCACATTATTATCTTAACTAGAGATTAGAAAACATTTGGTAGTAATAATAGAAACCACAGACAGATTTCAGATTCAGGCCATGTATTTATTTGTTTGATTCATGTTCTTCACTGTCTCCATTGGGTCACACACTGGACAGCCTCGCATGGTCATGGAACATAGATTTTGGTATCACATCTGTATATCTGCACTTGCTCCAAAGGGCTGACACTGTGGCTTCAAGGATTTACCATAACTTCTGAATCTTTGTCCTTATCTGTGAAATAAGAGAAGCAATACCTAGATTGTAAATTGGGTGGAGATCAATTCAAAATAATTAGATGAGTTGTATCTATCTATCTATCTATCTATCTATCTATCTATCTATCTACCTATATTTATATACATAGAACTTAGGAGACTGACTTCCAGAATGACTCTCATCCCCAAAAATGAACATCTAACTGGAGAAAATTATGTAAAACAATCATTTAACATCTCTAGAGAATATTCTAAGGGTATCCAGCAAATGGAGAATCATTCATTCAAGACAATCTACTTAATCTTGGCAAGAACAGTGGGAGTCTGTGGCATTGGAGCCACAACCCATTCTTTCTAGTTCGATCTTATGGAAACTGCAGGTGCCCTCTCCCTGGCTCCCGGTCTGTCATTCACCCTGGGTCAGCGGACTGCATCCCATCAGCTGTAGCTTACTGCAGAAGTTCTATCCTAAACAAAATATGTAGAGAGGAGGGGCTCCTTTCCTTAACCCAGCCTCCATTTGCAAGATGTAAGCTCTCCCCCTGGGGTGGCAGACCAAGAATATTGGGCCCCAAATTTTCCACCCCAGCTGACTATTAGAATGAGGGATCTTTATATACCAAGAAGTGCAAGCCAAGAAAACTAGGGGCTACCCACCTCAGCTCCTGCTTGTTGAGCAGAAGTCTCACTTTGGGACAAGTGGGCCACTGTCTCACCTCTAACTTTAGCTCTTGTGCAGAGACACAGAGATCCTGCCCAGAGGTCTGCAGCTCTGTCTGAGAGGACTGACTTTATTTGGAAAGAGGAGAATTCCATGCCTAAATGTTGAAACAATGGTGGTCTTAGTGTAAAGCAATTAAGAGGGCATGCACAGCTCCGGATATAAGGGGCAACAAGCAAAATGGTTAAGCAGTCAGAAGTTTAACAGAAAGAACCAGGGAAGGAGATAGCCAAGAAGGGATCCTCCTGGGATCAGAGCCCACCCTAGGGGTGGGGAGGGCTGTGCGTAAGTTTACAAGGCTGCACCTACTCAGGAGCCATGAGACCAGGATGTGGAGCAGACTTGCCGACAGTCCCCAGGATGCGTACAGATCCATCAGCCAATGATAGAGGCCTCCCTGGCCCTAGGGGCTTCAGTGTAACCTCTGACCAATCATTTGCTGAACAATATCTATTCTGACCCAGGGCAGCTTTTAGGAAGGTAGGTTTAAAATAAAATCACACACACACCTGGCAATCTGGAAGTACATCAGCCTCAGCTGAATTCACTGCTTTAGCTAGAGCTGTGTATACAAGCAGGCAGAAGTGTTTCTTCCTGACGTGCTGAAAGGGTTTCACTCAGCCAGGCCGGCTGGTTCCTCCCCTGCAGCTGAGGGATTGGTGGATTTAACCCAGATTCTAGAGTCTTGGTTCTCCCTCCTTGGCCATTTTTGTAAACCATCCCATTCTCACCCCTAGCAGTAGATCACCAAGTGTTCTCTCTACCAGTGTAAACTTCTTGGGAACCCAAGGCCTCAGGCTTTTACAGTTTCTTGGGCTTGTGTTTCTTTGTGCAGAAACCCCTTTACCTAACCTTCCCATCACCCCCTCCAAAACCCCCCAAAATTTAAAACAAAATGCCAACTCTCTACTCTCTGTTTGATCTCTGGGAGTTGCCTAGGCAAGACCCTGAAGGAGAGGAGAGCTGAGCCAGGAATGTGTATTTGGGCAGATAGCTTCTCAGTCTCTAGTCCCTCCTTTATTTTCTGTTTATTATGGGTTATTATTATGTTCTATGTGTCATATTATTAAGCCAGCTGCAATCCATTTTGAAGGTAAGATGGTATATAAACACACTGATTCTACTTGGTCTGCATGTTTAAGTACCAGCAAAGCTGAACTTTTTCATTTTCCTGACTTTGAGGCAGCAAATACACAGGGAAGTTTTGGTTGTATGAATATATTGAAAGCATCTTAATCAAAGGAATTTCTTTGTAAGGTTCTGTTTTTATCTCAACGATGCTGTTACAGCACAAGATGCTTTATTTTTATTTATTTATTTTTTAAGATTTATTTGTCAGAGAGAGAGAGCACAAGCGGGGGGAGCAGCAGGCAGAGGGAGAAGCAGACTCCCCACTGAGCAGGGAGCCCGATGCGGGACTCAATCCCAGGACCCCGAGATCATGACCTGAGCCGATAGCATACGCTTAACTGACTGAGCCACCCAGGCGTCCCAACACAAGACATTTTAGTTTTACTTTGTACCCTGTCACAAGAGGCCCAGTGACAATCAGTGACAAATTATGTTCTTTCATTTTTAGGACTAGTTGAGAGTCATTTACAGGTCATTGTGATAGCTGAGTTGGGCTCTAAGTGTCTTGAGGATCATATTGTGATGGAACTTTCCTGTTTGTCAAAGTTTTTGAGGCAATTTAGCATTCCACACACTCACTACGGTTGTTACGAAAGAAAGCAAGCCAGTGTGGCAGACAGGGCCCTGAGAGCTCTACCTCAGAATTGCAGTTGGAAAAACCACAGAAGGTGCCTGGGCCTCAGCTTCCTTGTGTGTAAAAGGCATATAACCTCTCCTTCTTTCCATCTTCTAGGAACAGAATACCTTGCTTGTTCTTTGCAAGATACAAAGTTTCCTCAAGTTCCCTCAAGTGAGGCTAGTAAGAGACCTTTACTAGGAAAGTGTGTTCATAAAAATGTTTTGTAAACTACACAAACTCAATCAGCATGCTTTGAAAGGAATTATATACTAGTTCATTGGTGTTATATGCAACTAATGAATCATTGAACACTACATCAAAAACTAATGATGTACTATATGTTGGCTAACTGAACATGATAAAAAAATAAAAATAAATAAGTAAAATGGATAAGTGAACTTTTATCTAGGTACTAATTAGAATTTTTTTTCTATAATGGAATATTATGGGTTTTTTGGGTCATCTTATGATTTCCTTACAAAATAAAAATATTCAAAAGAATATTTAGGTTAGTATATTTTTTAAAGCAAATCAGACTTTTTTTATGTTCCGTTTGTTAGCATGATAGTTTTATATGCCAAGTTTGTCTGTTTACTCATACATTTTTGCTATTAACCTGAGAAGTGGGACTGTGTTCCTATTTCACATCAACAAAAATATATAGCTTTTGAAAAAATAGTTTGACTGAACTCTTCAATTCTCCCAGAAAGTAAGACAACTGAGTAGATGATTCTTGAACCTTACCCAAAACCCAAATATAAATCGGATGAACATACTCTCATCTTCAGATGATTTCACTGGGCAAGCCAAACTATCATTGTATTACAAGATGGATTTCAGCAGAATCTTGTTAAGGTTGGCTGCATACACACTGTATGTGTTTATTTCAGCTTCTGCTTTTATTTTATTTTTAATTAACATAAGTGGCTCTCTTCAATTGTGGAAAAATATCACCAGACCAAATATGTTGTTTTTATTTTCCCACAGAATTACTCAGTGTCTGTCTCAGCTCACAAGGAGGGAACGTAGGGATTCTGGATTTGTCTAATAAATGGCCATTCCTTTATATCTCTATTTAAAGAATAATGAGAGTGGGAGTTATAAAATTGGCTTCTGATACTCAGAGATCCTTATTTGTAAGTTGTGGCTAACTTAAAATTTTTCTTAGAATTTTTTTTTATTAAATTCCGCTGCTAAAATACATATTTTATGGTGAAACTGGCTTTTGGAATAGAAAAAGAGCAGATTTTAGAAACAGTTTGTTTCAGCTATCAGTTCCTTTAGTTACACTAAATTTATTATTCTGGCATCAATAAAGCAGGTGGAAATGACTAAAAGTAAGATTTGAATTATAACTATTACATTAGATAACTTACCTTTGTCAGTTAATTTACATGATGTTCCAGATAAAGGAAAAAAAGGGTGAGAAAGGTATAATTAACTTGGGGTACCTTATGTGGTAATGGAAAACAAAGTAATTTGTTTGTACCACTTCTTCATTTTAAAAGGACTATTTCATTTTTCTAGGAAGTTTGTGATTTTTCTTATAGATTAAAACATTCGTTTCAAAGATGTTTCTATTTTTCAACAGGACATATATCCTACTGAAATTTTTATGTAAAGTTCTCTTTTTAAAATGTGTTTCAGAATGGAAGTCCCCACCCCCACCCAGGAGCTAAAGACAAGAGAAAGAGTAAAATGTAATTAATCTAATCATAAGTGAGACAACAGATTTGTTAAGTAGATTAGCAATTATTATAATCGTACTTATAGAACTAACAAATCAATGTGCTTTATTTTGGCATGGGGATGTAATGAAGAATAACTGTATAGTTTTAACATACGCTTAATGTACCTCATGCTACCAGTCTTTTTTTTTTTTAATTTTTAAATAGAATACACTACTTCTCCACCCTCCCCCATTTAATACAAATAATAACACAGGCAATTGGAAACAACCAGTAATAAAAGGCGAGAAATAGTAGGGGAAGAAAACACATTTGTGAAAGAATTTTCAATCACATGTTTAAAAAAATAAATACTATTTCTGCGTGTAACATTGCTTGAGTGGTATTTTACCAAAGCCAAGATTGCATAACGAATGAGTTGAAATGGAAAATTAATCTTTCGTGCAAAATAGAGACAAAGTAAAGGAAAGAAAGAAAAGGAATGTTGGTTCCAATCATTTCATATAGTATGTAACTGTTCATTTGTCATGGGAGAGAAAATATTTAATCAGTCCTGAAATGATGCACACATACTTTATCATGTTTAGTGACTTTTAGAGTGTCAGTTTGTAAAGTGTTTATCCAAGGAATGGACTTCTGGCGCATGGATAAAATGAAAAGTGAAATGTTTAGTTCATAATAGGCATATTTTCCAGAATCTTTCTGAGTAACTACCCGGAGATGAATAGAAAGACTACAGGTCTGTGTTTATCTGGCTTCTGCTGGCAGACCAGGCAGGCTCCAGCCTGGTATTAAAACTGAAGTGACATGGAACGTCTTTGCAAATCCCCCAAACAATTACATCATTCTCTTAACAATATTGATAAAGTAAAACAAAGTTGGAGTTTGTTATTTTCCAATTTGGATTTCTGGTTAACTACTTCAAATCCCACCAGGAGGTTTACCATTTGGAGGCCCATAAGAGGATGTCTTCCTAGGATCAGTGGTAGACGCTGTGTTCCATACTTTTTACTTTCAGTCCAGGTGGTAGAGTTTAGCGATGGCACTTTTCTTTGTACAAAGGGATTTTCTTCTGTGGCTGTGTTATTTAAATTTTTATAAAATCCATTGATTATTAATAATGCAGGAGCCTATGACACCTGGTGCCGATTTGCTGGCCTTTGTCACTTATAAAAAGTATTTGTGTTGGTCTCTCTTGAAAGTTTTTGTTAGCTTTTGTGTATTCCGAATAGAAGAACTTCAGGACCGTCTCCCTCAGAGTTTGGCATGTTTCCTTTCAATTTTCGTTGCTAATTATAAAGGGGAAAAAGTATATCACAGAATTACTGCCCTTTTGAAAAGTTGTTTTCAAAATAGAAACTTACCTTGTTGTGTAGAGTTGAGATCTTCTCCATTCCAGTGTTCAAAAATCTATTTGGGCCTTGTATAGACTAAAGTCTGTCCAGAAGCTACGTTCTCCAACTTGATAGAAGTTAAAACTCCTAAAGTCTTATCCTAACCAAGAAGAGTGATGAAATCACCATATTCTCATTGGGGATACTGGCAGCTATGTTCTTATAGGGGGTGGGGAGGGTGAAGATAATGCAAGAAAGACAGATTATGCTATTTTGACCACTGATTTTTATATTTTAGAAAATAGAAAGTAGAAATGGTAGGCGTTAATTCAAGTTAGCAGGTGTGTTTGACTGTAGTATCATGACTCAAATCCATTAGGGCTGTATGGTTTGAGAAACTATGCTTCTAAGACGGTAGATTCTAGAAAAACAGTTGAACAAAAGTAGTCTAAAATCACTTTCAGAGAGAGGACAAGATTTTTTCTGGGAGAATGAATCTAAGAAAACAAAATTGTTCTAGGTGACTTTATACACACATTTCATTAGGCCAATTACAAATCTGCTTTAAAAATAGATATTAGAGGGCTCATTTGGTTACACATTACAGAGAACTGCCTTAAATTAAGTCATACCTCCAAAGAGATTCTCAGAGCCCTCTGGAGTCCAGGGTAAAGTAAGCAGCCTCAGGAGGGGTGGGAATGAAGCAGGTAAAAGCAGAGGGTCCCATCCCTGGCCAGGTGTATAGTGGAATGGTTAACAAATCCAGATTTACCCCCCCCTTTTTTTTTACAAAGTTGTTTAATTTGGGGAAAGTTACTGAAACTCTCTCTACCTCCATTTCCTTATTTCTAGAATTTCCTTATTTCTAAGGAAATATTTCTAAAATGAAGAGAATAATAGAACAGTGCCTAACACAGAATAAGCATGATATAATTACTTGATATTATTTTTAGTTTATGATGTTTATCATACTGACTTGCCAATAATGGCTCAAGTTTAAATTTTCACTGTTGTGATTATTTCAAATTCTCAAAAGGGTGAATCTGATTGACTCCTAGACAGGTGATATGGGCTGCCCCAGCATGGGCTATGGATGAGGCAAGTTTTCTAAAGTTAACAACCAGCAATATAAGAAAATAAAGGTTGGGGGGCGCCTGGGTGGCTCAGTTGGTTAAACGACTGCCTTCGGCTCAGGTCATGATCCTGGAGTCCCGGGATCGAGTCCCGCATCAGGCTCCCTGCTCGGCGAGGAGCCTGCTTCTCCCTCTAACCCTCTCCGCTCTCATGTACTCTCTCTCTATCATTCTCACTCTCTCAAAATAAATAAATAAATCTTTAAAAAAAAGAAAAAGAAAATAAAGGTTGAAAGAGATAATTTCATGAATAGTGAATGAGCTTTTATAAACTGATTTTGTGTATGTGTGAGAACTACATCATAAAACACATATCCTCTCACTTTTTGTTGCCTATTTTTGCTTGCATCAGATATGGATAAACTTATATGAACAATAGCATTAAGAACTTTTTTGACTGGTTTGCACACCACTTGCTCTGAAAGGCGACATAATTATAGACTGAAGCCAGTAGGAATTACAGCTCCATTTACCCAGAGGATTTTTAATCAGAGGTGGAGGAGGGACATAAGTATATATTCTGGCCCCACTGAAGTTGTGTATCTGCAGAAAGTGTCAAGGAGGAAGATAACGTCTGGGTGGCTCAGTCGTTAGGTGTCTGCCTTTGGCTCAGGTCAGGATCCCAGGGTCCTGGGATCGAGCCCTGCATCGGGCTCCCTGCTTGGCGGGAAGCCTGCTTCTCCCTCTCCCACTCCCCCCGCTTGTGTTCCCTTTCTCTCTGTGTCTCTCTCTGTCAAATAAATAAAATCTTAAAAAAAAAAAAGGAGGAAGATAACCTTTCAGGCCCATGGCATGCTAATTAGTCTTTCTGATCTTGGTCTCCATTTGTTGTGAGAAGTAGTGTGATCATATAAATATTGTATTTAACACAGTAGCTAAACATGCAGTATGTGTACAATAAACACTGCTTTTTCCAAAAGAGTCTGCATTTTTCTGCTTTTCAAACAGCAATTGCTTTTAATGGTGCACGGTTTTCCACAGCTTCTCTACTTCCTCCCCCAAATAACATCAGCCCATCTGGGTTGAGACCACAAGGTCACACTCCTACTCCTGGTCACACAGTCTCCTAAACAGAAACATTTGCATATTTGCAATGAAAATATATTTAATCCCTCTGGTAATACTGTGGTGTGGAAATTTCCATCTATACCAATTTTTGAAAGAGTAAGACTATTATTGGCTCATAATAAAACCCTAGATTAGTGTGAATAGATGTAGATTCTGCATTCTACTTCCAGAAAGTTGCCAAACCTTATTGTATATTATTTAACCCACTAAAGCAGTTCCCAAAGTGACTGGGGATTATATTTAGGTGTTATGAAAATACATGCTTACAAAGTAATTCATCAAGTCCTTTTTATTTTTGTTTGTAGTCTTTACATTGCTTAGCAATAAAATCATGAGTATTTTGGGGAAAAAATTCATGAATTCTTTGATTTGAGGATATTGAAATCAAGTTAAAGAAAATGAGAATATGTGACATGGTTTTCAAGATTGATCTAAAAAACTATATGAGAAACTAGGCCAGAAGATTCTTGACTTGGAGTTACTCACAGTCAAGAATCCACCAGGAAGAGAGCATAGGATGAAAAAGGCAATAAAAGATCAGAAAATAAGTTTAATAAACAGAAAAAAGGAGAAAACCAGAAGATGGAGATGGTAAAGACATTGCGACAACTACTGTATTTTTTTCTTTTTTTATACTAGGGTGTTGTATCTAGTCGAGTGTCATAGCCATGTTATTTTTTAAAGACCTGAAATGTAGACTTGACTCTTTTAAGGTTGATTTTCATTTTTTTTTTATTAAAGATTTTATTTATTTATTTGACAGAGAGAGAGATAGCGAGAGCAGGAACACAAGCAGGGGGAGTGGGAGAGGGAGAAGCAGGCTCCCCGCAGAGCAGGGAGCCCGATGTGGGACTCGATCCCAGGACCCTGGGATCATGACCTGAGCCGAAGGCAGACGCTTAACGACTGAGCCACCCAGGCGCCCTAAGGTTGATTTTCATTTCAAGTATTCAATGACAGTTGAAAGTGAGGCTGCATAATGGTAATAGAGGTACTTTGTAGTCAGTTATTTAGAGAACTTAAAATATTGGCCCATTAAAAATAAGAACCAGAAAACTGTGAATCACCTATCTGGTATAACCAAAAGAAAAAAAGATCAAAACTCCTTTGTACCTCCAAGCCTGCCCTCCAAAACTGAGCTGCTTTTGCTGCTGAAGGCTCTCAGATCCTTCAGTCATGTCTCTGGAGAAACAGGACCTTGTAGGTTGACATACGTATTTTTAAAATCTGTGTTAAAGACCTTTTAATTTCTAGTCTTACTTACAAATATAAAATGTAGGTTTCATTTTTTTTTTCAAAACTCATGCAACTTATCTTTCTTTTCTTCCATTTAGTTACATCCCATATGTTCCTGGTTAGATAGGAATAAATTAAGATAATATTCCAAACCTCTCAACTTTATTTGAAATATGTGGTTTATCAGCTCTGCTATTTTAAGTGGCTAACCCATGTTCTCAGATATAGTCTTACAGTATTTCAACCCCATTTTAAAAACAACTCTATAGTTTGGGTATGTATTTGCATAGGGCATTTTACATTTTCATACTGGTTAAAGGCTTTTCATACACAGTGCCTATAGGAAATGTGAGGTTCTATTTTAATGGATTATGAGATTTAAGTTCCTAATATAAATAGTTGGAGGTAGGGGAGCGTCCCTTCCCCATCCTCCCCGATAACGTGTACACACACAGTTATTCAGCATTGTAATAATTGTGTAAACTCCATAAATTAAATTATCTTACATTGCAGTATTTTAATGGAAATGCCCAGATAATAAGGAAGACATATAGGAGGTTAAATAGTGATGAATGTCTCTATTGGTTTGCTAAATCGGCAGTTGTTAAATATTATATTGATTTAAGACAGTGGCATTCCCCCCCCCCTCAAATCTGACATGTAATTCAAGGTCAAAATGTACTAACAGTATGAGGAAATGCATACCTATGTAATTTTTATGTAATTTTTTTAAAGCAGTAACTACCTACTCTAGTACTATTTTGACAAAAAATTTAAAAAACTAATTTTAAAGAAAACTACACGTTGAAATCCATAACTTTGATAGTTTATTTCAAGTATACTGTTTAGCATTTGACGCAGAATAAATTGAGTGATGTTAATTATAAGATTTAAAGGACAGTGAGTCAAGGATGAGATATCCTGCCTCCCCAATAGTAGTTTATAATTTAGGGGGAAAAAAAGAGAAAGTTTGCAGCTAGCTGATATAAAAAATATAGATAAAGGTTTAGAAAGATACCAGCATTTTAAATATAATTATTTAATTCCATTCTAAAAAAGACATATTTAGGTTCCAGCTTAGAAACCAAACACTACCATTAAAGTTTTGTTTGCAGTTTTTCAATGGATAAATCTAGCAACCTGAAAAATTGACAGTCAATGACAGAGCAGCAAAATGAAGACCCAAATAAGTTGCAAAAGGATTAAGGAAATAAACATTAAAATTGAAACTTTAACGAGAAGAAAATATTGGGAAATATTTATAGGGTTTAGAATGGAGAGAAGTTTGTAAGCATCATACCCTCAGAATATCAATGTTTATTTCTATTTTTGTACTTATTTCTAAGTGAATCATTGTTTGTTGGTGTTCTACTAAGTAACAAAGTGTAGAGGATACACAGTAGTCAAGTTAGTTTAGGAAAGTGTTTCCAGCTATTGTTATCCTCATATTTTTTTCCAAGTATATACTTCCTCTCTAGTTCATTGCACTTTTTGTTAATTTTTATTTCTCTCAGTTTTCAGGGTGGACACAGTTGAAAAAACTCAGTTAGTAACACAAGGCTTATAACAAAAAACAACAGCCTCCTGCCTTGCCCTCTCCTGCCTCTTGCATTTCTCTTAGCTGTTTCCTCTGATATTTTCTGCCGTATTTCTCAATCATATCCTATACTGCTATGTCATTATTTATTAATTTAGCCTTTATCTATTAATTTACAATAATGTTAGTGAGATTTTGGTTCACTCTTATCTCCACCGCATTTCTTTATTCTTCTAATCTTCATATTGCAATTTTTAGTTAAATGTTTTAGTGTGTGCTTAATATCAACTATTTCAGTATTATGCACTGGTCTATCAGATTGTGTGGTATGGTTGTTTCTCTCTTATATGATTTATTTTTTTTTCTTGAGGTTTAGAATTAGCTTTTTTTTTCATTTGCTTAGTTTTCTCTGAGCCCATCCTTAATTCTCAAATAGTCAACCATATGTGCAAAAGGCCTTCCCAATAGTATTATTTTCCACATGGTCAAACGTGTTTGGTAATCTATGACATTTATTTTTATTTCCCTCTTTGAACCTTCTGCTCAGATTCATCCTGAGACTGCTGTCAGCTACTCTCCTTTGTTAGGCATCTCTTTCTGAAATTTTGTGTTTTTCTTTCTCTTGGGCACCCCACCCCCGCCTTTTTTTTGGAAGAGGGAGTACATTCTAGAGTATGTACTTCTTGGGAAAGTTGTCTGCAAGATGATGTTTTCAGACACGCAATTTCTCAAGAAATGTATTCTTCCCTCACTCTTATTGATAGTTTGTCTAGACATAGAATCCTAATTTGAAAATCATTTTTTCTTAGAAACCCAAAGACATCATTTCTTTGTCTTCTACTTTTCAGGAGTCTAAACAATATTCTTATTGACAGGCAGTCCCTTTGTGTTTGTCCTGTAGTTTTTCTCACAGGAACACTTAGGTTTCTCTCTGTTGTGGTGTGAAAGTATACACCTTAGGACCTGGTGTGTGCCTTTTTTACTCTGCTGGAAAGTTGTTGAGTATTTTCTGTTTGTTGTCTCGCGATGTTCTGGGGTTGCTCTGGAATGATCCTTACAATTCTGATGTGGGGCACTAGAGATGGTGTTTTTAAACTGAGATGGGGATAGGATAAAACTTGAGGTGTGCATAAGTCAACCGGTAGAAATTATTAAGTATTTGGTTCAGTATTTGAGTCTGCAGCTCAGCAATGTAGGATGGCTGGTGATTGCACTTTGTATGTCATCAGTATAATCCAACAGAAGCAGAAACCACCCAAGGAGATGGTGTCCCCAAATGATCAGAGCCACAAAAAATATGATCAAAATCCCCCCCACAAATACTATATCTGAGGTGCTACTAGAGGAAAGGGAGCACATAATGGAGAGAGAAGTCAATTCAAAACAGTGAGAAGAAAGATAGGAGAGCGTTGGTGTTAGAGGTCTTGGTAAACCAAAGGTGGCAAGAAAGCCCAACAACAATTACAATCTACAGTGAACAACAAAATATCTGTTTGTTTTAGTGATGGGAAAGCAATTTGTACCCTTATCAAAAATAGTTGTATTTGAATCCTGACCCAGGTTAAGTAATTGGGTCAGAAGCTGTATTGCAGTGGGCTAAAGAGAATAAGGCACTGGAAATTGAGAGTAGATTGCTTTTATCAAGTTTGCAAAAGAACAGAAAGAGACTGGATGGAATATATTTTTTCAAATAACTTTCGATTGCAGCACCTAAAGATACAGATGTATCTCTATAATCTGTATTTTTGGATAGACAACTATTACAAAAGCCACAAAACAGAAGAAAGCTGTGATCTAATTGCTGGTGGGTGTGAGAGACTTAGAATCATGAAAGGAGTTGAGTAACTACGAGTGATGTCATGAACTTCAGAAAAGGTGTGGCTCAGTGTGGTGAAACAGTGGTTGGGAAGGGCACCGGAGGACAAGAAATAAGGAGGCTCCCCTTCTTGACTCCCTGAAAGCTGTACTTTTATTAAGAAAAAAATGGCAACTAAACATATTGGGAAAAAAAAATGTGCAGCTATAAATACATCTCCCACCCCCCAAACAAGCAGGAATCCAGAGGGCTTGAGAATAGAGCTGGTAGAACCAGTCAGGGGTGGGTGTTACAGAACTCTAATCCATGGGGACATTCGTCCAAGAAGAAGAAAGGGAGGTGAGGTTGGAGGGGCTTATACTTAGGAAGACCACCTTGTCTGTCAGTGAGGAGGGGTAGACTGGAGGTTCATAATAGTAGCACAAGAACTGAGAGCTTCTTTGGCCAAATTATTTTAGTGGTGAGCGCTAATAGGTTGACGATGGTTCACTGATTCATCATGGAATATGGTAGCATATTCACGGCAACTTGACCTCTGGATTTGTTGGGCTTAAGATGGACCTAGGAATGGCCAATAGAAGTAGGTCCTGACTGGCATTATTGGGAGAAGAAGGGCATGTTTCCTATAGATGAATAAGAATGGGAGAACAAAGAGTTAAAGACATGGGGGGTATCTTCAAGCTGGACAACACAATAGAGGAAGGCTGTCAAAGTTACTTAATGGCTTATATTACCTTACAATGCTGTCTCCTTGATGGCACTTCTTTTTTTCTGGTATGTTCAGAAATCATAGGAGATAGGCCCTATAGAAATGAACTAGAGATGGGATAATATATATGTTTCAAGCTGCATTAGTGTCTTCAAAAATGTCAGGAGGCCAAAGAATCTAATTAGCTTGCAAATACTTCTGTCATAGTGCTTGTTTTTCACCTTGACAATTGCCATGAGGCTCCTTGCTCACTCTTATAAAAAAAGGTATTCCACTCAGTGTGACAATGCTATGCAGTTTTCCACATGCCATGAATATCTTACAAATATTGTTGGGCTAGTGAAGCAGAGATTTATCTGAGCACTGAAAGTACATTTTTTAAGTGCCAGATATTGTTTGATTATTATTATTTTCTTTCTCCAGCCTCCGATTTCTGATTTACCTCCATGAAATCTAGGTTTCCGTGGACCTGGTTGTGATTAGTCACTACTGCCCGTGAAGGGAGCTTTGCGACATGTCTAATTACTATTGTCACAGAAACGGAGGTGATATTTTCTCTACCTGAGACCAACGATGGGAGGGCTTGGGGACCTTCACCCACCACCTCTCACACTATTCTTACAAAGAAAGGGCAGGGGAATAATAATGCCCATTTTGCAGATGAGGAAACGGAGAGAATTTTATTTCTGTTAAGTTATTTTCCCCATATCAAGGAGGGAAGTAGCACAGAGCCAAGAATGGAATTCAGGCCACTTTAAAAGTTGAATGTTAAATGTTACAAGTAGGCTGTTATGCAATTGCAGCATTCAGTTATGACATTTTCAAGCCAAAGTGAACTGGTGTTTGTGAGGATTTTTGCTGCTATTTAATTCTGCCAAATAATAGCCTGTAACTCATTTCTTGTCTTCTTCCTGCCTTGCTGACAGAAATGTAAAGATAAAACTAGTAATATATGTTACAACACTTTGTGAATTACAGGGCAGCTGGGTGGCACCTTTGGTTAAGCGTCTGATGTTTGGTCTCAGGTTGTGACCTCAGGGTCCTGAGAGATTGAACCTTGCATCAGGCTACGGACTCAGGGCAGAGTCTGTTTAAGACTCTTTTTCCCTCTCCCTCTGCCTCTTGCCCCCTAAAATAAATAAATAAAAGCTCTTAAAAAGACCACCTTGTGAATTGTATGATGAAATATAACTATGAGATATTTATGGTGATATTCCTTTATTTACGAGTGTGTGGGCTCTTGTCTTTAATTATGTCAGTGAGAATTCAAACAGACAAAATAACTAAACAGCATTTGTAATGCTCATGTAAGTCTATTACTTTGTGTTAGGAAGGCCTTGCATCTAAAAGTGGAACCCACATATAGTAGTAGACTTTTAAGACTGTTGGGAGATCTGTTCTATTTCAGAAGAACTTTGTTGTCTATATGTGTATTCTATATGTCTCTTCTGAAAATTTCATCTAAAAACAAATGTCTGCAGGCGCCTGGGTGGCTCAGATGGTTAAGCGTCTGCCTTCGGCTCAGGTCATGATCCCGGGGTCCTGGGATCAAGTTCCACAACGGGCTCCTTGCTCAGCAGGGAGTCTACTTCTCCCTCTCCCTCTGCCTCTCCCCCTGCTTGTTCTCTCTGTCTCTTTCGCAAATAAATAAATAAAATCTTTAAAAATAAATAAATAAAAATAAATAAATAAAATTAAAAAATAAAAGCAAATGTCTGCAATTAGAACTGTCATCCTCATTCTGAGAGATAGCATTAACAGTGATGCAGCATAGTAAGATTTTTGTACTCTTGACCACAAAACACCCTGTTCTGAAGAAATAGCTGGAAAAAAAATTAATACTGAAGTTTCCACCTGACTGGGGAAATCTGTCTTAGGTGTATAATGCTTCTATAGTATTGATGCTATCCAGTATCTGCACTGTATGTGTGAAGTCGAAACTGTGAATGTATTAGATACCTGAGCTTCTAAGTGGAGAGTTAGGTGTGGTACACCTAGAAGACAGGGATGATAAACATTTCATGAGAAGTAGGCTTGAAGTTTGCAGTGCAATGCAGTCAATACGTATGGAGTGATTACAACAGGTGAGGTCTGTAATAACTGCTATAAGAACTATGAAGTTTATTAAGGTACATGCCTGTCCTCAAAACACCGCCATGCAAGAAAAGTTTCCTCAAAACACTCTTGTTTCAGGGGTACCTGGGCGGCTCAGACGGTTAAGCGTGGACTCTTGATTTTGACTAGGTCATGATCTCAGTGTCGTGAGATCACGCCCTGCAGTGGCCTCACTCAGCGTGAAGTCTGCTTAGGATTCTCTCTCCTTCTCCCTCTGCCCTGGCTCTCTGTCCCTCTCTCTATATGTATATCTCTATACACCAATCAGTCTTTCAAAACAAAACACTCTTGTTTCACAGTTTATCCAGCCTCCTTAAACTTCTCCTCTTTGCTGCTCTGCCCCAGTTTTTCTACCCACTCTCAATTTCATAGAGTAAATCTTCCAGGCCAGAACCCCTCCCTCTTTCGGCTATTCCACTGTCTTCTCCTTTTCTTCTACGTAGAGGAAGTGTCTTTTCCCATCAGACAGCTCCTCTGGATCCTTTTCCCACCTGATTTCACCTTCTCCCATATAGACATCCATGCCCATATTTCATCATTATCATGAAATAGCTGTTTAGAAACAATGAAACAAAAAGTGGTCTCTTGTCTCTGCATCTCTCTATTACCATTCTCCACCTCACTGTATTTATGTTCCGTTTTGTAACTAATATTGTTTCTTCCTGTCTTCTTTTAGAATTTCATGGCCAGTCCTTTAGAAAGGTTGTCTGTTTACCATTCTGTCAAAAAGAACCAGATATTTTGGTTTATTGCGTTTCTCCTTTCCTGCTCCCCCTTTTATTGGGGGGGTGGTTTTCTTCCTATTTCACACATTTCTACTCCTTAATTATCCCTTCTTTCTACAAGCCTGTGTTTGTTTGTTTGTTTTTCCTGGATTTGTCATTTGAATGAACCATTCATTTATTTTAAATTTTCCTTGTTATTAAACCATATACTTAGAGCTATAACTTTGCCTTTAAGTTCTACTTTAACTAAGTCCCATTCGTTTTGAAATAAAATATATTTTATTGCTGTTAGGTTAGAAGTTGTTTGTCATTTCTTTTTCAGGTAATGAGTTTTTTATGTGTATACTCATTGTGTTTGTTTCAAATATATGGGTTTCACTTGCTTTGTTTGCAGTCATTTTCCTATTGATGTCCAGTTAATTGCATTGCAGTCAAAATCTAGTCTGTATGATGCTCTTTAAAACTCCATTAAGACTTCCTTTTTGATCTAGTGTGCAGTCCTTTTTAGTAAATACTCACATTTCCTGTACAAAATCAGTGTGTTATGTGTATGAATCGGTAATTTATCCATTCTCAGATGCACATCTTTTTCACACTTTATATCTCAGAAAGTGGGGATACATCTTACAGTTGACTGCATTTTGTGATTGGTGTGGGCCTGTCAGCTTCTTCCAGAGGAGGTTTGAATTTGTTTTCACCAGCCAACTGAGGGCATTGTCAACCCCAAACCACTTTAAAATAAATTCTTGGCTTTTGTTTGAGGTTATTTGTTTGATGAGACCTGGTAGTGTGAATTCACACAGAAAACTTGCATTAATTTTGTCTGGCTTATGATTCAGATTTTTCAAAGGGGTTGTTTTTGTTTTGTTTTGTTTTTGTTTTATCTGTTTACCTAGTGCTTGAGTTGAGACAATAAGTTTCCTTACTGTGCGTTTCTGCATTGGGGCTTCTTTCTCATTCTCTTTTACAGGAACCCTTTGCTATCTTGATTGGTGATGCGTCAGGGCGGTAGAGAGGGACTCTTCTATAAAGACTCTCGTATAGGTCTATTTTTCTTTATTAGTGGTACATAAAATAATGTTAGTGTTTTCAAATCCATGGCATATTAAATTAGTGAAATATAACATTTTAAAATAAAAATTGATTATATTTATTAAATCTACATCATTACTAATTTTTAGAAGGCTGCATTATAACCTCCCATTATAATTGTGCCTTTTTCAGTTTCATCTTTTAATTCTATAATGTTTTTAAACTATATATTTTGAAACTATATTGTTTTTATTATCTTGGTGGAATGTTTGGATTTTTTTTTTAATCGTCACACAATGTCGTCCATCTTTATTGCTACTAATGTTATTTGCCTTACATTTTATATTGCTTAATATTAACATTTCTTCACCAGTTTTCTTTTAATATTTCCTTGGTATCAATTTTTTCATCTTTATTTTTATTTTTCTGGGGTATTTTGGTTTAGACATGTCTTTTGTAAACATTTATCTGAAATTTTATTTTAATATCCATTCTGAAAGACTTTCTTCAATGGGTAATTTAAATTATCTTATGTGTGTTATATTGTTGATATATTTTGATTTATTGTTACCAACTTAGTATATGGTTAAGTGTTTTGGGACTTTTTCCTTTTTTTTCTTTTTTCCTGTTTTTTCCTATTCTGCCTTTTGATCCTTTGCTGGATTAGAATTTGTAGATTTTATTTCTAGTATTTTGATGGTTACCTTTAAAATATAAGTTTTCTAGCAAATAGTGGGGTCTTTTATTTGGGATATTGGGAGTTGAGACTCGCAAACAATTCAACAAATAGTTTGTTCTCATTTTCTTGTTGTTGTTTCAAGTTTTAGTCAACAATTTTTAGGCACACAAACACACAAAATATCATTTAAGAATTACTACTTTATTGAGCAAATAACTATATTTAATGACTCTTCTTAAACTGTCTCCCTCTTCTGGATTAACTTTTCTTCTTTTTTTTTTTTTAAAGATTTTATTTATTTTAGAGAGAGAGACACGGCGAGAGAGGGAACACGGGCAGCGGGGGTGGAAGAGGGAGAAGCAGATTCCCCACTAAGCAAGGAGTCCGAGGTGGGGCTCAATCCCATTACCCTGGGATCATGACCTGAGCTGAAGGCAGATGCTTAATCACTGAGCCACCCAGGCACCCCTAGCTTTTCTTCTTTCTGAAGAACTTTCCTTACTGGTTCTTCCAGTGAAGGTCTTTTTAGGACTTCCTAGTCCCAGGAGTGTATTTTAAATTTCCAAATGCAAGGGATTTTCAGTTTGTCTTTTTTTTTCTGCCTTAATTACATAAAGATTACATAAAGGAAGACTATCTGTATGGGATTAATTCTTTTTTTTAAAATTTTATTTTATTATGTTAGTCACCATACAGTACATCATTAGTTTTTGATGTAGTGTTCCATGATTCATTGTTTGTGTATAACACCCAGTGCTCCATTCAATATGTGCCTTCCTTAATACCCATCACCAGGATAACCCATCCCCCCACCCCTCTCCCCTCTAAAACCCTCAGTTTGTTTCTCAGAGTCCATAGTCTCTCATAGTTCATCTCCCTCTCCGATCCCCTCCCCCACTTCATTTTCCCTTCCTACTCTCTTCTTCTTTTCTTTTTTTTAGACATATAGTGTATTATTTGTTTCAGAGGTACAGGTCTGTGATTCATCAGTCTTACACAATTCACAGCGCTCACCATGGCACATACCCTTCCCAATGTTTATCACTCAGCCACCCCTTCCCTCTCACCCCCCACCACTCCAGCAACCCTCAGTTTGTTTCCTGACATTAAGAATTCCTCATATCAGTGAGGTCATATGATACATGTCTTTCTCTGATTGACTTATTTCGCTCAGCATAACACCCTCCAGTTCCATCCACGTCATTGCAAATGGCAAGATCTCATTCCTTTTGATGGCTGCATAATATTCCATTGTGTATATATACCACATCTTCTTTATCCATTCATCTGTCGATGGACATCTTGGCTCTTTCCACAGTTTGGCTGTTGTGGACATTGCTGCTATAAACATTGCGGTGCACGTACCCCTTCGGATCCCTACATTTGTATATTTGGGGTAAATACCCAGTAGTGCAATTGCTGGATCATATGGTAGCTCTATTTTCAACTGTTTGAGGAACCTCCATACTGTTTTCCAGAGTGGTTGCACCAGCCTGCATTCCCACCAACAGTGTAGGAGGGTTCCCCTTTCTCCACATCCCCGCCAACATCTGTCGTTTCCTGACTTGTTAATTTTAGCCATTCTGACTGGTGTGAGGTGGTATCTCATTGAGGTTTTGATTTGGATTTCCCTGATGCCGAGCGATGTTGAGCACTTTTTCATGTGCCTGTTGGCCATTTGGATGTCTTCTTTGGAAAAATGTCTGTTCATGTCTTCTGCCCATTTCTTGATTGGATTATTTGTTCTTTGGGTGTTGAGTTTGATAAGTTCTTTATAGATTTTGGATACTAGCCCTTTATCTGATATGTCATTTGCAAATATTT
>NW_027397075.1:24902927-25159489 GCF_003265705.2 Callorhinus ursinus | reverse complement strand
GTAAATACACAGTAGTGCAATTGCTGGGTCCTAGGGTACTTCTATTTTCAACTTTCTGAGGAACCTCCATACTGTTTTCCAGAGTGGTTGCACCAGCTTGCATTCCCACCAGCAGTGTAGGAGGGTTCCCCTTTCTCTGCATCCTCGCCAACATCTGTCATTCCCTGACTTGTTAATTTTAGCCATTCTGACTGGTGTGAGGTGGTATCTCATTGAGGTTTTGATTTGGATTTCCCTGATGCCGAGCGATGTGGAGCACTTTTTCATGTGTCTGTTGGCCATTTGGATGTCTTCTTTGGAAAAATGTCTGTTCCTGTCTTCTGCCCATTTCATGATTGGATTATTTGTTCTTTGGGTGTTGACTTTAAGAAGTTCTTTATAGATTTTGGATACTAGCCCTTTATCTGAGATGTCATTTGCAAATATCTTCTCGCATTCTGTCAGTTGTCTTTTGGTCTTGTCTTTTGTTGCCTCTTTCCTTTCCTGTGCAAAAGCTTTTTATTTTGATGAAGTCCCAATAGTTCATTTTTGCCCTTGTTTCCCTTGCCTTTGGCGATATGTCTAGGAAGAAGTTGTTGCAGCTGAGGTCGAGGAGGTTGCTGCCTGTGTTCTCCTCAAGGATTTTGGTGGATTCCTGTCTCACATTTAGGTCTTTCATCCATTTTGAGTCTATTTTTGTGTGTGGTGTAAGGAAATGGTCCAGTGTCATTCTTCTGCATGTGGCTGTCCAATTTTCCCAATACCATCTGTTGAAGAGACTGTCTTTTTTCCTTTGGGCATTCTTTCCTGCTTTGTCGAAAATTAGTTGACCAAAGAGTTGAGGGTCCATTTCTGGGCTCTCTATTTTGTTCCATTGATCTATGTGTCTGTTTTTGCGCCAGTACCATACTGTCTTGATGATGACAGCTTTGTAATAGAGCTTGAAGTCCGGAATTGTGATGCCACCGGCTTTGCTTTTCTTTTTCAATATTCGTCTGGCTATTCAGGGTCTTTTCTGGTTCTAGACAAATTTTAGGATTATTTGTTCCATTTCTTTGAAAAAAAATTGGTGGTATTTTGATAGGGATTGCTTTAAATGTGTACATTGCTCTAGGTAGCATTGACATTTTTACAATATTTGTTTTTCCAGTCCATGAGCATGGAACATTTTTCCCTTTCTTCGTGTCTTCCTCAAGTTCTTTCATGAGTGTTCCATAGTTTTCTGAGTACAGATCCTTTGCCTCTTTGGTTAGATTTATTTGCATGAGGTTAATTCTTTGAATTTTTTGAGACATGCTTTATGGTCCAAAGGAGACCAACATGTACAAATATATCAGCTGAGTTTGAACACAGTGTTTCAGGGTTAAACACAGTGTCTTAGATTCACTTATTGTTTTAAACTGACTCAAAAATTGTTCAAACTGGGGGCGCCTAGGGGGTTCAGTCAGTTAAGCATCTGCCTTTGGCTCAGGTCATGATCCCAGAGTCCCAGAAGCAAGCCCCACATTGGGCTCCCTGCTCAGCAGGGAGTCTGCTTCTCCCTCTCCCTCTGCTCCTCCCCCTGCTTGTGCTCTGTCTCTTTCTCTCTCAAATAAATAAATAAAATCTTTAAAAAAATTTTTTTTCAAATATGCAGTACCTTTACTGTTTTTTTCCTACTTCAATCTGTCAATTCCTGAGAATGGATGGTAAAGTCATGGTAGATATATCAGTTTCTTCTTATAGTACTGACATATTTGCTCTATGTATTATTTTGCGTGTGTTTTTGTTATGTACATACAAATTTAAATCTTGTCCATATCCTTATGGACAAAAAACCCAATTTACAGATTATTCCTACTGCTCTAGTATAATCATCCCAATTGTGTGCTCAGGGACAGTGTGTGATTGAACTTTATAATTTAGCAGGATTCTATTATGACCTGGCCCTGTGAGCCCCTGCCTTAGTGGAGGTGGCCATGAAGAAGCTTGGGTGTCTGCTTAGGCGCTGTGTTTTATAGTCCTCAAAATGTCTGCATATTTCCCTTTACCTAGTGTACAGTCAGCTGAGTGATAGATGCAGGTTCCTTTGGGGAACGACTGAGGGAATCATTATAGTATATACTTGCCACAGTGTTTCAGGGTTCTTCCTGACAGGGCCCAATCACCTCTTTGGGTTCTGGCCCCCAAATTGGTTCAATTCCAGGAACTGCATGAGGGATCTTGACTTTTTACGGCAGCAACTACCTTTATTCTCCTGTTTCTCTATCCTTGCCCTTTGCCTTTGCTGTAGATGTTAAGCAGTGCCCTTGTTTTTCTTCTAAGGATGCCATGATCTATTAACCATCTCCACCCTCCATGCAGGTCAAGCTTCCTATCTGCCCCTTGCCTTGCCTGTTACTATGGTAATTACAGTCCCCAGGCTTCTGGCCGTTGAGCCTCACCATTTGGCCCCTGTTACTTAAAAGGGGTCTGTTATCTTTGTGGATTTTAATGAGTTCAAGCTCTGACCCTCTCTCCTTCTGTCTTTCCGGACCTACAAGAGAAGGGCCCCATCTGCACTGTTCAGTGATGCCAGTGCTTCTGTTACTAGGGCCTTGTCCTCCCATGGAAAAATCCTTTGCTTAGTTTTCTAGACTCATGTAATATAGGTGGGCATGGTTACTGCTCTCAGCCTCTTTATTTCTTCCTCTGCCTTTTGCCAGGGCCACTCACCATGTCTGCTTTTCTCTGCATTGACCATCACTTACTCTAGGCCTATAAGAGCCCCTCCCTGACTCCTGCCACAACATGAATGCTAATTTCTTACAGCTCCTTGAGTGTTTATTCTCTGTTTTCTCTTCTCAAGTCTAGCACTTCCCTAGCTGGGTAATGCTGGGATGTCACCTTAATTATTGTTCTTGCAGCCAAGAGAAGAGTGAGGGCAGCTCCTGAGGGCACCAGTTTTTGCTTCTTGTAGTGTCTTCTAGCACAGGGGAAGTACTAGGGAAGAGTGGGCTACCTGTTCAAACTCTGAAGAGCTTCAGGAATCTGTAGGGGTGACCATCAGATGTCTCCATCCCTTGTTTCAGGATGCAGGTTTTCCCAGTCAGGGCTCTAGTTTAGTGGACCTATTTTCTCTGGGCATTGAAATGTCTCTGGAGCTCTGCAACTCTAATTCTTGGATTTTCTACTTGTTGCTCAGCTGTGCCTATCATTTCATTGCAGGAGATAGCTGCCTCTTTCCAAGCTACTCAGGAGGTCCTCTAGGCGTCTTTAACTGCGTACTAATGTCCTGGCTCTGCAGGGTGTCTATCCAACTTAGCAGTAGTCAGCCAACTCTACTGTCTGTATGGCATTGTTCTCACCATATAACCAGTAGCCTGAATCATCACACCTGTGAGGGCATTCCCAGACCAAGACATTTTCTTACACTAACTGTGGTGATATCTTTGCAGTTCATGGCCTTCACTGTATTGGGATCTCTCTGTGCCCCACATACCACTCAGGACAGTGGCATGGTGAGTGAGCCTATTCTAGAACCCCACCTCACTGCTTGTTTTCTTGGGCCACTTGTAGCCCTACTTATGTTATTTCTGGTTCTCCAAGAAACAGGTGCTAAGACTGGATTTATTGGAAAAACTAGAAAGGGAGCGAGAGAAAGCTGGGACAGCTGTTAGACCTGGATTCAGATCTAGCCCCCATGGAGGAGAGGGAAGGAAGGAAACATGGATCAGAAAAGTCTTAAGCTGCAGTGCAGTTACAAGAAAGTTTTGGCAAAGCCAATAGGAAGTTCTTGAGCCAAAGTTGCCCTTTAGAAAAGTCTTGTGTCCCCTGGGATTGCACCTGATCAGTATCTCTGCCATGCCCACTCACTAGCTGGGAGCCACGGTTGGACCTCTGAGCAAGTAAAGTGATTGCCTTCAGAGTATGCATCTGAGGGCCCTTGGTCATTTTCATTTTCCACAATTAGAAATCTGGGAGATCTGAAAAATGTATACTCATGGCAGCCATATAAGCAATACATCTTATTTCTCTTACTTTTAATGATTACCTTTAAATTAACAATTTATTTAATATTGTTACCTCTTTCCAAAATAACATACAATCTTCAAATTATTTAACTTTTCTTACCATCATTCCACAAGTTGTTGATCAATTATTTTAGATCTTTCGTGTGTTTGTGTGTATGTATGAGATGTCACATCTGTGCTAAAATTCTTTGTTTTTTGAGTTTTTTGGTATATAGATGTCCAGTTGTTCCAGTGCCATTTGTTGAAAGGACTAGATTTCCTCTACTGAGTTGACTTTGTTTCTTCGTCAAAAATCAGTCAATTATATTTGTGTGAGTCTATTTCTGAGTGCTCTATTCTATTTCCCTGATGTATGTGCCTACTCTTTGGCTGATACCAGGCTGTCTTGGTTATAGTAACCTTACAGTAAGTCCTAAAATTAGGTAGTATGAGGTCTTCAACATTTTTTTGTCTTCAGTGTTTGTAATGGTGATTCCAGGTCTTTTACCTATCCATATAAACTTTAGAATCAGTCAAAATTTGCAAAAAAAAAAAAAACTTATTAGGATTTTGATTGGAATTGCATGGATCAGATCAAATTAGGAAGAACTGGCATCTTTACAATGTTGACTCTTCCTATCCATGTGCATAGAATATCTTTCCATTTGTTTGGATCTTCTTTGATTTCTTTCATCATGGTTTTATAGTTTTTCTTGTACAGATCATGTGTGTATGTTTGTGTATTTAATGTTATACCTTTGTATTCCATTTTAGGTGATATAGTAAATTATATATACATATGTGTGTATATATGTATGTCTATATATATGTATATATTTTTGTATATATTTTATTTATTTATTTTTCCTTTCAAATTTTAACTGTTCAGTGCCCGTAGCAATGAAAACAATAGGAAAACAACTGAGTTTTATATATTGACTTATATCCTTCAATCTTGCTATACTTGTTTATTAATTTCATGAAGTTATTTTGTAAATTCATTGGCATTTTCTGCATGGACATATTCATCTGCAAATAAAGATAGTTTTTTTTTTTTAAGATTTTATTTATTTATTTGATGGGGATGGGGTGCACAAGCAGGGGAAGCAGCAGGCAGAGGGAGGGAGAAGCAGACTCCATGCTGAGTCCGATGTGGGGCCGGATACCAGATCGCTGGAATCGTGACCTGAGCCAAAAGCAGATACTTAACTGACTGAACCACCAGGTGCCCCAAATAAAGATAGTTTTATGTCTTCCTTCCCTATGTGTATACATTTTATTTCCTTTTCTTATCTTATTGCGTTAGTTAGGACTTCCATTACAATTTTAAATAGGAGTGATAAAGAGGATACCCTTGCTTTATTCCTAAGCTTAGGAAGGCATTCAGTCTTTTCACTTTAGGCATGATGTTAGTTGTAAAATTTTCTGTAGATGTTCCTTATAAATTTGAGGAAGTTCTCTATTTCTGGTTTGCTGAGGTTTTTATTATGAATGGTGTTAGATATTTGTCAAATGTTTTCTCTACACCAATTGATATCATATGATTTTTTTTTTTTTAGCTTGTTGATGTGATAGACTACATGATTCAGTTTGAGTCTTGAACTCACCTTGCATAACTGGAATAAATCTCACCTGGTCATGGTGTATAATTCTTTTTATTCATGTTGAACTCTATTTGATAATATCGTATTAAGGATTTTTGCATTTGTGTTCAAGAGAGTTATTGGCTTATAGTATTTGTTTCTTTAATGTCTGCATCTTGTTTTGGTATTAGAGTAATGCTGGCTTCATAGAATGAGTTAGGAATTGGTTCTACTTTTGGGAAGAGATTGCAGAGAATTGCTATCATTTCTTTTCTTTAAAGGTTTGATAGAATTTACCAGGGGAACCACCCAGGCCTGGTGGTTCCTTTTTTAGAAAGCTATTGAATATTGATTTAATTTTTTTAGTAGATATATGTGCCCTTAGATTATCTGTTTCTCCTTATAAGAGTTTTGGTAGTTTGTGTCTTTCAAACAATTGATCCATTTTATCTAAGTTATCAAATTTGTGGGCATAGAATTGTTCATAATATTCCTTTAAGTGTCCATAGGAATGGTAGTGATAACTCTTCTTTCATTGTTTTTATATTACTAATTTGTGTCTTTTCTCTTTTTTTCCTTAGTCTGACTAGAGGTTAATCAATTTCATTGATCTTTAAAAAAGAAGAAAGGGGGAAAGAAGAACAACTTTTGGATATGTTTATTTTCTGTATTGTTTTCTTGTTTTCAATTCCATTGGTCTGTGCTCTAATTTTTATTATTTTATTTTGCTTGCTTTAGGCTTAAATTACACTTTCTACTCTAGTTTTTTAAGGTGGAATCTTATGTCATTGAGCTTAGATTGTTGATCTTTTCTAATATGAACATGTGATGCTATAAATTTTCATCTAAGTTCTACTTTAACTGCATTCCACAAATTTTGATATGTGTAATTTAAGTTCAAAACATTTTCTAATTTCCCTTGAAACATTCTCTTTATTAATTATTTAGAAATGATCTGAAGATTTCCCTATTACTCTGTTATTGACTTTTAATTTAGTTCCAGTATGGTCAGAGGACTTTGTATGATTTCAATTCCCGTCCCTCTTTTTTTTTTTTTACCACAAATAATTATGAGACAACATATAGGACCTTTATATAAATTAAAAGTGATGTCAGTATGTCAGTATTGTAAGGACAGGGGCCAATACCGGAGTGGGGTGACTACCCTTACCCATTCCTCCCTATTCATCTATGCAGTTTATCTCCCTTCACTCAGAAGAAACTTTGCAGGAGCTCCTGCCAAGAGAATTCCTCTCACTTTCATGTTACTGATGTTAATTTCTTAGCTTTGACAAATATATTGTGATTGTATAGGAAGTTAATATTAGAAGAGGCTGGTTGAAGGCTTTTGTGGACTCTATATTTTCTTTCCAACTTTTCATAAATCTAAAATTAATTCAAGGTAAGGTGATGAAATAGGTGATCCAAAGCTTCCATAATTCAGATTCATGAAGGGGAAAATGGAAATAATGTATTTTATTCCATTTGTATAGGTCACTGTAAGGAGTAAAAGAAAAGCTCTGTTAATGACTTCTTATTTTTGAATTCAAATAGGCAAGATAGTAATGGTCCCCATTATTTAAGGACATGAGGATGAAAATTGTTAAAAGTCATAGGTTTTTATTGGGGACCCCTGAGAGAAAAAAGATGGAAGGGTAGCCTATGAAGCCAGATTTCAAAATGAAAGAGGACACAGAAACATGAAATTATAAAGCAATTATACATAAATTATGGTGTCTCTCAATGAGTCTACATGACTGAGAGGAGTATTTTTTAATGGAAAAATCTGTATGTGCTTTTAGGAGTAAAAGCTGATTATAATAATAAGAGAGATATTAAATGCTGGAAATAGGAAACAATGGAGTTGATATCTTCCTAAAGGAAATAGTTGTAAATAGGTTAAAAACCATGCAGGTAAAGAACTTAGTCTTGATTGAGAGGTGCCGAAAATCCCCCTGCCTTTAGAAATGAAAGTGCAATGATATATAGAGAAAAAAATTAGAGTGATGAAAAATTATGTAAATTAGTAAAGTGAGGTTGTCATGAGAGAGAATTCAGGACATAGTAAGAATAGAGATCAATTTAAAAACAAATCTGGAGTGTATATTTAAGCTACAGGAGATGAGAGAAAAGGAACTGTCTTCACATTTTTGACCATAGTTACTGTCTGGTTCCTAGTTTTAGGGACTTCCTAGTAGCTTGATCTTAGGGATCAGCATGACTTTGGGACTTACATTGTCTTCTCAGAGCCCATCAGTGCCTGAAAATGTGTCATTTGTATTTCTAAGCTTCTCTTCCATGTTTTGTATGAGCTGATACTTGTTCTTGTGTTGAATTACCTTTTTCTAAGAGCAGTTGGCTGCTTTGACAACACAATTACCCTGAAGGTGGAAATACCACAGTTCTTAGTTTTAAGAGAAAAAAAATACCAGTTTGTCCTCTTACCATTCTGAATTCCTCTGACTTTCCATTGCCTGGAGCAAAGTCATTGGCATGGGAGTATTCTTTGTGCTTTTTAGAAGGGATGGAAGACCCCTCAAAGGCCTTTTAATGATGAACGAAGGGGATTTATTCTTCCTTATTGGGGTAATAAAATTTGTTACACTTCACATAAGTTCCAGTGGGGGTGGAGGAAGGAGGTAGAAGTGAAGAGGATGATTTGGATTCCAAAAACTGCAATTACTTGTGGAAGGTTTTAACTGAAAATAGATCTTTCTCTTGAGATTTTAGTTTGTTCTGGAGACTAATGTTACAAAATCCAACATTGCACAATAAAAAGGCAAAAGCAAGAGAAGATTTATGATGATGATCCTTGGCAGTTCATTTAAGCTGGTATGCTCTCTTGGCCTCGTATTTAATACTGAGATGCTTTATGTTCTTGACTCTGCCTATATGAACTAAATTAAGTCATAAATGTGCAATTCTTATTCTGTGTATAGACTGTCATTTAGCATGTGACCTTTTTGCTATACTCCAAAAGGACAATGGTATTAAGAGAAGAAAGAAGCAATGGTCATAGAGGCAACTGAGAGAAAGGGCCCCCCAGGCCCACCTCAGATGGGGCCAGGTCTCAATTGCTGACTCACTGAAAGGCCGTTCTGATCATAGAATGTGCATAAGGAATGACCTCATCAGACCCTTCACTTCCACCCACAAGTCCAAACCTAGCGGTGTCTCAAAATAACCTGAACTGCCACGTTGGCAATTGAGCCAGGGAGGGAGGACTTTGGTCCCAAAGCTTGTTGGCATTAGCATTAGAGAGAGAGGAAATTAATAAATGACCTGTTCCTGTCTGCACAGACCTTGGAGATGCAACAGAACATTAGAACAACAACTCAGACGTGAATTGTGGTATTAGCTTTACTGATAACTCCAGCTTTATTTGTAGTTGGAAGAAGGGGAAGTTGAATTAAATGGATTTATTATTTTCAGCAGACCTCTTTGCTTAGCTGGGGACTGTGATATGTCTGTTAACTAGATGCCAGGAAGATGTGTGCCTGCATGCATGCCTCTGTGTGTGTGTGTGTGTGTATGTGTGTGTATACATATACATGAAATACATGTCGTGGATTATGAAGCAGTCACATGAAATAGACTCAAGAATGAAGGATGAAATCCTTTACTGTTCATCTCTTACATGGTGCCAGGGTAAAAGGATGTTTTTCTCTCTACATAAATGAAGCAAGAGGACTTCTCTTGGCGGGGGTTACTGCAAACTTCCTCTTAAGCCAAGTGAGATCAACTGCACAGATGAGTAAGAAAGAATGGGTAACGTGGTCACCCCATTGGGCACTGGTCTACTGTCCTGGGAGACTGACATAATGATATTAGTTTTAGTTTATAAATGGGTCCTGTGTTGTCTCATAATTATGCAAGCGTATAGGAAAGAAAGGAATCATCCTCCTTCACTTCTCTGTACAAGGAACAGGTACCAGGTCTTTTCATACTCTGTCAACATACCAGGAAGGCTGAAGAAGCAGCGGTGGGCAGGGATAATAGAACTATCACTTACAGATCTTACTGTGTTCCTGGCAATTCCATGAAGCATATTGCCTACTTGATCTCATTAATCCTCATAAGGATCTGATTAGGCAGGAGGCACCCCCATTCTCCTATTACAAATGAGGTGACAGAGCTTAGAGAAGTTAATTAAGTCAGCAAAGGTCCACTTTGGGTGGAGTCAGAACTAAATCTTGGTCCTTCCAATACAAAACCCTTGTTTTTTAATGTCAGGCCTAACAGATTTTTTTTCTACTACTAAGTTTCTAAAAATCAGGGTTATTCCCCCAGAACTATCTACACCAGTTGTTGAGCAGAGAATCTTTAGTAAATCAAGTATTTACTAAACAACTCCTATGTGCTAGACATTGTTCAGATGCTAGGGATAAAGCAGTGAACATAAAAGACAAAAATCCCTCATAGAGGATAAATTCTAGAGAGGGAAGACCAACAGTAAACAAGTAGACAAATTATCTCCTATCTCTGATGACAGTGAGTACCTTAGAGAAAACTAAAGCAGGAATATTAGAGGAGTCCAGCTTTGCAAACTTTCTGTGGCTTTTCATGTACGATCTCACTTGAGGAGGTAAGGATTGAGCAAAGATCTCAAAGAGGTGAGAGGCAGCCATGTGGATTTTGGGTGAAGAGCATTATAGGCAGATGAGAAAATGCAGAAATGAATGCCAGGGCCTGTGAGTCCAGATTGCTGGGAGCAAGAAGCCAGTGGGTAAAGATGCAGTGGTACTATTATGTTAACTGGGGTGGAAAGTCTCTTTGACATCGGAAGTAAAGATACTGATGACTCTGAAAATCAACCCCCCCTTTTTTTTTTTTAATTTTTAGAGAGAGAGAGAGATCAAGAGCACTTGCATGCATGCGTCATGGAGGGAGTCTGGGGAGGAGCAGAGCAATATATATAGAGAGAGAATCTTAAGCAGGCTCCACGGCCAGCAGGGAGCCCTATACAGGGCTCAATCTCACGACCCTGAGATCACGACCGGAGTCAAAATCAAGAGGTGGACGCTTAACTGACTGAGCCACCCAGGCGCCCTGAAAATCAACCCATCTTTAGATTACTCATCCCCGATTGCTCTTGTGGATGCATCCTTTTTTCTATAACCGGGATTATTTCTGGGAGCACCCAGCCTTTTTTCTATAACCGGAATTATTTCCGGGAGCACCCAGCCACATACCAAAAAGTCCTCTCTTGTGTTGTTTTAGACATGCTTTCAGGTTGTTGAAGAATAATTATCTGAACATTTTCTAAACATTATCTCAGAAGAGTTTACCCTTCAAAGCATATATTTGATAACAGAGCAGCTGTTCAGAGGGTGATCTAAGTCTGAGAGCACCAGTAAATGTCTGGGAGCCACCAAACCTGAGGCATAGCACGGCTAATTGCTTTGTCCAATAGCTTGACTTGTTTATTTGTTAACCTGATAGAAATGTTCTTCAAGGAAGTAATTGAATCGAGATTGTATTCTTCTTTAATATCTTTGCCTTGCCATTTGTGATATCTGGCACATAGTTACTACCTAACTCACTGATGAATTAAATGAAAGCAATAGTGCCCTTTTCTCAGACTTCTACAGAGTAGGTGCTGCCAAAACTGTTGGGCTTAAAGGCAGGGTTTTATCTAGTGCTTGGCTAGGGGTAAATCCTGTTCTTAGATGGGAAATAACTGATAGCAAGGACAGACAATATATTAGTTTTAAAGATTTCATTTGCTTCTCCATATAGATCATAACCTGTGGCAAGAAAATACTCTTTTAGGATAATTACTAGCACCTTTTAGTTGTAATAAGAACCAAGTTTTGAGTCATTCTTTAGGCACACAGTTCCCAGAAAGAGAACTGCCTTAAAAACAGATGAGGAGTTTAAAAGAATATAATTCTCATTTTGTGGTATGGCCCCTCTTCAAATAAGGAAATCAAAGCTGTCTGTTTTGATTATCTGTGGAACATAACTCACAGTCAAAAACAATATCCAGTAGAGGTCTTTCAAGCAATGTTCTAGCCTTTTAAAAATATTTCTAGAATGCCATTTTAAAAGATGCTTATAGCTATTACTTCTTTGTATTAGCCTTGTGTGTGTGCATTTGTAATTAAAAATTCTTCAGGGGCGCCTGGGTGGCTCAGTCAGTTGAGCATCTGCCTTTGGCTCAGGTCATGATCCCAGGGTCCTGGAATCGAGTCCTGCATCAGGCTCCTTGCTCAGCGGGGAGCCTGCTTCTCCCTCTCCCTCTGCCGGCCACTCCCCTTGCTTGAGCTCTCTTTCTGTCAAATAAATTTAAAAAAGATCTTTGAAAGAAAATTCGTCATTATAGAAAAGTTAAGACATGTGCAAAGGTAAAGAACGTACAGTGATCCACCATGTAGCCATCCCCCAACTGCAACAATCACCAATTTGGTTCCCTCTAAACCCCTACCAACTTACCCCTCCCATAGTATTTCTGAAGCAAATCCCCAATGGATGTAATTTCATCCATGTACATTTTGGTATGTATCTCTGAAAGATCCCCTTTAAAGAACACAACCACTTTTACCCCTAAAACTAAGAAGAATCCCTAATGTTACAAAATACCCAGTCTCTTTTCAAAAGTCTAATCAGCTCATGTATAGTATAAATGGTTTTAATTTGTTACAGTATGTTTGAAACAGGATATAAAGAAATTCCAACCCTTATAATTAGGTAATATCTTTTAAGTCTGTATAAGAGTTTCTCTTCCAACACTTCTTTTCCCCTTTAAATTTATTTATTGAGGAAACTAGATCATTTTTTCTTGTCTTAGTTCTCACTTTTATAACAAAATACCCTATATTGGGGGGCTTAAACAATACACATTTATTTCTCACAGTTCTGGAGCCTGGAATGTCCCAGATCAGGGTGCCAGCAGATTTGGTATCTGGTGAGGGTCCTCCTCCTGGCTTGCAGACAGCAGTCACCTTGTTGTGTTCTCATATGTCAGGGACGGGTAGGAGAAGCGCTGGTTCTTCTTCTTCTCTTAAGAGCACTAATCTCATCATTGCAGTTATACTCTCAATCTAAACCTCATCTAAACCTAATTATCCCCAAAAGGTCCCATCTCCAAATACCATTACATTGAGGATTAGGTCTTCAGCATATGAAATTTTTGGACACAAACATTCAGTCCATAGCAGTCCTTTGCTGTTTCTCCAAAGTCTGGATTTTCCTTATTTTATCCTATTAATGCAGGTAAACATGATCCTCTGTCCTATATTTCTTGCAAGGTAGTAAATAGCTCTAGAGGCTTAGTTTCAGGTGTGAGTATTTTGGCAGAATTATTTTGTAAGTTGTGGTATGTTCTACCAAGTGGAAGTATATCATATTTGGTTGTCTTTTTTGGTGATATTACCAGTCTTTGACAATCAGTGTCTAGATGCATTAATTTATAAGGAATTGTAAAATGGTGACAGTTTTGTCATTTTTCTCAGTTATGAAAGAAAAACATTTCCTCGCTTGGCATAGAGCTATTCAGTGGAATGGTTCATATAGGAAACGAATGGTCTTTTTTCCTTAGTTTTCCAGTTTTCAAAATAATGAGGTGGTTATCTAGCATCTTCCAACATTAAGTAAATATATTTTTTTAAAGTTTTAAGCATTATGATGAGCTCATTGAAGCAAACGTATTTTTAGGTATTTCAGTCCTTTGCAGTTATTATTCTTACTAATACAAAATGTTCCATCTTTAAGTTCACTTCTGAGTTATTTTTGATAGGACCTTCCTTACTATCTTCTTTGATAGGATGTTCCAGGTTCATTTTCTACATTTTTTCCCCCTGTCCTGGATTGAGCTATTTCTTCAAGCAGCACTGGGATCAATATTTAGAATGGTCTTTGGAGATCACAAACCTGGGTTCTACTTTTATTGCTATTGAATTAGTACTGTGACTAGACTTGTTAGTAGACAGAGCTAGAATTAAAGCACATTGTTAGTTCATACTTCCAGTTCAAATTCAAGGCAGAATTCTTAACTGTAGGGCCCACCATCCTGTATCCTTTCCCATGTTGAGAAACCTGAGCTGCCAATCCTTACATCAGAGTCTCTTCTGTCATCTTGACTTTCTGAATCTCATTTTCTAGTAGATTCTTCAATAATTGGACATTAGGACAATATTTCTTCAATTTGTTCATACTGAAAGCAGTTCTCCTGTGCCTTTTATATTCGAAAGTCAGCTTGGTTAGATATAAAATATTTGGTTCACTCTTTCTGTCTTTAGTATCTTAAATATGTTATTCCACTGTCTTCTGACATAGCATATTATCTAAATATATGATGATAGTAAGGGTTTTTTTCCTTTGTAAGGAATGGGTTTTTTTGCATGATGACCAAAGGATCTTTTTTCCTTATCTTTTAACTATAGTAGTTTTACTAGAATATGTCTCAGGGTTGATTATTGGCATGCCATTTTAACATGCAGCTTCAAATATTTTTATTTATTTCAAAAAAATGTTCCTGAATCACATTTTTAAAAATATGTGTTCTCTTCCATTGCTTTGGTTATCTTTTGGGGCTTTTATAACACACCTGGGGTAATGTCTTATCTTCTATATTTGTAACTTTACTTTCTTCACTTCTCTTTGATTTTAAGTTTTTTCTTTCATTTTATCTTCTATTTCTATTAATAAATGATACATTGTTCTTGGTAACTCTTGTGAGTTTCCAGTTCAGACTTCATGTGTGAAATATTTTAAATTTCATGGTTCTTTACTAAATTCTACCACCTCATTTCTGAGTTTTTCTACTTTGAATTGTGTTTATTATAGCCTCTGTCATTTTATTAATTTCTTCTAGCTTGTCTTAAAATATTAGCCAACAGTTTTCTTCTGTTTATAGGCCTGTTTCTGGCATGTTCTCATTGGTCTGTAGAGCCATTATTTTATCCCTGGTTTCTTTTTTCTTTTAATAACTACTAAACATAGGACTTAATCACAATCTCCTTTCAGTTCCTTCTTTCTCACTCTCCTTCCATCTCTTTTTTGTTTGTTTTTCTTACTATCATTCTTTCTTTGTTAATCGAGGCATAATTTATACAATAAAACAAGTTTAATGAGTAACTACCACTCAAACATGATTCAAAACAGCTCTGTTGTCTCAGTCTGTTTACCCCACACCTCTCTGAAGAGACGATCATTATTTTGATTTCTATCAACATAGATTAATTTTGTATATACTTGGAGTTCATGTAAATGGAATTGTATGGCATGCATAATTTTGAGTATGATGTTAGCTATAGGCTTTTCACAGATGTCATTTATCTAATTGTGTAAGTTTACTTCTATTCCTATCTTACAAAGAATTTTTCCTTTTTTTATAATAATGAATTTGTGTTGAATTTTTTCAAATTGTTTTCTTCATTTATTGAAATAATAATATGGCTTTTCTTCTTTACTCCACTCGTGTGACAGGTTACACTGATTGCTTTTCAGATGATAAAACAACTTTGTATTGGCATAAACTCCAGGTGTATATGATGTAATATCCATTTTTGAAATTGCTGCATTCAATTTGTTAATATTTTATGAAGGTTTTTCTACCTATGTTCACAAGGGATATTGGTCTATAAACCTTTCTATTTTTCTTTCATATGTTTTTATTTTTTGGTATCAACATTAGAGTAATGCCGGCCTCATAAAATGAGTTGAGAATGTGCTCTCACTCTGTGTTTTCTGAAAGAGTTAGTGTTAAATTGGCATTATGTCTCCATTAAGTGTTTGTAAGTGCACCTGGGAAACAATTTGGACTACAAGTATTTGCAAAGGGGTATTTTTGATTACAAGTTTATAAAAATTAATTTCTTATTTATTGAAATTAGTTTCAGTTATTGAAATAACTGAAAGTACTTTCAATTTTTTTAATACATCTTGGCATAAAAAACATTGATAATGTCTCATATTATACTTTTAAGGCCTGTATGATCTATCATGATAACCCTACTTTCATCTATGGTATTGGGTAATTTGTATTTTCTCTTTTTTTCTTTATCAGCTATGGTAGGTGGTTATCAACTTTATTAAACTTTTCAGTAAGCCAGTTTATGATCTTGCTAATTTTCTGTAAGGTTTGTTTTCCATTTCTTTGTTTTGTGTTCTTTGTATTATTTCCATTCTTCTGTTTAGTCAAGTTCAGTTTGCTCCTCTTTAGTTTCTTGAGTTAGATGCCTACGTTATTCATTTTACACCTTTATTTTTTTAATTATAGGTATTTTAAAGTTCTAAATGTCTAAGCACTGCTTTATCTCCTCCCACATACATTGATATCTTATGTTTTCGCTTTTAGTCTGTTTGAAGCTTTACTGCTCTAGAGCTTTCTCTTTCGTTGCTTGTGCACAATGATAAAAAAGAAAAAAACAAAAATGACCTCATACCGCCTGCACATTTGGTTACTACTAACACTTCATATATTTAGACTGCTCCCAGCCTTTTCAGAACTTACCGCAGATCTTTTCTCCTCTTTCATGCGTTAGAGTGTATAAAACCCCGTCCAGTTTCAGCTGCGCTTCTCAGATATCCCTTACACAATTTTCAGGAGTGCCTTTTGTGATTCAGGGGCTCTTCTGTTTTTAGGGAAGCCCCCCTGTTGCTTTCCTCTGCCTCCTCCTATGCATACAATATTACTACTTGGGTTTTGTGTTGTCAATGATTTGTCTCCCCTGTTTGCGTTTTGAGGTGTGTGGTGATACTGGACATGGTGTTTCTGCAGATATTTTTCTATTAGCTTTGGTTTTTAATATCTCAGTTGTTCTCTCTGTTTTTCTGTGGGGATTCAGAGAGAGATTTCAAAACAATTCTGCTGGAGCTACCTTTTCAGAACTCTGGGGCCGCCTTGATTGTGTTGCCGAGCAGTATATGTGTACTATTTCATGTTTGTAGTAAAAGAAGTGTACGGCTGATCTTTTCCAGAGAGGTCTACTTAGGAATCCTGATTACAGGGTCTTGATTATTTGGTGACCTCTGGAGTTGCCTCTTACTATGATGGCTGCATTTTCTTTGTGTTAGAACTGCAGTTCTTTTCACTACTGGCTCCTAGTGTGTCAAGGTCATTTCAAGAGTCTCACAGAACAGCCAACAGTGAGGAAGGTCCCCGATAAAATGCCTGCCCTCTTTTGTGTTCCCGTGTTGCTGTTTGGTGGATGGGGCCCTCCTGGATTCCGACTTAGGGGAAAAAAAAAAGGATAATTCAGAAAGAATGGAACCTATCCCTTCCACCCCCCCATGCAAATGGGTATCTTTCATTAGCTGAATGCCACCGAATACCAGACGGGATTGTATAACCAAAAATGCCTCTGGCATACAAGGTGCCGTGATAACTTGTAGAAATTATTACCTGTCATTTATTTGGTTATCTTTGAAAAGTGCTTATGCTTTATTCTAGGGAGTGGGGTGGTTGAATACAGTTGGGACAGCATTTGTGATCCTCAGATAATTCTTCACTCTCTGTGTCATACTTAGGAGACACATTCTTTCCCCATGGCCACTTCCAAAGAAATGGCTATATGCACAGCTCGTCATCATTGAAAATTGTGCTGTTCAGCAGTTTCACACATTGTCTTCAGTTCACTTGTAGAATACTTGTATGTCTCACAAATTCACTAAGTTTTGCACAGAGAGCATTTTTTAGTGAAAAATGCTTGCTTCTTATAAAGTTAATACATATATTGCTGTTTTAGTTTATCACATGCAAGTACTTTTCATTGAATCTTTATGATAACCTTGAAAAGCAGACATATCCTCCGCTTTATAGATGAAGAAACTGAAAAGCTCAAAACTGGAACTCAAAAGTCACTGCCTTCTTAAAGCTCTGTAGGCAATTTATGACAGAGCCAAGGGGAAATTATTCAATAATTAGAATAATTACCACCAGTATCAGAAACCTCTATGCATGCCAATAATTCAAAAATGTCTGCAGGGAACAAGGTCACATGAATGATTTTTAATAAATCAGCCTCAATTGAATTAGTTACAGTTTAGAGAAAATTTTTAGTAAGTATATATTCATATTTCATAATATAGAATACACAGTATATGTAATGGAAAATAATATGCAATACAAAATAAATTTGTTTTGTGTTGAAGCATTTAACAAACACTTTGGAAGTTAGTTTTTTGGAATTCAATTGTGTATGATTTTAAATCCTATATTCTCTCCTTTCAACCATGCTGTCTCATGATAGACCTTTCAAAATGTTGTAAGTGGCTAAAGAGATGAACCAATTATTACAACTTAGATATGTCTGCCCAAACAAACTGGCTTGGTCTGTAATGATCATTTATGAAGCATAAATACCAGGAAATGATGGAAAAGAATGAATGGGTAGTCAAGGATTTGAGACCTGATTTCTGCCATACAGGTCATAAATTGTCTTTAGGCTTATAAGGAGAATGACCGGTTTTCTCAGGAGGTAAGTATGTGTATGCTTTATCAGTTTTAATAAAATATGACCTAGATATGTCTTAGACAATTCATGCTCCCTGACATCTACTCTCCTGGCAGTCCTCACCCCATCAACACTTTCTGTGGATGCATTCTGATGTCCTTACGATAGCTCAGGGCAGCCAGATTCTCACATACCATATCCACTTAACAGCCTGACTCTCTCTCAGGATTGACTGACTTTACTGTGTCATTTTCCTACTAGGCTAACTAGGGAGAAATACATAATTCTCGGGAGCTACACATTTGGTCAAATACGTGCTGTCATCTCTCCCCAGAATCTAAAAGATGGTGGTCCTGGGAATCTTACTGCTTAGAGACTACCATGAGGCGAGTTTAAAAACCAGAACAGACTAGCCCATTGGTCATAGTCAGGGTGGCTGTGAATTCTTTATTTTGTGTGTGATGCTCAGTCTCCTTTACCTTCTGAGCATGTTCACCCTACATATCTCATTTTATTAATGCTCATTTCAATGAGATATTGTTCATATATTTTTCAGGATAAGGATTTGAAATCAGCTATATGACAAACTGAATACATACACAGATGTGTGTTAATGTACGTGTGTGTGACACATATTTTTAATCAAACAATGCAATATGGCAAAATCAAGTTGCCTTAGAAATTTTTACTTCAGAGTCAATCAAACTTGAGCTTTGTGTAGCAGCAAAAGTACTGGCCCCCTGCCAGGGTGGGGAAAAAAGGGAAGGGGGGGCAAAGTTTATTGGAATGTCACTCCTTTTTGCAGCAACTCTGGCCATACGCTGACTAGCAGCCCAGGTGTCCTCACTATGACATTACCAGTTTTATTGGCCTAGGTCCTTTTCAGGGCATTTTTTATGGGAATGGAAGACTTTTGTTGAGTCATAAAGCTACCATTTACCAGTTGTATGTTCTTTGTCAACTAGGCCTTCTGAAACTCTCCTGAGCTTCATGTAGTTGTAGTATGAAGCAGCACCTTCTAAAGACTGACACGATCAGTCTACTGTCACAGGGCTGGCTGCCATATTGGTATCTACTCAATGATGTTGCCATGATCTGATGAGCGACTTTGTCACCATGTCCTGGCACTCGCTTTTTTCTTTTTTCCTCAGCAATGTAGGAAACCAAACTGTATGTAAGCAATATAAAATACATAGAGAATACGTAGTAGTTTGGGGACAAATGGCTAATATTTCATTTCTTTAGAGTATAGAAAAAAATTATAGACCTGCTACTTACAATATGTCCCAACTTAACTCAGGTTTATTTCCGAAATATGTCAGTCACTTAGGGATTAACTTTGAAAATGGAATTGGACCAAGGATAGTTATCAGTATATGGAGGATTCTTATCAGCTGCTACTGTCTGTATCCAAAACTCTAACATGAGACCATAAGCGACTACTGTTGATGCTTGAAGGTTTGAGTCTTCTTAGCAATAATAACTGTGTATAAATGAAATCACCGTTTGGATGGAGAAAGAATATCCCATACTGGAAAGTAATCATAGCTTTTATGCTCATGTGTGTGTGTGCTTTGACAGCTTTTTGGAGACCACAGCCTATTTCTTCATGAAACCAAAAATTGGAGAGAAGGAGGTGTCCCCAAATGTTTTCTTCAGTATCTGGCATGAATTCAGCTCTGACTTTAAAGACTTTTGGAAGAAAGAGAACAAACTCATTCTACAAGAAAGGTAGGTTTTTTTCATTTGCACAATGGCATTTTAAAACTGGTATTTTATTAGGTGTGACACCACTGGGGTTGCCAACTTTTATAGCCTGAATGAAAAATTAGATGGCCCTCAACCTGGGATATCAAGTCTAACAGGGTGCTGAGAACTGACAAAATTTGGAGTTTGAATAAGAAGGGTTGGCACAGAGGCTATGATGCTACAGAGAATAGCTGGGAAAATGGTTTGCCAGGACCACCGTCTGGTAAAACAACTTCTGTGATGAGGAAACCGCAAAAAAGCAGAGCGTGTAAGTCGAGGGGAACAACCCGGCTGAGATGATAAACCTACACACCTCCAAAGGCCAATAGCAAAGACTATATAAAGGTAAGATAAATCACTTGTGTTTTGTCTTGTTTTTGCTCAATTCATGAGATATTGTCCAAATTTCACCATTTGTATTAAAGTTTCTGGCAGACGTCACCAAGAAACAGATGATCGATATTTTTTAAAAGATCTTTCAGGACTCTTGTAGAATTACACCACATTTCCTAAAGTAAATCTTTTTCAGGAATGAAGGGAAATTTTTTCTCTAAAGTATATGAAATTTGTCACTGATTATGAAATTCCATAGAGGCGTATTAAATATTAATTCAGGAGGAAAGCTAGCCCTCCCAGGACAGCAGCCCCAAATAGCTGGGTCTACTGGGAGAATGAAAAAGAAACACTATCAGCACTATAAACCACATGCTAAAACTGAACCAATTAGTTTACTTTCCAACATCCTTGCACTAACAGTGACTTTGCTTTAGCTCTTTAGAACACTTGCCTCCAAAGGGACTTTGTTTGTCATACCACAAATTTCCACAGTTTCTGCTTATTGTCTTCCTTACGTACAAAACCATGATTATCCACCTAGTTTTCATTTGTAACTAGATTCTGATAGGATACATCCTTAATTCAGTTGAAATTAATTGCTGGCACTTTTGGAGCACATAGACTGTGCTATGAGTGCTAACTCATATAATTAATTAGTTAGATTCCATGGTGTTTTCAAAGTTTCTTCTGTATACCTCAATGAATAGTATATGGAAAAAGAGAGTGGTCTGAACAGAAGGGAAAATACTTTAAATAGCCACTCTAAAGATAATGAGAGTATTCTACTCCAAAGTGCCTCGTTATGGGTTAACCTAAAAGATGCAATTTTCGTCAAAAGTCTATGCAGGTGAGATAGGAGAGATAATTACTGAAATAGAAGCACACTTACATTGTCACTCATGTCCTTCAAACTTAACTCTATATTCCCTTTAAAAAAAATTTTTTTTACCAAGCAAGGGCTGTCAGGTTGGAAAATCGTGAAGAGGAACCTTTTTTCGACTTCAGCACATTAGCTACAACGTCCCTTTATGTCCCTCACTGGTCCCCACAGGCCTTTTTCCTCTCTAATCTCAACTTATTCCCCTCGAAAAGGGCCGACAACTCAGTCACACAAATGTACAAATCTGACAGATGAGTATTTCTTTTTCTTCTAAGATATTCATTCATTCATTCATTCATTCATTCATTCATTTAATTGAGAGAGAGAGCAGGGGGAAGAGCAGAGGGAGAAGGATAAGCAGACTCCACCCTGAGCCCAGAGCCTGACACGGGGCTCGATCTCACCACCCTGAGATCATGACCTGAGCCGAAATCAAGAGTCAGATGCTCAACCGACTCGAGCCATCCAGGTTCCGCTGACAGATGAGTATTTCACCACGTACAGCCATTTGCTTGGTTGCAGGGGCTAGAGTCCTAAATGAGAGCGGAAGTGAGGAGAGACAGGCGTGAACAAGACAGAACTGCTGGTGCTGTAGTTTTGGAGTAACTGTTCTGATAGCACATCAGGGAAGTACGTAAATCACAGCAGAAGGCTGGCATGTTCCTGTGGCGGTTTCTTGGGAGGTCCTGGGACAAGAAGGTGGGTGGACACTTTTCTTGTAGTTTGCCTTTACTCTGTACATCTGTACATGTGCTGGTGAGATGTCATCACAGGGGAGCTGTTGAGATTGACTAATTCAGTTGCACAGCTCCCCAATGATACTCAGTCTCATCCAGCCTGTGCTCCATGAGTAGAGTTGTGTCCCTAAATAACACTTTGATACCAAGCCACTATTCCGTGATATTTTATGCATTTAACATGACCAAAACTAGCTTTTCTTCCCTGGGTATCTCATAAAATCAACTAGATGCTTCTTTTATACTTCATCCTGTGTTTGTCATGTTTTAGGACTATAC
Organism: Callorhinus ursinus; assembly: GCF_003265705.2. NCBI lineage: Eukaryota > Metazoa > Chordata > Mammalia > Carnivora > Otariidae > Callorhinus > Callorhinus ursinus. The sequence continues at coordinate 25,137,577 of NW_027397075.1, read as the reverse complement.
TGTGGCTTTTTTGACTCAACCCTTGGTGATTCCGCTTTTTGACACAACCTTTGGTGACTTTGCTCACCCCTTGGTGGTGGTGTTGTGAATTCGCAGATTACAAGTGCTCTTCACTGCAGACTTCTCATCGCTCAGAATCATTTGCTTTTAACAAAGGGCTAAGGAGGACTGTGTGGCAGGTGAGCCAGTGCTTCTCTGCCCTTTAACGTCTGAAATTTGTTACACCTCCTGGCAGATAGGCTGCTTTGATAAGCAAGACCATCGGTCTGGCTCATTTGTAGAAAAACTTTGTCCCTTTCCTTAGTGTAGGACCAGTGACACCATTTCCAGGAAGCAGTGCAAAATGAAAATATGGGGCCCCTTGTTAAAAAATTATTAAACAATTTCAAGGCAGCAAGTACAGAGCCCTTCCAAAAGTGCACAAACAACACCCACAAGCCAGCCTTGCCCTAGTGTAAGCTTTGTATCATATTTTCTGTAGGTAAATGGAAGGGTATTTTAGGAATGCTTCGTATGCTCAGACATTGATAGGAAGCGGGATGTGGTCAGTTAAATGTGTTAAACTTCTGGTACAATCTGTGATGATCTGAGTAGAACTTCACATAGCACCACAGATACCTAAAATGGGTATCTGCATCCCCAACCTGATTGTTCCTTCCTCTGTACCCTGTATTTATTATCTGTATATTTTGTTTAGTCGGTTTTATACTATGATGATGCCTCATAATGTGTCTGTTTTTATTTTATACCATAACTATTTTGATATTTGCATTTTAGTCTTTATTTCCCAGTGAGATGTTTTGCGTCTTCATTTCTGATGTAGCTCTCACTGTCACTAAGCCACAGTGCCTTTTCATCCTTCTGGTCTCCATAAATATTTGCTGATTTGACTTGTTACATCACTGCATTTGACACAGACATGGGAATAAGAACTTAGCTTATGAAGTAATGAACATGCTTTCCTACATAGCTTAAGCTTATCATTGTAAGGAATAATAATAATAAAAAAATTACAAATACCTTAAGCAAAAAGAAAGGCATTATTTAGACAGTCAAAGCACAGAAGGGCAGGGATGGAACTTGCATGTGGATTGCCTGAATACAGAAATTCTAACTGCAGTCTGTGGGGGTTAGTCAGGTGCTTCCGTGCTGTCTCTCACTGTCTGTCTTTCTAAATGTCCTCCTTTCTCCTCCACTTCCTCCTCCTTCCTCTTCTTCTCCCCCTCTCTCTTTCTCTCACTCTATTCTCATTCTCTCACTCTCTCCCCCTCTCATCTCCCTACCACCACTCTCCTCTGTGGTTTTGTCTCGTTTCCAAGTCAGGCTGTTCCTTTAAGGGTGGACCCACGGCCATTGGTCACAGCCATGGCTCCCATTCTCACAACCCAGTAGGAGAGAGCACTCTCCACCATCTAGAAACATTCCGAGGAAGAACTCTGGATGAGTTGTGCCCAGTTCTGGATCAGGCACTGTGGCCAGAGGTGTGGGGTACCACAGTTAGTTCAGCAGTTCGCAAACCCAGTTGTGCAGCCAGAAAGGAGGGCAGCCATAATTGGCAGTCCCCTTCGTAGCAGTCACTGGAGATAGGGAAAAAGTTTCCAACAAAAGTAAATAATAATATTACTACCCCAAATTTATTAAGCCTTTAAAAATAACCTGCGTAATTAGCAGAATGTCTTAGCATGGTAGTAAAAACCTGAACGATGGTTTCATGATGTTCCCTGGTCTAATTTGGAATTCACAGATTGACTATCTTTAAGGTTGCAAATCCTGTAAAAGTATTTCTTATCCCATCATTTCTATTTGGTTCTGATTATAGAGTCACGGTAACTTTGTGTTTTCTGGCTTTGTCCTGATGACTCCTATGATTGAGTACATATATTTCTTGAATTGGTGAATTCCTACACATCCGTGAAAGGAATTAAAAAGGTCTGCTCTCTTTCTCATTGATGTGGTTTGGAAAACATGAGGATTTTTGAGTTAGCTCTTCCACTTACCAGCCTAGTCATAGAAAGTCATAGTTTTCTAAACTGCAAAATGGAGATAGTAATACCTCTCTTGCAGCGTTATTGTGTAGACTAAATGAGATAATATATTTAGAGTATATAACAGTGTCTACATGCCAAATGCTCAATGGCTCTTCATCCCTCATTTAATATAAATGATATCCTGATCATGTTACCTACAAATGTAACATATCGATAAGGCATTCTAAACTGCAAAATGGAGATAGTAATACCTCTCTTGCAGCGTTACTGTGTAGACTAAATGAGATAATATATTTAGAGTATATAACAGTGTCTACATGCCAAATGCTCAATGGTTCTTCATCCCTCATTTAATATAAATGATATCCTGTTCATGCTACCTACAAATGTAACATATCGATAAGGCATGTTAAACATCTTAACATATTCAGTGGATACAAGGCATTTCTGTGACTCAATTACTTTGTGGGTAGGCAGAATGTCTTGATTATGAAGCCAAGGGCAAGCTTTTGTTTGAGAAGTTTCACACGGTCCATCCCTCTATTATTTACATAATGACATACAAAGGAATTCCCGTTTTGATGCTTTAAACAACTGACCCATTGGTTTTGTCATGAGTCAGAAAAAGTGTTTTTTCATGTACTTGCAACTAGGCATACACAATTGTTAATAAGAAACCCTTCTCAAAAAAGAAATCTAGACTTGTTATCACTGAGCAACACAAAACATATGAAAAATCGTTTAAAAAAATGAGCTTGGCTATATCCAGAAGATGGGGGCATAAACCAACATTTACTCTGCCAAACATCTCCCCAAAGGGCTCGCAGAGCACCAGTGTTAATAGGCTGGGAAGTGGGCAGTCCTCAGCTCTTTTATTTTCAGGAAGACAGTAGGAACATCAGTATCACCTAGCCACCAGTGAACACTGTGGAGCTTGGACAATAAGAGCTATATTAATTAGAGGAAAGAAGTATGGATTGATTGGGAATGCATGTGCTTTTTGACCCTGGTGGGCCTGTGGTCCTGGGAGAAGACGGGGGGGGGGGGCCCAAAACAACTCCACTTCTTGCTTTTGCTCTGTTGTAAGCAGACTTCAGTTTTTCAGCAGTCTTCAGCTGTATGATTATATGAGGTTGTTTGTAACTATTCTCACCTTCCATATGGAGTTTTTACTATGCACAGGAGACATTCAGGCCTACTTGGTGAAGGTCCTGTCTTCGTTGAGCTAACAGCCTAGCCCAAGTATGGTGTTATATGCAATGGGAGAGCCCTGGGGCAGGAGTGAAAGATTAATTCTGTCCAGAGGACCTTTGACGAGGAGACTGGAGTTGGGGTAGGATTTTCGCAGGCGGTCCAGGGAGGTAAGGGCATTCTAGGCAAGATGATGTGGCTCTGGCAACCCCATAGTGCGCAGTGTGGCCTATCAGAATTTTATTTTTAGTTGACTTAAGACATTTTAATTTAATAAATCAGTTGTGACATTAGTAAGAGTTATGTTTAAAGTGTTGTCTAACTTAATTTACTGGTTTATTTTATTTTGAGACAGGTAGTCTTTGATGACCCAGGAGAAAGGATAACTACTCCTCTAATTGCGCAAGCATGTGGCAATCAAGTCTAGTTTCTGCCCAGCTGAAATCTGCAATTAGGGGAAAAGGATTTGAATGCTTGGCTTTAGAAGATTATGCATTAAATTGGAAAGCACATCATGCCATGTTAACATTCCTGTTTCCATAATTTATATTTGAGTGAGCTGTATGTTAAATAGGATGTTATTAGGGTAGAAGGAAGCGACCATTTTCAAAGGGATTGAAAATAAATCTAAAAAATGGAGATAAAGAAGGAAGCTTTATTGTTCTGTAATAATGTATTTGTTGGATACCTAGATGAAATTGCCTCCTGGACTGCATTGTTGCATTGCAGCATTAAATGAATTTAGCCAACCATTTACCCCTTTAATTGAGGCATCAATGTCTAGAGAAACAACACATAAAGAAATTCTCTTCCTACTTCTGATTTTCTATAGCAGAAGCTTTGGCACAACAAATGACTGTGGCGAATGGAACCTGAGAATGTGTAGGGAATGTGATCTGCATTCACCAAAGGAGTAATTAATATGCATTAAGACATAATAGATAATTCATTTATTTATTAATTTATTCAAAATTACTTATGTCCTACTGTTGTGCTGGCCATATTTTCGGGCCATACGGTTATTACCCTTTAGTGAGAGAAGTAGACAATAAAAAAATAAACACAATTTTAAATTATAGGTTGAAATTAGTACTGTGAGGAAAATAGTGAACGATTTTTGCAAAGCAAAAAACAGAAGAGTTTCACTTAGAAAGCATGGTCAGAGGAGGCCTTTCTGAAGAAGCAACATTTATGCTGACACTTAAAGAATTTGAAGGAGCAGGTATGTTAAGGGGCAACATATATGTGAGTCTGCCAGGCAGAGATGTAGGAAGTTCAAGACAATGTGGCAGAAAAGATGGGGTGCACTCCAAGAAAGATGAAGGTGTTGAGATGAATATGATGAAATAGACAGGGGCCTGATCATTCAGGCTCTTGTAGATCATAGTAAGAGATTGACTTCTTTGCACATGCAATTGAAAAATTATCAAAGGGATTTTTAAAAAGGGAATAACTTGATGTGATTTATGTAATGAAAAGATTGTTGACTCAAATGGGTAGTAGATTGGAAAATAGTATTGAGAAACAATTTAGGAAGTTAGCATAGTGGCCCAGGTGAAAGATTTGATGCTGTGGACCAGGGGGAAGGCAACAGAGATGACAGGAAGTGGAGGTGTTGAGTATATACTTTGGAGGTATACCTATACAAACTTGCTATTTGCATGTTGCAGCCTGTACCAGTTGTAGAGAGTCAGAAAATGCTACATCTCACCTCAGATACTGACAAGCTTCTGTCACCTCAGATACTGACAAGCTCCTGTTAGCCAGGATGTTAGAGATCAAGAATGCAAACTTTCCCTTTCTCTCCTAAAATGATGTACAAAGCCAAGGTTGGGGAAAGCTGTGAATCCTTGGCTATCAGGAAATTCACTTTCCAGAACTTAGTTCTCCAAGAATGATGTAAAATCATAAGGTGAACATTAGATGGAAAAGATCTTTGCATTTCTTCTTGATCTTGCCATGTTCCAAGACATGTTTTTTAAATCTTGGAAAATCCTTTCTCAAAAGCCTCATGTTCAAAAATGGAAGAAACTCACCCTCAGGGTTTCTGGTTCCAACTCCCCATCAGAGAATCAGGACCAAGAGCCAAGAAAGTAGCTTGTCCAAAGATATTTTTTGCTTTGAAAAGGATTTAGACATTGTGGTACCTTCCAGTAGATTTGTAGAGGCTTGTAAAGTTATCTGAGCAGTTACTAGGTTCTCTTAAGCATTTGCTAAAAATGTTTTTTGATGTCTTAGCAAAGTTTGTATAAAACTATTTTGGATCAAAATAAACTTCATGGAATAGATATTTTAAATTACCTATTAAAAAACATCACAAAGCTTATATGGGCTGAAATACAAGCTGTTCCTTTACAAGAAAGATAGTATTTTGAAGGGGTCACTTTAAGTTTCGTTAGGATATTCTCAAACAACGTGGTGATTATAATCTGCTAGAGGAGGAGGTCTAGATCTGTTAGATTTGAATAATGTCAAATTAACCAATTCTTAGGTTTGTGTAGGCTTCTGCTAGAACCTGGATTTTTAAGATAGTGAAAAATTTAAGAAGTCAGAGGCTCCCCAGAGTTCATTCCCACTGTGATATTCTCCATGCTGACTCTGACCTCTTCGAGCAAAGGAATTCCACCTGCTCAGCCTCAGGATTCCACTCTCAGACACCACCCCTATTCCCATTAGTGGGAGTGAAGCTTTAGAGAAATGAGAAATGCTTCTTAAAAGTTTGGAATTCTAAAGTAAATAATGGATAATCAGAACCTAGTCATGAGAAGTAAAGATGGAAGAGATCGTTTGAAGTTGATGGCAAAGTTTAGACCAAGACATGTCGGGAATTATTATATTTGACAAATAACAATTAACTTACTTGGTTTTGCTGCTGAAGTCTGGTTAAGATTTAGAAGCAATTGTGGTAAGGCATCAAACTCAATTTTAAAAGGAATCATTTGTGAAAGCATGTGCTGAGTGTGTATGTATGTGTACTGGAGGGGGACGGGGTATGTGTGGAGTGAACCAAGAACGGAGATCAGTACTGAAGAAATTTAAGAATATGTATTTTAATATAGGACATACAGAAGAAATTAGGTAATATTTGTCTTTGTGGGGAGGAAATGGAGAATGGTCTTAAGAAAGTAAGCAGAATGGCCAATAAACATCTGAAAAGATGCTCTGCATGATGAACCATCATGGAAATGTAAATCAAAACCACAAAGAGACATGCACACTAGGATGGCTTTAGAAGAAAAACCAGATAATATAACAAGTGTTGGAGGAGATGAGGAGAACTTGTGAAACTGTCACACTGCTGGTGGGAATGTGGAATAGTGCAACCACTTTGGAAAACAGGTATCTCCTCCCAAGGTTAAACCTAGAGTTACCATGGGACCCAGAAACTCCTTCCTAGCTTTATACCAAAGAGAAGTAAAAGTGTGGACCCACACAAACACTTGTACACATGTGGTCATGGCAGCACTATTAATAATATCCAAAAGATGGAAACAACTCAAATATCCATCAGCTGAGTGGATAAGTAAAAGGTGAATATTACAATGGGATATTATTTGGCAGTTAAAGGAAATGAAGCGCTGATATATGCTGTTCCATGGATGAACCTTGAAAATATTATGCTAAGTGAAAGAAGACAGTCACAAAAGGCTATATATTGTATGATTTGATTTATATGAAATGTCTAGAATTGGCAAATATATAGGATCTGAAAGTAGATTAGCTGTGTCTGGGGTTGAGGGGAGAGAGGTATGGGGAAGGATGGCTAGTGAAGTTTCTTTTGGGGGTTATGAAATGTTCTACACAACCCTGTGAATATACTAAAAGAAACATTGAATTGTCCACTTTAAATGGGCAAATTTTATAGTATGTTAATGATATCTCAATAAAGCTTTTTTTTTTTTAAGTAAGGAGATTTCTCACATCAGAGTTCTAAGCATAAACGCAGACCACAGTTGGACATGCTGACCGCCTGTGATGATCTGTTTAGATGGCTGACGGTTTTGAAGTCCTACATTGGTTCTTGTGTCTTCCTTCTTGGCACACTCTCAGGCTTTCCCCTGTGCCCTTAGAGTTTCGTATGTACTCATGAAGAGCAAATCTATTAAGTACTCACATGAATATTAGCTAGATCAAAAGTTGAGAAATAAATCTGCTGGCAGGGCGCCTGGGTGGCTCAGTCAGTTAAGCATCTGCCTTCGGCTCAGGTCATGATCTCAGGGTCCTGGGATCGAGCCCCACATTAGGATCCCTGCTCAGCGGGGAACCTGCTTCTCTCCCACTTCCTGCTGCTCCCCCTGCTTGTGCTCTCTTTCTCTCTGTCAGTAAATAAATAAAATCTTAAAAAAAAAAAGAAATGTCCCCCTCTTAAAAAAAATAAATAAATCTGCTGGCAAAAACTATAAAAAAAGAAATTGCATAGCTCATTCCAAAATCAAAAAGTCCGCATCAAACATGAAAAAGTGCTCAACATTGCTCGGCATCAGGGAAATCCAAACCAAAACCTCAATGAGATACCACCTCATGCCAGTCAGAATGGCTAAAATTAACAAGTCAGGAAACGACAGATGTTGGCGGGGATGTGGAGAAAGGGGAACCCTCCTACACTGTTGGTGGGAATGCAAGCTGGTGCAGCCACTCTGGAAAACAGTGTGGAGTTCCTCAAAAAGTTGAAAAGAGAGCTACCCTATGACCCAGCAATTGCACTACTGGGTATTTACCCCAAAGATACAAATGTAGTGATCCGAAAGGGTACTTGCACCCCGATGTTTATAGCAGCAATGTCCACAATAGCCAAACTGTGGAAAGAGCCAAGATGTCCTTCGACAGATGAATGGATAAAGAAGATGTGGTGTGTGTGTGTGTGTGTGTGTGTGTGTGTGTGTGTGTGTATTGGAATATTATGCAGCCATCAAAAGGAATGAAATCTTGCCATTTGCAATGACGTGGATGGAACTGGAGGGTGTTAATGCTGAGTGAAATAAGTCAATCAGAGAAAGACATGTATCATGATCTCACTGATATGAGGAATTCTTAATCTCAGGACACAAACTGAGGGTTGCTGGAGTGGTGGGAGGTGGGAGGGATGGGGTGGCTGGGTGATAGATATTGGGGAGGGATATGTGCTATGGTGAGTGCCGTGAATTGTGTAAGACTGTTGAATCACAGACCTATACCTCTGAAACAAATAATACATTATATGTTAAAAAAAAAGATATGAAGGGGGGAGTCGGAGGGAGAGACGAACCATGAGAGACTGTGGACTCTGAGAAACAGGGTTCTAGAGGGGAGGGGGGAGGGGGATGGGTTAGCTTGGTGATGGGTATTAAAGAGGGTATGTATTGAATGGAGCGCTGGGTGTTATATGCAAACAATGAATCATGGAACAGTACATCAAAAACTAATGATATAATGAATGGTGATTAATATAACATAATAAAATTAAAAAAAAGGTCCCCATCAATTTAGATGATTAGTAATTTATAATAGCTTGACTCTATAGTGATGAAATTAGCCAGTGCTTTCTCTGTGTAAACCCATTTCAGGAAATCACAAGTCATGTTAAAAATACACACAACATAATAGATATGTGTGTATGTATTTTGAAATTATTCATCTATTGCAAATAAACATTTTTTTTTCAAATCTTATCTCCATAGGAGGAAATTGTCGGTTTTCTTAACCTATATTTCTGAATGAAGAAGTGATAATAGTGGATATAATAAACTGTTAAAATAAAAGGGAAAGAAATTTGTCTGCATTTTCTATGGGGTAAAGCCTTTCCCTTCTGTCTAGTCAACACTTCATCTTCTCACTGTAATGTCTCCAGCCCTTCCCTGGCCTTTTGGGTGCTCATTCAGGACCCCACTCCACAGGCCTTCTGGCCAACGTGCTGCTCAGGGTTTTTGCTTCTGCTTGTCATAAACAGTTGGGCTTAGCAGTTTCAGCCAATGGGCAGCTGCTAGGTCATGAGTGGAATTTTGAGCCAGTGGAAAGAAGACACTTTTTTGAGACAGACAATAATAGGAACAGACTCTTTATGTGGTGCATCCTAGCCAGTGGGCACTCAGTGAAGACTAACCATGTTGATGCTGAAGAACTAACAATGTGGTCTTGGAGATTGGCATTTCCAATCAATTCAAGTGTCTATCAGTTGAACAACCATCATGGCAAATTGATATCACATAAGCCTGGGTTCTTTGGTTTATGTAGAAAGTTATTGTTTATAATTTGTTCCTTCTCAAAAGAACCTTCAAATCAGTGTCATCATCATCATCATCAAGTTATTATATATACATAATATTTTATGCATATTATAATTTCATGTCCAATTCAAATTCTAATGCTCTTAGAGTTTTAGGAGCTATGATTTTGCAATTTTTAAGACTAATAATGTTGCAGAACCAAAAAAAAGAAAATTGCATCATATAATTCCTAAAATGGTAAAATTTTTGCAATTCAGGTTTTCTAATTATAATATTATCAATATATAGCTACACGGAGGTTTGTCTGCTCACTCCTTTTGAATGTTGTGTTACGTGACACCTATGAGCATTTATTTTATTTTATTTTATTATTTTATTTCATTCCATTTGGATTTATTTTGCTTTTGTCTCCCGAGTAAGAACTATAATAAAATACTTAGGATCCTTGATGCCTTGGATGTCTTTCTAAGTTTGAAAACTTTATTTAATCAACTTCATCTGTCATTTTATCTTGTGGAATAATGTTAAACATTCTCTGAATAATCCATCGGCTTTGTCTCCATCCTCTCCCACGCAGCCCTGGCCATGTTCCACCTCCAGTTGATTATCAAGGTTGCCCTTTCCTTTAGGAATAACAGTTAGACTGGCACCCATGTGTCACACTCTATATCTAGATGAAAGAAAGTGTTCCTGCCCAACATGTCTCCACAGCTCATTGATCTCTCTCTGGAGAAAGGCTGGTATGTGTCCTTACAGATTCCTTCTTTGAATGATTTAAAACTTGATGCTGAGCTATATAAAGTCCTGTTTGGATAGCTGTGCCTTACAGAATGAGGGTCATGCCACTTCTGCATTTACAGAAAGGGCACACAGTCCTCTCCTACCATGAGCTGCACCCCTCATTGCATTGTGCAGAATTAGCTGATGGTTGCACTTGGCAAAGTGAAAACTCAGGCTCAGAGGAGAATCAGAATATCCCGTGCACAATCAGGAAGTAGGCTTACCCTGTCCTTTGGAGACTTAGGCAGATTCAAGCTTGCTGGCTTTTTATAAGGAAATCGTAATTTTCAGAAAGTAGCAGTCTCAATGAGGACAGAACTCAGAGTGTGTTGGTGGAGGCTGTAGCTGTTTCATTACAAGCAGAGTGGACAGAGTCAGGAGGTCACTACCATCTCTTCCTGGGCTTCCCAAGTTGTTCTGCCTTGGGGTGGTTCTGGAGAGGAGATGGGAGATGAGGTGATGGGAGAATGCCCTGGAGGGAAAGGTGGCAGTCACATTAGAGAGGACCTGATCCCCCAAGTTCCATTAACCCAAAGATGACTGACCCTCATCTCCACCAAATTAGGAGAACTGGGGCAGTAGAAGTGTTCTTGACTTAGTATTCCATCAGGGTGATCTTGTGTCATAGTCATGTGTAGCAGAACCCAATAATAAGACATAAGTGTGGCTTTTTTATTTTTTATATTTTTAAAAATATCTTTAAAATTTTTTTAAAGATTCACTTATCTTAGATATCTATCTATCTATCTATCTATCTATCTATCTATCTATCTATCTGTCTAGAGAGAGAGAGAGAGAGAAAGAGGGCGAACATGTCGGGGAGGGGCAGAGGGAGAGAAGCAGACTCCCTGCTGAGTGCAGAGCCTGACCCCGGGCTCTATCTCATGACCCGGGCTCTATCTCATGACCCGAGCTGAAAACCAAGAGTTGGATGCCTAACTGACTGAGCCACCCAGGCACCCCCAGCTATTTTATTTTTTTAATAAACAGAATAATCTATAGTCATATTAATGAATTAGTACTTTTAACCATATATTTAAGCCTTATTAATATTTCTCTATTGTTTTATAATATGGGCATCTCAGGTGGGCTGCATTTACCATCACTTTGAAAAATGATAACACTCAAAATTATACCAGATTATATAGACATTCACTCTGTTTTAAAAGAATATATTGAATATTCATGTCTTTTAGGCATTTTAATATGTGGTTTATAATAAGAAATATTTATTTGATCTTCAGCTAAGTTTCTGACACAGAGCTCCTAAAATCTTTGGGATTTCCTAAGTGATGAGAGTTATAAAGATGTCTTCTGTTATGTTATGGGGTGACTTTTAGAAAGCCCTTAGGTCTCTAAGGATGACCAGGGAACCAAGCCTGTAATTAGAGGGTTGGAACTCTCTGTCCTATCCCCTAACTACTGGAGAGGGAAGAGGGACTGAATCAATCACCAATGGCCAATGATTTAATTAATCGTGCCTATGTAATAAAGCCTCTGTAAAATCCCAAAAGGACCCACACATCTTACTCTATGCTTCTCTTCCACTGGGCTTTCCTGAGTTAAAACCTTTTATAATAAACTGGTGATCTAGTAAGTAAAATGTTTCTCTGAGTTTTATGAGCTGTTCTAGCCAACTAGTTGAACCCAAGGAGGGGGTTGTTCTAACCTTTCATCTCTAGCACAGTGACAACCTGGACTTGCCATTGGCATCTGAAGGGGGGGGCAGTCTTGTGGGGCTGAGCCCTTAATCTGTGGGATCTGATGTTATTCTAGGTCAGAATTGAATAAATATTTTGGTGGTATGGGAAAAACCCATGGATCAGAATCGGTATCAAAATCAGAGACCTTCATTTAGAATTTAAAGTAGCCAGAAGTAGAAGTTTGCCTGTGAGAATCCTTAGTCCTCTAAACTTTAATTTGTTATACAATGTGTGGAGATCAGCCTCAAAAATTTGTTGGGTGAGGAAAAGGGAAGGAGTAGCAGTCTATTCTAATTATCATTATACATTTAGGTAATATATATTTTGCAAGGATAAAACATCAGAATAAAAGCATATCCATAGTCTTTCTTAACTTTATGAGATACAATTATTTTTAAAAATTAAGCTCTTTGGTTCAAATTCCTTTGGCCTATGGGTGAACATTTTTGGAAGTTTTGATAAAATTCCATTTGGCCACATTAAAGTTTTCCAAACATATGGGGGAGGTAAATAAGATGAAGAATAGTTGATAAAAGTATATTTCAGCAGTTGAGAGAATTTCGGATGCTCACAGACAACTTAAAAGCTTTCATTTTAAAAGTCTAGATGTAGATATTGATGTATTCTTAAATTCATGTGCTGTTTTTAGGGCAGAAGCACTCAATTCTGTATTGAGTTTATACATGGGTTTATTTCTTATAGCTCTGATTATTTTTTTAATGTTTTCATTTTACAAAGGTAAAATGAAAGACTCATTGCACAGAGTACTAGAGCATGAACTTGAAGCTAGGTAATGTTGATGGACTAATTAGAGAAAAAGGTAGAAAGGCAATTGTTTTGCTTTAATATCATGGATAAATGGCTGGATGGCTGAACAGATGGATGGGCAGACAGGCAGATGGATGGATGGGGAGTTATTGGAAGTCACACATAAAAGCACTCAGGAAAAAAATACAAATCCAAATAAGTGAAAATGATGTTTTTATGAAGAAAGCTTAAATTGGCTCCTATTTTTTAAATTTCTCTACTTCATCTATCATTAATAAAGAAAAAGAACTCACAGCATACTTTACCACTAGTTATGGTCTGTTACTGTGTCTTGAAGATTCATGTGAGACTCAAAGACCATGCACAACCTCTTAGCTTAAGAGAGGCAAGAACATGACCATCAGAAAGCTGGTGGATCATAGTAAAAAAGAGAAAAGTTGTGCTGACTCCCATAAAATATATATTTTACCATTCACGACTAGTTAACTAAAAACAAATTTCCTAGTAATGCTGATTAAAGAAAAATTAAGAATTAAGTGTTCACATCCAAATTCTTAATTATCAGTGGCCATTCCCTATTTTTTTTTCACCTGAGGGTTTAACAAATTCCCTAACAAGGATAATAGAGTTCACAAATGCTGGGAACAAGTATTATAACAGATAGAGTTTTATTTGTAGTTTAATAGTCCAGAACCATAATCCCTTATCTATAGTTTGGAGGTTCAAAACACCTCTGAAACCAAACATTTTTTTATAAGTTTGTGGCAAACTCAACTTACATGAGACTGTTTATGTAGTCTTTATTCATTCCACTTAGTATGAATGTTCATATGTTTACTGCAGAAATGTTAACATGTTTGATTACTCCATGCTATGTCAGACCCATTTGGTAGTGTTATGTACCATCTTTCTGTCTGAAATTAGAAGGGTTCTGAATTCTGTAATCCATCTGGCCCCAGGGGTTTGTTGTAAAGGATCACAGAATGAACAGATATCTGGCTGACTGAACACTGTACTCACCGGTCCTGATTCTACTCCTTCTAGAACCACACAAATAAATCCAATCCCTTGTCCATGTAGTGGGTCTTCACATATTTAAGGTTAGCTATGAAGATGCTATCAAGTTCTCCATCGCCCTGATATAACATTCCTGGTTCTTTTAATTGTTCTAGAATCTCTTTGGATTTTTCCGATTCATTCATCCATTCATTCATAGAGCTTCTTGCCCAGCCTAGGCCCCATCGTCTCTTATTACAGCTGTGCCCTTACTGGCACCATGATTCACACAACCAATTACACTTCTTAACACTCCCAGTATCAGCAAGGCCATACCCTTCACCTTTCTTGCTCTAGGAGAAATTTCCTAGCTGGACTATTTAAAAATCTGTGTTCTCCAACCTAAGGTAGATTCTCTAAGGAATGGAGATCCTGAGATAAATCCTGGGAAATATGAGGGGGATGAGAAGTCAAGAATGCTTTTATTGCAACTTTTAACTGTCCTTTATAATTGTCCCCTGCGGTGCCTTCTTCTACTTTCTTCCAACTCTGAACACCATTTCTGCGTTCTTCACTGTGAACTTCTGACTTGTCCGCGTGTGTTACTGAGGTCATTCAACAAGTATTTATTAAGTGGCTACTATATGCCAGACACTGGAGTTGTAAACCAAACCAAATCCTGACCTTCTGAATCTAAATTAATAAACACCAGGACTGATAGAGGCTCTGACAAAAAGTAAAGTAAGGTGAAGGGAAAAGTGAGTTGTAGGAGGTGATGGTCTGACTATAGAGATTTGAGGAAAGTGAGGGAGTAAACCAGTGGATACCTGGAGACAGAACATTTCAGGCAGTGGGGAAAGGCAAATACAAAGCGTGAGGAAGGAGCATGTGTAGGGAGGAGGCCGAAGTTGCTGGAACAGAGTGAGCAAGGAGAGAAAAGTGGAAAGTGGGTGTGGAGAGGGGGTATGCCTGGCAGGCAGGGTGCAGGAGGGGCTTCAAGAAGGAGAGCTTAAAGGAAGAACCATATGAAATGCTGCTGGTGTTCACATGAGGGAGGTGAGAACCAAGAATTGACCTTGGAATTGGAAGGGGAAAGAATTGATGACATCCACGAGAGCTGTCTCTGTCCAGTGCGTGGGTACAGATGTCTGATGGGAGCAGAAAAGTGGAGAGTGACCACAGGAGTTTGTGCATAGAAAGGGTCAAAGAGAAAAGAAGGTCCAGCTGGAGAGGAAGGTGAATTAGGGTTTTTTTTTGTTTTTTGATGATGATGGGATAAACAGCATATTTTTAGCCAGATAGGAATAATCCAGGAGAGTAAATATCATGACCCTTGTTCTTGTTCTCCCTTAATATGTGTGTTTCCTTGATCCCATTCCTGCCTCGTATCTCCCACATCTTCCCCTCAATTAAGCCTTACTTCCTCTTGCATAATCCTAAAGCATCATGATATAAATAGCTTTCTTGTACTCTTTTATGAGTTTTACAGGGAGGAAATGTGATAAACTTTCTATAAACTAATTTCCATGTCTAATAGCCCTTGAATTCCTCCCTGCAGCCAAAAAAAAAAAAAAAGTCTTTAAAAAATAGGATCCAAGATATTCATACATGTCATCTTTTGCTAGAGAAGTGTCAAAACAAAAGCCATGGTATATATACCAACAGCTTAAGTTTATATCTCACTAGCTATAGTAAAAAATGTTTCTGAACCATATGCAAAAAAAAATCACTGACGTTAAGAAAATATCTTAGCATGTGGAAGTAGTAAAACGATGTTTGCATGAAAAATGTCAAATGTAGTAAACATTATTCTCCTGTAATAAAAGATTAATTTTGCTGTCACATGTGATTTTGTAATAGTTTTGGCCATCATGTATGACAGAAATTTGTTTTATTTGTTACCATAAATTTGTAGAACCAGGGATTGTCACATGACCATTTTATTAAGGAAATCTAAAAACCTTCAATTTGTACAGAAAGAATATGGTCACTCTTATGGGACTTAGATAAAGGGTGTATCAGCTGAGCTACTTTTGTAAATTCCATGTAAATCCACATCTAATATAGAATTAAAATAGTCTCTACTACAAGATACATGAGAAAAACAAACCTCTTTTTCTTTTATAAATCAGAGATTTTAAACTAGTGGTGAAAAATATGTGATCAGGAGTTTAAAAATCCTAGCATGTATATGAACGCAAATATTCCTATTTTCAATGACTATTAAAATCTTATTGTCTAAACATTTTAAAAAGTTCTAAATAGTACCTTCCAGATTTCTCAGCTTTTTCTCATGCCATGTTAAATTCCTTGTAGAAGAACATGAAAAGAGGATACTCTTGGTTTGACAGGGTTTAGTTCAGGTTCTTTATTTACACAGTTGGAATGTGAACCTTGTTGTTGATTCCATGAAGCAACTGTATTTTCCTTCTTCAGCAGCATAGAGTGTCAGCATATCCAGCACTTGCCACCTTACTCCTATTCAGTTCAGAGCATTGCAATGTGCTACAATTAAGGAAATATGCTGACTGTCCTGGATTTTTCAGACTTTTATGTCTGTATCAGATTAGATCACCAACAAGCACCAGGGCATACTTGAGTGTGTTGACTTCCCTGTCTTCAGAAATGCCTTCACTGAATTATAGTTTAAAATTTATATTGAGGATTTGTGTAAAAAAAAAAAAAGCCATTGGAAAAGTTTCTCTTTCTTCTGTATTTTTAGATTTGTACTGATTGCAATTCACATGGCTTATTCAGAAAACCACATCAAAAATTTCTCCTAGAAATTAGATTTAAGAAAATGTGGTGGTAGCTTTGTTTTCTCCAGACGGTCTTACATGCTTTCCTTTTTCAAAGATGAACACTATAGCCTGTTGTGTTTCCATTCCTGCTTTTCCTTGAATAAAGTTCAAAATTTGTGCAATTATACTACTTCTCCCTAGTATCTAATAAAACACATGTACCCATTTTTTCTAAGTGGTTTCTCTTCTCAAAAATCATTTTAAACTGCCACACTTTATATGTTCAGGGTTTTAAAAGATTCAGTCTTGGGAGCCTAGGTTGCTCAGTCGTTAAGCGAAGTGTCTGCCTTCGGCTCAGGTCATGATCCCAGGGTCCTGGGATCGAGCCCTGCATCAGGCTTCCTGCTCAGTGGGGAGCCTGCTTCTCCCTCTCCCACTCCCCCTGCTTGTGTTCCCTCTCTCGTCGTGTCTCTCTCTGTCAAATAAATAAATAAAAATTTAAAAAATAGAAAAAAATAAAAGATTCAGTCTTTAAGAATCAAATTGCTAAATAAATAAATAATAAATATAAATTAATATAGTGCATGGAAATATATAAATATATGATAAATATATACATGGAAATAAGTAGAAGATATCAATGGTTGTGTATTTCATCTTTCCCATATATTTCTGTAGTGAAAGGCAATGTAGTTCAGTGGTTAAAACCAGAACTGTGGAAGTTGATTTTTCTGTTTGACTGGATTTGAACCACAGATCTGCCATGAATTGGTGTATGACCCCGAGCAAGTAATTTGACCATTTTAGGTTTCAGTTTCCTCATTGTAGAAGTTGGGTAACAATAGTAGCTACTCCATGGGGTTACTTTACAAGATTTAAAGGAGATAACATCCGTGAAACCCTTTTAGCCCAGTGCCTGGCACATAACAAGTCCTTAGTAAGTCTGTTAGAGCTACTGTGATGAGCCAGGTGCTGTGCTGGGCATGGGATGTGGAGAAGAAGGACATTCCATTCTCTGCCTTTAAGGAGCTTACTTCATAGTGTCTTTTAAGACGCTCATTCTGTGGAAGCTCTCTAAAAAGAAAGAGATACTGAACTTGGGGTGTAAATGAAGATCATCTATCCCAATTTACTTCCCATTATAGGAATACCATTTTTACAGTACTAATAGGTAGACATTAAGCCCATGATTTTGTACCTACTTTCTAGTGGGATTGATAGGGAAAGAGTGCAGACTCTGAAGTTGACCAGATTATTCATTCCATTATTGTATGACCTCAAGAACCTCTCAGAGTCCAGGCTGCTCCTTTTCAGAAGAGCATGATGGCATCTCTCATGCTTGGTTGCCAGATGGTTGGATGAGGTGGTGAACATGAAGCACTCACTCACTGTGTCTGATACACCACTGGCTTACTGTAAATGTTCACTTTCTTCAATTAAAAAAGATTCTCTGTCATTTTTTTGGACATCTGTGATTGCTAGGACAGTTTTCTCCATTCTCAGATTAAAACAGTCTCTATATAAATTTTACCACTTAATTGTGCTTGATCCTCTTCAGTGGGATGCTTTTTAAAACAGGAGCGTAACCATATGTAATGACACCCTGTTATCTTTTTGTAGTATATTTGACCATTTTAAATTCACCTAAGTATCCTCTCCCCCAACTATCATTTCTCTTTCTAGTCTGCAGACATCCCATTAGAGATTCTTTAAATGCTTTGTTGAAAAGAAGATTTATCACATCTATGTCATTTATCTTTTCTACTAACCTAGGAGCTAATAAGAGTTAGTGACATGATTTCATGTGGAATCCTTACAGGCTCCTAATGATTCATATAATGTATTCATATAATAATTCAATTCATATGAAAATTTAGTTTTTCTTCAAGATGGGAGAAAGTGAATATGATACACTAAACTATTTCATAAATTTTATGTATATTCATTCAACTACATTGTTATTTATGGATGGAATTACAATAGTAAATCAGTAAACTCAAAGGTCAGGTCAGATAGAACCCTGCATAGTTTACTCAAAATGTAAATTGAACATCCAGACTCATTGCTGAAGAGTTTACTGGAAGGAGACAAAAACAAGAGATTTAAATCAAAGTCCTAGTTATTTCTCAAAATTTATCCCTGTGAATTTTTTAGCTTGTCTTTAATTTCCCTGTTCATCACTCATTCATTTAGTTGTTTTTTTTTTCCATTTAGTTATTTTTCAAATATCTAGTAAATACTTATCTGTGTCAGCTTTATTATTATCCCTGGGAATGTAAAAATGAATGTACATGGTCCCCTAATCTCAAGGAACTTGCAGTTCAACAAGGCAAAAGATACATGAATAGCCTTAAGTCTTTTTTTTTTTTTAACATTTTATTTATTTATCTGACAGAGAGAGACAGGGAAAGCAGGAACACAAGCAGGGGGAGTGGGAGAGGGAGAAGCAGGCTTCCCGCTGAGCAGGGAGTCCGATGCGTGGCATCATGACCTGAGCCGAAGGCAGACACTTAATGACTGAGCCACCCAGGCGCCCGAATAGCCTTAAGTCTTTAAAATAAACCTTCCTAGAGGGTCAGATATACTTTCTATATGGGAAGCTATTTTTGAGCTTAATTTGAAAAAGAGCCATGGAAGGAAGAGAAGAAGAGAATGGGTAGAACCCAGAGGAACAGATTTAGCAAAGACCTCCCAAGGGGTAGGGAGTGGTTCTGCACGGTTAAAGCCCAAGGAACACTGTAGAAACTAAGGAGAAATTAATTAGGTTAGTTGTAAATAGCCTTGAATCCCATGAATAAGAGGCTCCGATGATTCCCATGTTTTGGATACTTGTGAAGGTTGGATTAGCCCAGTGTGGAGGCCATTCTGCGGGGTGTGGCAGTGGTCTAAATGACATAAGGAGAAGCTTTGAAAAACAATCAGGGACAGTGGAATTTAGGTTGGGACAGATTAAAAATCATTACTGAGGAATCATTGATAACAGAACTTGTTAACCATTTGCATATATATGGAGGGCTGGTGAGGAGGGAGGGAAAGGATTTAGAGACTGAATGGTTACGGGTAGTTATATTCGTAACCAAGGCCCAGGTGGGGGAGGAAAGAAAAATGTCCACTGGGATCTGAAGCTCAGGGCAAAGATCAGAACTAGAGGTGTGGATCTGAAAGTCTCCATTGTAGTTGGAATGATAAAGTAGAGATTGCCTGTAGATACTACAGAGTCAAGATTAGACCCTGGGTATGGGGGAGAAGTTTAGCAGCAAAAGAGATCGAGGAAGCTTGTTCTGAAAAATAGTTGGAAAACTCAGAAATTCTCCGAGGACCAACAGATAAGAGAATTTAAAAATTAGGGACTAGTTAACCAGTTCAGAGTGATTACTGTGGTGGAGGAGGGTAAGAACTAGAAAGTGCTGGTGGGTTTACCAGTTAGGAAAGGATTGACAACTTTTATTCCACAGAGGGGCTGATGTGAATGATGATTTGTGTGTGTTGCGGGGAGGGGGTGTTTGCTTTGAAATGAGAGCATCGTGGCATATATCCATACCCATCTTTTGTGATCTATAATCATTCCAACACTATAGGAAAAGTTTTTTCCTGAGGTAGCTCATCCATGAATTGTAATGTTCTGCATTTATAGAATCTCAGGCAGCCACCAAAGAGATTCAGACTGTAGGGATCAGTTTGATTGGTTGAATGTGTTTTCTTCTGAATAAATGATTCATTGCTTCACCCACCTATACCCTCTAGGAAACACTAATGTACGTTATATCTGCTTATTGGCTTTATGTTTAATATATATATTTGCAGTTTTTAGAACACAAACATAGAACATATGTATCTATCATGGAATCCTAGATTTTAGACTATGAATATTTCTCAAAATTCAGCTACTGTCGTTGATAGAAGAGGCCAGCACACACCACGTGTTACCATGACGTGAGTGCAGTATGCTGTGTGAGGCCTCCATGCCAACCCCTCTGCACTGTGCAAGTCCTTCTTCAGCTCACACTGAGCCATGCTCCTGTTGTTGCATCAAAGAAACTGAAAGGTATTCTTAAAGCTTGGTTTCCTTGAGTCAAGGGCACTTTTGTGTTCATTCTAATTGTTCTCCATAACCATTCGAGGTAACAAATGCAATGTTCTCTCTGAAAAGTCAGAGATTGTCAGTGATGAAATTCAGAAATTCACATGGGCCTGACAAAACTGAAATTCTTTTTACTTGAGGGTAATGATAAGTGACATTTTGGTTGATTGTTCCCATAATATTGTCAGGGGTTTTGTGGTATTTCTTGTGTATGTATTTTAAATCATGGAGGTTATAAAGGCGAGAAAGACAGAGCCAGGAGTAACCTCCCTCAGATCACTTTTGACTCGAGAAGGCATCTAACACCTACTTCTAGCTTGACCTGGAGAGAGAGACCCACAACTTTAAAGCTGGCATGCCTAACCAGGCTTTGTCTACAGTCTCCCACTGTCCCCCTTCTCTGTGTGTATATATGTGTGGTTTTTTTCCCTTTCTCTTAAAAAAGTTGTAAATTTGTTGGCAGACATGATGGTGTTGTATTTCAGTGCAGTACATTGTGAACGGGTAATAATGATAATTATGTCTACTCTTAGCTTATTATTCTGTGTATCAGGACCTCCAGCTTGTGACATGCCCGCGCCGGGCCGCACTTACTTCTCTCAAAGGCCATAGACTCCAGTGAGGAATCAGGCTGCTCCCAGCAAGCCTCGTTGGAGCCAGCAGGAAATGAATCTGTCTGCCACAGTTTCTTATTTAGACCAAATTATTAATGTTTAGTGGCAGAAAAGTGACTCCCTTTCTCCTTCCATTGAATGATGAGAGCATATCTGTTTTCTTGATAAGATTGTGGCCAGCCTGGCTCTTGCTTTAGAAGGTAGATAAAAATTATTCTGCCGGCAGGCCTCGGGGATGTCTGGTTTCTTTTCTCTGTTTCTGTGCCAGAGTGTATCTCCCTTATTCATCTCACAAACTGTCTTTAAACTTAATCATGCTGAACTTTTTGTATATGTTTGCCTGACAATAAATGGGTCTGGGGATGGGGGGGACAGTGCAGAGAAAAATACATCTTTATTAGGAGAGAAATAAGAAACCACTCTCTTTGTTTAGAATAACCCTTAGGTTCAATGTGCCCAGTTATATTAAGGACAAAATTTGAGAAAGTTTTCATTTTTTTTGAAAAATACCAAAATAAAAATAATAATTGGAATGCAAATTAGTTTTAGCAAATTCTGTGATAAAAAGTATTCTTTCATTCTACCACCTACCTCTGTCTTGTCTCTAATATAGACCTTAAAAACATTTCCATTCTCCTGAGCTCAAATTTTCTATGCTTCACAACTTCTAAATTCATAACTCCTTAAAACCAAATGAAGTTTTTTACAACTTGGGATATTTGCATATAAGGAATAAAAAATCCTATAGATATATTAAGATCCATGTATTTTCTTTTTCAGGTTACATGTACAGCTTTATTTTTTAGAAAATAAATTTAATACAAAAAAAATTTTTTTAAGTAAATTTAAATATAAGCTTTAATACTTAAAGGTGTTTTGTTTTTCTCTGGTCACTTTGCCCTGGACCTAGAAAACAGCTTCAACTGAGCGTTCATCTCAGAGTCCTATTCTTCACAAAATACTTGCCTTCTTATCCTGTAGATGGTTCTCTGAAGCATCACAAAATCTGTCATTACCAATTAAGGGTGTCACGCTTCTTTACCTTGATAAGCTTGAATTTCAGGTTTTACATTCATTCCAGCATTACTTTCCATCTTTGTGGACAAGCTGCTGGGTAAGCAGGTGGGGTGGTGCAATATGACGAGATGTATAGTGTCTTAGAACCTTATACTCATAGACATTTAGAGCAGTAAAGCCCTGCCTATCTGTAAGTCAGACTTTGGGCCTCCCCAGCCTTCCAGACACAGCTGGGACCCTGGAAGTATGTGGGAGGCATGGGGCTCATGAGGGAGAAGCCCTGTGGCACCTACCTCCAGGTCCAGGAACTCTATTCGTTAAGCCAGAATTGAACTCAGTCTTACAGCTCTAATTTGAAGCCTATTTAAATTAGCTTGGTTTTCTGGGTTTCCCCTCTAGAGAAGATAGAAATTATTGGAAGAAGATAGAGTCTCTACTCAAGGCAGGCATGCTGGCGCCAGCAAGATGTGATCACAGCCTGCCATCTTAGCAAGAAACAGAAACCTGAACAAGTGGACAAAGGAAAGCAAAGTGTGAGTGTTCGATCCATACATGGGCGAGCCACCACATAGGTATCTCTTAGGAGGCCTTGAGCGTAGCCCTGTATCAGAATATTACAATGGTGACAAACATGGGCCATCAGGTAAAAGTTAAATCGTTCCATTTAAGAGAAAAGTTTGATTTTTTTCAGAAAGACTTTATTCTAAATTCGTTCTATAGAGTTGGTCCTTGACAGAACCAAGTTTCTGTTTCCTGGGAATCACACACTGATTCACATCACTCTTCCCAATCATTGCCTGAACCAAACTTTGCTTATGACAAAAATTGTTTTGTTCAAATTGGTCGCCTACTCTGTTTGCTGAACCTGATTCCATATATGTCTCCCGGTTATTTCCTATAATTAAATTCTCCCTTAAAAAAATAAAGAATACCTCATATTCTGATTACTTTGGGTCCTCCATTTAAGGAATAAGTACATACTTTTGATATTTATTCGGCATAGTTTTGTTTCTGAACTTCTATAGGCAATAAAAGCTATTACAGCAAAATATTAACATAAACATCAAATTTTATAGCCATTATATACCACTCAGTATCCTTCTCTTCTGTCTAAAAAGTAATGCTATATTTCCTGTTTTCCAGTCTCTGCTTTTCTGTGTTGTTTTTCCAAGATCACTGAAGGTGATGAGTGAAGAGTTTTCATTATCGTATGATTTGGTTTTGCTCAGATTTTCTTTCTGTAATCTAGATTGCTGATTGGAAGGTGCAGCTGTTAAATAAGCCTATCAAAGATGTCATCTGAAATTTTTTAGTTTTTACTTGCCTTTTTAGTTCTCTGGTAGGGTGAAATCTTGATTAACAGATGCCCTGGCAGTCCCATTTGTTGCGAAGAGAGCCAGATTCAAAAGAACATGTCTTCGTGAATCAAGCATTAGAGTTTTGTCTCCACACCATCCACAGCCCTCACCCTACTCGGAGTTCAAACTCAAGTGCAGGCAATATTTGGAAGCCAACGACTGTCTTCTTCCACCTAGCCTTGGCTTCCTCTCTCCCCTTCTCTATAAAGGATATATCATCCCTCTTTTGACTCCCCACCTCCTTTCCAAACAGGACGTAGTGGTCATTCTTATTTATTGTTTGAAATGTTATCACCACCATGCTTTTTCACTTAAAGTCTGTCTTGTTGCGAGATATAGATCTTTTTCCTACTCAGCCTAAGAAATTTTCGGCATGACTGAATGAGGGGTGAGGCAGGAGGGAAAGAGCATGGACCATGTACAAGGAGTTACTCAATAGGCTGAACTTGGCCGAGCAGCTGACGGGCCCGCCACACTCGCCCAGATGGAGAGCGAGCAGGAACCGCTCATATGGACTGCTGCCTCAGCCCTCTCCTTCCCGGCTTTCTCCCTCCTTATGCTCCTTATTGCTGCCAACTCTGGCATTGTATCTCACCTCTGGGGACACATTCTTTTTTCCTGCCTAAAGTGTGGAAAAAATTTCTTGTTGTCAGAGTTTTGTTGAAATAAAATTGGCATTTGGAAGACGCCACATTTGCTGGGAAGCTTAGGAGGGGCACTACTCACAAAGCGCTGAAGTGAGCAAGTTCTCGGGGTGTGGGCTGGGACCCGGTGTGCCCTGGGAAGAGAGGGGGTGAAAGCATGGTGGTTGGGGGCTCTGTGGCTGCCCAGTCCACGCTTCAGAGGAGTACCTCCGTGCCAGGGCGAATAGTGTGGCCCAGAGGCCGTCTTCATCCTGTTCTCTGGTGCTGCTCAGAAGCACACCCCCCTTTCCCTACCCTACCCCCCACTGGGGACTGCCCCAGAGTAAAATAGGTCCGGAAAACTGCATTTTAACATATGCTCCATGCTTGTGCTTCTAAATCCGAAGAACAACTACTTGGGGTCCTGGTGCTTAGTTTCTCAGCTCCCCACCTCATTTATTTGTGCCTGGTCTTGAGGTGCCTAGGATGCAGTGACTGACTCACTCCAGCCATGCGCATCAGAAACCGGATCATAGACAGCCAGCCCCAACACCGGCCTCTGGGGTTGTGGAGATCCTATGGCAGCACGGGGGAGCAGGGTGTATGTTCTCGAAGCTCACTGTGGTATCCTTGTCTCATTTGGCCTTTGTACATATTCTTCTGTATGTATTCTTCTTTTATCCTCCATCCCATTTCCCCTTCCAAGAAAAGTATGAGCAGTTGGGATTTCCCTTTGAAGCAAGGCTCCACTGTCAACCTGCGCCAGAAAGATTTCCACAACCCCTACCCTCCTGGGACATGGCTGGACCTCTACAAACCTAGGTGGTGGTGCTTAAGGCACCTTTGGACTTGCTTATGTGTGTAGCTCTTCTATTAGACATTGAAGTTAATTGTCCTTATAAAATTGAGCAGAGCCCAGTGCCTGACCTGGAGTTACTGCCCCATAAATGATTGTCAAATGAAGGGGTGAGCTAGATCTTGTGAGGGTTCCTTGACACACGTTCTCTTTAGTTTTTGTTATCTCTGCTGCAAGGAATGGCTGGATTTGTTTTTGTGTAAAATTAAATATGTTTGAATTAGATTTGTCTTCCTGTGATCCTTAGAAAAATGTGTTTTAAAAATAAAATATGATAGTGAGAAAATTAAGATGCTTTGGTGATCTAAATACTTGTGAAGTACACTTTTTTTTTTTATTAAATGTTACAAAATACTTTAAAGAGTTCCAAGTAAAGTTAAGAGGGGATCTACTGGATTTTGGCTAAGTGCTAAACAAAAAGAAAAAAAAGTTTTTAATTCCCTGTCCAAATATTTCAACTTAAATTTACTGGTAGCTCTTTCAGAGGAAAGATGGGAACTCTGCAATCCTTTGTTTGTTATAAAGGAAATGCTTTTGTCTTCAAATGTTTGGAGGAAGGATTAAAGGCAATTTATGACTTGGTTAGAAAGTAATAAAAGTAGTAACAATGGAGTGTCTTCTAAATTGTCATCATTTTCTGGAATTAATAACAATATCAACTCAGCAGGCATTTTATGTCCAAAAGGAATTACTTTCATTTGTCATGCTTTAATGTAAACTCTAATATCAGTCTTGTAGCTGCTGTGCTGGATCATTTCCTTCATTCCACTGTTTAAAAACAGTATTCATTCAGTTGTACGGCAGAGGAATCCTGCCATCAGATCTTTTACCACAGGGCTCAAGAAATATATTTATAATTCATTTCTTTCAGGAAATAAACTTCAAGATCTGCATAAAAAGTCTTTTATTAAGATAAGTCACAGCTCTTTTAGTTTCTCCAGGAATACTCCATTTTTAATTCCCAAGGGAAATCATAATAATGAATAAATTAACCTAATAGGTTATTTTCCTTTTTATGGGACGCCTTTTTATTAGTATAATCCTACTTCACAGATTTCTTACCAGTTGTTTAATTAAAACAATCGCATATACTTTTTATAGCATTTTACAATTTATAAAGAACTTTATTTTTTAATTTTTTAATTTTAAAGATTTTATTTATTTGTTTGACAGAGAAAGAGAGAGCACAAGCAGGGGGAGCGGCAGGCAGAGGGAGAGGGAGAAGCAGGCGCCCCAAGGAGCAGGGAGCCCGATGCGGGGCTCGATCCCAGGACCCTGGGATCACGACCTGAGCCGAAGGCAGTTGCTCAACTGACTGAGCCACCCAGGCGCCCCTATAAAGAACTTTTTCAATATAATTTTTTTGATCTTTGCAACAATTCTGTCTAGTAGTAATAATAATGCTATTATATATTATTAAGCCCTTTTACTATTTGAGGGAATGCAAGAGTCTGTGGTATCAGGACATTACCCAGTATCAACTAGCAGATCCAAAACTCAGTGAAGATCTTACCTCCAAATAACACCCTCTCCTAACTGTACCTCTGGTAAATTCAATGCTGTTTTCCTTGGGGTGTGTTTTGAAAAAGAACTCCCAGAAGTATCAGAACATTATTATCGCACATGTTCTA
This sequence comes from Callorhinus ursinus, assembly GCF_003265705.2. NCBI lineage: Eukaryota > Metazoa > Chordata > Mammalia > Carnivora > Otariidae > Callorhinus > Callorhinus ursinus. The sequence continues at coordinate 25,111,027 of NW_027397075.1, read as the reverse complement.
GTTTCTGTTTTCAAATAAATGGTTGGTTCTCTTGCTTAATGAAGCTGTTTTTTAAAACCTGCCCAAGTATTCACTTTTTTTGGTGAGTGTGACATGGAAAGTGAATCTGAGATGATTTTAAAATAAGCATATGAGTTTTTGTATGATACTGTTTATTTAACTATTTTAATGCTTCAGATTTATTTTTTTAATGGAACCACTCTCAGCACCCTCACCTGAAAATGAGGGATATTTCCTTAATTTCTTCTACATAAGACTCCCTTAACATAGGATAAAATGTAGATATGACATTTTTAATGTGTTTGTAGATCATTCCATTCGACATCCTTTGATTCCAAGATGAGAACCCCTGGATGAATTAGCCTCTCGCTCTAACGCTCAGTGTTTTTGAATCAAATGTCAGATAATGTTCCTGTGCGTGTGGTATTATTTTCTCCGATAACTCAACTCCTCAATGAGTTGACATTTGCTCACCTATCATAAGGTGGATTGCAGTGATCTGTATAGGTCTTTGTTGAAATACACGTGTCTTCTCTCCACCCAGAGTAAAAGAAGCCGAAGAGGTGTGCAGGCAGAAAAAGGGAAAATCACTTTATAAAATAAAACCAAGACATGACTCTGGAATTGTAAGTATTTAACTCTTCTCTTTTTAACTTGTGATTTGCTTTGGCTTTTAAACACTGTTTTCACAATATATACCAACTCACATAACAACATTTTAATTATTTTCCTCTTCAGTGTGAGAGAGATTCTCTCTCTCCTTTTCTTTATGCCTTTAATCAGGCCCAAAAGGCTAAGAGAATCTCAGGATCTAGCATCCGAAGCTTAAGAATTAAGACAAATCTACTAAGGGAATGCATATACCTAGATATGTGTGTGTTGGCAGGAGTTGGGGGGCAGTTTCTCACTTTCTCCATTACACAAACATCACCAGTACAAGGCTGCATTTGAAGCCCGAGTGGCTGTTGTCATTGGATTAGCACCATTGGGATCTAAAACATGATGGGAAATGCCAAGTGTAGTATTGTCCTTTGCTCAGATTGGGGGGCTCAGACCTGGCTTGTACCCGTATGTGGCTATTTAACAGTTGTCAGCGAGTAGTCTGAGTTTAACAAGCTAATCTAAGCTTCCTCCTTGCCCACTTCTTTCTTTAAAATGCCATGCTGTGCATCCTGGAAGGCAGGACTTGGTACAAATGACGAGTTTTCCCTTGTGATGCTGTCAGTATTGTTTTGAATATTTTGAGGGTGTATCACTTGGTACCACAGGGACAAGTAAATGATGCTGTTTTAAATGAAAAGTTGGGTTAGGCCTTAAAATAGGAACATTTTGAATTGGATTAATCTAATGTGGTCTAAGTGGAAAAGATCAAAATAACCCAAGTTGGGATATGATTAAACTGATTAAACCCTATTTAGAAAAAGTTAGGAAGTATATCTTCATTTAAAAGATATTTTCCCTTTAGTTTCTCTACATCAAAATTAATCTTCTCTAATGACAGGTATTATATTATGGTTTAGTTTATTTTCTTTTTTGATTAAAGTACAACCTTAAAGGTGCATTGAATGAGGAGGAATAATTATTAATTAACCTCAATTATGCCATTATAAGGATAGAAGAGAATTAAATCATATTAACCATGAAACGAAGCAGCCAATGCAATCTTCATATTTATGTATTTGTGCATAGAATTGAAAATGAGAAAGGTGAGTTGGCACTTTTTCATGTTGGTTAGACGCTAAAATTTTAAAGCTTTTTTTTTTTTTTTCTCAAAAATATTTGGTGATTTGGCTGGTGAAAATTCTTTTTTTTTTTTAAAGATTTTATTTATTTACTTGAGAGAGGGAGAGATAGCGAGAGAGAGAGCATGAGCAGAGGGGAGAGGGAGAAGCAGGCCCCACTGAGCAGGAGCCCAAAGCGGGGCTCGATCCCAGGACCCTGGAATCATGACCTGAGCTGAAGGCAGCTACTTAACCGACTGAGCCACCCAGGTGCCCCTTGGCTGTTGAAAATTCTTAAAGATAAAACAGAGTTTACTTATATCTTTTTCCTTTATGGGCTGGTGGATCTTTAACCTTTTCCCAGAGAACTTGATCCAAATGAAAAGATCTTGTTTGAGCTATTCTAAACTCCGTACATTTTTTAAAGTTCTTCTTTCTAACTATAACTCTTATCTGGTGCATTTATTTTCAGAAAGCAAAAATAAGCATGAAAACCTGAACAATGAAAAGCAGAATGAACATGAGTCACTGTAACCACTTCCACAAAATTCAGCTGACCTGAGGGTGGGAAGAAAACTACATCATTTTGTTCATTTTTCCTCTTGACCTCTTGCATAATCTTTGTGTTTTCTAGACAGTTCACTGATTGTTGAATTTTACTGTACATTCATAAAAATGCAAAAGCAGTAGACCAGTGGAGAATTTGACACCTTTTCTTTTTGTAAAGTTTATGGTATTATATCGATAGACCAAAACAGCATGTATAAGAGGCAATATTTGCATTAATGCTGAACATGCTAAATGTTAACCTAAAATTTACTTTCGTGAGAATATTCCTTATCCCAGCAAAACACTTTCCTTTCTACTGACAACCAGTACTCCATGTCACTGCATTTAGATTTATGGTTAAAATGTTATTTCTAGTGAATTGTTTGTATCAGTTACATGTCTACATATAAATTTTCTATTTTAAAATTTAAGTACCATTTATATATCATGATCAAGGCTTTCCCAATTCGTGGGTTGCTCTCCCTAACTATATATTTGTGAAAGAAGATTATCATTTTTTACACAAGTCAGATAATGAATAGAAGAAATATAGCAAAAGGTAAACCCTTTCCTATAAATCATCTAATATAGGCAGGAATCAGAGTTTTAAGTTTAATGAGGGCTTTTATCAGCCTGTGTTCTTTGAGACCCTACATAAAGCTAATCTTCAGCTAAAATAAACTAAACTAAAGGTGTGCCTCTCTATAACTTTACCATTGGCCTTCACAAAGAAAACATGACTTAATATTTTGAAGGAATTTAAATAAATGATGCTCATAAAATTGCCAAACGTGACTAATTGTTGACCAAAAAAGGGGGGTGGGTAGTAGGTTTTTGGATGAATTGGCATCTGTTAATTAAATGTACCAGCCTGAGTATTTTTACATGATTGGGATTGTCTTTATGTGTTATAGCAGGTGATTAAAAGCTGTCAAATGAATATATAATGATTGGTTATCTGAAGGAGCTTAGGAAAGGATTTTCTTTTATTTCACTTTGAGGGGTAAAAAAAGTAAATCTCCCATTCTTTGTGAGAGTATGTTAAAGTCATCTCATGATGCATTGTGATGGTTTTGTCTAACACTAATAGGTAGGGTTTTTAAAAATTCTTTTGATGATATTTGTTGGGGTTATGGTTGTTGATATTTCTTGCTATTGGAAACCAATCTTGGAAAGCAACTTAAAAAAGAAAATGTTCCGAATCATAACTATGTTTGCGTTTATGTAAAGTATGGTCTCTTACCTTTTAGTTTGTAATTTAAGTGCAAAGAAACAGTAGTGGATTTTGGTTGTTGTTTTGTAGTCTTCCTGTCTCCTTCAGTCCCTCCAGTGTGTATATTACCATTCTTCACTGAAATAATAGGGCATTTAACAAAGATCGCTATGTGCAATACTGTATTTAGTGTTTCTATTTCAATTTTTCTAGGATGTTAATTTATATGAAAATAAAATGAATAATAAAAGAGTTCTGTACCTATTGTGTATATATTGCCTAAGGAAACTTGCAAAATGCAGTCATCATATTTAACACGGGGAAAATAAGTTAGACTCTGTGTTTGAAGATTTTTAAAAAGTTCTTATTTCAAGTTTAACAATTGTTAGTAGTTGACTATTTGAAAAAAAATTGAAATGCTTCTTATGCAATCTTAAGGAAGAGGTAATTCCCATATATGAACAGAGATATATCAATATTTGAGAAATCCTTTTTCCAAAAGTTAAAAGTTAGATGCAAAAATTTGTTGGATACAGATTAAGTGGTTATTTAAGGGCTATTGGAAGATGATAAGGCCAAAGGGAAAATAATGGTGGAGATGGGATGTATGTAGAAGAGGAAATAAGGAATGAAAACTAAGCACTCCACTACTGGAGAAGTGTGACAAGAGTTTTCTTACTCCATAAGTAAGCTTTGCATTTGGGTCTGATCATTTTTCAATATTAACTCTTTTATCCCCTGTACATTGACTTATCATCTACTTGGTGTCAAGGCATGGTGCTAATAACTGCATGTCTCAAAGACCTTCATCAAGTTGTGGGGGGGGATAGAATATAAAGCAACAATTACGGATCATTGTAATGTCCAATTCAGAGAGCACAGAAAGCTGGGGAACCTGGCTGGCTCAGTTGGTAGAGCATGTGACCCTTGATCTCAAGGTCATGAGTTCAAGCCCCACCGTTGGTAGTGGAGTGTACCTGAAAAAAATTACGAACAGAGAGCACGGAAAGCTAACTCTAGAGGGATGAGTGGGTATTAGGCAAGTGAAGGGGGAGAAGAGAAATCTGCAGATGCAAAGACAGTGCTCAAAGACACATCGAAAACATCATTTCTTTTAGGAGTTTTATCTAGTTCAGGTTAGATGGAGGGAGCAGAGCATAAAGTTCAAGAGAAAATGGTGAAAGATGTTGCTAGAGACATAGAAAAGAATTTTATGGTAGAAACAGTGTAATTTTATGACAGTTTGGGGTCAAGAGGATCTGAGAATCATCTAGGCCCTTCCTACTCATAGTAGAGCAGTACATCAGCAGCCCAGACAGCACCTGAGAGCTTGTTTGAAAGGCAGTCTTAAAAGTTTTCCAAATGATTGGTGAGGAGGGGATGATGATGCACTTCTGAGAGAGGTAACAAACTGAGGGGAAAAAGGCATGGAAAACAAATGCAAAATAGTCTGGCACACCTGTGGAAGAATTAGTTCTACATCAAGAAGAAGAGATAGGGTGTAAGGCAGGGTAAGTGGTAAGGGGCTAGGGGTAGGATCAGGGGCTAGATCATGGAAGTCTTTAATAAGAGGAAACAGTATGTAGTACACTGTGGAGCCAGTAAGTTATTTTAAGGTAGTAACATGAACTGGTTTGGGTTTAATAAAGCCCATTCTGGTACCAGTGTTGAGAAGTATAAGCCTAGAGGCCAGAACACCTTTAAAGAAACTATTGCAACAATGAATTATGGAACACTACCTCAAAAACTAATGATGTACTGTATGGTGACTAACATAACATAATAAAAAAAATAAAAATAAACTATTTCAATTCAAAGAAATAGGACTTGATAATAGTAGTAGAGATGGAAACTTGGCGCTGAAGAAAAGGTATGTGAAGGAGGTAAAATATATATGAGAACTTCTGAAATCTTTACATGTGAAAAACAAGAAAGCATGTTGAATTTAAGATGACAATCTGGTTTCTTGTCTGGGTTATCTGACAAAGTGTGTCTCTGTGCATCAACAAAGGTGATAAGAGGAATGCTTCAGTCAAGTTTCTTCAAAAATGTCTGTCTTAGAGAAACGTGATAAGTCTATCAAGAAAAGCAGCTCCCAAGTCTTTATCTTCCCAAATCTGCTTCATTTTCTTCAGAATACCTGATATTATATAGTTATTAGTATATAATCTGTCACCCACTCAAGTTTAAATCCAGAAAGACAGACTTTTTCCTTCAGGACTAAATCTGTAACATTAAAAGCAGTATTGCAGCACTCAATAAAGATGTACTGATTTAATGAATAAATAAATTAGAGGAAGAGAAGGGAAACGTTCAGGGTTGAAAGGGAATGAAGAATCCATAATGTGTGCTGGACAGGCAGTTGGTATTTCTAGTAGCTGGAAAATACTGATGAGGAACTCATGAGATAGGTTTAATTCTGATTTTGAGGTAAGAGCCATCTATATTTGAGGTGATAGTTGAAATCAGGTAGATTGTTGAAACTGCCTGGGAAATCGGGAACAGATTATTTTTTAAAAAATCACTGAGAAGGTGTTGAAACTAGTGTTGAAAAGACAAACAGAAATAAAGAGGTCACAAAAGGAACCTCAGGAAGATTAACCAGGGAATTAAAAGCAGAGAACCATGAAGAAGTAGTATTGACGAGGTCAGAGTAAACAGCACTTCAAAAAGAAACACTCCACTGTCACCATCCTTTTGCCCTTCAAACATACTACTATTGTAAATAACAAATGTAATAAAAAATATATATAATGGATTGACTTATTCAATATTCTGTTTAAAACTTTTAGAGAAGCAGTGTAGAAAAGAGATTTGAAAAAACAAGACACATGAGTTCTCGAGGTCTACTCCTGATATGACTAAGCTTCTAAGAGACCAGTCCTCCCCAGATAATAACTATAAATTCTGAACAAAATATAAAAACCACTTGGAGGCCCTGGTTAGTGAACAAAGGAGGCAGGTTATGGGGCCTCAGGGAGGATGGAACCAAAAGACAACCGACAGAATGGGAGAAGATATTTGCAAATGACATATTAGATAAAGGGCTAGTATCCAAAATCTATAAAGAACTTCTTAAAGTCAACACCCAAAGAACAAATGATCCAATCAAGAAATGGGCAGAAGACAGGAACAGACATTTTTCCAAAGAAGACATCCAAATGGCCAACAGACACATGAAAAAGTGCTCAACGTCGCTCAGCATCAGGGAAATCCAAATCAAAACCTCAATGAGATACCACCTCACACCCGTCAGAGTGGCTAAAATTAACAAGTCAGGAAACGACAGATGTTGGCGGGGATGCGGGGAAAGGGGAACCCTCCTACACTGTTGGTGGGAATGCAAGCTGGTGCAACCACTTTGGAAAACAGTATGGGGATTCCTCAAAAAGTTGAAAATAGAGCCACCCTGTGACCCAGCAATTGCACTACTGGGTATTTACCCCAAAGATACAAATGTAAGGATCTGAAGGGGTACACGTACCCCAATGTTTATAGCAGCAATGTCCACAACAGCCAAACTGTGGAAAGAGCCAAGATGTCCATTGACAGGTGAATGGATAAAGAAGAAGTGGTATATACACACAATGGAATATTATGCAGCCATCAAAACGAATGAAATCTTGCCATTTGCAACGACATGGATGGGACTGGAGGGTGTTATGCTGAGCAAAATAAGTCAATCAGAGAAAGACATGTATCATATGATCTCACTGATATGAGGAATTCTTAATCTCAGGAAACAAACTGAGGGTTGCTGGAGTGGTGGGGGTGGGAGGGATGGGTTAGCCTGGTGATGGGTATTAAAGAGGGCACGTTCTGCATGGAGCACTGGGTGTTATACACAAACAATGAATCATGGAACACTACATCAAAAACTAATGATGTAATGTATGGTGATTAACATAACACAATAAAAAAAAAGATAATGGCCTGAGGACAGGCTTTAGTAATGGTACAGCACTCAGCAGCCAGAGTCCCAAACCAGCAGTCTTTTTGGCCAGATGACATCATCTTTAAAGTCCTGGGGGTGGGAGGGTGGGGGAGGAGAGCCCCTGTCAACCAGAATTCCATATCCCATGAAAATATGCTTGCATTTATAAGAAAACTACTCATATTTGTTACAAGGACACCTGTACTATAAGAATGCTAAAGAAAGTTCAAGTTGAAGAGAAATGGTACCAAAAGAGAATGTGCATCTTCAAGAAGGAACAGCAAACATTGGAAATGGTAAATATCTAGGAAAATATAAAAGACAAGTTTTGCTTTTAATTTATTTTAAACACTGACAGTTTAAAGCAAAAAATACATAACATTTCGTTGGAGAGTTCATAATGTATGTAAATGTAATGCATAAGGCAATTTCCAAAGATGGCACAGGATGAGGGAATAAGTTGCAAGATTTCTACATTTTACATGATGTAGTAAAATATTAATTCCAAATAAACTGAAAACTTAAGGATATATACTCTCAAAATGTATAGTATAACCCTTAGTGCAGCCGCTAAAACACAAGGGGAAGAATTATAGGTAAAGAGCCAATACCTACATTAAAATGGAATTCAAAATATATTTGAATACTTGGGGACAAAAAAGGACTAGGAACAACAGAATTAGAACAAAGGACAAACAAGATGACAGCCTTAAACACCAGCTTATCGACAGTTATTTTGTGTGTAAATTTATGCGTAAACACTGTAGAAGGCAGAGGTTATCACAATGTACTTTTTTTTTTGAAAGGCAGCATTATGCTGCCTCCAAAAACACAAATAAGAAAGATACAAATAGATATAGTCATAAATATGTATGCGCTGATAACAGCCTTAGAATAAAATGAAGTACAAATTGACAGAATTAAGAAACAAACCGTTCCATAATCATAGTTGGAGATTTTACTACTCCTTTCCCACCAACTAGTAGAACTAAACAACCGATCAGTAAGGGAAGGGGAGAAGGGGCTATAAACAGGGAAGGAAAGAGTGCAAGTGAGTGAGCAAGGAATCTCTATAGGGTAATGGGAGCTAATCAAGCCCCATTTATGGAGGGAAACCAAATGAAGCTTCCCACCAGAGATATGGGACTAGAGTGGGACTTACCCACCAGTGAGAGTCAATCAAAAATAATTACAGTGGATGCCACACAATATGGCAAACAAAGCAGGAGGTATGTCATAGCAGGAGAAAGCAGAGAAAACCCCAAAGAGCAAACTGGGCCAGTTAACTTGTTGGCCCATATCTACACCTGCAATATCTCCAATGTCACTGGTACACGGAAGCCAAGAGCCCCCCCGCCCCAAATTTTGTTCTGAACTGGGAATGGATGGAAATGACAGAAAATGACTTGATATAAAGAGCTAAGGGGAGAAAGAGCATGAATATCCCCTCAAGACGAGTCTGCAAAACACAGTTCCCAAAACACCTAAAGAAAATTGTCAATAATAACAAATCAATTCAATAAATGAAGACGAATTCGCTTTCAAAAATGCAAATAGGGCAAAATTTATGTGAGTTAATAATAACTATGTTTAGCACCTGCAAAGAATTTGAAATATATAATCATTGAAATAAAAGTACATATGTAAACAAATAATTCTAGATGGACTCAAGAGATCATTAGTGATTTGGAAGATAGTATCAAGGAATTCACTGAAATCATATCACAGAGAGATAAAACATTTTTAAATGTGTAAGAGAAGTTAGATACAAGATAGACTGAGAAACCAATCAGAGAGGCATCCCATAAGGAGAAATTAAAGGAAATGGTAGAGAAGCCAGATAATGGCTTGAGGGATGGCTGAGAATTTGAATTAAAGAGAGACATGAATTCTCTGCTTGAAAATGTGTAACAAATTCCAGGCAGGATAAATACTGATAAATTTGCACCTAGAAAAGTCAAAGTCAAAGTCTCCAGCCACATAAAGACAAAATTTCAAGACCCCCCCCAAAATATACATCACCTGCAATGGAATAATAATTGTACTGAAAGCAGGTTTGTCTTCAGCAACAATAAATATTAACAAAGGGTAATAGTACCTTCAAATTATGTAATGAAAACAATGAATCAAGACCATTATATCCAGTTTAAGTATCATTCACATGGAAGAGGACATAGATATTTTCAGACATATGAAAACTAAGGGTTTACTACCCAAAAACCTCACTGGAAGAGCTGCTAAAGGGCACACTTCAGCAAAGACAAAAGTTAAAGACAGTGAAAAGTTGGGATATAAGAAATCACAGAGAGCAGAGAAATTGGTGAAATAAATCAACTCTAGATTGTAAACAGTAACTACAACGAGTATGTTTATAAAGGGGACTAGAATTTTATTGATAAAATGAATAGGAGAAATTGAGGAAACAATTCAAGCATGCTAAGGATCTTACCTTAGTCTCTTCATTCATATCATTCAGAAAATGTTTATAAAGTGGCTGATATGTGCCAGAAACTATTGTTGGCTTTGGGAGTAATGGAGCAACAGTAAAAGGTCCTATCTGGGGCGGGAGCAGGGGCGGGGCGGGGGCAAACAAAAAATATCATGAAAAATAATGTCAGGTGCTATGATATTTTAGTAGGGTGACCAATAATTTTTCTTCAAACCAGAATACCCTTGAGGGTACAGGGATGTACTCTTATGTCAAGAAAACCTCCATAAACTAACAGCATCCCATACCAACTCTGGCCACCCTGTGAATGTGCTATGTAAACTTTAAGTGCTATGATGAAGAAAAGGCAGAAGATAGCAACACTGAATATGTTTACACTCTGCTACAAAAATATGAAATTAAATATAAGTGAAAGTTTTAGGGTATTCTTTAAAATAATGGAAATAATTAAAAACACAGAGGGAATTAAACTATCCATTCAACTAAAGGCCAGAAAAGCAAGAAAAAACAAAGCAAAACAAAGTATGGTAAGAAGAGAGTGATTTGGATGCCAGGCAGGAGGACTAGGGAAGAAAAGCAATTGTCAGGACCATGCTCTGGAATCCTGTGCAACCCTTCCTTGTGTTACATCCGTCAGTCATGAACCTTTTCACTTCCCAATCAGTGAACTCAGACCTTGAGAGGCTGTATTTTTTAATTTTTGTTTTCCATGCAATGCATCTTATGGATTATGTAATCAAAAACAATAGGAAGAGGTTTAAGTTTTAAAACGGTGTGATATCTGTAGGACAGGTTTGCTCTGAAGAGTAAAGGAGGTAACATTATGAATGTGCCTTGCACGGGGCCTGGATCTAGTAGGCAGTCAATAAACACTACTTTTACCAAAAAAAAAAAAAAAAAAAAAAACCGGTGTGATAAAGGGAATATTTACCCCCGTCTTTTCTCAGAAATCATCCCAAAGCAATAAGGAGCAAAAGCACAAACTTCATCTTTGATTAAAATTAGAGGTATTGAAAACCCAAACCACAAATTACATGGAAGATCTTCCAAATGTATGGGTATGGAAAGAGGCAGAGAAGAGATGCTCATGGAGGCAGATCTCAGAAAAAGCCAGGAAAGTCTTCTCCAAGATGAGGTCACACCCTTAGGTGCCACCTCAGAATCCTGTCTTTGCCATAATGGATGTTGCTACTTTGGCTTTAGAAGCTTCCCGGGATATGGTTTACTTTTTCTTAAAGCAGGGAGGAGGCCTAAATGTGCAATGAGACAGACAAGTAAGATTTGCAGGAAGATGTCTACCAATACAATAAGGCGGAGAAAGTTACTCTGAATTGGAGTAATAAGTGCAAGAATAAGTCATACTCTCCACATTACTTCATAATGAAATATTTGCTAGCTTGAAACAAAGCCCAATCCTCTCCCCAACACACATCTCTCACCAATAGCTGGTGAGTTTAACCCTGCTAAAGATTATTTGAAAATACTTACAGACCAACACATTTATGAAGAGTACTACAAAAATACCAAGCAAAATACTAGCAGACACAAAGAAAAACCACAAAGAAGTGGGGTTTATTTCTGGAATACCAGAATGATCATATGTATATGACTTTGCATGTTATTGTGTATTTTAAAATATTTATATGTGGTGAAAAATTATGTGAGTTCCTCCAACTGCTAAAAAATCATTTTTGCATTCAACATAATTTTTGATGGATGAAAAAAGCCTGGATGATGTAAATACCTCCTTAAAAGATCAAATATCTGAAGGCAAAGTCAGCTTTGACCGTAATGGGAGCATTAGGAATGTTCCCATTAAGAGTTCGCAACAAGACCAGATGTCTACTTTCACCATTTCTATTTATCACTCTTCTGATGAGAGAAAAAAATTAAAAGGATAAAATTGAAAAGGTGGAGTTAAAATAATTTTTATTTGCTCTTTATCAGATTATATACTCAGAAAACAAAATAATCAGCCAAAAATTTATTGGAAACCATAACAGAATGTGGTAAATTGGCTAGGCAAAAAATTAACATACAGAAATCAAGAACTTTCATGTATTCAATGTCCAGTTGGAAGTTATAATTGGGAAAATTCCCCACTTAAAATAGCAGCCAAAAAAGGTGAATAGCATGGAATAAATTTAATAAATAATGTGTGAGATCTACATGAAAATAACTGAGAAACACACAAAAAATAGAAAAGCATATGATTGGTAATGTCAGTACTCCCTAAATGAATCTTTAAATTTAATGAAATCCAAATAAAAATATCAACAGAATATTTTGGGGTGTGGGATGGCAAGAACTGAAGAAGCTGATTTTAAAATTTATATATAAAAATAAATAAACAGGAACAGTCATGAAGGTTTTGAGGGGGGGAAGAGCAGTAGAAGGAGGAACTGGCCCAGCTATATATATTAAACATACTTGAAAGTGACAATAAGTATTTGTAACAGCAAAATAGTGGAAATTTCTAAATAAAGAGGTAACGTGCAGGCTTTAAAAAAGAATGAATGTGGGGCACTTTCTGTACTGTTATAAAAGACGTACAACATTTTGTTAAGAGAAAAAAAATCATGAAAAAGCTAATATCTTTGTCATTTTTGTGTGGAAAAAAACTAAGAAGCAACACTGTACAGTGCACTCCCCTTTATGTCAAAATGGGGGCAATGTGATTACTGAATCCAGAAACTAGCATACATAGATGATCTCAGGAGGCATTCATGAGGAACTGCTAATATGAGCTGCTTCTGGAGAAGGGAAACTGGTGGGCCATGGGATCTCTCCACTGTTATTTCCTTTGGTTCTTTTGGATTTTGTATAATTTTGAAAAATAAGTCAATATAGAAATATTTTATAATTTTGGGGATGTGTCTCATTTCAATTATCAGATGACACACCTATATGGTCAATTCTGTGGAATCAAGCAGACAATATGCTTTAGGTAATTTCTGATGTTTGCACATCACTTTAGCAACTCTCTCAGATACTGTCCACAGGGAAGATAAGGAAAATTCTCACACTAGACCACTATGGAGATTTGTAAGGGTGGGAAGCCAACCTTGCTTGTCTGTTGCAGGAATGAAAAAAGAAAAAAAAAGAAGTCAGGGTGGTCTGTAGGCCACTGGACACATTTTCTCCTATGGTGGTCTGATTGTTACAGTAACACTGGGCTTTTTATTTCACAATGGCCCATTTTGGTAATTCTTATGCAAAACCCCATCCACTTCAATTGTGGAGTTACTTCATGCAGCCCTCATTGACTTTATGTAAATGGTTCTAATTTATGGCTAAAATCCTATCATATATGGTAAATTTTCCAGAAATTAACATCACTTTCTAATCCATGCAATGGATCCCAGGACCAACCCGCTCCTTACAGGCTAATCAACAATGAGATTTTTCTGTTGGTTTTGGGCTTTGGGGTTCAGAAACTGGCAATATGCTTAGTCCATGTTATAGTAAGCCATATCACAATAGAATTCAATTAATCTAAATTGGGCTCCATAATACTGGTTATTTCATATCCATATATTTCACTTGGTAAATGCTATCTGTAACTTGTCAGTATATCCTTAAATTAGGGAGCTCATTTTTTCAAGCAAAGGGTGAGAATCAAGAATTTTAATATTTAGTTTACAGAATTCCAGGATAAATCCAGAAATAGACCCCATCAATAGAGTGCCTTCTAGCACATGGAAAAACAGACGTGTGGTGCTTATGGGAACACAAGTTGTATATTGGTTGGCTCCTCAAATAAAACAAAAATTAGAAAAAATATACACCTACCACAAAACAAAAACAGAAAGCAAAAAACTACAAGATGTAAATATTTGGATAACTCTTAAACCTTTTTGCTGAACTTTCAAACATAAAATTTAAAGTTTCCAGCCTTGATTAGACACCCAATTCATAATTTGGGATCCAGTACCTACTCCCCAGACATTAGCAATTGCGTCCTTCGTATGGCCTTGGTCTTGTTAGATGAAGAATGTCCTGGCAGCAGAAGTTTATGTATGGAGGTAGTGGTTAGGCACTCTTTATGTGTGCCAGGTTTTTAAACACACTTCTTTCCTTCAGGATTGGAGTTGGAGTTGGGACTCAAGCCAACAGTGCTTCATCAGGAAGGAGTGGCACTGCTCAAATAGCAGAGAGATGCACAGGACAAGGGAAGGGTAGAAGCATTGTGTAGGACAAGAGTGACTCAGTGAAATGATAGAGGCCCCACTTTTTGTATTAGGTAGTGAGCAGACATTGCCCGAGGAAATGTCACTTGTGTCCTTTATTCCTATTCTTTCTAAGTACAGTTGATCCTTGAGCAACGTAAGGGTTAGGGGTATCAACCTTGCACAGTCAAAAGTCCACATATAACTTAACTTCTGACTCCCCCAAAACTTAACTTTTGTTAGCCTGCTGTACTGGAAGCCTGACTGATAACATAAACAGTTGATTAACACTTATTTTTTATTTGATTTAATTTAATTTAATTTAATTTTAGTATAGTTAACATACAGTGTTATATTAATTTCAGGTATACAATATTGTGATTCAACACTTCCATGCATCACCCAGTGCTCATTACAACGGGTGCGCTCCTTAATCCCCATCACCTAGTTCACCCATCCCCCCACCACCTCCCCTCTGATCACCAGCAGTGTGTTCTCTAGAGTTCAGAGTCTGTTTCTTGGTTTTTCTCTCCCTTTTTGTTTTCCTTTGCTCATTTGTTTTGTTTCTTAAATTCCACGTATGAGTGAAAATGGTATGGTATTTGTCTTTCTCTGATTGACTAATTTTGCTTAACATTATACTCTAGCTCCATCCTTGTCATTGCAAATGGCAAGATTTCATTCTTTTTTTATGGCTGAATAATATTCAATTGTGTGTGTGTGTGTGTGTGTGTGTGTGTGTGTGTATCACTCTATTCATTCATCTGTCAATGGACACTTGGGCTGCTTCCATATTTTGGCTATAATAGATAATGCTGCTATAAACTTTGGGGTGCATACATTCCTTTGAATTAATATTTTTGTATTCTTTGGGTAAATACCTAGTAGTTTGATTGTTGGATTCTATTTTTAACTTTTTGAGAAACCTCCATACTGTTTTCCAGAATGGCTGCATCAGTTTGCATCCCCACCAACAGTGTAAGAGGGTTTCCTTTTGCTCCACATCCTCTCCAACATTTTTTGTTTCTTGTGTTTTTCATTTTAGCCATTCTGACAGGTGTGAGGTGATAGCCTCGTTGTAGTTTTGATTTGTATTTCCCTGATGATCAGTGACGTTGAGCATTTTTTCATGTGTTTATTGGCCATCTAGATGTCTTCTCTGGAGAAATGTCTGTTCATGTCTTGTGCCCATTTTAATTGGATTGTTCGTTTCTTGGGTGTTGAGTTGTGTAAGTTCTTTATCTATTTTGGATACTAACTCTTTATCAGATATGTCATTTGCAAATATCTTCTCCCATTCAGTAGGTTGATTTTTGGTTTTGTTAATTGTTACTCTGCTGTGCAGGATCTTTTTATTTTGATGTGGTCCGAATAGTTTATTTTTGTTTTTATTTCCCTTGCCTCAGGAAACATATTAGACAAATGTTGCTATGGCCAATGTCAGAGAAATTACTGCCTGGGCTCCCTTCGAGGATTTTTATGGTTTCAGGATTCACATTTAGGTCTTTAGTCCATTTTGAATTTATTTTTGTGTATGGTATAAGGAAGTGGTCCAGTTACCTTCTTCTGCATGTAGCTGTCCAGTTTTCCCAACACCATTTGTTGAAGAGACTTTCTCTTTCCCATTGGATATTCTTTTCTCTTTTGTCAAAGATTAATTGGCCATATAATGGTGGATTTATTTCTGGGTTCTCTATTCTGTTCCGTTGATCTGTGTGTCTATTTTTGGGCCCGTACCATACTCTTTTGATTACTACAGCCTTGTAAAACAACTTGAAGCCTGGAATTGCGATACCTCCAGCTTTGCTTTTCTTTTTCAAAATTGCTTTGGCTAGTCTGGGTTTCTTGTGCGTCTATATAAATTTTAGGATGGTTTGTTCTAGTTCTGTGAAAATGCTATTGGTATTTTGATAGGGATTGCATTAAATCTGTAGATTTCTTTGGGTAGTACAAACATTTTAACGATACTTGTTCTTCCAATCCATGAGCATGGAATGTCTTTCCATTTCTTTGCCTTGTCTTCAGTTTCTTTCACCAGTGTTGCATATTTTTCAGAGTACAGGTCTTTCACATCTTTGTTTAGGTTTATTTCTAGGTATCTTATTATTTGGGGTGCAGTTGTAAATGAGATTGATTTCTCAATGTCTCTTTCTGCTGTTTCATTGTTAGTGTGTAGAAGTGCAACAGATTTCTGCGTGTTGATTTTGTATCCTGTGACTGTACTGAATTCATTTATCAGTTCTAGCAATTTTTTGGTGGGGTCTTTAGGATTTTTTTATATATAGTATCATGCCATCTGTACATAGTGAAAGTATTGCTTCTTCCTTACCAATTTAGATGCCTTTTTATTTCTTCTTCTTGTTTGATTGCTGTAGCTAGGACTTTCAGTACTATGTTGAATAAAAGTGGCGATAGTGGATGTCCTCGTCTTATCTCTGACCTTAGGGGGAAAGCTCTCAGTTTTTCCCCATTGAGTTTGATGCTTGTTGTGGATTTTCAATATGCTGCCTTTATTATGTTGAGGCATGTTCTGTAGAAACCTACTTTGTTGAGGGCTTTTGTCATGAATGGGTTGTTGTACTTTGTCAAAGGCTTTTTCTGTGCCTATTGAAATGATCATATGGTTTTAGCCTTTCTCTTATTGATGTGATGTATCATGCTGATTGCTTTGTGAATATTGAACTACCTTTGCATCCTGGAAATAAATCCCACTTGATTTTGGTGAATGATTTCTTTAATGTATTGTTGGATTTGGTTTGTTAGTATTTTATTGAGGATTTTTGCATCTATGTTCATCAGAGATATTGGCCTGTAATTCTCTTTTTTATAGTGTCTTTGGTTTTGTTATCCAGGTGATACTGTCCTCATAGAACGAATTTCGATATTTCTTTGTTCTTCTATTTTTTGGAATAGTTTAAGTAGAAAAGGTATTAAGTCTTCTTTAAATGTTTGATAGAATTTTCATGGGAAGCTATCTGGTCCTGGACTTGTGTTTGTTGGGGATTCGATTTCCTTGCTGGCAATTGGTCTGTTCAAATTTTCTATTTCTTTTTGCTTCAGTTTTGGTAGGCTATATGTTTCTAGGAATTTATCTGTTTCTTGTCAGTTGTCTAATTTGTTGGCCTGTAGTTTCTCATAACATTCTCTTATAATTGTTTGTATTTCTGTGGTGTTTGTTATTATTTCTTCTCTTTCATTTCTGATTTTGTTTATTTGAGTCCTTTCTCTCTTTCTCTCTTCTCTTTTGATGGTGATTCTGGCTAGAGGTTTATCAACTTTGTTGATCTTTTCAAAGAACCAGCTCCTAGTTTCATTGATCTGTTCTATTGGTTTCTTGTTTGTTTTGTTTTATTTTAGTTTGTACATCATTTATTTCTGCTCTAAGTTTTATTATTTCCTTCCTTCTGATTTGGAGTTTTATGTTTTTCTTTTTCCAGCTCCTATAGGTGTAAGGTTAGACTGTTTGAGATTTTTCTTGTTTTTTGAGGTAGGCCTGTATTGCTATAAACTTCCCTCTTAAAACTACTTTTGCTGCATCTCACAGGTTTTTGGACCATTGTGTTTTCTTTCATTTGCATTTGTTTCCATGTACTTTTTTATTTTTTCTTTGATTTCTTGGTTGATCCGTTCATTGTTCAGTAGCATGTTATTTAATGTCCATGTATTTGTGGCCTTTCCAGGTTTTGTCTTGTGGTTGATTTCTAGTTTCATAGCATTGTGTATAGAAAAGTTGCATGGTATGACTTCGATATTTTTTTAAAGATTTTATTTATTTATTTGAAAGAGAGAGCACACACAAAGAGAGAGTGAGAGAGAGAAGCAGACTGCCCGCTGAGTGGAGAGCCTGACATGGGGTTCCATCCTAGGACCCTGAGATCATGACCTGAGCCCAAGGCAGATGCTTAACCAACTGAGACACCCAGATGCCCCTAACTTTGATATTTTTGAGTTTGTTGGGGCTTGTTTTGTGGCTTAATATGTGATCTATTCTGGAGAATGTTCTATGTGCCCTTGAAAAGAATATATACATATTCTGCTGTTTTAGGATGGAATGTTCTGAATATATCTGTTAAATCCATCCACCCAGTGTGTCATTCAAAGCCACTGTTTCCTTCTTGATCTTCTGTTTGGATGATGTGTCCATCAATGTAAGTGGGGTGTTAAAGTCCCCTACTGTTATTGTATTACTATTGATTAGTTCCTTAACTGTTTTATGTTGTTTGGATGCTTCCGTGTTGGGTGCATATATATTTACAATTGTTATATCTTCTTGTTGGTTTGTTCCCTTTATGATTATATAATGTCCTTGTTTGTCTCTTTTTACAGACTTTGTTTTAAAGTCTGTTTAAATATAAGTATTGCTTACTGATATAAGTATTGCTACTCTGGCTTTCTTTTGACATCCATTTGCATGATATATTTCTCCATCCCCTCACTTTCAATCTGCAGTTGTCTTTAGGTCTAAAAAGAATTTCTTGTAGGTAGCATATAGATGGGTCTTATTTTTTTTCATCCACTCTGTCACAGCTTATAGCCTTATAGAGTTTCCTTTGTATATAAGTGTCTTTTTTTCTCTTGCAATCTTTAAAATTCTTTCCTTGTTACTTTTTTTTTCAATTTTAATTACTATGTGTCTTGGGGTGGACCTCCTTGGATTGAATTTGTTGGGGGCGCTCTGTGCCTCCTGAATCTGGATTCTGTTCCCCTCCCCATGTTTGGGAATTTTTCAGTTATTATTTCTTCAAATACCTTTTCTGTCCCCTTTTCTCTCTGTTCTCATTCTCAGATCCCTATAATGCAAATGCTGTTATGCTTGATGGAGTCACTGAGCTCTCTAAGTCTATTCTCATTATGTGGTATTGGTTTCTCACCTGTTCAGCTTGACCATTACTCTATCCTCCAGGTCCCTGATACATTCCTATAGCCTACTATTTATTCCATCTATCATATTTTTAATTTCACTTATTGAGTTCTTCATCTCTGATATGTTATTTTTTTATCTCTTTGTCAAGGGTCTCACTGATGTCCTCCACCCTTTTCTGAAGTCCAGTGTGTATCTTTATAATCATTACTTCAAATTCTCTATCAGGCATATTACTTATTTCTGTTTTGCTTAGATCTCATATTGTGATTTTGTCTTGTTCTTTCATTTGGGACATGTTTCTCTGTCTCCTCATTTTGTCTACCTCTCTGTGTCTGTTTCTGTGTGTTAGGAAAGTCAGCTATGTCTTCTGCATTTAAAAGTAGTGGCTTTATGAAGAAGAGGTTCTGTAATGTCCTGCAGTGTAGTGTTCCCTATTCACCAGAACCTGGCACTTCAGAGGAGTCTCCTATGTGTGTTGCTTGCATCCTACTATTGTGTCTGGGTAGCTTTTCCTTTCAGTCCAGATGTCTGCACTGACTCTGCCTATTGTGGGCTGTGCTTGCTCTCTGTGATGTTAGGGAGACCCAGGCATCTATGGGGGCATGATTGCAGAAGGGCTGGGGGTGAAGCAGCAGTATTAGAAAAAATTTGTAATGTTTTTTATTTAAATTCCAGTTAGTTAACATACAGTGTAATATTAGTTTCAGGTATACAAGATAGTGATTCAACACTTCCATACCACACCTGGTGCTCATCACTAGTACACTCCTTCATCCCCAGCACCTATCTTACCCGGCGCCCCACCAGTGCCCCCCCCCACCGCCCATGACCATCAGGTATTAGAAACTTCGCACTAAGCTGCTAGTCCTAGGCCATATCCTACACAGCCTAGGGAGTGAGTGGTGGTGGCGCGTGTTGTGTCTGTGTGTGGGGCAGCTGGGCAGAGCGTGTGTGTGGCATTACCAAATTTGCACTGAGCTGTTAGTCCTAGGCTGGATCCCTTAAAGCACAGTGCATGGTGTGTTGAGGCAGTGGCTGCGCAGGGTGCATGCGCAGCATTAATAAAATTTGTGATGAGCCCAGGGCTGAGGCCAGAGGCTTGGAGTGGGCAAGTCCTCAGGAGAATTTGTGGGCAGGGTACACTGCTAGCCCATTAGGTAGCAAATGCTGTGCAGCATCACCTCCTGCAGACGGCTCTGTGTTTCTGCTGGGGGGCAGGGGAGGAAAATGGAAACTGCCAGCTCCTTTTTTCCTGGAGAAGTCCCTCAGCACACTCCAAAATCAGTGTAAACATATCTCCCTCCCATTGTGCAAACTGTCACTTCTATGTTTCCTCTCCATGGGCTGTGTGGTCTCTTTAAGGGCAGGGACCAGGCTCTCACTAGCCCTCCAGGCTCACCCAGTGCTGCTGAGTCAGCTGACTTTCAAAGCTCCAGGCTCCAAGTCCCGCTGGTTATACAAACTCTGGAATCCAGCCCCTCTGGATTTCAAGGCCAGAAGTTATAGGGATTTGTTTTCCCTGTGTGGTCTCCCTGGTGCTTTCCCCTCCCTGTACCCACAGTGCCCTCCTCCTGCGGGCAGCTCCAGCCCACCCTCTCTGCCCTTCCTAACCTCTCAGATGCAGCTTTGTCTCTACATTTGTTTGTGGAGTGTGTTCTGCCAGTCTTTGGATAGCTCTCCAGTTTATTTACTTGGAAGTGAGAGTTACCTAGTTGTAAACGTGGAATGAGGTGAGCTTGGGGTCCTCCTACTCTGTCATCCACCCAAGGGAGTCAACACATATTTTTAATGTTATCTGTATTATACACTGTTTTCTTACAATAAAGTAAGCCAGAGAAAAGAAAATGTTATTAAGTAAATCATGAGAAAGAGAAAATATATTTTGCAGTACTGTCCTGTATTTATTGAAAAAGAAGTCCATGTATAAGTGGGCCTGCACAGTTCAAACCTGTGTTGTTTTCAAAGGTCATCTGTATTTCCAAAGGTAACTTTGTCTTTTATTCCTTATTCTCTCTCTCTCTTTTGGAAGTCTCAACTCTGTTCATGAATTTAGTCATGGTTTTTTTGCTTCTAGCTTGTCACTTGATTGGAGTCTTATTTCTTCAAATGGGATAGTTTTGTTTAGATTATTTCACTATCACTGCAGACCTAACATCTCCAAAAACCCATGTCATCACCTGACTTGTATGGGTTCCCCATACTCCTCTTTAGTCACCAAATTCTGCAAATATTTCATATATTTGTCTCTTTCTTTCAGATTCAATTCTGAATCTGGCCCTGTCTGGCCCTAATCTTCCATCTAAGTTCTTGTAAGAGCTGAGCTGGGCTGTCTGGATATGGATTCTGCTCCCTCCAGTCATCTTGCATATTGTGACTAGAATGATCCTCAGTCAAATTTGTCAACAATTTTCTATTTCGTGTAAAATCAAGTGGAACCTCCTTTGCTTCTCTTTCAAGGTCATCCACATTCTTTACTCTCTGTTTCCCCTTCCTCCCAAAATCAACTCTCTTCCCACCCCCACCCCCGCCCCTGCCAACACACATGCTAAGGTGAATATTAAGAGATCCACTCAGATACCCTCTTCAGGGCTGATGCACCCATCCCAACCCACATCACCTCCTGACCCCAATGAATTAGTCAGCTGCTGATGGCTCAAAACTCTATCCCTTACTAAGAGTTGTCCTTAGTGCAAGAGAATGCATTCTTCCTCCAGGGGATTCCCTGAAGCCCGTGGCTGGCTGATGTGGGATCCAAATCCCTGTCCTCCTTGCTGCAATTTGGGACCACTCTAATCACCATCCCAGCACCAGAACTCTGCATAGGATCAGATGGAGCCTCAATTGCAACCAGATTAATTTTTCTGCTACACAATCCTATTTCCTCATTCCCTTATAGGTCTGTGTTCTGAAATTACTCCCCAATAAACCTTCTGCCTAAACAGTTTGTCTCAGAGTTTGGGAGACCAGTCTAAGATAGGCAGTTCCAGGAGTGGTCCAGAAAGTGTACTCTAAAACAGGATTTGGAGATGGATCACTTGCCAGTCAATTGCCAGAGATAGCCCCTGGCATACTGTAGCATGCACTGTTAATATTTTTCCCGGGAATAAAGTGAGGTGGGTTGTTTGTGAGGGGACTCCTGTCTGGTGCAGTACTTGTGGTGCTCAAGAATTATAAGGTACACCACATAAAAAAAAAAAAAAGAATTACAAGGTATAGTGTGACTATTACAGACTTTGGAATTGGGTGACAACTTCCAAGTGGCATAGATTTATTGAAGAGATTAAAAAAAAGACTTAGGGTGATTGAATACCAGTTCATTCAGAATACGAAAACAATGTGGTCTCTGGCAGAGTTTAATTAAGCCCTAGTCTCCTACAGTGAGGCAGACTCAATTGTAGAAGTAGTGCTATTTCAGAAAAGTTTGGATTCTTAGTTCCAGCAAGACTTATGTGCCAAGGTTAAGATCCTAATAAGGAAGGATTGAAATCCTAAAATTGGGATGAGAATACCTTGATAAATATTGTCAAGAATCTCAAACTCCTCTATTCCTCTGAACTTGATAGTCCTGTTGTTAGACACCCACCCCTACTCGTGATGTGCTGGGTTAGCTAAAGGATAAGAGCAAAGTCACTGCAGGAGCCAGGTTAAGTAAGTATGGGATTGTGTTCTGAAGGTGCTGGATCAAGGAGGGGCAGCAGAGGGTTAAGCTAGGTATCACCATGGGAGCAGTCTCCCAAGATTCAAGATTTACCACTGTGGCAAATACCCCAGGGACGTGATAGGGTACTATCATGATTCTTAGAGTATCACAAAAACTGATCCATATTCAATGAAATAAAAATGCAAGAGCTTCTATGATGGATGGTGGAGGAAATGAGCCTCAGGCTCAGAGAAGTGAGCATGCTAAGGTACATCTGTTATGTAAAGCTAAAAAACCCACCAGCCAATGACAGTCCCAGGAAAGTCTGTGTTCAGCAAAGCAATGTACTTGTTTTAGGAGCAGCACGGTACTGAGAAGTTCAATTGTCTGTAGCCCAGGGCTAACAGTAGGAAGAGATGCTGTTAAAAAACTAGGCTCCCTGATGTACCTGAGAATAGCAAGATCTCAAGATAATATAAGCCAGGTGCCAGTGCTTAACTTTCAGGAGTATTGTGGGCACAACTGTTGCAAGGAGTTATGGGATTGGAGTGGCATCCAGAGAGTCCCAACTGGGAGTTGATTAACAGAACGTGGTATTCCTGGATATGAGATAGATGGGCTGTCAACAAGGGTATTGCTTAATTTATATAGTCAAAAGAAATCAATGATGGATTATCAGAGACAGAGGGCAGTATCTCAGTAAAAAAAAATCACAATTCCTTGCTCAGTTTCCAGATCAGATTGGAACCCATTGACTGAAGGAGGGGCTGATTCTTTAGAAGTCAGGACCCTTTAATACCAGGGCAGATATATTTATTTGTTATTCCTCTGGTACTTAACCAGGGGAGTTAAGACTAGTTACTCAGGTAAATGTGCTATGCAGACAAAAGAGGAATACTCAGAACTTTTGAAGGTTATTGAACACTGGTTTTGAATTCACAAATATCCGGAGACCCAGTAAACCAACACCACTGCATATTAAAATGAGGGGTATATAAAGGCTATCAGAGTCCTAGCCCATCTGATTCTCAGAGGGCCTCTACTCTATTGACCAATCTGGTGGTCCTTCTCCTAATCTCCAAATGCATAATTGAAAGGGACACCCTTGGTAGTTTGAAGAACCCTCACAATGATTCCTTGATTTCTTGAATAAGAACTATTGTAGTGGGGAGGGGCAAGTAGAAGTTTCTGAAACTTCCTACCCCAGAAAAAAGAGTAAATGAAAAACAATGCTGAATTCCAAAGGGGATGAAGTAAACTAATGAAAGAGTTTGAATATTATGATAACTCCTACCATACCCCAGGCAAGCTCTTGCAAAAATCAAATAGAACAAGGCAGGTGATAAGACAGTAGCCCCAGTTGCAGCTACTGTGCTCAATGTATTTTTTGTTTGTTTGTTTTTGGTTTTGTTTTGCTAGAACAGGTTAAAATAGCCTCCAGCACTTGATCTAGCAAATGTGTTTCTAGCCACACTTATCAGGAACAAGAAGTGGATGCCATTGGCATTCCCTTGGGATAAACGATGGTTTATGGTCTTGCCCTCAAGTCTATGCAAGTTTCTTACACCCTTTATCAAGATGTAATCTGAAATAACCTGGATTTTATGGACATTCTGTAAAATGTCATATTGATTCACCGTATGATTGGCATCATGTAATAGGACCAGATGAGAGATATGGGGCCAGTATATTGGAGGTCTTGGTTTATACATAATATATACACCAAAACTCTAAGGTTTATACACTATAAACCTTAGAGAATAGGCAGTAAATCTTACAAAGATTCATAAGATTTCTGACTCCAGACAAGATGGAGTAGACACATTCTGCCTATGCCTCCCACTAAAGACTCTGGAATATATATATATCTCAAACATAATAAGGCTCTAAAAGTTGGGGGAAAAGAGGTAGATCAGGTAGGAACCTTGGGATCCAAGGAATGACATTAAAGCGATTTCCCTGGCTTCCCCTACCCCCAACTCCCCTTATGTATCCCAGACTGAGTGGTAGAGAAATCAGCAACTCAGAAATGCCAAAGGATACAATCATCACCCCCACCACAAAAACTACTTGGTTTCCCATTTTTCCCTCTTGGTAAATGGCCTGCTGTGTTTGAGAAGTAGTGGCAGTGGAATTGGGTGAAGAGGGTAGCAAGGGTGGGTGGAGGTTAAGAAGGATTCAAATGATAACCTGATGATCAACAAATTTTAACTGTATTTTATGATTTGGTCATATTGGTTATCTTGTATGTAGAGCTAATCATCAGTGGTGATAAGTCAATCATCACATGAGCTTTCTAGGAATACATACATTCTAAGTTGTTCACTCAATAGCACAAATTCATTTTCATTGACTTTATAACTTAAAAATCTATTGGCCGACTTCAGAAACAAGTGAACTGAAATACCTTAGCCTCATTAAAGTGGAATATTCTGTCCCATTTAATAAACTAAGATAAATTATTATTAAGTTAAATTTAATTCCTTTGAAGTCCATACAGTAAATCAATCATATGCAATTTTATTATAGTGTTTATTGTTTTATTGGTAATTGAATTACTTGAATGGGATATAAGTCAATTAGTTGAAAAATAGAGACACTGTGAAACTAAAAAGTATTTAAATTAAGAAATGTTGAAACATGTGAAAAGTGAATGTGAAAATGGACAAAACTCAGGACAAGTTCTGGCTTGTTGAAGAGATAACTGTGGTGCCCTGGGCATTACAAGTAAGATGAACTTCTATTTGCAGCAGTTTCTCAACACTTCCTCATTCAGTATTTCTTATTCAAAGAGCACAATGAGAAGAGCTTAAGAATTCTGTCTTCAGCTGCTGAGCAATCTGTAAGAGGCTTGGAAACTCCCCAAGACCAGGATTGAGAGCCATCCCCATCACCTCTGCTCCTTGAATGCCTGATTCTGATTCTCTTTGAAGATGCCAGGTCCCAAAGGAGGTTGCAGGATGTAGGCTAAGGGTTGAACTCACCATGATGGGACAAAAGCACTCTGAACACACAGTGCTTTCTTCATTGCCCACTGAAACAAATTCTGAATTCCATTTTTATGGCACATCACACCAGGATCACATATAATCCTAGAGTATCTTTATTTGTTCTATAATTTAATAGTACACCTATAAAATAATTACATTATACTTATAGCTTTTCTTCATTTATAAACAAAAAAACAATTAAATACAATTTGAGCCATTATAAGGTAAACTTTGTACATATAAGAACCCCCAGAAGGAGCTTCACACTGCAGCATATCATATTGCTTCTATTGCTACACCCAAAATTGGGTTCAAAGAGAGTGTGCTCATGTTTGTATTCTGTGAGTTCATAGCTTAATCCTTCCTCTCTCTGTGTGGGTTATGTGTTAATAAAATGACAGGGTTGGCTTTGCAGTCAGCCAGAGACTCCCATCCACTCCCACCCTACTCTACTCCATTGGCCTCTGTTAGGGTCATGTGGACCTCCTTCCTTTACAGCTTTTCTGCTGTGTGTTCTGCACTGAATCTGACTTGAGGTTTTCTATTCAATGCAAAATTAATTTCTGAACTTGGACACACTCTCCACTCTTTCTTTCCATCCCAAGGTTCCAGCCTTCAAGGATTTCTGTTGAGTTCTGCCTCCTGATTTAGGGCTGTATATACCCATTTCTAAAACCACCAATACCCCTTTTTACAACAGCACATTCTGCTCAGGGCTCATGGAGTTACAGAAGAGACAGAAATGAAACCTGCAGTGTAGAGGCAGGAAATGGAGTCAGGGACACACCACACCTTGATCTCCAGGTGAATGCACCTAGACCTGCCCCCATCACTGTCTAACGTCAGGAAGCCTCAGTCCCTCAAGCAGTTTGTAGAGGGTCCCACAAACATGGAAATGGGCCTTTCTGAGTGCCCTTGGCAGCAGTACTTGAGACTCGGTGCTCAGAAATTACCAATGAAAGGTTTTCAAAGCATGCTGATTCCCACCAACATCTCATTCACATTTATCAGATTCCATAAACATTACTCACAGGGAAGCCTCTGTGGGGCAATTTAGCAAAGGGACTGAAACTAAGTATAATTTTGCAAGAAAATAAATTATGTCAGCTTTGTTATGCCAAGAGACTACAACATAAAAACCTTATTGATTCCTTATAAAAATAAAAGGTAAGCTGATGTTTGATCATCCTTTAAAAAAAAAGTCCATTCTTTGAAAAGGAAGCTTCTGTAGGATAGCTTAACTAGATTTCTATTCTATATATTTTATCTTTTACTTTTTCCTACACCACAAAGTGACCTGACTCCTTATATATTTAAATATTTCTCTTTTACCAGGAAATATTCTTTTTCGTTTAGTGTCATGGTAGTAAAATAGTAGACCTTCTCACACCACATATGCATATTAAACATCACAGGGCTTTTGAGTTCCCTGTTGATGACTTCCCAGTGAGTCCCCTCCCTACACCCATCCATCCCAACCCACTTCCTACCTTGTGCTGCAATGCTTCAGTACCTTCAGTGAAATATTATTCATTGTAAAATCACAATGTAAAATCACCTGCCTTCTCCCTGCCCAATCTAAGAATAGGTGCATGACAGTGAACTGCTGACCAAGCATTATTACTGAGTGAACCCCCCTGTGAGCCTTACTCAGAATGGTGCTGCAAAGCCAGAGTCCAAACTCGTGAAACAATACATGGATAGGTCTATAGTGCTTTTGAACAGCTCTTTACAATACAGGTCAATTACAAAACCAGCGTTAATATGAAGACCTTGTGTGTAATAATATTCTAATTGCAGCGATAATAGCATGCACACCAGAGTTCATCTGAGTCCACGGATGTGGCGGGGGGGGGGGGGGGGGGGGAGGGAGGGAGGTGGGGGACGTGAGCAAGAAGAGGTGGTGGTGGCTGGGAGTGGGGAGAGTATGGCCTGCTGTGAGCAAGGTCCCCAGGGAAGCCCATTTCATGATCCCAGTGGCTCAAGTCGTCTTCTCGGCTATCGGGTTTGTTAGGAGAACCTCCCTGTGTACGGACGTCGTCCAGATCCGCATCACAGCAGCGCGAGGGCAGCCTTCCCTTCACCGGGGAACCTCGCAGCCGGAGGGCCCCAGGCCCAGCGGGAGAGGGGTGAGGGCCGCATCCTTCACTTCCTGGGAAAAGGGGAGCTGGAGTGTAGGGTGAGGCCCGGGAAAGACTCGCTTTTCCACATGGTGGAAACATCAATGCCACATTGGCAGCGCAGCCCCAGAAAGGCCCCTCTCCGACCCGTGGCTGGTGGGCAGTGGGTTTTCAGCCGCGGCCCGCAGGCCTGAAACGCAGCCTGTTGGGGACGCCCAGGAGGGGCCCGCGGTCGGCCGGGAACACATCAGCGAAGCTCCCTTTGCGGCGTGCGCGTGTGACAAGGGCGCCGCCGGCCCCGGGAAACGTGCTTGCGGCGGAGGGGGCCACCGGGCAGCGCGTGCGTGGGCTCAGAGGACGGGGGCGGCGGCGGCGGCGGCGGCGCGCAGAGCGGGCTGCGTCCCGCCGCGGGGGCTTCACTGCTTGTCCGAGTCGCTCAGGTTCACCGACATGCACCGACACTGCTTCACCTTCTGGATCTTCTTGAGTCGGAAGGGAGGGTCCATCCCAGGGCATTCGAGCTCCACGAGGACGGAGGTGACGCGCTGGGGCTTGCAGAAGGCGCACGACTGGAAGGACTCCTCCTCCTTGCGGACGTGGCGCGGGATGTAGAAGGAGTTGCACTGGCCGTAGCAGAAGCGGTTGAGGATGGTGCGGCTGCGGCAGCCTTCCTCGCTCACCGTCTGTCGCAGCGGCTGCGTCTTGCACCAGTCACTCTTGAGGTACTTGCGTTCGGTGACCACCAGGGCCTCCTGGCTGGAGGCCAACACCTCCTTGATCTGGTGCTGCCATCGCTCCGAGTGGTTGCTGCTGCCGTCCTTGTAGGGCGAGGGGATGGCGCCCGCAGGCCGGTTCTTGCGGGCCTCCGCCACCTTCACCAGCACGGCCACCAGGCACAAGGACAGGGAGAGCTTCCAGAACATCCTGCAACGAGAGAAGAGCGAGAGCGTTTGGCTGGGGCGGGTGCTGGGTTTGCTGGTTTCATTAGGAGGAGCTGCAGTCCGGTGGGGCAGCTGGGAAGTGAGAGGGCTTAGAGGCCACCTGCGGACAGCAAGGATGCTCTCCGAAGTGCTTCCCGAGGGCAAGGCGAGGGACGCAAGGGTAAGTAGAAAAGAAGACAGAACGCGTACACATGTTGAACAGCTACGGAAGAATTACAAAGCAAAGGTCGCCAAAACTAGCCCACGCCGGTTTGCCGCAGTGCCAGTGAGAGTTAACAAAGTTTACTGCATTTTCATGCAGTACCTGAGCAGTGCTGTCCTATGCACAGGACGTGTATACCCCATTTGATCCCCAAAAGAGTTTTAAGTTGGACGTTATTATACCTACATTACAGTGAAGGAAACTGAGGCCCACAGACGTTAGTAATTTGCCCAAGGTTGCACAATAACTGAGAAATGTCCAGGAGCCAGCCATCTCCCTCCGGAGCCACCAAAAATAACTACGAGAGGTGGATCTGATCAGGAATATTAGCAACAAGTAAAGGAAAGGTGGGCGTGGTTCACAAGTTTCTTCAAAATGAGTACTAGACTTAGGAATGGACACAGATCAGGGAAAGTAATATTTACACCTCTGGTAATTGTTAGGAATCCAAAATTACATTTAACATCTGCGCAAAGATATTCAAGTTAATTCAAGTGAGTCATGAATTAGATTCTTGTAGTGGAAACCGCGGTCCAGTCGTGGAAGGAATTGCCAAGGAATTGCCAAGGTTGTATTAAAACTGCCTTAGACAATGCAGTGGTAACCCACATGAATAGAATAGTTCTTCTGTGTTATCGGGCCTCGTGACCCAAGTGTGCAGGGAGCTAGAGCTAGAGAGAAACTTACTTTGAATCATGTCCTGTACGAAGCAAACCAAGTCTGACTGAAAGATGGACTTCTTTGAAGTTTAATTCATAGTTTCCATTGTTATATTTCCACTAATACCCTCGAGGGACAGCAATACCCCTCGGTAGAGATGATCCTTATCTCCTGATGACTGTAGCTCCTTCATTATCCTTGGCATCTTCACCATCATAGTCATGTTTATTCATTGCCTCCCTGGGTATTTTACCACCTCTAGAACTGCATGAGACTCTCATTCCTTTAACATGTACACACCAAAATGGCAGGTAGAAATTATATATATAAAACCTTATATGGTTCTTTAATGCATACTACAAATTTAATATTAAATATATTAACTCCCTGAACTATTATCAATGTCTTACATATATTTCTGCTAATAATAATAGTTTACATTTATTGGTGTTCAAAACCCATCCCTCTTATGGTTTCCTGTCATGTGTAAACATATCAAAATTCTATGAAATAGGTAATATTATTTCTCGCATCTTATGGATTAGGAAACTGAGGCACGGGGAGCCTTCACTTACCAAGATCATACGGCTAGTGTGTGAAATATTTGAATCCTGGCTCCATGCATCCTGGCTCCAGGTGAGTATAGCTATTTTGTTGCTAAAACTATTTGTGTTAACGGGCGCCTGGGTGGCTCGGTTAAGCACCTGCCTTCCGCTCAGGTCATGATCCCAGGGTCCTGGGATGGAGCCCTACGTCGGGCTCCTTGCTCTGCAGGGAGTCTGCTTCTCCCTCTCCCTCTGCGCCTGCTCGTGATCTCACTCACTCCCTCACTGTCTCTCAAACAAGTAAATAATTTTAAAAAAATCTGTGTTAAAATATCTAGGCTAAAATATTTCTATATGTCATTATTAGTCTGAGTGTAAACCACAAGAGGCTTTTGGAAACCACATAGCAGAGAATTCCTTCATTTATCAAGTTTTGTTGAGTATTTATTCTGGAACAAACTGTAATAAGCCTTGTGAATTCCAGTACCTCCCTCAGAGACAAGGAGAAAGTTCTTCCAGTGTCAGATGAGCCCTGACAAGATCTGCCCTCCCTGTTCTCATCTCGTGGACCTCCTCATCTACATTCTCCTACTTGCTCTGCTCAAGCAACACTGACCACCTTTCTGTTTCCAGAATTTATGTGGCATTTTTCTGCTCTGGGGCCTTACGTTTGCCTTTCTCCCAGATATCGGCATGGCCTTCTACCACATTCTTCAGATCTCTGCTCAATTATCACCACCTTAGTGAAGCCTTCATGGGTAACTTCATCACAACCCTGCCATTCACTGTCTCCTTCATCCTTGCTTTGTTTTTGTCCATGGCCCTTAGCATCTTAGAAGATAGTACTGAAGGATCTTATTAAATTTTTCATTGTCTGACTTCCCCAACTGGAATGTGAGGTCCAAGAAAGAAGGACCACTTGTTTATCCTGCACTCAGAACAGTGCCTGGTACATAGTAGGTACTCAATAAATATGTGTTGAAGGAAATACGAATACCATGCATTTTGGCATGCAGATGACCAGATGACGGTGCTATAGTTGTGGAGGCACAATGAATGGCATAGGTTTGCACAGCCAAGAACATCTGAATCACTGGGATGCTCTTAAATGTAGATTCCTCAGCTCCACCCCTGAATCTGTATCTGAATCAGTAGAGTTGAGGTGGAGTTTGAGATCTGTATTTTAAAGAACTGCTTCCAGTGATTTCCATGGGCCAGTGCCCCAGGGGGCAGGGGGGACACAAAGAAAAAGCATCAGTTCGTCCTGGACAGGGAACAGGGGAGGCCCAGGAAGTAACAGCTAATGAGTGTCTTAAACTCCAACTAGGATTCTTGCAGGCAGGGACACTGCCAAGAGTGCAGAGTTAGGTAAATGTAATGATAAGAGACAAGGGAAGTAAAAACGTTGAGAACAGAGAGGGGAAAAAGGGAAGGATTTTCTTTTTTTATAAAAGCATTTTTGTGCAATACAATTACTGAAATTTTGAGGCCGAATTTTTGAAGCACTTTCCTCATGCCTCCTTAGTTCCACACATGAATTGTCACATGAAAATGGCCACGCTTCCAGCAGATTCATGGCAAGCACTGAGTATTGGACTCATTCAACTTACACAGCTTATTATATTTGCAGAATGATTTGTGATCTTAATAGTCTCTTAAAAAGAAAGTATGTTGGTTCCATTTTAATAATTTCCCAAACTATTAACATTCTGAATAAACACAACCAAAAGTTTGTAAGTCCCAGCCATGGAAAGATTTACAGAGTCAGCCTGGTCCTCAACCCCTAGTTCCAGGAACAGCTTTGCATCTTTGATAGGCTCAAAGTTGCATGCTTTCACTCAACAGGTCCTAGCTGCTGTCAGGGAGAACAGAACTAAAACATATTCTGATCAACTTGGGGTAAAAACTCTTAGATTCGCAGTATTAGATGTGATGATTAACAACATGCATTCTTTGAACTCTTTGAAATATTTTTCACAACATCTGGCAATCACCCTTCGAAGTTACGCTTCACAAGAACCTGAGAAGGAAAGCAAACCTCTCATTTTACAAGACCAGGAAAAAAAAAAGCTGATGATACAGCTAGGGAACTGGGGCCAACCCAGGCTCTTCTCTTTCCTTCCTTCCATCTCGTTTCTTTATTCCCTCACGTGTAGCAACAGGAACATTGCCAAGGATCTGGAATCTCGATGTCAGGACAGGTAAGTAGGCAAGAGGTATTTTGCTTCAGTGACTGTTAGGCTTTTCACTTCAATCAAGGACACTAAAGTGACTGAGTCAGTTTTTGCTCAGGGCACATTCTCCACTAGCCCTTTAGTATGTGGGGGTCCTCAGGGGAGAGAACATGTATGCCTCTTTCTTCAGTTCACTAACTATCACAAACACACACATACACACACACACACACACTTGCACACACATGTCAGTGGCCCCAGCAGGACCTGAAGTTAGCACTCAGAGTCCTGCTTGGCCTTGAATCACTTTGCTACTCAGAGAAATGGTTCGCATACAATTAACCTCTCAGGAATGTTGCCATAATCGCTGGTACCACCGCACAAACATCCTTCATTTTACCCTCACATCTTGTGTTTGGCTTGTCTCAAGAAGAAACTCGTAAATAAATCCTTTCGGTTTTAGTAACCATCCTTGTGGCCTGACAATGTCAGTTTGCAAGGGGTGCGAGGACCGCCAATGCTGATATGCTAAGCAGTCTGGGTCCGTCAACGTGGGTTGTGTACAGAGAGAGACGGCAAAAGCACTTTCTTCCTAAGTAATGCCCTGGGGCCTGGCCTTTCTTGGTATCAGAACAAGGGCTGCACAGGCCAGGATAGTATCTAGGCAGCTAAGAAATAACTGGCCCCTTCTATCAGCCTTTTCTAGAAGTCTCAAGGGTTTCTGCAATAGGAGCTTGAGCAGTAATGCTTCCTGATTTCTAGGAAAGCCTGCTGCAGTGCTGAATCCTCCCTGCCAAAAGGTGTAAGTGACCAAAGGCCAAGGGTTCAGCTAAGCTGATTAACTCACTCCCAGAGTGACCTTGTTGAGTTTTAGAGGTCAGGTCAAAGCAGTACAGGGTTGTGCATGAGTGGTGAATGGAATGAGGCTCAAACATTTTCTGTGACCGAAGTAAGAATTCTAGACCTCCTTGGCAGGTTGAAGGGAAGGACCCAGGGCTGAATATGGGCAGGCACATCTGGGATAAACTTGCTCCCACGGCCCAGGTGAAAACAGAATCCAAATCAAACAGCAAACTCCAAACAAAACCCCCAACGGTGTTAGAATTCAACGATTATTTTTATGAATTTTACTACTAGAACCTCAGCAGCCAAAGGTACTTCATCCGTGACATAGATTCTTAGCTCGGGAGGCTGTGGCTGAGCCCTCCAACTGAGGTGGGTATTCCTTGGCTCTGGGATCATCTTCTTAGCCTAAAATCACTTGTCTGCTGAAGCTACTTACTTTCAGCAACTGTAATCTGCAGCACGCCATAGCCCATGGGCAGATCCCAACCTGCACTCTGTGTTTCTATAAGTAAGGTTATATTGAACACAGCCCATGCCTGTTCAGCTACATTTTTTTTTATGGCTGCTTTTGTGTTACAAAGACCGAGTGAGTAGTGGGGACAGAGACACAGCCGACCACGTCAAAATTATTTACTATCTGGCCTTGCCCAGAAAAAGTTGGCCAAATCCTATTCCTAACTTTTCCTCTCCCATTCAGTCATTGCTTTCCTTTTCCCTTTGTGCTCTTTTGCTAGAAAGGAAGCTTTGAATTTTAGAATTTCTACCTATGAGACATTTCAAACATAGAGCAAGCTAGAACACATAATAAACCCTATCTGCCCACCACCAAGATTCAAACGATACTAATAGTTCCTATATATTTTACAATCTATTTCAATTTTGAAAGAAGTAAAATAATATAGGTAAAACCACACTTTTGCTCTCCGATCCTTCTCCTGTCACTGAGATGACCAGCATCCTGAAGTTGACTGTATCATTCCTGCTGGTGCTTTTCCATGTTTACTGCTGTGTTTTGCATATGAGGGCATGTTTGTGTGCATGCATTTGACCTTCACATGCATATAGCACTACACCCTTGTTGAGCAACTTTTATTTTATTTTATTTGTTTTATTTTTTGAGCAGCTTTTAAAATCAACAATAGATGTTTGAGATTTTATACATGTGGATGTTTTTAGAAGGAGTCTATTCATCTCCACTGCTGAATCTTAAAGCACAGTTTATACATTCGCCCTACTGGGGGACAGTGAAGTTGCTTCTACTTTGTCACTGTTACCAACAGTACTGAACAGTTTTGTGTGTGTTTATTGATACCTATCTGTTATAGGTTTGCTAGAGGAGACACCAAGAAGTGGAAATGCTACATCACAGGGTATGTACAACTTGAGCTTGACAAAGTTTTGCTAAGTTACTTTCCAAGGGCTTGTACCAGTATTCTCCCCCCAGAGTAATATGTGAGTCCCTGCAGATGCACACACTTGCTAGCCCTTGGTGTTACCAGATTTATTATGTTTTGCCTATCTGAAAAATTTGAAATGGCATCATATTATTAGTAGTATTATTTTAATTTGCATCCTTCTGATTACAAGGGAGTTGATCACCAAGCTCAAATACTGTAGTTGTACATTGAAAGGGAGTGATTGCCACTTATTATAAGTAAAGGAGAGAAATTAAAACATCAGGGAAGGAAAAATAAGAAGTACTAACTATCAGTCTTCTGAACTGTCATGAGAAGAATAGGAAGTAGCTTGCAATTTCAAAGCAGAATGATCAGGACATCCCACATGACTCAGAAGTTTGAAATCCAAATGGATTCATTTACTTTTCCAAGTGACATTGCCTGAGCGGAACACTGACTATCACTTTGTTCCAGGAGAAGTTTAATTTCATCTGGAAAAATTATATTATGTTTTTAAAAGAAGGTTTTCTACCAAAGAAGAAATGACACTGTCATTATTTACTTTGACTTCGGGATAGCAAGTGTATCATTTAGAAATTTGTAATCAGAGTTCTTAATCTTTGAAACAGTTGTTGGGGTAGACTCAGTCCGGGAAATATAATGCTGAGGCAAGATCGCAGCAAAGCATTAAGTTAAATGAGAAAATGGATGGGAAAGCTCTTTGAACGCTGTAAGCTTATACACACACGGTTGCTTTTCTCAAGAGCAGAGCCACTTGGGAATGAGAGTGAGAATATGGTTTCTGGGCCTGGAGTTGCCCATCTCGTGACCCTGTGTGACTCACTCCTAAGCTTCCCTGGGTTCCCTCTGTAAAATGGTGTTAATGGTACTTGCCATCCCCATTCCATGTTGCTGTTATGAGGAATGTGACACTGAGATCCAGTCATCATCCAAGTACTCTCTGAGCGAAAAGAACCATGAGTTTTATTTGAAAGGAAGGAAGAAATTACGAGCGATCCATTAAGGGTTTTATAGGCAGTGACATTATTCTCTGCCGCCATTAGGCAGAACCTTATGATGATGATGATGATGATGATGATGATGATGATTTTCAGATGAAGATTTTAGGCTGCGGCTCAAGGGACTAGAGTCCCTTACTTCATACTTCAGAGATTCTGTGCTCCTCAATCTCTTTCCTCAAGTCTTCCTAGGACAGCCTTGTGTGTTCACGGCAAGCTTCTAAAACAAAAGGCTTCCACTTCTCTGACAGCAGGGTATAGATTTTTCTGTCTGTGCACACATAAAAATCAGAGGGGCCTGTCTGACATGCGTGAGCAAAATCAAAAGCATCCTGCCCATGCACCCCATCAACACTCTCTACTTCAGGCTACTCTGCTTCACTTGTGTGACAGGGGATAGCAATGGGACAAGGCACGTAGGAAAGCCCGACAAAACCATGTACTCCGGTTTCACTTCCTCTGGAATTCACGACAAAAGTATTTTTATTCTTTTTCTTTAGTCTTTTGATGTCTTTTACGGATTTTTCTCTCCTTGGCTTCCTCTTAGAGGTTAGTGTTCCCCAAGGATTTTTCCATAACCCTGTTTTCTCCCGCCTCACATTCCTACTAAGAATTTCATCCATGCCAAGACTTTAGCCACCAGTTGCTACCTCCTCATGACTCCCAGACTCTATACCCAACTGCTTACCAAACATTCCCTGGATGCCCTATAGGCACCCCAAATTTTATATGTTCCAAATCTCATCCTGGTTTTTCACTCAGCTCCTCTTCTGAAACTTACTCTCTCCATAAAAGAGCACAACATTTATCCATTTCCCCCCGGCCAAAAAGCTGAGAGTCCGGGCAGGCCTTAGTTGATTTACTACCTGAGAGCCAATGTCCTCATTCTTCTTGCTAATAGAAGCACAATGTTGTTCAGGTCCTGGAGTCCAGGTTCTTCATGGGCACTTCTGCATACCATGGAGTACAGAGTTGATAGGTCCAAGTCAGTGACTAACAAGATGTAAGAAATAGCCTCCTGGGAAAGATTTTTACTCCCTGATAGAAAGAGACATGCCAGAAGAAGTTATTGTTCTGGTCTGGGTTGTGTTTGTGCAAGGATCTGGTCCTTGCTGAGGCCACAGCAGCCTCCAGGAGGGTACAGCATGGGATGAAAGTCAAACCTTTGCAATATAAAGCACAAAATGGAAAGCCACTGGATTCTTGATTACATCGGCAAACCACTGAATTAACCATCCCTACAACTGCTTATCTCGGGCTTCAATGTTGTCAGTTAAAAAACTCGTCAGTATTTAAATCGTTTTTATTTGGGTATGGAGACTATCCAAGCTTATCTTCCCACATGTTAAATCTGTTAACAAGACCTTATTGTCTTTCTTGCCTCACTTCTTCTTTTTTAAATTTTTTATTGTTATGTTAATCACCACACATTACATCATTAGTTTGTGATGTAGTGTTCCATGATTCATTGTTTGTGCATAACACCCAGTGCTCCATGCAGAACGTGCCCTCTTTAATACCCATCACCAGGCTAACCCATCCCCCCACCCCCGTCCCCTCTAGAACCCTCAGTTTGTTTTTCAGAGTCCATTGTCTCTCATGGTTCGTCTCCCCCTCCGATCTCCCCCCCTTCATTCTTCCCCTCCTGCTATCTTCTTCTGTTTTTTTTCCTTAACATATATTGCATTATTTGTTTCAGAGGTACAGATCTGTGATTCAACAGTCTTGCACAATTCACAGCACTCACCATAGCACATACCCTCCCCAATGTCTGTCACCCAGCCACCCCATCCCTCCCACCCCCCACCACTCCAGCAACCCTCAGTGTGTTTCCTGAGATTAAGAATTCCTCATATCAGTGAGGTCATATGATACATGTCTTTCTCTGATTGACTTATTTCACTCAGCATAACACCCTCCAGTTCCATCCACGTCGTTGCAAATGGCAAGATCTCATTCCTTTTGATGGCTGCATAATATTCCATTGTGTGTGTGTGTGTGTGTGTGTGTGTGTGTGTGTGTGTGTGTGTATGACATCTTCTTTATCCATTCATCTGTTGATGGACATCTTGGCTCTTTCCATAGTTTTTTTGCCTGACTTCTAAACCCCACTGTTACTACTTTGGTTTGGGTCCTCATCACCTGAACATTACACCAGTCTCCTCATTGGCCTCCCTGCCTCCAGACTCACACTCCCATCCACCTTCCAGGCTCCTATCACAGTGAACATCCTAACATGCAGATCTGTCTCTGTTATCCCTTTCTGTTTTCCCTTTTCAGATTTCCCATCATGAACAAGTTCAAAGTCTTTGGCACAGTGTACAAGCCTTCTGTGATCTTTGTCCCCTCTAGTCTCATCATGTTATCCCCTCACAATACCATGTTACACTTGTAGGACACAAAGCTATGTGTCCTACCGCATGCAAGGTTGTTTTCCACCTGCAATCATTTGCACAGTTATTTCTTTTGCCTGAAATACTGTTTCTTCGACTACTGGTGGGTATTTAAGTTTCACTCAAATTCCACTTCCTTTGTGACAGAATCTGTGCTTCCCGTGTTCTTCATTTCTGCCATTATCATACCTGCCTCATCACAACCAACAGGCCACTACGCGGCTATGGGCTGCGCATTCTCCCACCGGAGTGTATGTTGTTGGAAGACATGATATTTAATCTTTGTTTCCATACGGACTTGTGGTTGGTCTACAGAATACTTCTAAATGCTTATTTATGCATGCATGAATGAAAGATTGAATGATTACATAGGTGTTAGCTACACTAGTATAGATGAGAATGTTTTTGTTAAAACTATAAAGAAGAACTTGAAACTGGGTTAACTTTTCAGTAGCAATGATGCTAGCCTTTCATCATAATGATTTAATACATATCAAGCTATCAAAATCAGAAGTCAACATAACTATTCAAAGTGGAATAACTTTTTTTACAGTCTAATAGACTTGCCTATGATTCACTAGTAATATTTTTGCAGGTCCTTATCCTCCTTTTATTTCAAACTGTTGTCCACCTCTCTGCTCTTTCTGCCACTGACCTGAAGTTCTTGGTCAATCTCTCATCTTCCAGCTGGCATAGGTACAGTCCTGGGGGTGACTGAAAGGCTTTCCAAGGGGTATTGTTCAAGGGTAGTTTTAGATGAAGCAATATTTGAATCCTCAACCTCCATTTGTTCCTTCTTTTCTGAGAGACCTGCCCAAGAAATTGTCCTTACACTAAAGGGCTCTGCAATAGGCCAGGCAAGTCCTCCCTTCCTGCCTCTATAGGTTTCCCTTCCCCCACTTGACAAAAGGAAGGGACAGTTCTCATACACCCTACTTCTATTGTGCTGTCTTGCCTGGGGTATAAGGAAGGTTCCAGGGCACCAAGTGAAAGAACAATTCTAAATATTGGAACTCTCACCAAAAAGTAAATTTTAATAAATTCTTTTTCATGTCAGATTGTTTCCAGTAATTTGCTTTTAATCAACACTGAAAGACGATCTAAATGGTCAGGTGATCTGTCACCAAAAATAATTTTTTGGTGATGAGTATTATGTGATTATTTACATGCAAGTAAGTCTGAAAAGTTTTAAGAAATTGAGACATTGCTATTAATAAACACATTTCTATTACAACCTATTTTGGGGAACACATTTACTTAGTGTATATTATATACAGAATATAATCATACACATATACACACATATACTACATGGTAGAAATTTTCTGCTGAGTCTTGTTTCCTCCTGGCAATAGCTAGCATTTATTCATGAAAATATAAACAACGGTAAATCTCCATGTATGGGGCATCTTTTTAAGAGAGGTAAATAATTAAAATTTACCTTTTTGTATTTAATAATTCCTCACTAAATTTGTGACTTATTAATGCTATTTTGATCAAATACTATTCTAAACTCTAAGGAGTAATCAATCAGCAAGAAACATTAAATATTTAAAGCTTATAGCAACAGAATTAAAATTTGCATATAGACTTTTGGTCACAGAAAAGGGTGACGAGGCTAAAAAAAAAAAGGCTTTCAGGGGCACCTCTGTGGCTCAATCGGTTAAGCTTCCAACTCTTGTTAATGTCTCCATAGGAATCTAAGTACCATATCAGCTAAATACCATAGCTATATTTTATGCCCACTATTACACATTTTTAAAAAATACATGTAGAAACACTTCCCGAAAGGAAATGGTATGTTATATTTTTCCTTGATTTCATGTTTCTCTCTAGTTCTCCCCCATAGAATTTATCCTATTATGACAGATTTTGGGTTTGAAAGGCTTTTTTCTTTTTAAAGATTTTATTTATTTATTTATTTATTTATTTATTTATTTATTTATTTATTTATTATTTTAGGGACAGAGAGAGCGTGAGAGCATGCATGCGTGAGTGTTAGTGTGTGTTTGGGGGCTGGGGATAATGGGGGAGGGGAGGAGAGGAGGGGAAGGAGAGGGGAAGAATCTCAAGCAGACTCCATGCTGAGCTGGGAGCCCAAGGTGGGGCTCAGTCTCACAACCCTGAGATCACGACCTGAGCTGAAACCAAGAGTCCGGCATTCAGCTGACTGAGCCACCCAGGAGCCCCTTCTCCTCTTGATCTTAACTTGACAGGTTTTGCATTTGAAAGTCTTTTTTATTTTTAAAGATTTTATTTATTTATTTATTTGAGAGAGAGAGAGCGAGCGCCTGCGAGTGCACATGTGGGCGGAGGGGCAGAGGGGGAGGGATAAGGAGAGGGAGAGAATCTCAAAAAATTTAAATCAACAAGATTTTCAAAACTTTAATTGAGAGTATAAGAAGGGATGGGGTGCCTGGGTGGCACAACCCTTATGTGTCTGACTCCATTCAATCACTTCAACATGGCAAAGCTCAAGTACCTAAAATGTTTTCTTCTCTTTTATTCCCATTGCCCCTTAGTGACATCCCGCATTGTTTCTTTCATGGATTGCTCCCAACAGCTGACTAGTCTCCTACTGGGAAGCCCGGTATCTGCCTCAGGCAACGGGAAACCGGGGACCAGACTAGCTTTCTCATGATCAAGAACAGGAGAGCTGGCTGGAGGAGACAGGGCAGTCTCCACGCACGGGAAAGCTGTCTGGTGCAAGATGGGCCTCACAAGGTCGATCTGAAGGGATGTCATTATGTGGGGGTAATAAGATCAGTCAGGGGTAGAGTGAGAGGAGAAGTGGGCTGTGGGTGGAACTCTGGGGACATGTTCTTCCAGGAACTGAGGAAAAGGAAACCTACAAAGGAGGCCGAAGGAGGGCAGAGATAGTCAGGCTCTGAGAAGTCAGATGAGGGAAGACTGACATGCGTTCCTTGGATTGATGGTGCACCAGTCTTGGGCGGAGGAGTTTTAGAGACATAGTGGGGTGAGAGCAAGATTGTAGAGGGGAGAAAGTGAAGATAATATGTAATGGATTCTGATTTTCATACTTTAAAATGTTGGTAAGCCATAATTATCTAGCCTTCCAAATATTTAACAATTTACTCTGAGTGAAGTCAAAGGGCCAACTGGAAAGGACAGAAAGTACTTTCTGAACCACAACATCAGTAACCCAAGCAAATCACCCTGAAAAGCTGAGCAAAATGAAGCAAGGGCCAACCTGATGCCTGGGTTTGAAGTTCCGGATACTCTTTCTGAGATTTACCTTGATTTTCAAATAATTAATCTTCTCCCCCCAACACCTAAGCTACTAGTCCTCTTCAATGGAAAACTCCATCAGAGTAGAGATCAAGTCTGTTTTAATCACAATCATATCCCTTGTCCCTAGCCCAGGTCCCAGCATATAGAAAATGACCAATAAATATTTATTGAATAAATGAACAGATATCTAATATTTTAGAGAAATTACAGATGGCATAATTGCTAGTATTCAAATAGCCAGAATACACCTGATATTTGAGAAAAAGGAAAAACCTGAGAGATTAAGAATCAGTCTTTTGCCTTTTATTTGGGAAATAAAGTAACTATAAGTGTACCATTCATGCAGCAAATATTTACTGAATGCACATGTGCTCATGATATGTTTGGTGTCCATTCTGCTTTTTATAACTCTCTGTTTAGATCTTTCCTTGGATCAGCCTAATTATAAATAATGTAAATAAAAAGGACCCTTACTGAACTTTTGAAGTAATTCTAAGGAATGTTTCTCGTTAACATCAAATGGAGCCAGTTATACCTTAAGCGAAGCTTATCGAGTATTTTCGAGCATATTGTTTCCAAACACACGGATTGGCACATTTTTCTATAGAGCAAGTACTATTAACAATATCTACTGTTTGCATTCAATACAAATTCAATATAGGACACATTTTTCTTTAATAAGTGGTCCTCAAACTTCCTTATGACACATATGGGAACTTGTTAAAAATGTAGATCCCAGGACCACATACTGCAGGAGTTCTGATTCCCAAGATTTAGGCTGGAACCTGAGAAATGGCATTTATAATAAGCATTCCATATTCTGAAAAACACAGCCTAAATCATTTGTCTAAAATAAAATCATCTGGGCTCTGGTCCACTGCCCAGGGCAAACTTCATTAATTATATCCTCATTAATAAGGACCAGAGACTAATCCAGTGATATGTAGCAATCAGTGTTAAAGTTAATTGAAATTTAGATCTAACATCTCTTCTTTCTGTGAGCAATTTCCCCATGTTTAGAGTAGAGGACTTCTTTCATGGTTTGTGACAGGAAGATGTGAGGGAGATGATTTGCAAGTAATTGTGATGTATGTTTCCACTTAGGATGCCTTTCTTCTCAAGCCTGTGAGCTGCTGTGGCTTCTGCAGCTCCGTGGATCTCAAGGTTGGGAGAGATCCCTGCACGGGGCCTGGGGGAGAGGGGCTGCACCAGGGACCTGGCCACTGCAACTCGGATGTAGTGGAGGTTGGCAGTCGCAGAACACGCAGAGGCCTGCAGCACAGGGACCAATTTGTCTGATTTTCATGACCTGCGTCCCCATCTCTCCTCCGACTTTTCCGTGGAGTTTGGGGCTCTTTCAGGCAACACACATGGAGTGGGAGCTTG
Organism: Callorhinus ursinus; assembly: GCF_003265705.2. Classification (NCBI taxonomy): domain Eukaryota; kingdom Metazoa; phylum Chordata; class Mammalia; order Carnivora; family Otariidae; genus Callorhinus; species Callorhinus ursinus. Next base: position 25,068,563 of record NW_027397075.1, on the reverse strand, counting down.
AAGAGCTAAAGAGAATCCATAGCAGGTATCAATTATGGGGAAAGGAGCCACATAAAGAAATCTGTATGTTTAATATGAAGAAAATCATAAGGATTTGGTAGAGGCACCGGCAATGGTAGTGTTGGGTGATGAGGGGAAGAGATCCCTCAGAGCTGTAGTCAGTATTTGAGGGGCTGTCATGTGGAAGACACCAGGCCTCGCCTGGCTACTCCAGAGCAGGCAAGGGCCAACAAGCAAGCAGGCCAGGGCCAAGTATTCTTACTGAATGTGTACATTTTTAAAAAGATAACCATAGCTCTTTAAAAAGTGACTGGTGTCGGGGTCCCAGGGTGGCTTAGTCAGTTAAGTGTCGGCCTTAAGCTCAGGTCATGATCCCAGAGTCCTGGGATCGAGTCCTACATTGGGCTCTTTGCTCAGCTGGGAGTCTGCTTCTCCCTCTCCCTTGGCCCCTCCCTCTGCTTGTACTCACTCTGTCTCTCTGTCTCTTTCTCAAATGAATAAATAAAATCTTAAAAAAAATAAAAATTACTTAAAAAAAAAGTGACTGGTGTCAAGAATACATAAATCCATAGAGACAGAGCACAGATTGGTGGTTTCCAGAGGCTGGAGTGGAGTGGGGAATGGGCATGAGATTTCCTTTTGGGGTAATGAAAATGTTTTGAAACTAGATTGAACTTGTGTTTGCACAACTTTGTGAATGTACTAAAATGTCATTGAATTGTGCACTTTAAAATGGTTAATTTTATGGTATGTGAACTTTGTCTTAATTTAAAAAAAAGCAGAGAAATTAACATAAAACTATTTTTTGAGCAAAATTCTGTTTATGGTTAAAATCTAAATTAGTAAAAATTGACCATTGTTCTCAAAAACAAAAACAAAAAAGTACACGGATCGATTCATAGCGCATTAAATGCTTTACCTCTGAGAACATATGTAATGAAAGTTCTGTGATTATCCTTCAAGGACATTGTTGGGTGAACAGTGGCAATATGTATGATCCAAGTTAACTTGCTTTTCTTTTTAAAAGCTTAATCTTTTTGTCTTTAAAATAATAATTTCATTTGGTTGCAAAACTTCTGTTTGCTATTTGTAGAAAATTTGGAGAATTCAGAAAACATTAAAGAGATGTATAAATAAGTTTCTATGACTATATAATCTTCTAACACATATGAGTGTTCAGTGTACTTATTCTTCCATTTAGCTGGTGTCCCGATTTTCAACTTTACAAGTAATACAATAATAAATACCTGTGTATGTGAATTTTGGACTATCACATTAACATAGCTCTCTAGAAATACCATTACTTTATCACAAAGAGACCTCTGGATTCTAAGATTTAAGGGTTTGAATATTTGTTTAGGAAATCAAGTGTCTGGTCCAGGGACAAATGGATGAGGTAGCTGCTGCAGGCCCTAATAAGAATGAGCATGGACTGTGAATTTTGTAAGACTGATGAATCACAGACCTGTACCCCAGATACAAATAATATATTATACATTAATTTAAAAAAAAAAAAGAATGAGCATGGAAACTGAGAGTTTAGAACTCCTGACAAGCCAAAGAACCCCGAAGAGATAGGGGCTGAGTAGAAGCAGAAGAATGACCTTTGATTGGTTGTCTTTCTCCTCAGTATACCATGTGAAGTGATTTTAAATATAATAGAAAATTTTGAAGTTCCAATACAAGGGAATGGTGAGAGACAAACATTATTTGGGGTGGATTGTCTTTAAATAAATACAGGAGAAGAATTTGCTGGTGAAGAAAAAAGGAAACATGTGAGTAGAGCATCAGTATGAAACATCTATATGTGTGTTTAATAAATATCAGGTAAGAAAAGGAGTCTTGACATCAAATGAGACAATATCCTATATTAAAATAAATATAAAGTATTTAAAAATGATTTCTCTGGATAGCTCAATGACAGGTAGGTAGAATAATTCTGGAAGTTATGGATAAAATTTCCTCCTATTTTTTTCCTCTTAGGGCCCTTTTCCTCTTTTCACAATTAATTACAGATAAATTTTGATCTTAAAGTGTGGTTCCCTGATTAGTAACATCTATATCACCTGGGAATGTTTTAGAGCTTGCCCCTCACCCTCACCCCCCAGATCTACTGAATCGGAAACTCTGAAGAGGAGGTGGGATGTTTTGGGGCTCCAACAATCTGCATTTTAACAAGGCTTCCTGATGATTCTTGTTTTTTTGTACATGGGCTTTCTGTTACAAAACTTACAGGTAGAGGGCTTTAATGGTAAGAATTTTTAACAATTGATATAATTTGCTCTATGCTAATTACAGTACATTTCTTACTTCCCTGACATATTGATTTAAAAAGCAACATAAGCCACATGCAGAAGAATGAAACTGGACCATTTCCTTACACCACACACAAAAATAGACTCAAAATGGTTGAAAGACCTAAACACGAGACAGGAGTCCATCAAAATCCTAAAGGAGAACACAGGCAGCAACCTCTTCGACCTCAGCCGCAGCAACTTCTTCCTAGAAACATCGCCAAAGGCACGGGAAGCCCGGACAAAAATGAACTATTGGGATTTCATCAAGATAAAAAGCTTTTGCACAGCAAAAGAAACAGTCCACAAAACCAAAAGACAACCGACAGAATGGGAGAAAATATTTGCAAATGACATATCAGATAAAGGGCTAGTATCCAAAATCTATAAAGAACTTCTCAAACTCAACACCCAAAGAACAAATAATCCAATCAAGAAATGGGCAGAAAACATGAACAGACATTTTTCCAAAGAAGACATCCAAGTGGCCAACAGGCACATGAAAAAGTGCTCAACATCGCTTGGCATCAGGGAAATCCAAATAACCTCAATGAGATACCACCTCACACCAGTCAGAATGGCTAAAATTAACAAGTCAGGGAACGACAGATGTTGGCGGGGATGCGGAGAAAGGGGAACCCTCCTACACTGTTGGTGGGAATGCAAGCTGGTGCAACCACTCTGGAAAACAGTATGGAGGTTCCTCAAACAGTTGAAATTGGAGCTACCATTCGATCCAGCAATTGCACTACTGGGTATTTACCCCAAAGATACAAATGTAGGGACCTGAAGGGGTACGTGCACCCCAATGTTTATAGCAGCAATGTCCACAATAGCCAAACTGTGGAAAGAGCCAAGATGTCCATCGACAGATGAATGGATGAAGAAGAGGTGGTATATATACACAATGGAATATTATGCAGCCATCAAAAGGAATGAGATCTTGCCATTTGCAATGACGTGGATGGAACTGGAGGGTGTTATGCTGAGCGAAATAAGTCAATCAGAGAAAGACATGTATCATATGACCTCACTGATATGAGGAATTCTTAATCTCAGGAACAAACTGAGTGTTACTGGAGTGGTTGGGGGTGGGAGGGATGGGGTGGCTGGGTGATAGACATTGGGGAGGGTATGTGCTACGGTGAGCGCTGTGAACTGTGCAAGACTGTTGAATCACAGATCGGTACTTCTGAAACAAATAACGCAACATATTTTAAGAAAAAAGAAAAAGAAGAAGATAGCAGGAGAGGAAGAATGAAGGGGAGTAATTCAGAGGGGGAGACGAACCAGGAGAGATGATGGACTCTGAAAAACAAACTGAGGGTTCTAGAGGGGAGGAGGGTAGGGCGATGGGTTAGCCTGGTGATGGGTATTAAAGAGGGCACATTCTGCATGGAGCACTGGGTGTTGTGAACAAACAATGAATCATGGAACACTACACCAAAACAAATGATGTAATATATGGTGATTAACATAACAATAAAAAATTTAAAAAAAAAGCAACATAAGCTCTGTATATAAAAAGTACCTTAGTCATTCCTTATAAAGTTTTCATCTAAAATAGTTAGTGAAAATACTAAGATATTCATCTAAAATTCATAGTTCATTTGTTGTTTCATAGTCCCACTTTTCCTGGAAGTTACATTTTAGTGAGGGTGCACAGGTAATAAACCAGTAAGTGTTATAAAACTAAGATATTTTCCGATAGCAGGAGGTACTATGAAGAACAAAGATCCAGGATGATGGGAGGAAAAATGATCTAGCTGGTGTGTCATTAGGTTGAGTAGTCAGTTAGGGAAGGCCTTTCTGAGGAGGACATACAACCTAAGACCTCAATACCAAGAAGGGGTGATGGTCTTCTTTCTGGGAAGAGGCAAGAGCGTAGCACCCGAATGACCGGTGGTGAGGACAAGTTGTCGTGTTCTTGCAAGAAAAAGGCCAGGGTGGCTAGTGATTAGTGAGCTTGGGGACAGTCTCAAGACATGGGGGGGAGGCAGGCAGGGACCAGATCATATATGGTCTTGTGGACTAGAATGTTTGGACTTTATTCTACGTCCAATGAGAAGGCAGCACAAGGTTTAGTGTAGCAAAGTGGTATATGATCTAATTTCACGTCTTAAAAACCTTAGCACTCTTACCGCTCTGTGAAGAAAAGGGAATACATTGGTGGGGAGAAAGCAAGTGGAAGACCATATAGGAGGCTATTGGGATAATCTAGATAAGAAGTAATGGTGGTGGAGAAAAAGAGAAGGAAATGGCTTTAAGACCTGTTTCAAGGATAAAAACAACATAACATATATTTGGTTAGATTTGAGAGTGAAGCAAATTTTTTGAAATCAGAAAGACAGGGAAGAGCAGCTTTAGGACAGAAATCAAGGATTTGATTTTGGCCATGTGAAGTGAGATGTCTAATTAGCTATCCAAGCAGAAAGGATCAGTTAAGTTGTTAATATGAGTCTAAAGGTGACAGTGAGAGGTGTGAGGTGACAGTGGGGGAAAGATGGTGTTTAAAGCCAGGGACACAGATGAGCATATTTGGGCAGACACTAGAGAAGAGTGAGTGCCCAGAACAGCTCTGGGGCCCTCCTGCCTTAAAAACGTTATACAGAAGAAGGAGGAACCAGCAAAGAAGATTGAAATGGAGCAGCCAGAGGTGAATAAAGTAAATGAGGAGTAAATGTTACGCAAGCCAAGAGAAGGTGTTTCAAGAAGGAATGGTTAAGTCTTTGGAGTGCTACTGAGATCAAGTAGGTGAAATTTCAGAAAAACAAATAAACAAATAAACAAGCCTGGCCCGTGGATTTGGCAATTTGGAGGCCACTGTCCACTGAACGAGAGCAATTTCAATGCGGATGCTTTCAAAGGAAGCCACCTTCAGTAGGGATGAGGTTAGAATGAGGGATAAGGAAGTAGAAACGGAGTTTTGCTATGCACGAGCACATGGGCAGGAGATGGTGGCTGGAATGGGGAGGAGGCCGATTGTGAGGTTACAGAAAGGCTGTGGATTATTTCAGTGTATGTGATGTGCAGTGGTGCCATTAAGCTTGTTCTTCACTGAAACAACAACAAATCCTATAAATCCTCAACATATGTCATACTCTTACAAGTCCAATTGACTGAATTTTAACTTTTTCTCCACTCACAGTTTTATTTATTAAAGCTTTTTTTAGGGGGACCTATTAGTCCAATGTCTATTTGCCTCACTTTCCGTCTCCATAATTTAAAATATTAATTTGTTACTCCCCACCCCTTTGATGAAGTCAAAAGACATTAGAATAAGATAATATCTCAGAAGCGCTTCAAGCCTCTTGGAGGTACTCTATATCAGTAAGGCTTTTATTATTTTTCCTCATTTACTCATTTCCTTTCTCTCTCTGGGAGGGCACTTTTGAGATTATACGAGGTTGGGATTTATGAGTTAAACAACACAAATACTTAACAACACAAGTACTAGCACTTAAAGAAAAAGGGATAAGGGTCATTGCATAATATTGTAAATTTTGGGACTAACAATTTTGTTTTGTGGGTTTTCTTCCTGAGGCTGTGTTCCAGAGAGGGCAGTAAAGGGTAAAACTCATTAGTGCATCATTATCTTTTGTCTGAAGGAAACAATGTGTGGTTTCTGGGCAGCCCACTTGGTGTTTGCATTGGTCCTGGATGTATTTCAAACCAACTATATTGTTTGAACAATTCCCCCTCTTAAACATGAAAAAGACCACCACTAAACCACAGAGTTGATGCTAAATTACTAGGTGATGACTCTTCTGGCTCCTAAAGGTTTCTAGATCTCAGTCACTGAAATCATGGATCTTTCTTCTAATGAGAAAGATCTGAGCCTTTATGGTAGACCTCCCATGCAGTCTCCCCACTCCTGCCCCCAGTGTGCTCCATGGACTTCTGAGAAGTTTGGTTTAGAATCAAGGTCATTGAGTTCTCTCCAACCCTGACTCTTAATAGCAATTCTTTGGAAACTGCGAAGTATTTCCAAGTCAAATCTGCAAATTCACAATTATCAGCAATTGTATAATCAGTCAATATGTTTGATAATGAAAATCCAATCTGTTTTCTCTTTGTCAAAATGAGGCATTAAATGGACAGTGGTGGTTTTACTTTTATTCTGTTGTTCCCTAAATTTACTTATCTTTCTTAGGGATTTCATTAGACTTTATTTTTATTTATATTTTTTATTTTTTAAAGATTTTATTTATTCATTTGTGAGAGGAATGAGAGAGAGAGAGCACATCAGAGGGGGGAGGGTCAGAGGGAGAAGCAGACTCCCTGCTGAGCGGGGAGCCGGATGCGGGACTCCATCCTGGGACTCCAGGATCATGACCTGAGCCGAAGGCAGTCGCTTAACCAACTGAGCCACCCAGGCGCCCTATTTGTATTTTTTAAATGGTAATATCAGAAGAGCATTTATGAAGAAACTGAAAAAATACATTTGGGGTCATCTGGGAAGAAATACTTTTCATAGGGATTTCCATTAAATATAGTACCATATACTGTGTCTCCAAAAGATTTATTTTGACTTATTTGTTTGATTTATTGATTGATCAATTGCTTTGTTTTGCTTATTGTTTGATTTGTTTCTTGTAATCTTATGTCTAGATTTAAACAATAACAATAAAAACAATTGCCTATCTCCTGGTTTATATTACTTTCCAATTATGCAAAAGTTTCAAGGTTTTAATGTCAGAGAGCTAGAAAACTATAGGAATGGAAGAGTCATCATATAGTGACTGAGCCTCAAATCTGTGTTTGAATTGTGGGTTTTATTTTTGTTCTTAATAATGATTAGTGTCCAGTATGATCCAGTGATGCATACATGGGAAGGTGATGGTTAAGCAGTGATTGGAGTGGTCCTTGAACCAAATTGCCTGGGTGGTAACCCCATGTCCAACACTTTCTACTGGCAAAAACGGGAGCAAGTTTTGAACTGTCCTTGTACTGTGGTTTCCTCATCTATAACCAGATAAGAAAACTGAAACTCCATCACTATTAAGAGCCAGGATTCAAGTTTATATCTGACAAAAAGTTCCTTTTATTCAAAAATTAAAACCCCCTTACTTTTTTATAATTTAATAGCCTTTCTAATTACATCACTTGAATATCCAAAGGAAACCATAAAGTGATATTTAATAATGGAAACAATCTATCATGCCATTTTGAAATTCTTAGTAAATTTTGTACAAAGAGCCCCATATCTTTTATTTTCTCTAGGTGTTCACACTTAGAGGCACAGAATTCAGGGACCATCTGCTCCAGGCCTCTTCTGGCCATCCTGTATTTCTGAGGGGATTGATTATTCCAGCACATTTATCATCTGCTCGTGCCCATTCTTGTGCCCTTGGTTAACACTGGATAACAACACTTCTTCAAGATAAGTACTTTGATTTCTCTTTAATTATGAATTTGTTGAAAAAATTTTTTAAAATTGGAAATACCACATTATAGCTAAGGAAATCCATCGTGTCAGCAGAAAATAGGAGTTCTGTGACATAGACCCACTATGGAAACCCTTGCCTTTCAAAAACCCAAATCCTATGTAGCAACCCTCAAAGACATTTTAGAGATGCCAAGATAGTGAAGGTGGTACCTTATGAAGCAGCAGATTTTGTTGTTTCTGTTCACTGTTACCAATGTTATTTCTGTTCACTTTCACAGTCTTTTTGCTTTTTTTCCAAATATTTTTTAAAGATTTTATTTATTTATTTGAGAGAGAGAAAGACACCGACCGTGGAGGCAGAGGGAGAAGCAGGCTTCCCGCTGAGCAGGGAGCCCAATGTGGGGCTCTATCCCAGGACCCTGGGACCATGACCTGAGCCGAAGGCAGCTGCTTAACTGACTGAGCCCACTGGGCACCCCAACTTTCACAGTCTTAAGAACAAAATATCATAGTTCCTGCAAATCATGCCTGTCAAACTCCTTTCATGTAAGCCAAAGAGTTGGTCATCATGTATCTAAAGATGTCAGTTTTTCCCAATTAATTCAGGCTTTAAATGACCTGCTTGTGTTTTTCCAAGGAATATATATTCTTGGAAGACAAGAGAGTAGTGAGATTCTGGTGCAGAAGTGAAAATTGCAGTTCTGAAATGTTATCTATCCAATTCTGCTGTCAGTTAGAAGGGCAGGGCTAATTAACTCATGGTAAAAAAAAAAAAATCAATAATTTCCTTGCTAAATGTACTTGCTTTTTCTCTAAACGATGGGCAACAATTCTGAACAGAAAATATGCCCTTGTTAGTCTATATTATGTGGAGAGGAATGTGTCCTCGCCTTTTTCTACTTTTTAACTGTTAATTCTTCATGTCTGAAAGTCAAAGTGGACTATTGAAGCCTAAAAGTTTCTGGATTTGCTGCTAGATGAATTCATAAGAAAAGCTAACTCCATTTGAAGATTGTTTTGATCAAAGAAGTATATCTCATTCAGAAACATCCACCTCACAAAAAGAAACATCCTTCTGCGTAGCAACATGTTTCACTCTGATCCTGCCCACAAATTTGTGTTTTTGGTCAAAAGAGGCTTTGGATGAAAAAGCTGCATGGATGGCTTGGCATTACTGGGCACTAACTGGAAAACAAAACCTCTTAAAGTACATATTGTCTTTACATAAGGACAGCACGTTTTTATTTCTTGATTAATTTATTTCTTGAAAGAATGTCAGTTAATTCTAAAGACCAGTCAGTGTTCTTGAGGGTTTTCAGAGTGCATTAAATTGCTGTTGTTCAAGTTTCCTGAGTTTTGGGGAGGAAGAAAGCTGACTGTCTATTACCCTTCAAGGGGTAATACTCTTGGTGGAAACCAAATTTTAGAAATTGATTCATTTTAAATGTATTAGGCTAAAAGCTTGTAACTACAGGAAAGATTCTTGCAATGTATTCTTTTAAAAAGCAGGTATTTTTGGAAATTGAAGGATCACTCCTTAAGTTTTCCAAATGTACATTTCACATAGTAGTTTACATGAAAAAACGGAGGTTAATGATGTGTATGAGGTCGTTTGCTCATACACTCAATGCTCTTAGAATGGGGATATAATTGTAATTGGTATTTTTTTCTCTCCCTGCCCATAATAAAAGCTTTTTGCTAGTGTTGCTGTTTGGACTGATATTTCTATCGTGACTCTCTTCTAGCTTCTTCATTTTTTTCTTTTCCTTTCTTTTCTTTCTTAGTTATCATCTTAATTTTCTCACTTTCTTATTTTTCCTGGTAACAGGACCTAGCTTTTATGACCATTTCCAAAAATAAAATTGCTTTATTCTCATTGGTAAACCGACCAATCATACTAAATTTCTATATTTATTTTTAGACTCTAGGTCAAGAAAAGCTGAATATTAGCATATATGGTATTCATGTAAGACTTATTTTTTAAAATATCTGAAGCCATATTTGTATCGATAGAGATGAAGTGTTCTTTCTTTCTTTACCTTTTTATTTCTCTTGATCTCCTAAAATTAATCTTTAGTGTTTGTCTAGTATGTTTTGGGAACAGAAAGACACACTTCTTTTTCTCAATAATATAATCAATATATGGAAATAAGTTTAAAGCAAAATGAAAAAGATTTAAAAATGCTATATGGAAAGGTCATCAACAGGTAGTCAGAAGTTGCTCTCTCACTTATAAAAGCCACCTGAAACTCACTTACTTCAGAAAACATTTTTTGTGTATATCCCAAGCTCATGGTTCTTCCTCTCTCCTTTTCTTGGCAGGGGGAATAGGGGGGCAACTTATCACTATTTTTGCATTTTCCTGATGTTCAATTTTTCTAATTTGTTCTTAATGCCTTTGAGTGTAGGTGTCATGTCTTAAATTGGAATGGGCCCTAGTGGTCTTCTTGTTCATTCTTCAAACACAGGAACCCAAGTTGTGGAATACACACCATGCTCTTGACTCTGTTTTCACAAAACAGTGACTGCTGGATGAGACTCTGGGACAGAGTGGAATGTAGGCTCTGCTTGCAGATAGGCTGCTTCAAGGGACCTCTATGAAGGAGATGTTTCATAGAGTGTCTTTTTTTTCCATCTAGATTATAAATTCATTGACAGCAGGAATTTTTTTCACATATATTTATATAGTTAAAGTTTTTTTGTATAATATTTTGTATTAGTGGACACAAAAAAAGAAAACTCTTTCTTTTTTTTTTGGCCAATTTGAACCAACAGTCTGGTTCAGCATCCTGTCTTTCATATTTTTTGGAAAGCAGAAAAAGTAGACTAAAGTACCAAAATAAACTCCTAATATAAGTAGAGTTTGGGTAAACTTTGTTTTTTTGATCCCATTAAATTCTATCATTGAGTCCCTTACTCTCTTCTGGTTTCTCTGCTCTGAGTTACAAAGGCTTCATATTTTCCTGATTCTGTCTTATGAGTGATGTAACAGCTTATAAATGTCATTAGTATGCTCTTGCTTATGGTTTCTTATTTTTATATATTTTAAATATGAAACAGGAAAAGACAGTAAGTATACCAAAGGAAGCACAAACGGCAGGATATTAATGACATCTGTTAGGATAATATTTATTCACAGTGGAGAGCTTTCTTCAGTTCTCTCATATTGTGCTTAAGATGGCCAACTCTTTCTACCCTTAAGGAGATATATATATCTAGAGAACATCTTTGTCAAGGAAAGCCATGAATATACTCTGGGCAGCGTCCTACCTTGATCACAATGAATTTGGCTTCTGACACATTCAAGGCCTTTGTTGAATGCTTTACCTTGATAAAGCAGCTTCAGAACAGTGGTAATTAAGTGGGAGGGTAGAAATTTAATGGTAAATACAATCTTACCACCCTTCTGTCAACATCTAGTGGCGACATGGAGCAGGAAGACTAATAATGAAAATTTACAGTAGATGAAATGATTCCAGAGAAATTTTTAGAGATCCTTTGACCTCTAAAGGCATGTTGTCAGGAGTTCTAATCAAAAGGCACCTCTGCCCTATCAGTTCCCTTGTATAGGAGTGTTTGTCCTGCCCCTGAGAAAACATTGACTTATACATTTGTAACTTCTACTAATTTAGGTTACAGTTTTCTCTGGTGTTTGCTAAGACCAAAGCCTGTTTGGTCAGATACAATACACTGTAACTTCATTCTCCTATTTTACTCTATTGTTTGAAGTACTTTCCAGGAGAGAACACTCCATCTATGTCGAAACGATCAATATATATGTCCTTGAATTTTTCAAAAGGACAAGAGGCCACAGGGAAAAACATCAAATGAGTAAAATCAAAGATTTTTCTTCAGAATCCCTACAGATATTTTTTTAAAGATTCAACAATGAATTTTTTTAAAGGAGTACTATTTATTTTTGAATCAATAGTACATGTACATGCAGGTACATGATTTAACAATTACAAAATGGAATACAATGGAAAGTTTCTATCCATCCCTGTCCCTTAGCCTAATAGTCATGTAATATAATCAGTTTCTTTTTTTTTTTAAAGATTTTATTTATTTATTTGAGAGACAGAGAGAATGAGAGAGAAAGCACATGAGATGGGGGGAGGGTCAGAGGGAGAAGCAGACTCCCTGCTGAGCAGGGAGCCCAATGCGGGACTCGATCCAGGGACTCCAGGATCATGACCTGAGCCGAAGGCAGTCGCTTAACCAACTGAGCCACCCAGGCACCCTATAATCAGTTTCTGATCATTATTCTAGAGCAGGGTTTCTCTTTCTTGGCGCTATTGACATTTTATACTGGATAATTCTATGCTGGGGGAGGCTATCCTACATATTGTAAGATATTTAGTAGCATCCCTGGCTCTTACCCATTGGATACCAGTAGCAGCCCTTCTCTGCCTCTCAGACATGACACTGAAAATGTCCCCCAAATAGTCCCAAATGTTCTTTGGGGAGACATTTAACAATATATCTAGAAAAAAAAATCTCCATAACAGTAAATCTCCATAAAGAGAGTTCTCATTATTTGGGGAAGCCACATCAAAATTCATTAAATACATTACGAGACCTTATTTAATTATTAATTTATCATAATCCTTTAGATTTTAGATTTTTTCTGTATTATTTGCAGTTATATGCACTGGCAATGAAAAAAAATCTCACACATGGGTTTTTTCAATATATGTACTTTCACCTTTGCTATAAATTCTTAGAAGTAAATTGCTGGGTCAAAGGTTATGTGTGTTTGTAATTTTGATTGGTATTTCTAAACAGCCCCTTTTAGAGGCCATATCGATTTATATTCTTGGTAACAAGATAGTTCTGCCAACATAGTCTGTTATTAACATTTAGATTGTTGCCAATCGCATAGTTAAGAATGGTGTTTCACTGTTCTTTTAGTTGTCATTACCACATTGAGAGAGGTAAAGCCACTTTTCATTTATGTAAGATCTATTATTTATATACCCCCTTTTAAGAAGTATCTGTTCATATCCTTTGCTCATTTTGATTGATTTTTAGAAGTTCCTCAATATGATGCCCTTCATCTATGATGTGTGTTGCATTTATTTTTTTATCCAGTTCATGGTTCTTTGATTGGCCTATGGGACAGAATATGGGTTTTGAAAAGAGACTCAGATACACATGGATATTTAGAAAGTGATTATACTGGTATTTTGAATAAATGAGGAATTATAGGTTACACAATAAATAGTGTTGGGACAACTGAAAAGTCATCTGTGAAATATATAGTTGAGTCAATAGCTCACAACTCAGCAGTATAAAATCCCATGGATCAAAGATTTAACTAAAAGGGTGAAGTATCAGAAGAAGCCATAGAAGTATTTTTTAATAATCTGGATACAGAGAAGGTGTTCCCAAATATCACAAAACGAAAAGAAAAAAAAACATGCTAGGTGAAATATGTTTACTTTTTGATGACCTTTCTTCTGTACCCTTTTTTCCTACCATAATTTTCTGAACTAGTTCCAAGACCAAAACAGACATATCAGCTGGGTCTCAGCCCCTTTAGCACAAGCCAAAAATGACCTCCTGATAATGATGTTGAAGCCACGCCGGGAGCAGCTCAGAGTTGCGGAGAGCCTGTGGGCTTTCGGACCCGGCACACCTGGTTTTCACCTTGTGTTTCAGCTACTGAGACTATATAGCCTTGGGCAGTTCACACAGCTGCTCTGAGTCTTAGTTTTCTTCACTTTCTCATAACCTCAGCTGAAGTAAATGTGATAAAGCCATGTGAAGCACTGAGAGGTTGTAGGTGCTAAATGACCGGGGCTCCATCCCCTCCTTTCCCTCCTCCCCGTAACATCAGATTCTACACAAGCTTCCTCCTGTTCCCCTCATCGTCTCCAACTGCACACTTATTGGGCAGGTAATGTCATGATTTCTTAGCTCAAGACTGCTTAGCTATATCCTGGTGCCAAGTCTCCATTTTGGGACAATGTTACAGGTAGGACTATGTTTCCTTGTCTTCTCTCTGAAATCCCTAATCGATGAGCAGCAAGCCCCAAGTGTGTCACTTAAGGCTCCCCTGGCTCTCAGCCTGGGGCTAAGAGGGACTTTTTGAGAGTGAAGGGCCAGGATAAGGACCCTGCCTCTGAAACCTGCAATCCTCCTGTATTCATTTTCTATTGTTCTCATAGCAAATCACCAAACATTGAGTGGCATAAATCAACACAGATTTATGACCCTACACTTCGGTAGAAGTCTGACATGGGCCTCAGGGGACTGAAATAGAGGCGTCTACAGGGCTGCGTTCCTTTCTGGATTCTTGCTCTTTGCAGGTTCCAGAGGCTGCCTACATTCATTGGCTCGTGGTTCCCTTTCGCCGTCTTGAAAGACAACAAGGTTGCATCTCTTTGATGATTGTTTTGTACTCACAACTCCTCCCTCTGACCACAACCCGGAAAGGTTCTCCTCTAAATTCTCCTCTTGTGTTTATATTAGGTCCAACTAGATTATCCAGCGTAATCTCCCCAACTCAAGATCATTAACTTAATTACCACTGCAAAGCCCCTTTTTCCATGTGAGGTAACATATTCACAGGTTCCAGCAATTAGGATCTAGACAGCCTTAGGAGGACAGTATTTGGTTTACTACACCTTTATAATGATTCCAGGGTCGGGGTAGCGGGCAAATCATCCCTGAGACATTAGGGGTCATATTTTATAATTGTGTCATCATGATAAGTACATTGGCTGGGTGGTTTGGGGTGATAATTTTATCAGAATTAAGGCCCTTTGTATAACCAGTACGTGAGTTTAACATGCTGGTTTCTGTAGAAATCAAAGCAACTCAATCTCCTCTTTGCCTTTATCACTAATCCAGCAAGCATTTAAACCCGTGTTCTCCCTGGCTTGCTTGGCCATCCAGGCAAGCAGTCCAAAAGGGCCCTGGGTACAGCTGCTCTAGCTATCCTCAGTGCCATGGCCTGGATCAGGTTACTTTGGCCTTCTTCTCTAACTTGGCTCTCTCCCAAGAAGTACTTTGATTTAAATATTCTATTACTGATCTACCAGGCACTCTCTGACCCCTGTCCATCTCTGAGGCAATTCCAAATCTCCATGCTTATGTGAACGTGTCTTTAGGAGAATCTACTGGACAGATGCACACTGTTCTTCCACTGCTTCAAAAAAAATCCAGGCTCAAATGTAAGTCTCTCAATGTTGACACACAGCAGAAAAAGTCAATGTTGCCAGGTTAAAAACTGCATGTCTAAACTGCTTTTCTGGGCATAGGAAGAGATGGCCTAAGTGCATTGGCTGGAGAGAAACTTGAGCCCCGAGGATGGGGTCAGTTATCTTGTTACCTTTTAACCCTGTTAGCTGATGTTCCACTAGCTAAGCAGTACTTATGAAGAGTGATCTTCAAGGCTCAGACTAGTGAGATGGTGAGATGGTTTGAGAATTCAAGGAAGGGAAACAAGACAGGGAGCTGGTGGACGGGAAACATGAATTAAATCTGCTTCGGGGAGAGGGTACCTCTTTGATGTCACTCATTTGTATCCATGGCCTGTTGATTAATTTTGTTCTAAATTTGTTGTCATTTTCTTCTACTTGTTCAGGAGCCCAGATATGAAATGACATTAATTTTTATTAAAAAAAAAGTGCAATTTAATCTTGATAGGTTTAATAAGACGCACAGTTGTTTATCTTCATGTATCATTCACTATTTGTTACTTGAAACCATTTGTAGTTCTCACTGAGAGTCTTTAAAAAAATCCTACCTAAAAGTAATCACAGCAATTTTATATCATTAAAGAAGATTAGAATTAATTTTAGTGTCTTTGCTTTTGGGGCCAACTTCTTAGGGTATACTCAGATTTTGCAGAAAATACTTGTTTAGGACAACCCACTAGAACTAGAGAGAAAACAAAAATATTTTAAAATGCCATTTCTGCTGTCGACAGCAGAAAGTGTTTTGAATATGTGTGTTGGTGGGTTTGCACGAGCCGTTCAGAAGGGAGGAGTAAAGAGAGGAAGGAGTCTCTAAACTGTCATTTATTTGGTGCTTACTGTAAATGGGAATAAATGTTTGTAATCTCTCATCCTTACCACAGACACCCACGTGTGATACTGTTTTCCCAACCTCACAGATACACGAACTAAGGCTTTGATTACTTGTCCAAGATCACACAGCCACTAAGATGTGGAGACAAACGTCAAATCCCAGAGTGTCTGAATTCTAAGTCTTTGCTTATCCCATCATGCAATATGTAAAATTACTGAAATCACCCATGGACTTGTTCTCCTTTCTTAGCAGAGGAATATGAAATTATAGAAAGAAAAATGGGTTAATGGGGAAATGCCCCCAAATAATTTTCAGACAGATACCCAAAATTTAGGTATACAAAAATGCACTTATTATAGCTAATCCTTGATGCTATGTGCTAGGTACTGAACACACATCTCGTTTAGTCCTTACAAGGACCTTTAGAAGTACAGTAAGGTCACTCCTTACCCCTCTGTTATATTTGAGGAAACAGAGGTGCCTAGAAGTTTGAACTGTATTTAAATATTCATTTGAATATCAAATTTTGCTCAGAGGGATACAATTGCCTTTATTTTTATTTATTTAAATTTTTTTTTTATTAACACATAATGTATTATTTTTTTCAGGGTTACAGGTCTGTGATTCATTAGTCTTACACAATTGCCTTTTAAATAATGAGATTTCCTATGGGATTTTGAAATTTCTGAGATTAGACCTCCTATGTGAATCTAGAGAAGTAGATGCTCAATAATATTTGTTACATTAGTAATTCTAAGTCCCAAATGATCATGGTTCTCATTGGTTGCTCACTCTTTATTCACCTGTCTCCAATCCTTAAAATTTCAGAAACATCACTGGCCATAAGGAGAAAGTTGTACCTGGATTGAAAAGGGAATATTTTAGGAATGGTAAGAATAGTTTTCTCTGAATAAACCTAAGAGCCACAAAACAACTACATCAAGATAATTAAATAAATTAATTAATTAGTACCAAGCCCATTCTCAGTATGTTCCGTGAATTTCCTTAGATAAGTCTGACTTGAAAACACATCTCACTGGCCCCACTTTGTGCATGTCCAAGTGTTCTGGCTCCTCAGTTCCAACATTACCCAGGGCCTTGCCAGGGAAATGATAAACAGCCTGCCTGCTGGGGTTTTATGACTTTCTAGCCTTAGAACAGCCCTTTATATCCAAGTAGAGCTTTAGATTTAGCATCAAGTTTTGCCAAAGGCACATCAAGGAGAATCATTTAACTTGAATTGTTTTCCATCTCTGACTCCTGCATCCTAGTGAATGGGCTCTGGGAGCTTTCTTAAAGGGAGCCTTTGATGAATCCCTATATCAGCAGCCAGACTTGCCCTAAGGTGAAACAGGATCAAACTGTTTGAATTCAGTTTCCTTTAGTATCTGACCACTTATGATGACGTGAAACTTTTAGCCTTAATTCAGTAGGTATGTGAGGGTGTTGGGGAAAATGTTTTTTGTTTTGTTTTGTTTTGTTTTTTTCCTACAGGACTTTCTGGTGAGGTAAGGGGAGTCAAATGGATGGGTTCTTACCAAGTTGTGTCCCAGACAGAGATGGCATGGTAATCTATATTGTGCCTTTTTGATTGACTCATGTGAACCATTGGATAGACTGCTCTATTTAAAAATTGTCCATGACTACGGTTTTTCTTACAAAGTTTAAGCTAGTGATTGCATATTTACATCAAAGAATTTAGGAAATGACAAACAAGACATGGAAAGTCAGGACCAGAATGAACATAGAAAAATGACAGCTCATTTAGCAAAATAGCAGATCCTCCCATATTGCTGATCTCATGGCCCAGGGCTAAAGAACTGTCTCATCTTGAAATGACTTCCCAGCAGACTAACCCATGTGGGCTTCAACCCTACAGCAAGCTAGTGTAAATATCTACCTGACACCTCTATTATATAAAATGATTAGTAATGAATGTATCAGATGAATAGAAAACAAAATATAACAAAAAAACAGAAACAACTTAAATCTGCTCACAACTCTGTTTTATTCACTAAATTCCAGGATTATCAAAAAGTCCTACAAATATATTTCATAACTTAGAAAAGTGGTAGTGGAGTACACTAGTTGTATAAATTTCCCCAAGCTCCTAGAGGGTAGATGCTTTGGGATATACCTCCCAAGTGATGTCAGTGAACTATTAATCTCTCTTGCGTTGGGCTTTCCTAGGTTCATTTGCACAACCTATAAGACATAATACTGTTGCTGCTTAGATAAAAACAATGTATTTAATAAGCAAAGAGCCAGCCCTGACATTTACTACCCAAGGACTTTCACAAGGTAATCTTAGGACACAGGTTGTCCCTAAATGCTAGTTAATGTTTCAGTTCCAAGATTCTGGTTTTAGATACTAACGGACCACTTGACAACCTTGTTGGGCCCCAGATTTCTCAAGAAAAGGGAGTAGCTCAATGTTTCCTAAAACACAAATCTCAGAATGATAGTTCCATGGAATAAGAGAGTTCTGTGACCAAATAAATTATGATGACTAGGGTTAACGTGGCTATAGAGCGTCCTTTTCTGAAAGACTTAAATGTGACTAATGTGATATGTGAGTCTCTAAAAGAGAGTTATAGTGTGCAGGATTTCCTGACTTGTCAGACAATGGAAACTGGAGAAGTATCTCACTGGACTAGTGTTACAAGCTAGGGATATACTTTGGGACGTTCCAGACAAGATGATTTCTAAGAGTTTTTCCTGCTCTAAATTCTCTGATAATCTTTGGTTCACGCGAAAAGCCAAGCTATTCTCCAGATATTTCCTATACACCTAGCTCTCAACATTCCTTTCTAAAATATATGACTCCTTTACGATTGTAAGGATCAAAAGGATCACATGTGGCTTCCGTGAAAAGAAAGGTATTTTGAAATTGTAGTGCATAAAAAATATACAATTCAAGGGGAACTTTACACACAGTCTTAGATAATGTTATCACTAACCATTCTGACATGGAACAATCCCAAATGAAATCACGCTTTTAAAAAATGAAAAGATCAAAATAAAGCAACAGAATAGTATAGTTGGTATGTGGTTATGTGGCAAGGGCAGTCAGTTCTCCACCCATTTGGCATCTTCCTCTTCCCTGACATGGACTCAAGAGTCTTAAGGTGCTCTCATTGTTCTTCAAATCTAATAGTCACATGAATTTCATCAATCCAAGGCAATGCAATGATAAGCTCTATGGAGAGCAGCTACTACCAAAAAGCCCAAATAGTCTTTCTGCAGTGGACATGTATAAAAAACTCAAGTTGAATGCTGTTCTTTCTGTCATATTTTTTCTTGAATATAAATTACAAAAATTGGGCCTCACACTTTGAATCATTCATTTTGTCTAGCAACCAAATGCTTGTGAACAGTAGTACAAAGTGAACCAATAAACTGAATGGAAAAACACAATGCTTTCTAGAGCTAACTTCTGCTGTTTTAAAAAAATTTCAGAGCAAAAAAAGACTACCCTACAAACTTTGAAATGCAGACAGATATCTAGAAGGCTGTGCTTAATATTAAGGGCTTTATTTTATTCTATTAAGTTTTCAATCAGATTTGTTGACAAATAATTGGGATGACTGAATTTATTATCAAAAAGTTCGTGGGATTAGGAAACTCCCTTAACCAAGGATAACTCATTTAGAAACCCCCATTTAGATTTCTGCAAGAGGAAGAAATATTCCCAGCTATTTAGCATTTTTTTTCTCTTTCTGGCACAAAATGATATTTTTCTTGCATGTTCTCTCTATCTCCATTTATAGAGATTCTCTTTCTTTGCCCTACCCTTCTGGGGTGCCTCAAACAAATTGACAATATGAATAAAAATTTGATTTTTCTGGGAGATAACTTCATAGGGGAAGGCAACATAGTTAAAGCTAGACAGAAGTGGTGAGATTAAACCTATCAGATCTGCATGCCAGCCCTGGGGAATGTGTCCATCTCAACTCACGGTTTACAGTCACTGGACTTTTAATCAGATTTGTATGTAATAGTATTTCATAATTTTCCACAGAGCTCTTTATCCTTTCTTCAGGAAAGAAAAACCTCCCAAACAAAGGAAATAAAGCAACAGAATAGTATAGTTGGTATGTGGTTATGTGGCGAGGACAGTCAGTTCTCCACCCATTTGGCATCTTCCTCTTCCCTGACATGGACTCAAGAGCCTCAAGGTGCTCTCATTGTTCTTCAAATCTAATAGTCACATGAATTTCATCAATTCAAGCAACTGGGAATAATAGTCATTGATATATGCTTTGGTTCTAGTCCTGGATCTCCACTAACTAGCCTCTAATAAGCTATATGATCTATTAGATCTTAATCTTCTTAGTCCCTATTTCCTGTTATAGAAAGTGAGGTTTTGAACTAAAAGATCTTTATCATCCCTTCCATTCCAAACACTTAAATCTTGAACTTAATGGCAGTTTTCCAAAATTAACCAATAGTTATACAGTTTATTTTCATTCTTGTAACAAATTTTAATTAAAAGACTAATAAATTAAACTGTGCAATTTAAAGCAACCTGCCAGATACAAGGTAGTAAAAATGGTAAGTGACATTTACTAAGGGCCAATCTATGTCAGGTAGTATAATAACCATATCATAGAAGTTATATGAATTGATCCTTGCCACAACCTCATCATTACCATTTTACAGATAAGGAATAGTTCTTTGAGAGGTTAAGTGCCTATCTAAATATGAATAGCTAGTGGTTAGCCAAGGTGGAATTCAAACCCAGTTTCTTTATCCTCCAAAGTCATGCTCACTCAGAACCAATGTGGTTTGCTGCCCCTAGCATTCTGCTTTGAAGTGTACACTGTGTCCCTCATACTTTTCAAGTTGTTTAACTTTTCTGCACTTTATTTGTATCGGTCCATTCATTCATTCAATCAGCAGCATAGTACCATAGGTACTATGATTGATATTATGATACGGAGGTGACTATGACATTAAACCTATCTAGGAAGAACTCGCAGTTTTATTAAGGAGTTGGGCAAGAGAGGTGGCACGTACAATATAATGTCATAGGTACTATGAGGTGTATGAGATACGTGTGCATGGCACATGGAGAAAGAGGACCTGGGAGTAGAGATCGGAAAAATAAAAATCAGTTCCTCAGAGAATAAGAAGTGGAAGGCACTTCAAGAACCAGTAGAAATGTGCTAGCTGAAAGGTATTCCAGCAAAGAGAGCAGATGAGTTCAGAAGTTTGTGAGGGCATCACATTTTCTGAGAACTGAGAGTAGGTCTCCATTAATGAGGTACAGTGTGCATGATAAATACTGGGAGATGAATCTGAAAAACTATGACTGAGAAGACCTTGGTATCTCATGCTAAAGGTATGGAACTCTATCCTGAAGACATTAGGGAGTCCCTCTAGAATTTTAAACATGATATATTTATGTAATAGGGAAGTCCCTTTGGAAGCAGTGAAGGGGCACGAGTGGGATGGAGTGTGTTGGTGGCCCTATTTAGGGGCACAAAGAAGAGATTGGAATCTCTTGCAGGATCTGCAGCCGCCTCCCAAAATCCAACAAAGAAATCAACTATTGAAATATAGAGAAGCAGGTGAATTTGAGTGATGTTTGGAGGTGGGTGAGCAGGGATTTTGGTGGTGGAACAGATATTGGAGGTAGAAGAGATACTATTGGCCGTGTCTTCAAAGTTTCTGGTTGGGATAACAAAATGGATGGTAGCTGGCTCTGTTCTTGGGAAACTAGTCAATAGAAGGAGGAAAGACTTGAAGAGAAAAAAGTTCAGTCCACAGAATGACAATCTTGAGTTGCCTGTGAAGTTTCATTCAGGTAGATAAATGTTCCTATCACAAGTCAAAAGAGACATGGTGCTACCCTTGGATAATACATATTTGAGAGAAGGACAGATTTGTAAACAAATAACAGTGTCAAATGTGTATTAGACATAGGTATTATTTAAACATAATTATAATAGCAATAATATTAAAAAACTATAAAAGAATTTAAATTACTATGTGCAGGAATTGAGTAATGTATACTTTATATTAATGCATACATTACCCTGATAACAATCTGGATATAAACATCTGGTTATGAATCCTTTTTATGGAGATGATAAATAATAACGAGATTGTATAATTTACCCAGCATTGTGCTGTTAGTCAAAGTAAGTGTAAGAGCTGACATTCAAATTCAGGTTTGTCTAGGTCTTCAAAACCAGTGTTCTGTTTGTTTATTTGTTTCTTAGCCACAACACTTCTTTGAGTTCATAAAGAGGGAAGATTATAAAAAGGAGAGAGCGTAAAAAGCACAAAGGGCCAAGAGTGACAATTCTAAAGAAAAGATGCACTTGTACAGGAGATTTTGGGTGAAAAGATAGAGGGCAAATCTCAGCAAAGGCTTTCATGTAAACCAAGAGAAAGATGATGTCAGGAAGTAGGGAGTGATCTACCATATTAACTGTGGCCAGGAGGAGAAAGATAAGGACTCAAGTGAGTCCTTTGAGTTGGGAATAGGTAGGATGTGAGTGACTGTTGTCAGAGCAATTTTACTGTGGCAGGTGGCACAGAGCCCAAATTGCACAAGGCTGAAGATTGGCAAAGATATGAGAAATTGGCACCACAGTACAGACCTCTCTCTCTCTCTCCCTCTCTCTTTTTTAGCTAAAATTGTTATATAACATCATGTAAGTTTCAGGTGTACAATATTATAATGCAATATTTGTGTGCACTACAAAGTGATCACCATTAAAATCTAGTTACATCCATCACCATAAAATTGACCCCTTCATCCATTTTGCCCACTTCCTACCCCTTCCCTCTGGTAACCACCAATCTATTCTCTGCATCCATGGGTTTGTTTTTGTTTTGTTTTGTTTATTTGTTTTTAGATTCCACATATAAGTAAAATTACACAGTATTAGTCTTTCTCAGTCTGACTTATTTCACTTAGCATAATACCTTCAGGGTACATCCATGTTGCAAATGACAAGATTTCATCCTTTTTTATGGCTGAGTAGTATTCCATTGTGTGTATACTGTAAATAATACTGCAATAAACATAGGAATGCATATATCTTTTTGAATTAGCATTTTTGTATTCTTTGGATATATACCCAGCAGTGAAAGAGCTAGGTCATATGGTAGTTTTATTTTTAATTTTTTTGAGGAATTTTCGTACCTGTTTTCCATACTGCCTTAACCAATTTACATTCTCACCAACAGTGTGCAGGTTTTCCTTTTCTCCACATCCTCTCCAACACTGGTTATTTCTTGTCTTTTGATAATAGCCATTCTAACAGGTGTGAGGTGATATCTTATTGTGGTTTTGATTTGCATTTCCATAATTGGTGGTGTTGAGCATCTTTTCATCTGCCTGTTGGCCATCTGTATGTCTTTGGAAAACTGTCTATCCAGATCTTTTGCCCATTTTTAATTGGGTTTTTTTGTTGTTGAGTGGTATGAATTGTTCATAAGTTTTGGATATTAATCCCTTGTCAGGTATATGATTCACAAAACACTTTTCCCATTCAATAGGTCTCCTTTTCGTTTTAGTGATGGTTTCTTTCACTGTGCAGAAGCTTTTTAGTTTGATGTAATCCTCGTTTATTTTTGCTTTTGTTACCCTTACCTTTGGAGTCAGATCCATAAAAGTATTGTCAAGACCAATGTCAAGGAGCTTACTACCTACATTTTCTTCTAGAATTTTATAGTTTCAGGTTTTACATTCAAGTCTTTAATCCCCTTAGAGTTAGTTTTTGTGTATAGTATAAGATAGTGGTCTAGTTTCATTCCTTTGCATGTGGCTGTCCACTTTCACTATCACCTTTTATTGAGAGACTGTCCTTTGTCTGTTCTTGGTTCCTTTGTCATAAATTAATTGTCCATATTTGTGTGCTTTTAACTCTGGACTATCATTTTTATTCCATTGATATGTATCTATTTATTTTTATGCCAATGCCATAGTGTTTTGATTATTACAGCTTTGTAGTATAGTTTGAAATCAGGGCACATGATACTTCCAGCTCTATTATTCTTTCTCAAGATTGCTTTGGCAATTCAGGATATTTTGTGGCTCCGTACAAATTTTAGAATTATTTGCTTTAGTTCTGTGAAAAATGTCATTGGAATTTCAATAGGGATTTCATTAAATCTGTACATTTCTTTGGGTAGTATGGATGTTTTAATAATATTAATTCTTCCAATCCCTGAGCATGGAATATCTTTCCATTTATTTATATCTCCTTTAATTCCCTTCATCAATGTCATAGTTTTCAGTGTACAGATCTTTCCTTCCTTGATTAAATTTATTCCTAGGTATTTTATTCTTTTGATGCAATTTTAAATGAGACTGTTTCCTTAATTTGTCTTTCTGATAACTCATTAGTGTATAGAAATGCCACAGATTTCTGTATGTTAATTTTGCATGCGGCTACTTTGCTGAATTCATTAATTAGTTCTAACAGTTTTTGGTGGAGTCTTTGGGTTTCCTATATATGGTATCAAGTCATCTGCAAATAGTGACAGTTTCTTTTCTTTTCTTCATTTCTGATGGAGATGCACTTTATTTCTTTTTCTTGCCTAAATCCTGAGGCTAGGATTTCCAATATTATGTTGAATAAAAGTGGTGAAAGTGGACATATTTATCTTGTTCCTGATCTTAGAGAGAAACTTTTCACCTTTTTACCATTGAGTATGATGTTACCTGTGGGTTTGTTACATATGGCTTTTATTATGTTTAGGTACTTTCCCTCTATAGCTGCTTTGTTCAGAGCTTTTATCATAAATGGATGTTGAATTTTTTCAAATGTTTTTTCTGCATCTATTGAAATGATCACTAATGTGATTTTTATCTTTGATTTTGTTAATGTGTATCATGTTGAATGATTCGTGGATGTTGAACCATCCTTGCATCCCTAGAATAAATCCCACTTGGTCATGGTATATGATCCTTTTATTTTTATTTTATTTTATTTTTTTTGAGAGACATCCTTTTAATGTATTGTAGAATTCAGCTTGCTAATATTTTACTGAGGATTTTGCATCAATGTTTATCAGTGATATTGGCTGAAATTTTCTTTTCTGTGTCCTGTTTTGGTATCAGGGTAATGCTGGTCTCATAAAATGAGTTTGGAAGTATCCCATCATCTTAAATTTTTGGGAAGAGTTTGAGGATAGGTATTAAATCTTTGTATGTTTTGTGGAATTCACCAGTGAAGCCATCTGCCCCTGACTTTTTGTTTGTTGAGAGGTTTCAGATTACTGATTTAATATCCTTACTAGCAATTGGTCTATTTAGATTGTCTATGTATTCATGATTCAATCTAGGAATGTTTTATGTTTCTAGGAATTTATCTATTTCTTCTAGTTTGTCCAACTTGTTGGGTGTATAATTGTTCATAGCAGTCTCTTATGGTCTTTGTATTTCTGTGGTGTCAGTTGTAATTTCTATTTCCAAGATTTTTTTTCATTAGAGCCCTCTTTTTTCTTGGTTAGTCTAGTTAAGGTTTTTCTTTTTATTATTATTATTATTATTTTATTATGTAATGTTAGTCACTATACAGTACATCATTAGTTTTTGATGTAATGTTCCATGATTCATTGTTTGTGTATAACATCCAGTGCTCCATGCTATACATGCCCTCCTTAATACCCATCACCGGGCTCATTTTGTTTATTTTTACAAAGAATTACCTCTTGGTTTCATTGTTCTTTTCTATTTTTTAATCTCTATTTCATTTCCACTCTTATTTTCATTATTTCCTTCCTTAAGTAACTATTGATATGTATGTGCTTCCTGCCATTTTGTTAATTCCTTTATGGCTGTTTTCATAGTTCCTCTCTGTTCCTTTCTTCTCTTTTTCTCTTTCCTTGTGGTTTGCTGGCTTTCTTTAGTGATAGGTTTAGATTCCTTTCTCATTTTCTTTTGTGTATTTAGTGTAAGTTTTTGCTTTGTGACTACCATGAGGTCTGCATATAACTTCCTACATATATGACTAAGTTGATAGTTACTTAAATTTGAACATATTCCAAAATTTACATTTTTTTCCACCCCCTCAGAATTTTTCCTTTTAAAATTTTTTATAATTTTTAATTCAAGTGTAATTAATGTACAATGTTTCATAAGTTTCAAGTGTACAATATAATGATTCAACAATACTGTACACTTGTCAGTACTCATTAAGGTAAATGTACTCTTACCCCCCCTTTATCTATTTCACCCATCCCCCTACCTACCTCTGCTCTGGCAACTATGTTTGTTCTCTATATTAAAAACCCAAACCTCAGTCTGGGTTTTTGTGTTGTTGTTTGTCTCTTTTTTCTTTGTTTCTTAAATTTCACCAGGAACCCTCCTGCACTGTTGGTGGGAATGCAAATTTGTGCAACCACTGTGGAAAAAAAATATGGAGTTTTCTCAAAAAATTAAAAATAGAATTACCATCTGATCCAGTAATTCTACTAGTGGGTATTTACCCAAAGAAAATAAAAACACTAATTCAAAAAGATATATGCACCCTTATATTTATTGCAGCATTATTTATAATAGCCAAGATGTGGAAGCAAGTGTCCAGATAAATGAATGCATGTTTTGCATTTTCGATGTCACACTTCACATTTTCTTATTTTATTCATCTTTCAATTTATTATTGTAGTTTTAATTTTACTATTCTTACTATTTTACTATGAAGATTAAACTAGTTGCTTTAAAAGTGATTGATCCACTTTTCCCTTCCTGCTATCTTCTTTTTTTTTAACATATAATGTATTATTTGTTTCAGAGATACAGGTCTGTGATTCAACAGTCTTACACAATTCACAGTGCTCACCATAGCACATACCCTCCCCAGTGTTTATCAGAGGGGGAGATGAACCATGAGAGACTATGGACTCTGAGAAACAAACTGAGGCTTCTAGAGGGGAGATGGGTGGGGGGATGGGTTAGTCCAGTGATGGGTATTAAAGAGGGCACATACTGAATGGAGCACTGGGTGTTATACACAAACAATGAATCATGGAACACTACATCAAAAACAAATGATGTGATGTATGGTGATTAACATAACATAATAAAAAAAAAGAATAGGGAGAATCAATACATGTACATCTAAAAAAAAGTGATTGATCCACTACCTTTATTATCTATTTACCTTTTCCAGTGAGATTTTTACTTCTGTATGTTTTCTGTTATTAATTAGTGTCATTTCTTTTCAGTTTAGAGAGGTCCCTTTAATATTTCTTATACGGAGATTTAGTGTTCATGAACTGCTTTAGCTTTTGCTTATCTAAAAACCTCTTAATCTCACCTTCAATTATGAAATATAATCTTAGTGGGTAGAAAATTCTTGGTTGGAATTTTTTTTCTTTCAGCACTTTACATATATTGTGTCACTCTTTTTTGGCTTGCAAAGAAAGATTTCTGCTGAGAAATCTGCTGATAGCCTGGTGGGGTTTTTCTTGTATGATTTTGTTGTTTTTATCTTACTGCTTTTAAGATTCTCTCTTTATCTTTACCTTTTACCTTTTTAATTACAATGTGTCTCAATGTGGCTCTCTTTGGGTTCATTTTATTTTGGACCCTCTGTGCTTCCTGGATCGCTATGTCTGTTTCCTCCCCAAGATTAGGGAATTTTTCAGTCATTATTTCTTCAAATAAGTTTTCTAGCTTTTTCTCTTTCTGTTCTCTTTCTGGGACTCTAATGCAAATGCTATTCCACTTGATGTTGTCCCAGAGAATCCTTTAACTTATCTTCATTCTTTAATTTTTTTTTTCCTTTCGTTGCTCTGAGTTCTGTTGGGTGAGTTCTATTACTTTGTTTTCCAGGTCACTAATCTGATTTTCAGCTTTATCCAGTCTGCTGTTGA
Source organism: Callorhinus ursinus (assembly GCF_003265705.2). NCBI lineage: Eukaryota > Metazoa > Chordata > Mammalia > Carnivora > Otariidae > Callorhinus > Callorhinus ursinus. Next base: position 25,041,002 of record NW_027397075.1, on the reverse strand, counting down.
ACCCTTTACTGTATTTTTCAGTTCAGTTGATGTATTCTTCAGCTCTGTAACTTCTGTTTGGATCTTTCTTATATTTTCTGTCTCATTGTATTCATCTATGCATCCATCCAACTCTCTCCTGAGTTTGATGAGTATCTTTACGACCATTGCTTTGAACTTTATCATAGATTGCTTATTCCAATTTCATTAATGTCTTTTATTCTGATGTTTTGCTTTGCTCTTTTGTTTGGAATGTATTCCTCATCTCCTCTCACTTTGCCTGACTCTCTGTATTAGGCAAATCAACTACCTCTTCCAGTTTGAAGGAGTGGCCTTTTGTAGGAAATGTCATGTGGAGCCCAAAACACAATTCCCTCTGACTAATAGAGCTAGTTCTCAAGGGTCATCCCTGTGTGGGCTGCACACATGCATTCGCTATCTTGGAGTCACATCCATGGTATAAGGGTGGGTGGGGCTGCTGCCTAGCCTGGCTGCCAGTACATGCTAGTCTTTCAAGAAAAATGATCAAGAAGGGAAGGCAAAAGTGGCTACACTGAGACACAGGTTATGCTTCCATCATAGTAAGTGTATTGCAGTGGTGACAATGAGCCCTGTAACATTTTTTGGCTAGGCTCATGAGTAAAGAGTGGATATAACAAGATTTTCAATATTAGAAACGATTAAGGAATAATATATTTTAGATTATTTGCCAAAATAGCAAACAATATACTTCCTATAATTTGACTTCTGGGGCGCTAAAGTAAATTGCTTGAAGAAACTGGATCTTAAAGATTACAAATGGAGAATTTTTGAAGTATATCCATATTCAAGTAGAGATCAAAGAAGCCCAACCACCAAAAGAACTGTGGGCTGACTTACTATGGCAACTGGGGATTGAGTAAAAGTTCTTTTTAAAAGGGCTATCTTGAAGATTATGACTTAGACTTTTAAAGAACTAATGTGCTAGAAGGAATCATATGTGAAATTCCTCGAATGAAAATTTATTGATTTTAAAACAAAAACAGAAAGAAGAGAAGGCAAAAGATCAAATCTCAATTAGAGTGGTGAAAAGAAAGGCAGCTCCAGAGAGGTAATTTATTATTTATCCATTTATTTATTTGGCTAGATTATAAGTGCATGTATTTTTAAAGCTGAAAGGTAAAAAGTAGCAGGAAGCATGAGGTTTAAATCATAATAGTCATAGTCAAATCATCTAGTAAGAGACTATAATGAATCCTGGAGCAAGGTCTGTAATGAGATGAGAAGAAAGGGGCATTCAGCCAAGTGCACAGTAGATGTGCTGACCTTGAATTGATCAATGGGTAATTTGCCTTTGACACCAGAGAAAATATTAGATGGAAGAGTAAATTGGTACATTGGTATGAAGAAGGGTAAGAAGTTGATGCTTGTGCTTGAGCAATTTAATTTTCTCAATCCAGGAGGGGGTTACAGGAATTTTTCCTAGCATGAAATTGAAAAGATGGGTTTCAAGTCGAAGCGAAAAGTCCAGCTGGGGTTGTAGATCCGGAAGCCATCTGTAGTTATGTGCATGAGGATAAGATCTTCCAGGAGTAATGTTAGGTTTAAAAGAGATAAATGTTGAACCTTGGAGAAAAATATCTGGGATGAGCAGAGGGTACCATTCCTTCAAGGGGGCGATGGAGAAGTTTGGAAGGAGGAGGGCTCAGAATTCAAGAAAGGCAAGAGTCCCAAACAGCTGAGTGCTGAGCAAAGTGTACTGCCACAGCATATTAGAGAAAATGCGATGGAAATGACCAGTTAATTCCTAACAAAGTAGATATCTTAGTTAAAGCAGTTTTGGTTATGCTGTGGGAGAGAAAATAAATATAGATTCTTTTTTCTAGAAACTAGAACAGACCTTAGAAATTATAGCCTTCCTCCCTCCTTCCTTCCTCTTTTCCTTCTTTGCTCTTTTTTAGAGTTAAATTTTAAATGAAAGCTATTTGAATATATTTTAAATTGAGAACAAAAAATGGAGTGGGAAAATAGAGGAAAGAAAGAGAATACTGGACAAGATTAGATGCATTCTCTAAGATGGGAAGTAAGGAGAAAAGAATGGTGAGTAGTGGAGGGAGGTAAGTTCTAAAGACGAGGAGATTCATGTCTGGTGCCCTCCCCATTCTCTGAAGCTGTCAATAAGTGAACATGGCTGTGGACATGAGATGAAAGCTTAAGAAGCATGCTAAATTCAGGAAACAGTACTGCAGGACAGGAAGAAGGGAGCTAATGTCCAAGGAAACAACAGAAAGAGTTCAGTAACCTCTACAAAAAGTGAGGGTGTATTACTCTATTATAAAAATGGAAAAGCATCAACAATATAAGTTCTGCAAAACACCCATGATTCATGCAATAACTTCCATAATGTTCTATAGAACTTTGTGTCAGACATTAAGTCCGGAAATGATTGACAGACTGTACCTTCTCCAATAAAAAGACTGAAATCTCTTTTATTAAAACTAAAGAAACATTAAACCTCAATAGATTTCATTTATTTGAAACAATAGAACTTAAAACTAATAAAAGTCAATAAATAGAGGAAAAAGTTGAAGTAAGATTGTCTAGAAAGTAAAATTTCTTGGCTGCACTGACCTTAAATTTAGTTATTCTTATTGCCTATACACTAACATAAAATGTTTGGGGGTTCAGGCTTCATGTGTCCCCAAATGGCAAGGTCTGTGGCTCTGTCCTGACCCTCTTGATAAAAAGAGATTTTTTATCCTCTTGAGAATGCTTTTTCTTAGCTCTTTCTTGATTTATTATTCCCCTAACAATGTCAATCCATTAAATTAGAACTAACATAAAGTAACTTCCTTAGCTTTGGTAACCTGGGAGAAAGTTTATAAGAGTATGGAATCATTGAATTATTCTTCCATCTACATCTGTATTAAGGACACATAAAGACTTTTTAGAACAGAGTTTCGTAGCTAGCATATACTCAATTAATATTACCTATTTATAAAATATTAAATTCAGTGAAATACTATGTGTATGTGTGTCTCTCCCAAAATGAATCTGAAAAACTTGGCACACTGGAGAAAAATGCTTTGAAACATCTCTCAAATGAACAATTTTTAGATATTACATTTTAGAAATGAAATAACAGTATCAGATAATTGGCAGCAAAGTCATTTTCCCAAGTACTGATGCCAAGCACATGGCAGACATCCATTATGGGTTGATGTAGATCAAAAGGGGCTGAGACACCATCTCATGCTTATAGAATTTCAGAATTAGAGACATTTGGAAGGGAAAAGTTAGCATCATTTGCCATGTCAAAGCCAAGCCATGTGCACTGAGCTGCTTTTCCTCACTAGCCAGGCCCCAGTCATTCCATCCTTATTTACCACCCCCTCTGGATTTCTTATAATAGCCGATGCATGCAGAATTAGTCAAAACTAAATGCCTCACTCCAGTTACAACAAAGGCTGACTTAGGGTCTTCCTGTTGGTGACAAGTCTCTGTATTTGCCTGGCAAGCCAGAATTTTTCCCCCTCTCCAGATGAGCGTGCATGAGTGAACCATCTAAAAGTACTTAGAAAAAAAAAATTGTCTCCTAATTCTAGAGAAGGGAGGATCCAAACATCTCTCTCCTTTCCTGGACCCCCACCCAAAGCCCTAATTTTCTTCTATTAGATCTTACCACATTCTCCGGTCACTTAGAACACCAGTCTCTTTAACAAAATAAATTTATCAATTGATACATGGCTTTAAAACATACTTGAGTACTTCCAGGACTTTGAAAGACCTCTTGAAATAATGTATTCAGACTCCCTGGAACACATAATCCATACACACATGGTGAAGAAATGACTTGGGGCTAACAGTAGGCTTTAGAGGGTAGAAGGAGGAAAGGGGCAATTGACTCGTCATGTTAAACTCTGTGTAACACGGATGAAGTGGAGAGCTTGAACTGCAATGTTATTGTAAATTTTCCAGTAATCTAGATTTCTGAATTGCAAATACTGGAAACCAGTTCTGCCTTCCTGCTTCACACTGACAGCGACACTTTGCTTGCCCACATCAGAGATCTTGTGGCTTTTGATTCATTCTGTTGTTGATACCTCCTCTTTTGTTTTCTCAAAATGTAAATATTTGTTCTGTCTGCATCCTAATTGCTAGTCTTGGTGTCTTATTGTGTATGAGGCCTGTGGTAACTCAGATGCCTCAGGATCCCTTGCTATGTGCTGGGATTTCATGTCTTATGACATTAGCTTGGCATAGCTGTCAGCTACCCTGTTCCATGCCCCTGACTAAACTGCAGTTATGTCTCTAATTGAAAGCCAAAATTATTTTATTCCTCTCTACAGAGAGGAAACCCAGAACTATTACTCTGTACACACACCAAACCACAGGAGTCTGGGTGAGGGTCTGTAATGACAGGGCCTCCTACACAGCACATTTGCAAGCTTTCTACTAATTACCTTAATTTTCTTTGTCTAGACTAACTTATTGCATCGAAGAGCTCCTTTTCTAAAGGGGTGGGGGTGGGGGTAAAAGGGACATCGTTAGTCCTTCAATTCCTGCCAAGTAAAGAGGAGAGAAAAACATGAATAGAACCAAGAAAACAAATAAAACGGAACAAGATTAGCCCTTGAGTGGGCTGTTTCCTAGAGCACATGCTGGTTTAAAATTGATCTGGGAGGTTGTGATCTAGTAAGACTAGAATCTCTACCCTTAACAGCAGAAAACACATTAAGCAATATATAAACCCAAAGAAGAAAGGTGTTTCATAAGAGAAGACCCTCACTAAGCAGGGAAATAACACTCATCAGTGTATTCCCTACATCACCAGCAGTAATGAAAACTCTTCTGTTTTGTTCTTCTGCTTTCATGACATTTTCCTAGTTTGTCTTTTCTGATTGAAAAAAAAGGGGGGGCTTGTTTGGAATAACCTGGCTTCTGTGGCTCATGCTTGTGGTGAACACTAAGAGAAAGGTAGTATCTCAGCTATAAGCCATTTTGAAAACTTTTTCCTTGGATAAAGCAGTTGGATCAGCTCACATAATAGCAGGCTGCATTTTCACTGTTCTTAAAAGCTAGCACCTCTAGCTTTTCAACAAATGTTGATATTTACAGACTGTATGGCTTTAAGGCTAGGGAGAGGAGCACCAAAGGTGCTCATAGATTGTCACGGTGGATTGAACGACCAAAGGGCAAGGCTGGCCCCTCCTGGGCTGCAGCTGTCCCTTTGGTTGCCAGCAGGCCAAGGCCATGGGAACACTGGTCCTGGCTGGGAGCCCTAGAAGCTCCTTTCCTGTGGGACAGTCTCTTTAGCCAAATTCTCAAGCCCCTGCTGGTGAACTCACTTCCCACCTCTCTTCTGTTGGGAACATTACATTTATTTCCATTTGCCATATTCAAAGACTTATTGGTTTCCTAGGATATAATGATGGGTTTCATTTTACTGCTATCTTGTGTTTCAATTGTTCCCCTTGATTGATCGACTTTTGAATTTGGTTAAATTAATTCTCAGTGGGCCAAAAATTCAGGACTTTTTTTTTTTTGGCCTCTTCATAAATTGTGCATTATAAAGATATTTTCCTGGATTAAATATTGGGTTTCTATTTCTAAATCCGAGGGAACCATTGAGGCAAAGATCGTGAAGGTCCCAAAATGTGTCTTGTGTCACTGGCCCCAGGATGGGTGTAAATAATCTGGACTGGGCAGGTACACACTTGGAAGTGAGTAGTGCTGTTGCTATCTTCATCACTCATTTATCCATGTCATTACTCCAAGCCCCATTTCTGGGAGACATAATTATACATTGATTAGATCAGTGATTTTCAGCCAGACATGACTTTGTTCCCCAAGGGATATCTGTCAATGTCTGGAGTCATTTTTGGTTGTCACTACTGGGGAGTGGAGTGTTACTGGAATCTAGAGGGTAGAGGCCAGGGATAATGCTAAACATCCTGCAGTGCTCAGGACAATCTTCCACAAGAAAGAATTATCTTGTCCTTGATGTCAATTGCATCAAGACTGAGAAATGAATTAGATTGACAATTTGCTGCTCTATCGCATCTCTACAGATGTGATGGAATTCAGAGCTATCTCTATTCACTCTATGGAAACTGATTCAGCATTTTACTTTCTTAGGAGCTGATACATTTTTCTTATAATGCTGGATAACTCTTTGGATTTTTCCACTCAGTTTTAAAGAACTGGAATCCTATGAAACTGTGGCATAAGATTAAAGCCGAGCAAATCTGACATAAAACTTTGCTTATGCTTCTGATTTGGGACAAATATGTCATAATTTTTTGTGCTTAGTAGATTTGTATCTAGATTTTTTTTTCCTAGTAAATCGAAGTTCTTGCAAAATTATTCACCATCTCTGAGGGAAAAAAACTCCTTCCACTTACACAAATTCTATGAAATCCCACCCAAAATTCACCTTCTTTTTGAAGCCTTCCACTTTCCTTCTTACATATTCTCAAGATCTCATTAAAATATTAATTCCTCTGTGAAACATCCCTAAATGCCCTAGGCTGAATTTTTTAGATCACTATATTTTGGTTATTTGTCTGCAATTTTATCTCCCCCATCAGATTGTGAATTACCTAAGGTTGGGGCCAAGCTTGCTTCATGTTAGGATGACTGTACAGCCCAGCAGAGTAAGCAGAGAAAGTGCTCTGTAAAATGTGTCAGATAATGAGTCCAGAAATTATCACAAATATTTCATGTCTATTTTAGAAACAAAGTACACCTTTAAAAAATATTTGATATAAACACAAAATATGTCATCAAAGGTAACTTGCTATAAAACTAAACCTACCTTGACATTGATCTTTCATAGGAATAACTAAGTAATTACATTTCAAAAGGGGTTGATACATAAGCCTAACACTATTTCTGAAATTTGATACGTTAAGAGAAATACCATGTATAATATGAGACTATTATAATTTAAAAAGCATATTATATGCTTTCTTATGGAAACAAGAGTAGAACTGAGGTGGCTCATATATTCAAAATATTCCAACTGTGACTCAAAGAACTCATTATATCAATTATGCCTTTGTGTTTTCTATTATTATAAGAAAAGTGATTCCACTCCTATTTTTTAAAGCACTTTCAAGTTCATCTCTACCCCTTCAAAGATCCCTTTTACTTCATTTTATGATTTTTATAGTTTGAAATATGTGTTTTTGATATCCTGAATGCAATACTCTATTCCCCTTTCCTATCTCAACTGCCAGTGTTGTTTTATCTGTGGTTTGTGTACATGTTGTAAGGAACTAAACTATCAGAACTTTCTGGATCTTCTCATTCCTCCAGCCCATGAAAAGTTATACAATTCTCAAAGTTCAAAACTTAACATTACCCACACCAATTCATTTCATAAAGATTAGACTAAATATTATATGTTACTAAAATATAAAACATCCAGAACATGAATGTTTTGCATAAAATTAAACAAAAAACCTTTGGTAGTTATTTAATTAACCAAGTAACTTATTAATTAGTTATCATTTAAGCCCAAACAAATAATGTTTAAAACAAAACTAATTAATTAACAACTCCCAACTTCTACCCAATTTCTTCACAGGTGTCTCCAATTTCTCTAGGAAGACTTTTTCACTTTCATCATATGGCCACTCTGTGTATGTCTCACAAGACCACTCACTGCCAGATCTAAAAGGTAGGGACATATGCACATGTCTTTCTAAGATTGTAGCTCCTTAAGGGGAAGGTTGTCACATTTATCTTGCCTTCCCACAGTACCTACCACAGAGTTTTGCACATAACTCACTAAATTCAGTGGAGGTATGCACTACAGAGAAGCTTACAAATAATACTCCTTGCACAACATTTGTGCTTCAAAGGTATGCTTCCTTTTCAGAGATTTGTAAAATATACTGCAATGTGTTGACCCTGTCCATGGTATCTTTTGGGAATAAGAGAGAAAATAAAGGGATGCCTGGGTGGCTCAGTTAGTTAAGAGACCACCTTTGGCTCAGGTCATGATCCCAGGGTCCTAGGATCGAGCCCCGCATCAGGCTTTCTGTTCGGCAGGATGCCTGCTTCTCCCTCTCCCACTCCCCCTGCTTGTGTTCCCTCTCTCACGGTGTCTTTCTCTATCAATTAAATAAATAAGTAAAATCTTAAAAGAGAGAGAGAGAAAATAAAATTTTTATTTCATTGAAAAAGTGGTTGTTAACTTATAAGTATTAATCTCTTGCTTTGTTCGCTTGATGTTTTTAAGTTCCATTTTAGATGTCAGGAACACAAAAAAGTAACTTGTCCTTTGTGGCCTTATAATATAATTAGGAAGGTAGACTGCATTCATACATGTGAAAAAAATACATAGTGATATAGGATATCGTGTAGAAATTGCTGATGGAAGGAAGGAAATAGTGCCACCAGAGTTCAGATGAGAAAGAAGACACTGAAGACTGAGGTGCCTGTTGATGGCCTAATGGGGGAGGTGGAAATTGGCCTGACCTTAAAAAGAAGAGAGGGATTTAAAGGGGAGGGGATGATGAAGGGTATTCTTGGCAAGAAGTGTGAAGAAATGTCTTGGATGCTGGAATGTATATGGCATGGTTACAACAGAGAGATGGGAGAGGAGTATTTTGATGTGAAAGGTTAGGCACATTGCTGGAGACAAGGGAAACAAAAGCAAAAATGAACTATCGGGACTTCATCAAGATAAAACATTTCTGCGCAGTGAAGGAAACAACAACAAAACTAAAAGGCAGCCTACAGAATGGGAGAAGATATTTGCAAATGACATATCTGATAAAGGACTAGTATCCAAAATCTATAACGTACTTATCAAACTCAACACCCCCAAAATAAATAATCCAGTTAAGAAATGGGCAGAAGACATGAATAAACATTTTTCCAAAGAAGACATCCAGAGGGCTAGCAGTCACATAAAAAGATGCTCCACATCACTCATCATCAGGGAAATCCAAATCAAAACCTCAATGAGATACCACCTCACACTGGTCAGAATGGCTAAAATTAACAACACAGGAAATGACACATGTTGGCGGGGATGTGGAGAAAGGGGAATCCTCCTACACTGTTGGTGGGAATGCTAACTGGTACAGCCACCTCAAAAAGTTAAATACAGAACTACCCCCACAATCCAGCAATTGCACTAGTAGGTATTTACCCCAAAGGAAACAACAATACAGATTCAAAGGGGTATAGGCACCTCGATGTTTTTAGCAGCATTATCAACAATAACCAAACTATGGAAAGAGCCCAAATGTCCATCAACTGGAGAATGGATAAAGAAGATGTTGTATGTGTACACACACACACACACACACACACACACACTGGAATACTACTCAGCCATCAAAAAGAATGAAATCTTGCCATTTGCAATGACATGGATGGAGCTAGAATGTATTATGCTAAATGAAATAAGTCAATCAGACAAAGACAAATACCATATGATTTCACTCATATGTGGAATTTAGGAAACAAAACAGATGGTAAGGGGCAAAAAGAGAAGCAAACTATAAGACTCTAAACAATAGAGAACAAACTAAGGCTTGATGGACGGAGGTGGATGGGGGATGGGCTAAACGGATGACAGGTGTTAAGGCAAGTACTTGTTATGATGAGCACCAAAACCAATATTATACTATGTGTTAACTATTAGAATTTAAATAAAAATTCAGAAGGAAAAGAAAAGGTTAGGAAGGGGCCTCTGAGCAGACAGAGTGGAGCATTCAGATTAAGAATGTCAGATGTGAAACAAAGGAAGTCAGACTGGTCTTGATAACTAAAAAGCTTTTTTTTTTTTTAAAGATTTTATTTATTTGACAGAGAGAGACACAGTGAGAGAGGGAACACAAGCAGGGAGAGTGGGAGAGGGAGAAGCAGGCCTCCCGCGGAGCAGGGAGCCCGATGTGGGGCTCGATCCCAGGACCCTGGGACCATGACCTGAGCTGAAGGCAGACGCTTAATACTGAGCCACCCAGGCCCCCAACTAAAAAGCTCTTTAACAAAGTAGTGAATGCATGAAGAGGTGTCTTCTGAGGATTAATATGGCACTTAAAGGAAAACTCTGGGAACAGAAGTCTTTGGGAGAAAATTATAATTATCTACTTATTATATTAAAAAGGCACCAAGAAGAAGGCAGGCTCCAGCACAGTAAATGCTGCCTGACAAGTTATTGAATAAATGAGTAAACAGATGTGAGAATCACAAATATGTTATCTGATAGAGAAAGAGAAGGGAATGCTAAATCATTGTAAAGGAAGATAATAGGATTTAGCAATAAATACTTGCTTTTTTATTTTTATTTTTTTATTTTTTTAAAAGATTTTATTTATTTATTTGAGAGAGAGAAAATGAGAGAGAGAGAGCACGAGAGGGAAGAGGGTCAGAGGGAGAAGCAGACTCCCTGCTGAGCAGGGAGCCCGATGTGGGACTCGATCCCGGGACTCCAGGATCATGACCTGAGCCGAAGGCAGTCGCTTAACCAACTGAGCCACCCAGGCGCCCAAATACTTGCTTTTGTTTAAAAAGGAAGAAGAGTATATGGATTTTTGTTTATGTAAAAAACATAGAAATAGGATTTAGGCTCTTCAATCTTTTAAAATATCTAAGATTTTCTTCTGAAACTTCCAAATCTTCCCCAATTGCTCAGATTTAATTTCTCAGTCATAATCCTTAGAACTTTGCATCTAGTTCTCTTAAAGCTCTTATAGTCTAGTCTATATTGTATTATTTTTTTGAACAAGATTCAAAAGCTTTTGGGGCACCTGGGTGGCTCAGTCAATTAAGCATCTGCCTTCGGCTCAGGTCATGATCTCAAGGTCCTGGGATCGCTCCAGTGTCAGGCTCCCTGCTCAGTGGGGAGTCTACTTCTCCCTCTCCCTCTTCCCCTCCCCCTGCTCATGCTCTCTCTCTGTGTCTCAAATAAGTAAATAAAATCTTTTTAAAAAATCTTCAAAAGCTTTGGCCTTCGGTTGATAGGAAAATAATGTTTCCAATAACACATATATAAAGAATAAACTGGTTTTGCCAAAAAAAGTATAGATCTAGTTTAAGATATTGAGAGTTCGAAGTAATTGTAGACTTTCAGTAAGAAGTATCTAATTGATAGACAAAGATATAGAGTGAATTTAAGACCGAAGATTTGGCAGAGGTGTCCTATTAAGTCATGAGAATGGGTGAGATTCCTGAGAGAAAAGCGAAAAGGTTGTACAAAATGAATGCCATGTTCAAGGAGGGAATAAAGAGAAGTAGAGAAGCCGCTGACTTTCATTTAAAAGAAAACTTTTTTTTTAAAGATTTTATTTATTTATTTGACAGAGAGGGACACAGCGAGAGAGGGAACACAAGCAGGGGGAGTGGGAGAGGGAGAAGCAGGCTTCCCGCGGAGCGGGAAGCCCGATGCGGGGCTCGATCCCAGGACCCTGGGACCATGACCCGAGCCGAAGGCAGACGCTTAACGACCGAGCCACCCAGGCGCCCCTAAAAGAAAACTTTAAAGGTAAAATAAGAACTACGTCCATGAGGAATCACAGAAACTAAGGGAGGAAAGTAATTTTAGAAGAAGATAAAAGTAACCGAGGAAAATAATGACTGAAAGAAAGACCTTTGGACCTGGTATTTAAAAGGTCACTGGTAACCATTGGGAAAAAGATCCAGGGGCACCTGGGTGGCTCAGTCAGTTAAGCATCTGGCTCTTGGTTTTGGCTCAGGTCTTGATCTCATGCGTTGTGGGATGGAGCCAGAAGGGTGTGTGTGTGTTTGTGTGTGTGTTGTGTGTGTGTGTGCAGCGAGCCCATTAGGACATTTGAGCAGATTGACAAGGTAAGAAATCAGTAGGGAGTAAAAGATTAAAGATGCAACAGGAAATAATGTGCATTAGAGCAGCAGAAAGTTCAGGAGGATACCAGGACTTACAGGCAGGACAGGGATGACTACCACAGGGACGAGCCTTGTGAAGGAGGAGGTGCAGCTTTTTCTCTGAGATACGATGGAAGAACAAGAGGTCCAGCAAGCTATGAATATGTGCTCTGAGACTGTGTAAAAGGTGTGGCTCTGAGTCATGCAGAGGTAGCAAGGAATAAAAAGGAAGGTAGAGTTCCATTTATGGAAAGAAGTGAAGATAATCAGAGGGGTAGAATTCTGAAAACAGCCTGTGGAAGCAAGAGACAACACGATTATGGGGAAACTTAAACCACGAGGACCCTGTGAGCTTACAAATTAATAAATACGTGGCACAATTTCCAGCTTTCTGGAAGATTGAGTGGATGTGGGTGTGACTCAGGATGGGGGGCAACATAACCAAAGGCCACAATGAAATGTGGCGTGGGAGGTCGGAGAGTAAGAGGAAATGGAATAAGGCCAAGCATAGCATTAACTCAAAAGCTAGAAAGGATCGCTTTCTGTTAAAAATGAAAGATAGAAATAGAACTCTATTAAATAGTGTCAACACCAGTTTTTAATGTTTAATTTTCTTGCTTTATAATGGCATTTCCTTTTCCATATTTACATTGTAGACTGATCTGTTGGGTTACTCTGGAAAGGTTTTAATGATACTTTTGTTATATGCTAATTAAAATGGTTTTCGTTGCATATTGCAATGTTTTGAATATTTTGAATGATTGAAAGCAAATATTGTGCTGATATATGCAATAAATGTTTTTCAAACATTCCCAGACTATATTCTTTAAATTAGGTCTTTCATATATTTGGACATATCGCAGTTACTATGGCAAGACCATGGAGATCAATTAGAATGAAAACTTAGAATTTAAAAGGAACACTGACTTTGAAAAAAAAAATTTCTTCCGTGGCCAAAAGAACCTATTAAAAGTGTTCTATAATGGGCTAAATATTACAGAATGTTCCTTAATTTGATTTATTCTGTTGTATTCTGAAATTGGGCTGGTTTCTCATCATCCCCATGCTTTCAGTGGAGCTGATCCAAGCACAGAGTCTTCTTTAACATTGGAAGAGACTTTGCATTTGGATCTCATCCACAAGGATTCGAAGTTAGTTGAAACACTGGTTCTTGGGAATGAAATGACCGTGGATCTTAATTCCCTGACCATCTGAAAAAAATCTGGTTGATTTCTGTTGAGACCTGAGTTCAGTGAAGAATACATATTTTGAGTTACTGGGGTCTGATTGTCATTAAATGATTTTTTTAAATGATCAATTGAATGAGGTAGAAAGTATAAGCACAAATACGAATGAAAAAAACACATAGAAATAAGGTCTGCTTCTTTTCTTTCTTTTTCCTTCCTTGAATGCTGAGTTCAGATTAGTTGAGGCTATTGAAGGCCAATATTTGTTGAATTAATAGAAACAGGAGGAAGAATCATAGCTTCTTAGAGCCAGAAGGGATCCTACAGATTATGCCACCATTTCTTATGAATTTTGTAGCTCAGGAAAACTGTGACTACAAAAATAACATGATGTGTTTAGGTTTACACACCTATTTAGTGAATAATCCAGGACTATATATGCCAGAACTTTTGGTTTAGTTAGCACTTTCCATTGAACCATGCAGCCCCTTTAAGTTTCTTTTAACCCAACTAATCCATTAACTGGATGACTTTCCATAGAGAACATAGATTTTTCTTGTAGCAATAGCATTAGGATTCTAGGGTATTAGTACTATGTGGTATCTAATTTAGTTCTCTGCCTTCAGCAATCAGCTGCATTTAAAGTACTCAACTAAAGGAATTTCTAATAGTTATCTTTGGGAGTGATTTCAGTTTTTAGTAGCCTTCATTTAAAAAAAAAGACTTCAGGGCGCCTGGGTGGCTCAGTCGTTAAGCGTCTGTCTTTGGCTCAGGTCATGATCCCGGAGTCCTGGGATCGAGTCCCACATCGGGCTCCCTGCTCAGCAGGAAGCCTGCTTCTCCCTCTCCCACTCCCCCTGCTGGTGTTCCTGCTCTCGCTGTCTCTCTCTCTGTCAAATAAATAAATAAAATCTTTAAAAAAATAAAAAATTAAAAAAATTAAAAAAGACTTCAGCTTTTTAGAGTATTAGGTTTACAAAAAAAAAAATTGAGAGGAAGGTAGAGAGATTCCCCACATACTACCTGTCCCCACATATGCATAGCCTCTCCCATTAGCAACATCACTCATCAGAGTGGCACATTTTTTTTAACCAAGGAAGAACCTACATCGACATATCATAATCACCCAAAGTCCATAGTTTACCATAAGGTTCACTCTTGGTGTTGTAAATTATATGGGTTTGGACAAATGTATAATGATGTGTCTCTATCATTATAATATCATACAAAGTATTTTCAGTGCCCTAAAAATCCTCTGTGCTTTGCCTCTTTATGCCACCACCCCCACCCCTCATTGGCAACCACTGACCTTTTTTATTTTCTTCATGGTTTTGTGTTTTTCGGAATGTCATATAGATGGAACCATACAGTACGTAGCCTTTTTAGTTTGGTTTCTTTCACTTCATAATGTGCATTAAGGTTCCCCCATGCCTTTTAATGGCCTGATAGCTCATTTCTTGTCAGTGCTGAATAATACATAATACATAATAATACATGCTGTCTAGATGTACCACAGTTTATTTATCCACTCAACTACTGAAGGACATCTTGATTGCTTCCAAGTTTTGGCAATTATGAATGAAGTTAGTGTAAACATCCTTGTGCAGGTTTTTCTGTGAATATAACTTTTAATTCCTTTGGATAAATACCAAGGAGTGTGATTGCTGGATCATAAGGTATGTTAAGTTTTGTAAGAAACTGCAAAGCTGTGCCATTTTGCATTCCCACCAGCAGTAAAGGAGAGTTCCTATTGCTCTACATCCTTGGTAGCACTTGGTATCATCAATGTTCTGAATTTTGGCCATTCTGATAGTTGTGTGGTATCTCATTATTGTTTTCATTTGCATTTCCTCGGTGACATATGGTGTGGAGCATCTTTTCATGTGCTTATTTGTCATTTGTATATCTTCTTCATAGTAGCCTTTATTTTTAAAAAATGTATTTCCCAAATCGGAGAGGGAGATGAACCATGAGAGACTATGGACTCGGAAAAACAAACTGAGGGTTCTAGAGGGGAGGGGGAGGGGGGATGGGTTAGCCTGGTGATGGGTATTAAGGAGGGCACGTTCTGCATGGAGCACTGGGTGTTATACGCAAACAATGAGTCATGGAACGCTACATCCAAAACTAATGATGTAATGTATGGTGATTAACATAACATAATAAAAAAATGTATTTCCTAATGTGGAAAGGCAGTTTTTGGTGGAACATAGGGAGCCCCAGGACAAGAATCAGTAGTTTGGTCTTGTCATGGATCTGCTGTGTACAAGCTGTGTGATGCAAGATCCAGTCTTCCTGAACACCATATTCACTGGCTGTAAATACAGAATGATAAAGGTCTTCCATCCTACTCTGATGTAGGGATGAATCTTATAAGATGTTATATTTGAAAGTTCTTGAAAGATGCATATGTAAACTGATATAACATTAACTAAAACATCCTTTCCTAATTATTAAGCTCTTCTCTTATGTAGTGTTCCATGGATGTTAAGAGTAGTTGGTGACTGCATTCCATATATTGAAGATTCTTAAGCTCATTTTAAACATTTTTCCTCTATCATTTGCATTTCTTGCCTAAGTACCTGGAAAATACCTTATAAGAAAGAAATTCAGTGGTATTTCTGCAAGAGACTCTGTATGGGGAATTGTATATGGCAACCTGATTTCAGCATTCTGAGATGCCAAAGAATATTAGAAGTCTATGGGAAATCACAGAGGCTTTGAAGTGTCTCTATCCTGACCACTGAGCCAAAGAGACCCCTGAATCAAAATCTTGTCATTTGTGACAACGTGGATGGACCTTGAGGGAATTATGCTAAGTGATACAAAGGGGTGGAGGGGTATAAGGGTGGAGGAATTTGGTAAGGTGGCAAAAGGCACAGATTTCTAGTTATAAGATAATTAAGTTCTGGGGAGGAAATGTGTGATATGATGACTATAATTAATAATGTATATTTGAAATTTTCTAAGAGAGTAGATCTTAAAATTTTTCATCACAAGGGGGCGCCTGGGTGGCTCATTTGGTTACACGTCTGCCTTAGGCTCAGGTCATGATCCCAGGGTCCCAGGGTCCCAGGGTCCCAGGGAGCCTGCTTCTCCCTCTCCCTCTCCCCACCTCCTTCATTCTCTCTCAAAAAAATAAGTAAAATCTTTTTTTTAAAAAGCTCATCACAAGAGAAAAACTTGTAACTAGATGAGGTGATGAATGTTAACTAAACTTATGGCAATTATTTTACAATACACACATATAAAATCATTATGTTGTACACCTGAAGCTTATATAATGTAAAAGTAAAGGTACTTTCCATCTTGACCATGATATGGCTTGAGAGGAAAATCTAGCCAGAGTGTGGAAGGCTAAACTATTTTTTAATTCTCTTGCAGTTGGGATTTATGCAGCTTTCAGGACCACAGGGCAAATGACACATCAAGTTTTTATTGTCATTTCCCTATTCTCTAGGAGTTAAATTACATGATTTTCTTTTGATGTCTTCACTAGGGCTCTTGACATACCTGCTAACCTGTCAGATGTGTAAAAATCTCCTAAGTTCAACATGAAATATGGACATTGACACAATCTGATAGTACTCCACATTTAATTAGGCACAAGTTCCCAATTAGCAATCATAAATGAGCTCACACACTTTAAACCATTAACACTTAGTGTTTAATGTGGTATAAGATCTCAGGCTTGCCACCGTTTATTTACACAATGAATTCTTTTGAGACCAACTGAAATGAAATGTATATGGAGAAGTATAAAAAATGCTGTACACGTGTCTATAAATAATCTAAAGCAGAATTCATATTCCTCAATGGATAACATCTGAATTCTTAATCCTTACAGAGTTTGGTTTTCTTAATTCCCCTCCTAAATTTCCATGGAAAATACTCCACAGATTTATAGAGAATGTGAATCTGCTTTAGAATACATGGACCTAGAAGAAAAAAGTGAACAAGAAAAACAAATTTTAGGTATGGGTGGATGAACTCTCTTATCCAAGAGTGAATAATCAGCCCTGATTGAAGGGCTTGCCAGTGTCCCATGAGTCTAGAAAGTCCCCAGTCTCTGGAGTTGCTTGAATCATCAACTCCAGACTTGGATGCTAAATGCATTAATGTCTTATCTTCTTTTTTGCATCATTTCTTTCTTCTTGATTCTGGAAGGAAGAAGTGACCTATGATCTATCACTTTCCAGGTTTTTTGGACCAGTCTCTAGAGTCAGCACCTCTTCCTCAAATACCACTTATGGCCCCAGAAACAGATGTTCTTTGCAACTAGTTAGGAATAGCTTCTAGAACAGAGGACCATCACTGCCTTGCATAAATGGAATTGCTAACCTCATGCCACCTGCCTACAAATTCAGGAAAGCCACATAATACAATAAAATGGAGTTGTGAGTTGGAAGTTTAAAAATTCATTTATTCCAATTCAAATTAAAGGGAGAAAAAGAAATGTGTTCACTTGAGTTTTACTTTGCAAATGAGGAAGGTAGAGAATTTTTTATTTTTTATTTTTTATTTTTTTAATTTTTTATTGTTATGTTAATCACCATATATTACATCATTAGTTTTTGATGCAGTGTTCCATGATTCATTGTTTGTTCATAACACCCAGTGCTCCATGCAGAACGTGCCCTCCTCAATATCCATCACCAGGCTAACCCATCCCCCCACCCCCCTACCCTCTAGAACCCTCAGTTTGTTTTTCAGAGTCCATCATCGGTAGAGAATTTTTTAAAAATTTCCTCTAACCTGAGTCTTCAAAGACACTTGACATATGAGTTACAGAGTTAGAAATAAATGCATAAATATGGGAACAATCTAAAGAAAAATTATACATTAGGGAAGCTGTCTTTTAGGTGTTTTACTGTTTTTGTCTTTGAAGTCACTATCTGAAATCCTCCTTTCCAAAAAGTAGAACTTGTTGTACATCTAGAGTTGTACTCTGCAGAAATCCTTCCTGGATCTTAAACTTCTGATAAACAAACAAAGAACAAATCAACTCATGAATCCCTATCTGATTCTGCTATCATCTGCTCTTCCTTTTCTTTTTTTTTTAAGATTTTATTTATTTATTTGAGAGAGAGAGAATGAGAGATAGAGAGCACGAGAGGGAAGAGGGTCATAGGGAGAAGCAGACTCCCCGCTGAGCAGGGAGCCCGATGCGGGACTCAATCCCGGGTCTCCAGGATCATGACCTGAGCCAAAGGCAGTCGCTTAACCATCCGAGCCACCCAGGCGCCCTGCTCTTCCTTTTCCAAATAAAAATGAACATGCGCAGGTCCCTTTGGGTTAGATCATTCCCTTCTGCTAAGAGTGTCTGTCTTGGTAACACATTTAGATTTTTAAAAATAATTCCTTGGCAATTAAAAACAAAACAAAACAAACATGAGAATTTAGTGACTCTGGAAGAGCAATAGGGACAATACAAAAGATTGAACGAATTAGTAAAATAATGAATGAACATATTCAAAACATATTTATTGATCATCTTCTATAGCCTAGGCACTGGAACTACTGAAAAGAGCAAAGCATATATGGCTCATGGATTCATGACACACAGTCTGTAGAGGACCAATAATGCCAGGATAGGCAAAGTACTTCTCTGCCCTGGAAATTCAAGATAACTGCCTCCTTCTCCAGTCACATAAACAATTCTCGTGCACTGTGTATCTCATCTGGAGTAGATAATTTCGTGCCTCTTGTTATAATGATTTATAAACATGTTTTAGCCCTTCTCCACTTGATTTTTCTTTCACTTGATTTTCGTTTTTTTTTATAGCAGAAACTGGATCTTATTTGTCTTTGTATCTCTTACAGTAACTATCAAAGTGTATTACAAATAACTCCATAGGATATTCTTAAAAATTGAATGGGTTTTTGTCTGGGTCAGAAGAGTGATCAAGAACAAGTAGAAGGCAGAATTTTTTTATCTTTATTTTTTATTTTCCTTTTTTTAAAATGAGAATACTTAAGTTCTACTCTCTCAGCAAATGTCAATTATATAATACAGTGCTAGCAATTATAATCACCATGTTATATATTCAATCTTCAGACCTTATTTATCTTATCACAAAAACCTTGTACCCTTTTATCAACCTCTTTCCATTTCCCCCACTCTGTAGCTCCTGGCAACCACCATTCTACTCTTTCAACTTTTTTTTTTTAATATTATGCATTATTTGTCTTTGCCTGGCTTATTTCACTTAGCATAACGCCCTCCAGGTTCATCCAGTTTTTGCAAATAGCAGCATTTCCTTCTTTTTAAAGGTTGAATAATATTCCACTGGGTATACATACACCATATTTTCTTTATCCGTTCATCTGTTGACCAACACTTAGGCTGGGATGATCATGTGATTTTTATCCTTCATTTTGTTAATGTGGTGTATCACATATATTGATTTGTGTATAGTGAACCATCCTTGCATCCCAGGAGTAAAACTCACTTGCTCATAGTGTATGATCCTTTTAATGTATGGTTACATTTGGTTTGCTAAAGTTTTGTTGAGGATTTTTGCATCTATGTTCATCAGGGATATTAGCCTATAAATTTCTAGGAAAAGTATATTTTTAATTTGGAAGCTTTCAGCAGCTAAAGTTCATATTTTACAAATCCCTAGTTAATTTCAAAAGAAAAGTTAGGACTGTAGCTAATCACTGAATAAGCTAAAAGTTTTCATGCTCTATAATTTTTAGCAATTACATAAGTCCTGCATTGTACTTATTTAAATCTGACAGTCTTTTTGGTTTAATCCTAAGAATTTTTAGACTTCAGCCATGATTACTAGACAGAAAAACCGGTAAATACACAAATGTTGCATTAGTTTAAAGTAATGAATTTATTCCAGAATGGTACCTCCAGGGACACAGGCTACAGTGTGATAGATTTTTTTTTTCATAGAGCCTACATTATTTGGTTGCAGTAGTGACAGCTTCTAACCACAGCTGAACTATCCAAGTAAGCACTAATTTCCACGAGTAAATGTTGACAAAGACAGACACATTTGCATAGGCAGAGCACCAGTGATTATTAAATTGTTATAAAAGTTGCCATTTTACATCGTCACAGAAAACAGAACTGGTATCTAAGTTTCACAGTTTGCATACTGGAATTCATGTATTATTCACAGTTTTATCTCATTCCCATAATTACAGCATATTTTCCATTTTGGAATTTGAGTTGGCATATCTTATCCCCCTTCTCTCACTTCTCACTATTAGTTATGCTAATGTTAGGAATCAACCATAATTTAAGAATTATGACCACATAATCGGGAGGCCATATTTTGTCATTTTGAATAATGCAGAATTTGGAATAGATGGAACTGTATTCAAGTCCTGGCTTCACTGCTTTGGTTCTACATCTATAATAATGGGTTGTTATAAGGGCTGAGTACAGTTAATATGTACAAAGCATACCACACAGGGCCCTGCCACAAAGTGCAAGCATTAGAAATAGCTATAATTACTGGCAATGTGAAAAATGAGTACATGTTGGTTTATAAAGTGTTGTAAATAATTTAAATATTTTTTTAAATAAAAATGATTAGGACCAAGATAAATCAGAAATGAATGATGTAAGATGGAACTATAACAGTGTTTGATTTGCCCTCTTAGCATTTCTGAGGATGGAAAAGAAAGCTGTATGTACATAGAGTTGAGTACGTACACTAGGGAACGTTATCACCCATATTTTGGATGTAGATGATGTGTTTAGGAGAAACTTATCAGCAGATCGAGAGATAAGTGTAAAATGGACCTTCAATAATTTGAGTTTAAGATACTTGTACTGGGAAGATATTCAAAGTATGTTCTTCATTAAGTATTGACCCCAGCTATCCTTGGAGAATAGTATGATTTGAAACAGATGCAAAAACTGCAGTTAATTCATAATTCCCACAGAGTGGATAGATTTTAATTGCCAGGATATTTTAGTCACCTTTGATTTAATAGCCCTTGGTTTTTCTTTTCTCTGTCAAATTAATTTTTCTAAGGTGGGACAAAAATTAGCTTTGTGACACCTCCTTAAAGTTTATGAGTTTTTAGAAGAGCATATCCTAAAAATGTTTTTTCAATAAATACTTGTTGCAAATGATGAGGGATTGACTTTACTTTTTTAAAGATTTTATTTACTTGAGAGAGAGAGAGAGAGCAGGAGCAGGGGGAGAGGCAGAGGGAGAAGCAGACTCACCACTGAGTAAGGAGCCCACTGAGCAGGACCCGGTCCCAGGACTCCAGGATCATGACCTGAGCCAAAGGCAGACACTTAACCGACTGAGCCACCCAGGAGCCCGAGGGATTGACTGTAGTCATCATTTATTAACAAGCTCTGTTTTTCTCTGTCATTGGATTCTAATATCTATTAGAGGCTTTATATAATATATTCATTTAAGTCATGCTTGATGTTTGAAAATTGAATAAATCTTCAATGAAGTTTATAAATTAAATCAAATTTTAATAAAATCTTTAAAATGTTTCTTTGCAAATGCTGGAATATGAAATCTCTGAAAATTTCTGGAAATTTTGCCAAACAATTAAGCACTAAAAATCAAAGTGGGCCTTTATTTAAAGATAGCAAGTTGAACATATGCAAAAACTGCCGCTGTCTCCCAAAATAGCTGCTTAAATGACAGTTAGGATATTAAGAAAGGAAGGAAGGTATTAGGTTAAGAAAAAGAGATATATATCAAAATGGATATAAACCCAAATAGGAGAACAGACAACAACAACAAACACTTGCTGAAAAGAGGGTGACTGAGTGGATGTTGGAATAGGAAGTCCCCAGACATCTTCCCAACTCAGCAACCAGAACTCTGGCAGCCAGGTTTATACCTCCCAGCCAGCACAGGAAGAGCCTTCCCTGGGACATCTGTTAACCCAAGGTGGGATTAAAAAAAAAAAAAAAAGGCTTAATGATATTGCCTTTGGGGTCGCCCCAAATAAAGAACTAAAGTAGATCACTTGCAGTACATTTTACTATTAGCAAGTCTATTCAGCAGTACTGCACTGCCAATCAGTTTTTTTAGTTCTTTAACTTTAAATTTGTACCAAAAACTGCCAAGATATCTGTCAGGCATCTGAGGAAAGTCTTTAGCATCAAAGAAAGCCCCAAATAAGCCAACCAATGAGTAGAAACAACCAGAGGAAAGAAAGAACTATTCAGGGAGAAGAAATCTCAAAATCCTCAAGTAAGACAGCTATTTCACCTTTGGAAAAAAAGAAGACACCACCAAGAAAGGACTCCAGAGAATAAAAGAGAACCCTTGGAAGCTAAGGAATTCCAAAGCAAAACAATTAATTAATAATAATAATAAATATACTGTAGCAAAAAATGAAAAAAAAACAATAAAAATGGGGAGATAGAGTTGAGGAAATCTTTACAAATGACAAACAAAACAACAAAAGATGGAAAACAGGAGAGAGATGATAAAAAAAAATTAAAGGACCAGTCCAAGAAGACTTATCTGAATAAAAGGAATTTCAGAAGGAGTAGAAAGGAGGAAATTATCAAGAAAATAATGGAAGATGTTCAGATGCAGAGGAATCCACCAGTATCTAGCATAATGAATGAAGCCTACATCCCCAAAGTACATTAAGAATTTTAAAAAATGGGACAAGGTGAAAATCCCAAGATCTTCCAAAAGGAAAACAAACAAACAAAAACAAGAATAGTTTTTATACAAATAACCAAGGATGAAAATTGCACTGGACTTCTCAATAGCTATACTAAAAGCAGAGGATAATGGAAAAAGTGTTTTAAAATTCTGAGGCAAAATGGTTTTCCAAGCTGCAGTTCTCTTCCAAATTGATAAATCTGTTTTTATTTATTCATTATTAATTTATTAATACATGTATTTTCAGACATGCACAGTCTAAGAAATTTAATCTTCCATGTACCTTTTTTGATGAAGTTACCAATGTGTGCTACACCAAACTAAGGAGAAAAATAAGAAAGAGAAAGACATGGGATCAGAAACAGAGGCAGTATTTGGTGAGCTGTGCTGGTGAGAGATCCCAAAGAGCCTCTGGACTGGACCAGGTCAGAGGGCACTCTCAGACACTACCTCAGGAAGATGAATATCAGAGAACATCTAATGTGATTAAAATATCAACAGGGGATTATGCAACTATGGAAAGTTTGTGGCTGGAGAAGCCATAAATAGAAAGAATATGAAAATAAAAAACAATTATTAACCCAGGGAAAATAAAAAAATATGCAGGAAAGGGAAATTAGTAAGAGTGCACTACATAGTTCCACTGTGAATTGTGTGTGCACAGTTATAATGGTATAAGAAGTTAAAATTTTATCTAATTAAAACTTTGGTATTAGGAGGATGGGGCTTGAGGAGTGTGTATGTGTGTGTGCATGTGTGTTTGGGAGGTGGGAGTGATGGGTTTGGTGGCATAAGGTGACAGAGAGCTCAAGCGTACATACTGCTAACAGCTAAAAACTTAAGATCTCAAAATATAAGCATGTTATATAGAAAAAGAGAAGTAAACACCAAGAGGATTAGCTGGAAACATTGGAAATAATTGCCTTTTGGAAGCTGAAAATTTGGGGATAGGCTAGCAGCTGAGGGATTTCTGATTTCTTTATTAAGCTTTGTAGAGAAATTTGCCTCCAAACTATGAAAATGTGACTTTGATGAAATAAAAAATAAACTCAAAAAGAAAAAAAGCCCAAAAAGCATTTATAGCATTCAAATTAAATAAATAAAACACTAACTATGGAAAGGAAACACATAACATATAAAACGGACTGAGGAAGTTCAGCAAGTTCCGAATTATAATTGCAACTGATAATTAGTGATCTACCACTGATTTCTTTTTTCTACACTGATTTCTATTAATTGATAGGATAAGGGGCAATTGAAAAGTAGAAAAAGTCTTCCCTGGACACTCCACAGTTGGCTAGACCAGCAATTCTTGAACTTGGTCTCTGAACCTTTTTTACTCCTAAAAAATTATTGAGAATCATGAAGAGCTTTTGTTTCTGTGGGTTATCTCTATCATATTAGAAATTAAAACTTAGAAATTTTAATTATTAATTGATTAATTTATTTACAAATAGTGATAATAAATGAACTATATGTTTTATGAAAAGTAACTGTATTTTTAAAATAGAAGAATGGCATTCTTTTAAATCTTTTGCAAATCTCTTTAATATCTGCCTTAACAGAAAACAAATGGATTTTCATATCTTCTTTGGCATTCAAGCTCTTGTGTTGTTTTAGTTGAAGTATATGTAGAAAATCTGGCCTTACAAAGATATGAAATTATGTAGCCTTTCTAGATAATTATTGTGAATGTTCTTTGGTAGTACACCAAAACCTGACATGAAATTATTTCTTAAGGGTTAGTTGAAATGTGGAATTTAAAATGATATGAATGAACTTCTTGAACTCTGTTACATTAGAACTCATTGGTCCACCATTCACTTCAAATGGATCTTTTACTCAAACATGATTTTATCAACATCATGCACTGGCTTACTGAAATGCAAAGATCCTGAAAATGTTGACACACTTATTGTACAATATGAAAGAAATCAGCCATTATGTCACCACCAATTTCATCAAAAGTCTTTGACAAGTTGTCAAGCTACTGGTGGCAGATAAAATTTTCCAAAATTCTAATATTTGCCTGAAACCTCAGAAATTTTTCATTGGCAATAAATACTGTAAGTTGCTTTCTTTGAAGTGACAGACTCATTTTGTTAAATTTTCCCAGCTATACATGTTGGAGTAATCCTGGTTTTCCTGATATTGGTGTTTGATGGTACTCAATGGTGTTCAACTCAGTCACACAAGTGTTTTACCTTGAAACAGTCCTGGGGCTTCAGCATGCACCAGGCATGTTTTTTGTGTGTGTGCTTCTCATTTGCCTCAGAGAGTATTAAAAAGACATCTATTCAAAGGTTGAGATTTAATAAAATTAGGAATTTTTACCACTGTGTTGAGAATGTCCTTAGATGAAACTGGCAATTTCTTCCCCCCTGTGATTGCATGGTCAAATACAACTACAATACAGTTTGGAGACACTGCCCTGACTGGTGCTGAGACATTAGAAGTTTTAGTCACCACTGCTTTTGTACCATCAGTGCCAGTGTCAACACAGTTAAAAAGACCAATAATGTCTCAGTATTATTGTGACCTTCTGGACTGCCAGAAACTGTCTCAGGGACTCCTTCTGGGCTAACTCATAAGCTCCTGGAAAGTGGTGATTAATTCTTACTTACTTTTCTTTGTTTCGATAATAGGTGGTCAAAAAGTATATTGACTTGACTGAGGATAGTTAAATGAAACATTTATGTGAAAAAACAGTGGGTAAATTAATGGGAGAACATGCCAAGAGGTGGACCCTCAAATAACAAATTAAAACTTCTGAATGATATTACTATATTTACTATTCTCCTCAAAACTTGGCCTCCACTCCTCCTCCACGCCCCTACTGCTTCTCAACCGGCACTATATGGGCCTATAGAACAGACCAGTCTACCACCGAGCCTTGCATTCAAGACTTCCCCATCCAGCAAAAACCAGTGTCTTTTTCTATAGTTTCTTCTCACTGATCCCTAATTAATCACTTAGCCTCTTTCAGCTAGGTGATGGTCCAGTCCCCCTGTAGGTAATATCCTTTCACTATTTTCCAGCTTCTCTATGTTTTCCCTTGTCTTTCCTGTCTGGCTAAAATCAAAACATTTTTATCATGTATATCCTGGTGACCTAACCCTAGTGACATATGCCATCCCTGGCCAATGATTTAGGTTAGGTTTAGGTCACATGACTTAGTGTTATAAGTAGATAGTCAACTGCTTGCTAATTGATTCATGTGTATGAATTGTCTCTCCCTAGGTATCAATCTCTTGGAGTATGGAAATCATCTCTTTCAAGATGAGACCAAGAAGGAAGGAGACAAGTTCCATGAGTGGCTTGTGAACCAATAATTACTATATAATCTGTCATCATTTATTTTTCTTGCAGACTCCATAGTGTTTAATATGGTACAGGCTTACTGTAGGTCTTCAGTAAACACTTGTAGATTAATTGAATGCAGAAAGTAAGGGCTGCTATTTAGAAGAAAGATTACCCACAAGGGAGTTAAAAGACTTGAAGGATTGTATGTGGTAAGTTTGAATAGAGCAAAGCCAAGTAAAGTTTGTAGATTCTAGCTTTCCAGTTGATTTTCATTACATTTTATTTGTCTACCATAATGGGCCCAGGCAAGAGTGGACATGGGAAATGCTGTTAAAAAAGAATAAGGCCTTTTGGTTCCATAAATAAATAATTTCACATTAAATAGCTGTTTCAATAATAATAATAAAATAAATTTTTCTCAGAATCAATCATTTTTATGTCCTGATACAAGGTTTTTACTGAAAAAATTCCTTGAGACACTTGCTGAAAACTGACTTTTGTCATCAATTACACAAAATAATGCTGCACTTAAAAAAAAAAGAAAAGAAAAACTGCTGTAGGAACTGTGAAATGAAAATATTTATTGTATATTTATGATATGTCAGATACTTGGGTATCACTTATTTAGTCCTCCCACCAAGTCTTCAAAATAGGTATTATTATCCTTATTTAGAGACAAGGTCACTAATGCCTAGGAAGAATAAGAAACTTGACCAAAGTCACAGAATGTCAGTGTTGGGAACCATTGTCTGAACCCCAAAGTCATGTTTTCTTCTTTACGCAATAAAAGGATCTCTTGTTTTAATAAGACATCAAATAGCCTAACGAAAAATTGACCAAATATATTACAAGCCACTCAGTGAATATTAAATGCAACCCTAGGCTTCTTCTTGCTAATTGAAACATTCCCTACAGAAAGAAAAAAAAAGACTTTTTTGGATGAGGTGTGCGTTTGGGGTGCTGGTGGTTGTTTAGAGAGAGGTGATGCAATCCCCTGCTTGTTGCTGACTCAGAAGTGCAGAGCAATGGTAAACATAAACAGATGGTCCCAAGGCCCCATTCCTTTTGTGAACTCTATGACCCCAGCTCACCAAAGCTACAGTTGTGGCATTGGATGCCCTTATACTATAGTCATTTTACCTTGTCAGTCTAATGAAATGACTGAAACTGAAAAATGACAGAGCTGCTGTAACCTTTAGAAGCAGCCCTGCCTCTGAGACACAGCCATTTTGTGATCCGAGGGATTACGATTCCTACGCTAACAGGTGGTGTCAGAAAGCAGAACCTAATCCTCCAGGGGCTGCCTTGGTGTTCAGTTTCGCCTTTCACTGTAGGTGTAATCCATGCCATTAGTTTAATATTTCTCTGTGGGAAAGACACCAAGAGACAGGATCCTGGAGAATGTCCCGGGATTTCCAATATCTCTAGAGGAAATTATTTATATCTGATGTAGGGCTTTCCCTGTAGAATTTCCTATACAGACATTTGTAGAACTACACAGTCTGTGGTGTGTATTTGTGTGCATGTGCAGAAACATATTTGTTTTGAATTTAACATCTCTTTACACACCAACCGCATATGCCAAAAAGTATGAAGTCTTGTGACTGGAGAACACAATGCTCCTTCGGGCTAAATTCAGGGAGGATGGACTTCTGTCTGCTTGTTGCTGCACATTCAAGGGAAAGAAGCAAGTTAGCAAAAATCGCTGTATGAATACATTCTGTAATATAATGGCAGAACAAATTGATTTAGACAAGAACAAAATAGCTGAGGATGGAAAAAATGTTCTGTGCCCAGCTATTAATCCAAGTATGGGATAGGATTGCTACCTTTTGTCTGAGTTTCCCAGGATGTTAGTCAAGGGGACGCTGTGAAACTTAGGCAGTCTCCATAGCAACTGCTAGTATGACCAGGTCAACCTGGAATCCCACATCATTTTGCAAATGTCTGTGTTGGCAGGACCACATATCTAGATGGCCTTGCCTGGTCCACCTTCCCATCCCTTACACACTTGCTTCCTTTAACCTTCCTTCTACTTTATGTGCCTGGTTAAATGAAAGATAAAGGCAAACTTGTTCTCAATGGCCTTTGAACTTCCAGTGTTTAGGGATATATTAAAGGCAAGATCTATACGAGTACCCAGTGTTGAGTTTTCTAAAATTACTTTGGAGAGAGGTACAGGTATGACAGTTTTAAACCCTATCACTGGTCTGTACTTCCTCCATATCCCACATCCTTCTTTCTGAGTTGGATCTGGGATAAAGCTAATGAAAGTGTAACCTCAGGATCCCTTAGAGGCAAGCAATATTTTCACATGATCATATGGTTTTGTAACATTAGCAAAGGTAAGATATATTAGCTGCAGTTGTTTAAAACTGAATATCTTTCTATTTCAACCTGCCCTCCTGCATACTTTCTCTTGTGTCAGGTAACATGGGCATGGCCATGGGCATATTGTGCACTTTTCATTTCTGGGAGAAACAGAGCTGGACACACATTCATTTTGGGTTTGGTAGGATGTATTTATGTGGTTCACAGTCACTCCTGTATGTGGGTGAATGAATTTCTAGTAATGGATGACTTTTAGAAATAATGCACTGACTTCCTTTCTGTCAGAGTTATATATTTATAATTTTGGATTTTGTTCCTTGAAGAAGTTCCCCAAATTGAGTTTTAAGCCCCAACAAACTTGGGTCTTACACTGACTTTATTTTATATGTCTCTTGGTGTTTGTCTTATGTTAATATTTTGTTCTACATGGATAGAGGATTCCCTGTTGTTAAACGTATGACTGTGGGATCCTAATTACACTTTTTAAAATTTAGTTCAGGACAAAGTTCTATTCAGAAGTTATGGATAGCTGCTATATCTTCTAATGCCAGACTGTATTTACCTGTGAAATGACAGTGTCAAATTCCAATATAAATCACCAGAATTGAATGCACCTTCTATTACCTAAATCGACTACACTATTTTTTCATTGTATTTTATAAATTTACATGAGAAAGCTTGAGATGTGAATAACATTTTACAGATGGTTCGGTGGGCTATAATTTTACCACTTGCAATGAGTGTCATCAATTAAAGCAATGTTTTAGGGAGTACATTCCTATTATTTACATGTTGGGTTCAGTCACTTCAAATAAGTATACTAAAGTTATTCCTATTTATTATTTCCTCCATAAACTTGATGTCACTAAATTATTTTACACTTTAGGGAATAGTCATCCTTAACTCTGAATGCTCAAGTAAGATTTTTTTATTTGCAGTAGTTTGCATCAGAGCCACAGATGGACACTAAATCATTTAATCTTTGAGCTTTAGTGTTTTTCTTTGAAACCAGGGAGCAATTTTTTCCTTTGATATTTCAGCATCAAACTTTAAATTATTAAAGATTCTGAGAAATATAAATACACATCTTTCAAAAGAAAATGCAGATTAGTTTTATAACAGGTTACAAATTAAATTGAGGACCTCTGTTTCTGGCCAAGTTAGAAAAGAGGGGACTGAATTTATGCTCCTGCCTGAAACAACCAAACCCCAAAACCAAAACCAAATCAAAACAAGACAGATAAAATACTTGAAACTGGTTTTCAACACAATGAACCCAAGGAAACAAAAGACACTGATCCTTGAGAGATGGAAAACAAGCAAGGTGGACCTTATGATTGCCCCAGCTTACTGCTTTGAGAGAGCTTCTGGGTGGTGCTGCAGGGAGAAGGGACACAGGTAGAGCCCAGTGGATTTCCTGGGTTGAAGAAATAAAGCTGAAAATCTGGGGAGATCAAGGCAGCTAGAGTTCTCATAACAGAAATCTATGAGAGTAGAGAGCGGCACAGGGAGAGAACTTCAGGTATCTTCAGTGGATCCTCTTCTAGTGTTCAGCCGAGGACTGATCAGAGAATTCATGTAAAGAAATTACCCAAGGCCAGGAAAAGAATTATCCAAATGTATTAGAGATCCAAAAGGATCAACCTGCTTCCATGTAACTTAATTGTTCCCCAGAACAAAACCCAAGAATATTTAAAGCACTATAGAATTATCCAGTGCCCAACTGGTAAAATTCACAATGTCTGGCAGCCAATCCAAGATTACCAGGCACACAAAGAATTAGAAAAATATAAATCACAATGAAGAGAAAAAGCAATCAATTGAAACCAACTAAGAATGGACACAAATGATAAGATTAGCAGAGAAGTACATTAAGAAGTTATTATAGCTATGTTCCATTATGTTCAGAAAGTTGAGACATGAAAAACATAAAAAAAAGACCCAAATCAACTTCTAGAAATGGAGACTACAATAACTGAGATTAAAAATACACTAGAAAAAATAAACTGGATAAGGATTAATGAAAGATTATATATGTCAAAATAAAAGATTAATGAATTTGAGAACATAGCAGTAGAAACTATAGTTGACATTTTAATGACACAGAGATTACAGGTGCTGACCCCTTCAACTGTACTTTTGTATGCTAGGATCAAACATTTGGAAATTGAAATTAAAAAGTGATATCACAATAACAAAGATATGAAATATTTAGGAATAAAACCAGAAGTGCACAAATATGTACACCGAAAACTACAGAACATTGCTGACATAAATTAAAGAAGACTTAAATAAATGGAGAGACATCTTGTTTATGGGTTGAAATACTCAATATTGTTAAGACGGCAACTATTCTTAAGTGGATCTACTGATTTAATTCAATTTCAATAAAAACCGAAGCAGGTTATTTATTTATTTATTTTTGTAGATACTATCAAGCCAAGTCTAAAGTTCATATGAAAATGAAAAGAACCTAGGAGAGCCAAAACAATTTTGAAAAAGAACAAGGTTGGTATGTGAACACTTTCTGATTTAAAAACTTCTTATGAATTTACTGTAATTGAGATAGTGTGTCCTTAGCATCAAGATAGACAAATTAATCAAAGAAAAAGATTGTCCAGAAATAGATCCATGCATGACTTCTGACAAACACGTACAAGCAATTCAGTAGAGAAAGGATAGACTATTCAGCAAATGGTGCTGGGACAACTGAATATTCATATATGAAAAAATGAACTTTGATCTATACTTTGCATTGTATGAAAGAAGTTACTTGTGGTAGATATAAATGTAAAACTTAAAATATAAACCCCTCTAAGAAAACATAGAAGAAAATCCGTGTGACCTTAGGCCAGGCAAAGATTCCTTAGATATGACAGCCAAAGTACAATGTATTAAAAAGAAAATGATAAATTGGATTTTATCATCAAAATTTAAAATGTCTGTTCTTTAAAATGAACTGTGAAAGAGGTTATTTAAAGAATGAAAAGATAAGCTACAGACTTGGAAACCATATTTGTAGAACAGATATCAGATAAGGGACTTGTATCCAGACTGACTACATCCTGAAGTCTCAAAATTCATTAATAAGAAAATAACCCAATACATGAGCAAAAGAGTTGACTCACCACTTCATTAGAGCACATGTAAAGATGCTTAACATCAGCGATCATTAGGGAAATGCAAATTAAGATCACAATGATATTACTGCATACCTATTAAAATGCTAAAAAGGGTGACCACGTCAAGTGTTAGCAACTGTAACTATTTCACTGTTGGTGCAAATGTAAAATGGTACAGCCACTTTAGAAAACAGTGTGGCAGTTAAAAAAGTTAAACCCATACCTACCACTTGATATAGTCACTCCATTTCAAGACTTTAACCAAGTGAAAAGAAAGTATTCCTATATCTAGATTTCCACAGAAATGTCTGTAGTAGCTGTATTTGTAACAACTCAAATGCCCATCAACAAGTAAATGGATGAACAAATTGTGGAAGAGCCATACGATCTGATACCACACAGAAAAAGAAGGACTGAACTATTGATACACACAACATGGGTCAATATCAAAATAATCACCTGAGTTAGAGAAGACAGACATACTGACTCCAATCATACAAAACTCTAGAAAATGCCCTGGGTGGTAGAGAGATTCTGAAGGGACTGGAGGAAACTTCTGAGGGTGTTGGATATGCTCACTGTCTTGATATAGGTCAAAATCGTACATTTTTTTTAAAGATTTTATTTATTTATTTATTTGAGAGAGAGAGAATGAGATAGAGAGAGGGAGCATGAGAGGGGGGAGGGTCAGAGGGAGAAGCAGACTCCCGCTGACAGCAGGGAGCCCGATGCGGGACTCGATCCCGGGACTCCAGGATCATGACCTGAGCCGAAGGCAGTCGCTCAACCAACTGAGCCACCCAGGCGCCCCCAAAATCGTACATTTTAACTAAGCATATTGTATGACAATCATATCTTCCTAAGGCTTTTTTTTTTAAGATTTTATTTATTTGAGAAAGAGAGACAGCAGGGGTGGGGTGGGGGCAGAGGAAGAGGGAGAAGCAGACACCCACTGAGCAGGGAGCCCCATGCAGGGCTCGATCCCAGGACCTCAATCCCAGGACCCTGGGATCATGACCTGAGCCGAAGGCAGACGCTCAACCGACTGAGCCACCCAGGCACCCTCTTACTAAAGCTTTTTAAAAAATGCAATTAAAAATGTATGTCAATACTGTATTGGCTGTCCTTTGCCTCCCACTGGCTTCCTGGTGGTCATGTGGACTTCCCATCCCTTATGTTCTTACAATTTGGTTGGAAATCTCTTGCATTCTTCTGATGCTTCAAGTTGTAGATGTACAGATGGAGGTGCTTATTGGATTTTCATAGGCATTGAAATGCTTTCACTGGAAAGCTTGGTGTTGTTAGGTCTCTGATACTATCTTTTTGAAACTAAATTAATTAGGATATGAAGGTTTTGTGAATACATTTCAGAAAGTTGAGGAAACTCCAATAAAGGACAAATATGCCTCAGAAGGCCTGAGACCCTGTCCACAAACAGCAATACTCCACCGTTGGAGTTGGAATTGTGCTCTGTCCTGGGGTCTTCTGAGTGTCTTCTGGGAGAAGTTAATACTGTACTGACAGTTCTGTTTTGTAGTCTCCCTTAAACACCAATGAAATCATTCCAAAAATGACAGTGCCAGGTAACCTAAGCAATCATGTTTTTGTAGGTCATGTCCCACATTTTCTTTCTACATTCTTTTTGAGTGACTACATTAGTAAAATGTACATAGATGTAATCATCTGCATGCAATTCAATATTAAATCCCTTGCTCTCTTTTGATATTAATCATTACTGTTCTGAGCTTAGTGCTCCATACCCTATGGGCATGCAATTAATGAAGGCTGACTCATGACTTAGGCAGGAAACAGTGCATGCAGAAAAGAGCTGGCCTATCCAGGTTAAATATCTGCATATTAGCAATTTCAAGCATATAATATTTCAACATTTGGAACACTAAAATTGTTACTGATTTTGATACAGAACCAGTATGTCTATAAGAAACATTCATGTGTCTATATTTTTCTACTTTGTATGAAAGAAAATTCCTGATTCTAACTGATGATATTCTAACTATATTCAACTTAACAAATGGCATTCCTTATGAGTGAGCAGAATTAACTAGTGGAAGGAACACTGGAAAAGGAATTCCACAAATCTGGATTCTATTGTAAAAGATGTGTGGCCTTGAAGAAGTTTCATCACCTGTAGAATGAGAGCTGTTTGAATCAACTGATTTCTAAGACCCCACCCACTGTTAAATATCTGATTAGGACAGATCTTTAGAGAAGAATTCAGGTCAGTTTCTTATCCGGCATGCATGGTAGTCCCTGCCCTGCAATGAACTTTTCAGGGGTGCCACATTGGCCCTCAAGTTCCACTACCAATTACTTCTCAGTTTTCAAACTGAGGAATTTGAATTATTGATTTTGTTTGAACACCAAGGAGATAATGAAGCCAAATGCAAGTGTTGGGTTCATCATCAATTCCCTAGTCCCCGAGACATTCTGACTGCCAGGACCAGCCACCTACGTCAGCATCATCACTCAGAATTGGCTGATTCCAGAAGGGAGTCTAATTACACCCACAAGGCCCCATAAGAATTTTGGCACCTTTTGATCCAAGATGTAATTGATGCTGAACTAATGATAAATAAGCTTATTCTTCCCCTTCTCTTGTCTTCTCTACTTTTAATTATAGCTGGAATATTCCAATGGGTTTATTAGGAATTTTTTAACTTTTACATTTAAAAAAAGAGATGTATTTGTGTTCTGGTGTATTCAGACAGATCTTTTACATTGCACATACTTTGTAGAAGAATTTCAAGCAGTAGCTAATGAGGAAATTGCGTTTGTCTCACTGGTGTGTTCCCCCATCACTTTAGCTGTCTATAAAGTGAATAGTGTGAATCTTTAGCACTAGAACAATAATGGAAGTAGTTGGCACTACCTGACAGAGAAGACTTAGATTGACTTGTCTAAGCCTTATTTTTTTGCATTCTATATAATTAGACACACTACTGGTAACTCAGATTATCTTAAAGAGTAAAGTCTTCTCTGGCATGACAATTGATGTCCCTATGTCAACAAAGGAGAGACATTGCCAACATCTAGTTTATTTTATCCCCTGCTGGACTTTACCTTTGACTAATGATTATGGAGAGTTAAAAGTCGATTTTCTTACAGTTGTGAGGCAGTCTCCCATAATTCTTGTTTCGTTTTTCTGGTGGATGGGCTGTATGGGAAATCATCAATTCAAAAATGTTCACTGAATAACCTAAATATTTCAGGCAAGCAGTCACATAAGGTGACTCATTGGATAATCACTGAACTAAGCGTTTGTTTTACCCAAGTGTCTAGATTGGCAGCACACAGTGGGATATATGGAGGGAAATGCTCTGAAAAAGGACTTTTGTTGTGATAACATGGCTGACACTAATTCTCAACTTGTCTTACTGGCAACATAAAATGATGTTTCTTTTATTTGAATCAGAGTCTTTAATCTTATATTAAAATTAGTCACTGACCTTTGGAAGCAAATCTATCAAAATAGTGCTAATGTGTGGGCAGAGTAGGGACCAGGGTGAGGCAAGTAAGGCCCTTCCCTGAAATAAAAACTGAAATAGGACCAAACCTCAGTAATTAAGATAAGTAACACTTTAAGAAAATGCTTCAAAAAACAAAACCAAACACCAAATCCGTTAAAAAAATCCATGATGAATAAAAACATCAAAATTTTAATAAAGATAGGATCAATATTATTTGGATTTTTCCCCTTTGGTTTGAACTTAGATAATAACTCCACACAGTATCATTGCTGACAACATCTATATTTAAAATTTTGATATTTTGTTCATCATGGATTTTTTCACTGATTTTTATTCTTTAAAATATTGCA
The DNA here is from genome assembly GCF_003265705.2 of Callorhinus ursinus. Taxonomy (NCBI): domain Eukaryota; kingdom Metazoa; phylum Chordata; class Mammalia; order Carnivora; family Otariidae; genus Callorhinus; species Callorhinus ursinus. The sequence goes on along the minus strand of NW_027397075.1, from coordinate 25,005,778 downwards.
TTAGAAAACAGTATGGAGGTTCCTCAAACAGTTGAAATTAGAGCTACAGTTCGATCCAGCAATTGCACTACTGGGTATTTACTACAAAGATACAAATGTAGGGACCCGAAGGGGTACGTGTACCCCAATGTTTATAGCAGCAATGTCCACAATAGCCAAACTGTGGAAAGAGCCAAGATGCCCATCGACAGATGAATGGATAAAGAAGATGTGGTATATATACACAATGGAATATTATGCAGCCATCAAAAGGAATGAGATCTTGCCATTTGCAACGACGTGGATGGAACTGGAGGGTGTTATGCTGAGTGAAATAAGTCAATCAGAGAAAGACATGTATCACATGACCTCACTGATATGAGGAATTCTTAATCTCAGGAAACAAACTGAGTGTTACTGGAGTGGTTGGGGGTGGGAGGGATGGGATGGCTGGGTGATAGACATTGGGGAGGGTATGTGCTACGGTGAGCGCTGTGAATTGTGCAAGACTGTTGAATCACAGATCTGTACTTCTGAAACAAATAACGCAACATATTTTAAGAAAAAAGAAAAGAAGAAGATAACAGGAGAGGAAGAAAAGGGGAGTATGTCAGAGGGGGAGACGAACCATGAGAGATGATGGACTCTGAAAAACAAACTGAGGGTTCTAGAGGGGAGGGGGGTGGGGGGATGGGTTAGCCTGGTGATGGGTATTGAGGAGGGCACGTTCTGCATGGAGCACTGGGTGTTATGAACCAACAATGAATCATGGAACACTGCATCAAAAACTAATGATGTAATATATGGTGATTAACATAACAATAAAAAATTAAAAAAAATAAAAATAAAATATTGCATTAAACTCTTATTTATCTTGATTAACTTAGGTTTTTGGCACCCTCTTAAATGTTGTACCAGAGATGTTCTCATCTTGCCCTTGTCCCAGCCCTGGCTTTCTACTTTAAGGCCCAAGATGAGAGATTGGAATTCCAAAGTCACATAGTCAATAAGTGGTAAAATCTGGATTCAACATCAGGCCTCATCAGGTCTTCTGTTGAGAACTGTGCTTTTTACTTCCCAAAGCTGCTGTGTAGTCTAACAACTCTGGAGGAACCAACTTTGTTTCTTTCCAGACTGGAATGGTAAATTCAGAGCTAACGATCTCAGAGATGAGATTAAAGTTTGATAGGGATCCAGGAATGAGTTAAGGGCTACTTATCTCAAATGGGAGGAATGTTTAAAATTTTTGTTATTGTTGTTGGACAGGATTCAATCCTAAAAAGTCAAAAAAGGGAACTGGTAATGCAAAAAGGTATCATCTAAGGAGTAAGTTCTCAGAGAAGAACCTAGCTCTGTATAGCCTAATGATGGAACAATAACCTTTCTAACATAGTACTAGTACTTTTCCTACATTTCCTCACCCATGTATTTATGTGATGCAATCAAGAGCTCTGGGACACAGAGGTAAGCCCTTGGAGGAGGAAGGGTTGCTTTTCCTCTGAGATAGGATAGAAGGTGTCAATGGATAAAAATAAGGGAAAAATTTTTACTTGCAGAAGAGAAGAGGAATATCAGGTATTTGCAGGTAGAACTAGTAAATTTAAAGCTGCTCCTGACTGCCGGCTTAGAAGTCAGTGAAGTAGGACACTGGAACTACTGGTGGCAGGTGGGGGCGGGAAGAATGTAGAAGAAGACGACAAAGACAAGTGGACAGTTTTGGAAGACTCTTTGTGGTAAGTGTGGTAAGTGTTATTCTAATTTTTTCACAAAAAATAAGACCACAAGATTATACTTCAGTGGGAACAAAACTGAGATTACGTGGTGGAAAAGAATATGAACCTGAGATTTACTTAATTGAAACTTAGTTTTCAATAACTTTTATTGGATATTTCCTAAAGGGTAACCCTTCTCTTACATTAAGTATGCTGCTACGTTTATATTATTAATATGTTGTTCATTCCAAATACCATCATAGCAAGATTGTTCATTTTTTTAAAAAGCTTACACAGAAGGAGAATGAAAACAACATCAGAATTTGGGTGATAACATGCTATGCTGGGGGAAAAAAGAGCAAAGAACAAAATCACTTCTGTAAAATCATACAGCATTTATCAATGGCAAACTCCAAGAAAGAAAGGTTGTCTGCCCAAAGTAAGGAGAAAAATTAATCAAATTGCTATGTGTCCTATGGAAGTAATTTTTTAAAAACATTTCTTCCAACTTCTTCTCAAGGCAAACAACCACGGACCTTGTAGAAATGCATTCTCTGGAGAAAACAGGCAGGAAAGAAAGAAAGAAAACCTATGAGCTCAGTGATGTACACCAGCTAGTTCACCAAGGCAGCATGAAAGCTTAACTAGAAATCTGAATTCATAGATAACCCACTTTGATTTACTGGGGCCTGCAACAGAATTGGCTATGTTCTCTCTGCACCTTGGTTTAGCTCCTCCATCCCCTTCCTCCCAAATGTAGTCTTTTACAAATCTTGTAAATGGATCTGCCTTCCCTTTTTTGACTGAGCTTCCTGCTTTCATCTAGGGAATGTAATATGGCCTTTGTGACAGCTGGTCACGTTACTAGCATCACCCCTCCATATTTCCTGTTCAGATTTCAGGGAAACCACAAACTCTGGAGAATCATAGCTTTGGTTTGGTTTGGTTTGGTTACAAAACTTCTTTTTCTTTTTTTTTAAGAAACTGTGAAACCACACAACGAGTCCACAGTCCCAAAGGCTGCCAAGTATCCCTGGTTGACCTAGTTAGTACTGTAGTGGAAATGGGGGAGGGGTGAAAGTTAAAGAACACGACTCTAATTAAAATATTCAGAAGACTTTCAAACATTTTAAACTGAACTCTTTGGAGTGAAAACAACTAAATATTTGGATGTGATAGATAATATGTCAGAAATTATAACAATTTTTTCTTTAAATTTCAGATATCCCAATTGGAACTAAATTAAACTCAATGAATTGAGATTTATTAAGCTCTGCTAGTTCTTTTTACATTTGTTTGTAGTATTTTATTTTTAAAACAACCATGTAATCAATATTTCAGGAAACAATACATAAGAATTACTTGGTAAGATTTTTTATTCTGTTTCTTTTTTTTTTTAAGATTTTATTTATTTTTTGACAGAGAGAGAGAGACAGCGAGAGAGGGAACACAAGCAGGGGGAGTGGGAGAGGGAGAAGCAGGCTTCCCGTGGAGCAGGGAGCCCAATGTGGGGCTCGATCCCAGGACCCTGGGACCATGACCTGAGCCAAAGGCAGACGCTTAATGACTGAGCCACCCAGGTGCCCCATTTTATTCTGTTTCTGAAGTACATTTCGTAGTAACATGCTACACAGTTTTCCTTGCTCAGTTTTAGTACTTACCTAATAAGCAAATCATTAGATTCATATTTGAAAGATTTACACATAATTTCCAAATGAATTATTCTGTCTCTATTTAAAGTAGGCACCAAAATTAGTCTTTGGTTTATAGTGGATCTTATTTTCCTTTCAGAGTCATGCAAAGCCAGGATCTCTTCTTTAACTGAACTTTAAAAACATTCCTGGCACTGTCAATATCAAAATAAATAGAAGTTCCATTCCTCAAAACTAACATGGAATTGAGTCGGCTATAAAAGTGATGTTGTCGCAACTTATTTCAACAAAGAGAGGTTTGAAAATTAAAAACATGTTTCTTCTGTCATGTGTCATACAAGAAAAAAATGGAAATAAGGGAAATCTTAGTGTGTTCCTAATTTAGATTCCTCTTCTTTACTATAAACATAACTTTCTCCAACAACGACACATAAATATGTTGTGCTATTCTTGAGTATTGAAGGAATTTCTTTTTTCAATTTTGATTCCCACCATTTGGACACTGCATTAAAAAGTAAAGTTTATGACTGATGATGAGAGTTGGGTCTACTATTTACATGGATGTTTCTCGAATAGGGTTTTGGTCCTAACTTGGAAACCAGAGCATCATGAAACATATTTCTTTGAGAAATTACAGTTTGGGATGTTACCCTTAATGCCAAGTTTGTAGATATTTTGATCAATTCACAAACTATTAAATTACCTAGTTAATAATATTAGCAATTCCTAAATAATAAACTTATGGCTACCTATGTGTATATTCTGTATAAAATATTTCATAATTTTAGCTATTAGATTTATGGAAATTCACAATGAAAATGAGTCAGGCACAGACTAAATCTATGTGAGCAAATCTATGTTTTTCGAATAACTGAGCCAAGTAAACTTATTTTCTAAAGACAAAATATCCAAGAATTCAAGGTCATCATTTCTTGAGAGCAAGCCATGAATCTTTGTATATATGTGGCATTAAATTCAAAGAGCAGGAAGCTGAAGGTGTGTGGTCTGAAGACTGTAGGGTGTTGGCTTATTTTTTTCTTTACAGCTTCTACACTCCATGACCTTTTACAAGGCAATTCTTTATCTTTTAGTTTGCTCATCTAAACAATGGGTATAAAAGCACTTGCTACTCCACTGTTTAGCTTTATAGAGGCTTCCCGAACAATGCTTCTGATTAGTAGGTCTTATTTTGCAGTCAATTATTTTGTTTTTGTGTGTTTCCTATCTGCCTCCACCCAGGTTCTGAGACTTCAATTTCACTGATGATAAAATAAAGAAACTGGAACTCTTAGCAGATGCTACACCATATATTCTTATGGGCTTCAGCCAAATGTATTGCAAGCTTTATGGCTGCTTATGAGGGTTAATAAGATCTATGAAAGGATCTTGGGAGGAGACAGCAGGTTAAAATGATCACACAAGTAATCCACATGCCGGACTCACAAGAGGCACTAGAATTACCTGTGAGTTTACTTAAAATGCAGATTATAAGACTTTCTGGTACATACTAATAAATCAGAAGTCCTAGGGCAGAGATTGGGAATCTGCATTCTTAAACAATCTCCAGATTGGTGGGGGGAGGCGAATCTTATTTAAAAATTTTATATCTCAGCCTTTCTTTATACAATGGGGCATGGAGAGCAAGCTTGAGCCATATGTCAGACCTGAAATCAGGGTGGCTGCTGTCATTCACTGTTCCTATTCTCAGCTTCTTCCTTCCCCTAGTTAGACAGCTAGTTTATTGAGATACCCAACTAAAATCCTTTGTAAGGGATGGTAGGCAATTGATTATTGGGGTGATGCTATCCAGAATGTAACAAATAACATATATTGAGTCCCATAAAAAGGATTGGGATTGAAAGGGGAAAATCTTCACACTCAGGTAGGAATTCATTTGGTATTTGGCATTTTTGAGATTAGAAGATTCTTCTCCCTCCTGTTCACTCATTGTCAGGGCACTTCTCGAAAACCTTTGGGAGGGGAGATGAATTTTCTAGACCATAGCTGCCAGATTCCTCATGGCAGTTACATCCATACCCCATTCTCTCTGCACTATTATCTGTGGAGAAACTTAGAGATCTGCAGAGAAGTCTAGAAGGTTGTGGGAAAGCAATGGAAGACCTTAAATCAACTTTGCAGTAGGATCTAGACTACCCCGGAATTAATTAATTTATTTTTAAATTTGTCAATTCATTCAACCAATATTTGAGAACAGATATGCATTGAAGGAGCACACACTCAGAGTGAGAATACTCAGAGTGATACTAAGCAAAGCACTTTCTAAGTCTCACTCTCAGATTCTTCAGGTATTTTAAGAGAATCATGATTATGTCTATTTTACAGGGTAGATGTAAGGATGAAATGATATTTGGGGTGAAGCATTTTGTAAATTCTAATGCCTGAGCAACTATTCTTATTTCCATCTGCAAGACTCTGCAGTAGAGGTGATAAGAATGCAAGGATGTTGAAGACATGCTTTTTTCCCCTCCGAATAATTGCAGTGTCATAGGGTGTTGACATCTACATGAGCAGCTATAGTGTGAGTGTCTCGTGAGTGGATGAGATGCTAAAGAAGTTGTGAAGGATTTTGTCTGGGATCACCAGGAAAGTTTTGTTGCAGTGCATGATAGCGTATCACCTGAGCTTTGAAATGTGGTTAAGACCTCAAATGACAAAGTAGACGGGCATTTCTGGGAAAGGGAAGGACATGAAGAATAATGTAGACCTTAAAGAATGGAAGATGTGCTTGGGAAATGATACACTTTGCCCCCAAGTCCATCTCTATCTTGGGACCATACCCTTACATGTGGCAGTATGGTAAGCAGCTATAAAAGTAGAGTAGCTAGAGTCAACCAGACATACTTGTTGCCCTTCTTGAGACTCAAAGAAATCTAAAGCCCGTGTGCCTCTAAAAGTAGAGATTTCTCTCCAAGATGCTGCTATCGGGGCAACTTTAGAACAATATAAAAAAGCTCATGTCAATGCTAAAATATTTCATAGTAATACGTATACAGGGATGGGGCATGAATAGGTACAGTGGGCTTTTGCTAAATTTCTCTTCTTAGCCTATTAAAATAAAAATTGTTTGAATTTTCACAAGCTTTCTCTTCATACCAATGATCAACTAATATTTTCACTTGTTGGCATGCTTAATCATTAAGATATAAGTTCTTGTCTAAATAATTAATAACTCTCTTTGACCAAAGGTTTATGGAGACATTTATCTTAACTTGTTAATTACTACTACATACATCATCTTCTATGCAAAATATTGTTGTAAAATACTCAAGATATTGTTTATATTATATAAACATTTGCATTTAAAAACCTGAAATAACCTGCTAGTTAAGAGCATGAACTCTGGAGTCAAACAGCCCAAGTTTGTAAACCAGCTCTGAGATTCAGTAGCCTTCTGATCTCAAGCCAGTTATCAACCTCTCTGGGTCAGTCACCATGTGCAAAGTACAGCTAATAGTACCCATCTTCTACAGCTGCTGTAAAGACTAGCAAGGCCTGATGTGTAGAAAATTCTGAACAGATTGTGGCTAATATTATTAAGTCCAAATATTTTAAATCAAATTGACTCTTATCTAAAGGTTTAAAGAGGGTTTTATAGCCTCATAACAATGTTAATAAAAATATATTAAATAACTTTTTAATCAAGTTATAAAAACTAATAATTTTACTTATATTTTTATTATTTACAAAATAAAAGTAATATGTTTTATAATAAATAGCATAATAAAACATATATAATATATACAATTTATATAATTATACAATATAGATAGTATGAATAGATACAGTGATATTATAATAAATATATAATATAATAAATATAACATAAAAATAAACAATATAAATATAAATATATGCCAATATTACATTAGTTATGTAATTACATTAATAGTATTATAAAAATAATGTGTAATAAATAATTTATAACATTAAAATAAATTATTTTTCTCAATTGTATTCTTTAGAATTCAGGAAGCATTTTTGGCCTGAAATATTCTTTAGATAAAGAATTAAGGGCGCCTGGGTGGCTCAGTTGGTTAAGCGACTGCCTTCGGCTCAGGTCATGATCCTGGAGTCCCGGGATCGAGTCCCACATCGGGCTCCCTGCTCAGCAAGGAGTCTGCTTCTCCCTCTGACCCTCTTCCCTCTCGTGCTCTCTCTCATTCTCTCTCTCTCAAATAAATAAACAAAATCTTTAAAAAAAAGAATTAAACTTGGAATTGAGCTTTCCTATGCCTGTCAATTTACATATATAAATAGCTATTTACTGAATAAGGGTTTTGACTTTGAATTTTCAACACAAAGATTTCTGCCTTTAAGTCTTAAAGAGATAGTAATTACAAAATAGATGAACATATAATTCATTTTGATGGTTCTCCAAAGTAAAGCATTTATATTAATAATTTATGTAAACTCTTCAATAGATATCTATTTGGAACCTGCAAGGAGATTCTGTAACATAGCGGTCCTCAAACTTCAAAATCACCAGAAGGCTCATTAAAGCACAGACTGCTGGGCTTCATCCCCAGATCTCTGATTCAGAAGGTCTGGGTACGGGGTGAGAATTTGCCTTTCTAACAAGTGTTCAGGTGATGCTGATGGTGCTCGTCAAAGAACCTCACTTCGAAAACTACTGCTATAATTCATTATGAGAATTTAAAATGTTGATTCTTCTTGTTTAATATGAATAAACTTTATTAAGAAATCTGTTATATATTTCTCTCTTCTTCAAATCAAGGATCAAATATTTGTGTGTGTTTTTTCTTTTGTGTTTCTTTTTTTTTCCTTTTAGACTTTTTTCTCTGAATATAGTTGACACATAATGTTACATTAGTTTTAGGTGTATAACATAGTGATTCAACTTCTCTATATATTATGTTCTTGAATTCCAAAGGGTAAATAAAATCCAGGAAAATCTATTTCTCGGAAAACTATTCTTGGATCCCATAACTGATTTTTTTTTCCCACTTTAGGTATGTTCTATTAAGGCCTCTTGTATTTTATTTCTCCTCCTCACCATACTTTATTTTAATGATGATGACAGTCTTCCTTTATGGGATTTTAGGATTTTGTTTTGCCCGGGGAAGTCCTAAAAAAAATATTTCCTTGTATCTACCTACACATTGTCTTGTAATCTATAATTACACTGAATCACCATTTAAAAGAGCAATTTCTGGAATGTGACACTTTGGAAATAATCCTTAATTGCAGAAAATGTTGCTTATCCAGCACAGTATGCATTAATCTCATGGAGGAAAAAGGGGCAAAAGAGAATGAAAATATGTGCAGTCTGAGTAAACATCAGAAGTATCCAAACACACACACACACACACAAATGAAGACATTATTTAGGAAAAATAAAAAGATGTGGCAAATAGGTAATGAGAAATTGCCAATTTTCCTGTTTCAGCAAACATTGCTACCAGGAGCTTTCCCTGCTTATGTTGACACCAAATATACCTGAGGTCAGTGCCTTTTTTTCTTTTTTGAGGCAAGTGCTCCATTCAAATAGCAGGGCTTGAATTGCCTTCCATAATTTTGCTCTGATGGCCAAATATGCTCTACAACAATTCAAATTTCTAAGTCATCTTCTTCCATCCCCCTCTTCCTGCTTTCTTCCTTCATCCTGTTCATGTCCATTTGATTCTGCGTCACATCTAGTTTTGAAGCTGAATCCTCTAGAGACATGACTATTCCCTTCCCCTCCTGGTGCCTGAACAAGAGTGAGCAATGAGTCCTGCAGGGTTTTTCATTACTGCCATCCTGTCTCTCCATGACCCCCCATTTTTGTAGTCTCATTTCCATTTGGAAAAAAGAGCATGGTTTAATACAGAGAGCATGGCATTAAAATGAATCTGTAGGCTCCAGTCCATCTATTACCTGCAAGACCTTTATCTGCAAATTTAGGTTCCTTATCAATTTGGGGGTCATTATATTTGCTTGATTTCATAAGATGGTAGTGAGAATCAAATTAGACTATCTAGGTAAAGGCTCTTTAAGCATAACCTACATGTCAGGGCCAGGACTAGGGTGAAGCAAGTGAGTTGCCCAGGTGCAAAGTTTAAGGAGGCGCTCACTCTCAGGGTTGTGCCAACGCAGGGTGTGAAGGCTGCCTTCAATTTTCCACCCTTAACTGTTGTCACATGCAACTCAGCTGTGACCAAAGGGTTAAAATCAGAGTGAATGACTGACATCAAATAGATTCAATACTATTCTTTCTCCCAGGGGAGATGTACTTTAACAGAGACAGCAGTTTAGGGATTAAAGGAAAAGAAATAAAGTTCCTAGCTGGTGAAAGACCCCTCAAAATTTTGCAATAGATTTATGGCGACCTACTCTACCCAGGAATAAGGCTGGTCCTGGGTTTCAAGGACACTGACTTAAGAGTACTAGCAGGGAGGAAGCTTGTGCATTTAAAAAGAATTTGCATCGACTGAGCTCCTTCTCTGAACAATCTTTCCAGTTGGGTCCTCAAAGAAAAGAATTTAGAAGAATTTTACTATATTTAATTCAGAACCCACATTAAAAACAAACAAGCAAAACCCACACATAATTAGAGCAGGAAGCCCTCTTTCTGCCTTATACTAGAAACTGTTATGCTTCACAAGCAGATTGAAGGAAAATTTCTCCCTGCCTCAACATAACATTAAGACAAAGATTACTACATAGTGACAAAGCTAAATCATTGCAGGAGGATAGAGTTCCTTGCTCACTAATGATTATCATCTGCCAAGAACTAGCATGCTATTAATACTTGCAAAGTTCTCTGGACTAGAAATCCATTACTAGCAAAAGTACAAGTCCATTTTTATTCTAGGTAATTAATCTAATTTGACTTTCTCCTGATTGCTGCTTAGCAGAAATGGATGCTGACTCCCTTCTCTGTAAAGAACAAGCAGATCTTTAGAACAAGTAGGTCTTAAAGCATAGTTCTATCATACCCTCTCTATGTTCTGAGTTCTCCAAGTGCAGAAACTTGTCCAGGACTATGATTACTAGCAGAAAAGATACCCAGTACCTGATGGCTGTAATGAAAGAAAGGTGGGCCTGGGGAAAAGGGCTGAGGAGAGACCTATGAACCAGACTCCCAACCCCAAGTGAAAACAAAAAGCAAACCCCACACATTCATGGTGATTTTCCAGAGAATACAGAATTGGGGCCCATCAGCCTTCAACCTTCATATGTTGCTTCCTTCAAAGAGAGCTGAAAAAGCATTTATCTTACAATAAATAAGATGGCTCTTAAAGAAGGAAGTTCAAAAGGGTTGATTTCAGTGCTTTATTCAACTTCTAAAGATGCCTCAGGCAAAGAAACTACATGTTTGAAAATGCTTTCCAGGTTCCAGTCAGCCCACTCTTCTACTGAAAGTGAATTTAAACTGGAAAAATCAGAGACTGCAGAAAAGTGAGGGAAGGGTTTAATACACATCCATTACCAAAGCAATCAGTGGAGAATTCTGGAAATAAATGTGACATATATTATAGATATTTCTGGATTACATTGATCTTACTCTCTAGTCTGATTATTTGATCCTACTTTGGGGTCTGATTATTTTTTTCTATCCTGAAGTTAAGTTGTTCTAAGCTACACATGTCAATTAAAAAAAAATGAGAAGGTAGAGGTAAATGGAAAATAAAATCACTGAGAAACCTCCCCCCTAAAGATAGCCTCTGCTAAAATGAACACTTTTTATATAAATATTTCCTTCCAGACTTTTATGCATACTTATATATACACATGCTTATGCTCAAAAAATTTTTAACTTGTGTTTTCACTTTCATGAGCATCTTTCCATGTAAATAAGCTTTAATACATTATTCTTATTCACTGCATTATGTTGCACTGTGTATCAACCAATGATTGACAGGTGTAGGGGTATTAATATCTCAGCTCTTTCACTTCAAGGCAAAGATGATTCTGAGGTTGTGTTTTGTACTTTTTTTTTTTTTTGGTGTTGTCCCACTGGATTTAGAACCATTTGCTCACTGTGGTTGCTGGTTTAAAATGCACGTTTTATTGACTGCCTTGCTTTCCCTGGTCACTTCTATCACTCTCCTGTGTTCCTTGCACTTTCCAATACACTGCTTGCACTTGAATCCTCGGCTCAGTGTCTGCTTCTGGGATTGCCCAAACTGAGACACCTGTTACAGTCTCTTCACCAGCAGAGATTCTGAAAGCATGGCCTCTGTGTTGTTGCAGAGGTAAGATGGGAATTCGTCCAGTCAGCAAACAGGAACACTCTTCTTACTTCACATCAATATAACATTTGGTGCATTCACAGAAAAGCAGAGCACTTAACACTATGTTTATTTTTCATATGGAAAAACTGTAGACTCTGAGGTTAAGCAAATACTGTACAAGGTCATGCAGCTAGTTGGAAGAAGAGCCAGTATCAGATCTGTTTGTTCGTTTGTTTTCTAGAAAATTGTATCTTTACTAAGTAGCAGTTATGTGTCAAAAGTGAGGTTGACTTGAGACAAATACGAATTACTTTTAGGAAGCCTAACTCTTGAAATAAGGTCTATTCAGAGTATTTTAAAAGCATAGTTATTTGCTTAATAACTATGTTTCATTCCTGGCTCTAATCTCTATTTTTCATCTTCTTTCTGTCACTTTTGCAATACTGGTTTCACTTCCTTTGTCACCTAAGGGTGGACTGTCTCTACCAGGCACTCTACGGGGCCATAAACTCACAAGTGCCATTTAGCTGAACCTTAGTAGGTTGGACTCACGGGGGAGAGTGATGTACATAAATAGTTATAGTTCAAGGCAGTGTGTGGTAAGCACTCTAAGAGAGGTGGAAAGTCCTCTGGGAGGACAGAGGAAGGAAAGATAAATTCTGGCAGAGGGGAGCAGGGAAGGCTTGATGGAACAGGTGGCCTTTAAGCTGGATCTGGAAGGATGGGTAGGATTTCAACAGGCGGATGTCAGGGTAGGGAGGGGTGAGGAGAAAGGAGCAGCATGAGCAAAGAAAAATGCAATATGGGTTCAGAGAATGTCGAGTGGAGTGGGGTAACGGGCTCACAGAGCACATTGTTAGAGATGGAAGAGATGTGTTTAACATTATATGGCGAAGACCTCTCCCTTCAATGCCTGGGAGTTACCATTTTATTTGGTGAGCAGCAGATCTGTGAGCAGGGAAGTGTCATAATTAAATCTATATTTCAAGAATATTTGTCTGAAGACAGTTTTTTTATTAGATGCAATTAATTGTGTTGTACTCAGTCTTCTTTTACTATAGAATAAAATTCACATAGGATAATATCAGAGTCCTTTACCTTGATTCTGACACCGTATAGTATCTGGCCTTTGCCTGCTTTTCCACCTCAAATGGTGCCAGTGACATTTGCACACTAAGCTCTGAGCACATTTGCTTCTAGAAGTTCCTAGAAAACACCTGCTTCTGTTTGTCCCTGGCCCAGGGATTCTGCATTGCTTCATTTTCCAGCTTCCACATAACTGGCTTCCTCCCCCTCCCCACCTTTATTGAGACATAATTGACATACATCATTGTATAAATGTAAGGCATACAGGATAATGGTTTGACTTATGTATATTGTGAAGTGGCTACACCACTGACTTTAGTGAGCATCCATCATCTCATGTAGATACAATAAAAAGAGAAAGAAAAGAAAGAAAGATTTCTCAAGGAAAACCTCCTTGTCCACCCAGTCTAAAACAACATTCATGTGATTTTCTACATAGAAGCTAACAAAATTATTTATGATTTATTTAATTTTTCACTCCCTGCCACTGTAATTGGCTCATGAGAGCATGGATCATCCAGTCATGGTCTTCGGGGTACCCTCAGAGCTCAGCAGAGTGACTAACACATGCAAGAAGCTAAAAACAAATTTGTTGAATGAATAAATTGAATGAAGTAGGATTAATATTGTTAGAAAACTCGAAAGACATTACATTGCTTAGAGATATACCTAAATAAGGTATTCAGCCTCTGATTATGGAGGTTTGTATCAAGGACTCTGGAACATGCTGGTTCAAGGGTGTAGAATATCTTAAAACTTTGGCCCTCCTTACTCATGTTAGCCAATGCGTCGTTTCCAGGTGGAATATCCTTTCAATACATTTGTTCCTTCTTCCCCACATTTCCCACCTCCAACATTTTCTGGCCATTTTTTCAACTAAGTGCTAGGCTTGGTAATTTTCCTAATGATCTGGAAATGGATTGTTCTTTTGCAGATGGCCATGGATTGAGTTGCCCAAGACCCGGTCATAAGTCATGACTCGCTGAAAAGAAAGGGAGTTTTTTGAAGTGGAAGGGGCCTTTGGAGGTCATCCAGCAGCTTTTGAAACAGCTCCAGCAGCCAAACTAGTAGGTCCAGTACCTTCCCTGGCAATCTGGTTTCCTGATTTACTACGAGGTATGGAGCTGTTTATGATGCTTTTGATAGAAAATAAATGACTCTTAATTCTACTGCAAGATGAAGTTCATATTTGAAATGTTTGAATGGGTTTTTCAGACCATGGTTCCACAATTTGCTATAAAATTTTACAGTCTTGTTTCAAGGATATAAAAATCTATGATTGGAGCCTCTACTCCAGGCTACAACTAGAAGAATTATAAAGGCTGAGGTTACAGCTGAGAGACATTCCTTCCTGGCTTTGGAATAAAAGATGCATCGAACTAAAGAATCAATGTATAAAGGTAGATAGGACTGATTTGAGACTACTTCTAAAATTAAGTTTTACCTGGAAGGTGAGTAAAAGAATACTAAATAACACATCCTATGATTTCTAGAGTGAAATGCAATCAGAACTGTAAGACACAGTTTGTTCCTAAACTGAGTTCATGTGGAAAGAGATTATTAGTTTTAAAATTATTTTGACTGTGCTAATGGACACAATGAGATACCACCATAATAGCGGCCTTTTGGATATTTGGAAAGAAGCTCTACCTTTGTTCATCATGTGGAACTTCTTCCTCTTCAAACATATGATTTCTTGCCATAGTTCCACGAACATAATACAATTCATCCTCACTACTTCAATGTTAGAATAAGCCAAAGAACACATCTATATGAATTGTCCAGGGTTCTGCAGAAGGTCAGCATCCATGGTTCTAAATGGAAGTTAAAAGTTTGCATTTCCTAGAGCTGTGCTATTAAAGTGGCTTCTCATACAGCTAAACATCATTTATCTGACATCTTTGAACACAGTCAAGAGCTGGAAACCAAGTCAAAATGATCTCTGGATAACAAAAACACATGGCACAAAATCTTCCACAATTTTTAGAAGACCATCCTCCAACTCTACCATCTTCCCCACCAGCCTCTGTACTTTTATTTCATACTTAACTTTAAGAAGCTCTGTTATTTGGTTCACTGTTGCTAATAAGGCAAATTCACCATGGTTAAGTGTAAGGAATAAGAAACCACAGCGTTGGGGTGTCTGGGTGACTCAGTTGGTTAAGTGTCTGACTCTTGGTTTCAGCTCAGGTCATGATCTCAGCATCCTAGGATTGAGCCCTGTGTGGGGCTCTGTGCTCAGTGGGGAGTCTGCTTCCCCTCTCTCTCTCCCTCTGCCCCTCTCCCCACTTGTGCACTCTCTCTCTAAAATAAATAAATAAATCTAAAAAAAAAAAGAAGAAGCCACAGCATTTTAGTGAGGAAAAAGCATAGTGTTCTTATGTGCTTCAGCACACAGCGTACGGATGAGAAATCTCAGCCTCATAAAGATGACATGACTTAATTATAAAGCATTTGGAAGTACATGGCACAGAGCAAGAACTCTATAGCTGCTTGTTAAATTAATATAAATAAATGTGTATCTTAATAAAAAAATGAGGGCCTAGAGGACAATTGATGTTCTCTAGGATGACAATGATTTTACAAAGGAGAGTTTCATCACCTTTAGTACATCATGTTTAGTAGTGCAGGAAAATAAACACCACTTTTTGAAAATATTTCCATCAGAAAAAAATATTTAAACTAAAAAAATAGCAGTTAAAATGGTACATTTTAATTATCTTCAAAACTCACATAGATGGAACTCCAACATTGGACGTCATCTGACAAATAGGGTTTCTTGAAGTCTTTCTATTCTTGATTTATTCCTTGATTTAATGCTTGACAGGGAGTCTATCAAAATTCTGAAATGTGACAGAAAGTACTTTCTAGCAACAGCAATTAGAACTGGAGTCACTTTGTCACGTGAAAGGAAGAGCTCAGGGCAGAATGGGGACCAAGGTTCTGGCCCTAACAGGGATCTTGATCCTAAAGCACAACTCTGCCTACCATCATAGGCTTGTGTGCCTTCAAACTGTTGTCAACTTTAGGCCCTCTCCTGCTCTCCATTGCAGAGACAAGTACTTTGAAGGCACAGGTTCTCTCCCTGCCCTTTATACCCGTTGGTGCTATAGGGGAGAAATTTGCTCCCACTGGCCCTTTGCCTGGAATATCTCCACCCCACTCCTTGGATTCCTCATGGAATTCCAGGTTTTCATCAAGACCCATCTCAAATGCTACCTCCTCTGTGACACTTCTCCTCCTCGAGTGCTCCACATGCACCACAGGATGTGGTGGGCGGTTTCTTTGCGCCCCACCATCACTCGGCTCCTATCTCCACTGTGACATGTGTCTTAGTGTCCTCCACAGGGAAGCAGCAAAGCATGATGGCCATGAGCTCAGGCCTGGAACCTGCACACATAGAGGCCTGAACCCTGTTTCCACTAGTTGTATGTTGACAGCCCTTGGACATGTCCCCCTTGCTGAGTCTCAGTATCCTGATTTGAAAACCCAGCATAGATACATTACTTAGTTCATAGGATTGAGTGAGGATTACATGAGATAATGAACAAAAAATCAACCACATGTCATATGGACAGTTCTCAGTGAATGTCGGTTAGCCCTGTTACTATTACAAGCTTAAGTCACATATGTGTCTTTTTTCACTAGATTGTGAGCATCATCAGTGACTCCTTACTAGTGGCAAGCCCTGCCCTGGTACACACGAGGTTCTTAGTGCTTGCCAATGAATATATGTGATTGCTTTTAGTGTCATATGTGATTTTCCAGGACTGTGAAGGGCATACACTACCCTAGCGGCCAGACCACTCTTCTTCCTTGCTCTTGTTTGCCCTGCAGTGGCCTGCCTTCTGCCTCTTGTCCCAGCATAATTATTAATAGCACCCCCTGAGAAGTGTCTGGTTTAGACAATAAATTTTATGGTTACCCTAGTTTTGAGAGGTGCCTCATCAGTTTTATTCCCAGAAATTAAGTTCCTTGCTGTGCAAAACACATGCTTTTTTTAAATTTTACATTTTTTTTAAATTTTATCATGTTATGTTAATCACCATACATCATTAGTTTTTGATGTAGTGTTCCATGATTCATTGTTTGTGTATAACACCCAGTGCTCCATGCAGAATGTGCCCTCTTTAATACCCATCACCAGGCTAACCCATCCCCCCACCCCCTCCCCTCTAGAACCCTCAGTTTGTTTCTCAGAGTCCATAGTCTCTCATGGTTCATCTCCCCCTCCAATTTCCCCCCCTTCATTTTTCCCTTCCTACTATCTTCTTTGCTTTTTTTAACATATAATGTATTATTTGTTTCAGAGGTACAGGTCTGTGACATGCTACTTTTTTTAAAAAAGATTTTATTTATTTATGTGAAAGAGTACAGGAGCAGGGGCAGAGGGAGTGGGAGAGGGAGAAGCAGGCTTCCCGCTGAGCAGGGAGCCCGATGTGGAGCTCGATCCCAGGACCCCGGGATCATGACCTGAGCCGAAGGCAGACACTTAATGACTGAGCCACCCAGGCGCGCCCACATGCGACTTTTGACATTATGGGGAGCAGTCAATCAGTTGCTGTATGGGGTTGAATTCCTTCATACCGAGAAAATGCTCAATAAAGAGCTGATAAAAGAATAAAGGGATGAAAATCGGGTCATTATTTTCCTTTTTTGGGGGAAATAAAATAGGGTAGAATATTGGATATGAGTCTAGGAGGATAGGAATATTGGCCCAAGAAATTCTTTCTGCCATTTAGGATTAGAGGTGGGATAACCCTATGTGGGTAGAACTTTAGAGAATTTAATAATAAAAACAAGATATAAAGGCAAGACCCAAGATAAACCCACGTTAAGGGTATATATGCTCTTTGGCCTCATATCTACCTGTGAATATTTTCAGGGAATGCGACAGTGAAATAATAAAAAAAAAAAAAAAACCTAGTTCAGAGTTTTCTGTTTGTTTGTTTGTTTAATACTAGGCAGTGTGGTTCACTGACCTAGCCCTTAGAAAAATGGTGAAGTAGTTGCTTTCTTCATTAATCCTCAGGCTCCTTTTCTTAATTTATTTTGTTTTCTCGGTGTTGTGCCCTCAGACCCTCCCTGTGAACCCTCTCTCCGTTGTCCCCCTCCCCCTGTGCACCTGTATACTGGCCTTGGCAACCCAGAGGTCTTTGGTCAATCTTCAAATACCCCAGCAGTGTTTTTCTTTCCAAGTCATTTTCCAAATTATGGAATGGAAGGTGTTATTTCCTATTAAGGGAATTTCAGGCACCAGAAAACCCACTGGGAAGAAAGGCAATCTGAGGATGAGGAGAGCGTCCTGGAACATGTCTGGAGGCAGCATATTGAGTAGATGGAAAGCAAGGGCTTTGGAGTCAGGCCGAGTTGGGTCTGAATTCTGGCTCCTTCTATTGGCGGTGTGGCTTTGGGTCTTCATGTGTATGAAAGGAATAATAGTAAGACTTGACTCTAAGGTTGCTTTGCAAATTAATATGATTATCTTTGTAAAACACCTAATAATGTGTGTAGGTCATAATCTCGCGTGAGGGTTATGAGTTAGAGCTTTGGAGGTAGATAGACAGAGGGCCTAACTTTTGCTCATGGGGAAATAACTTGACTCTCAGACTTCTGGAGAACAGAGATTAGGAGTGCTTTTCTCAGCTCTGTTATTAAGGCTTAAATGGATGTAAAAAGACTGACTCCGGTCTTTGGAATACAGTAAGTTCTAAATGAGGTGTGGCCGCCTCTAATCACAGTTACAGTTAGATTATTCTACTATGGATGGGCTCAGTGAATGACAGAGATTATTTTTCTTGTCATTATTAATGAATCATTGGCATTTCTGAATTCCTTTGGGAGATGGATATCTTCCTTGTTTAAACATGAGGTAGAATCCTAAGTCTAATTGATCATTTTATATAGTATTTCTTATGTAAGGCAAACTTAGTCAATGGTTGAAATCCATTATATTTTTCCAGGGGGAAGCTAAGGAAATGCAAAACTACAGAGAAATCACTTGACCTTTTTTGTCCCCCATTACTACTGACCACAGTCATTTGTGTGCACCCACCCGATATAACAAGGCGACTGAATTTATGTTTAATGCCATTTGGGCTTATGGAGAGCAGTGTAGAGCACTCCAGGTAAGCCTCTGTTATGAAACAGGATTCTAGTTCAGCGGCTTCTAGTCACGTAGATGTACCCAAACTTATGTTCTGACAGAAAAACAAACATTTGGTTATCTTCTTGTGCGTACTTGGGGGAGAGGGGAAAAAAAAAAAAGAAAAAAGGAAAGGATCTGACCTTTTGCTAGTCACTTTCTCCATCCGGTGTCTGGCCAGTGCACAAGTAAATAAAGGCTGGAAACTATAAGCCCACTGTGCCATTCTTCGTCATGAACTAAAATTCAGCCAACGCCAGATATGAAACCAGAAACAAGGAGCATTACTACTCTACTGAGGCACATTGCCTTCTTCAGATCATGTTTTTTCCAAAGAGCTACACCTGAATGTGACTTGCTGGGATTCCAATAATCCTTTTTTATGATCGTGGTTACGATCCTTTCGGAAAAAGCCAGGAATGAGACCACTGTCTCTGGCGTGCAGCAAAACCCAGAAGCCAGAATGTTCAGAGGCAATGCTGAAGGAGCCTCCTGAGCCGCAAGCAGGCGAACCAGCAGGACATTTTAGAGGCCACAAACCGTTTGCATTTCACTAGTAGTCCAAGGGACCAGGAAAAAGTTGCACAGCAGGTCTATTGTCCTGTCACAAGGACAAAAACAAAACCAAAACCAAAAAACAACAAAACCAAAACACCAAAAAATGAAAGTGCTGAACAGATGATGTGTGGAAGCTGTAAACTCCTTAGTATAATAGGCAGACAGTCTCCTACAGTACGACGTGGGCCTTATAGTCTCTACAAAGCAAAACTAGTGATCCACATTGCCATTTTTGCCCTGTTCCCACTTCCCTTGGCTCAGAGGTAGCCCCTCCTATTGAATGTTGCTGTTACCTGTCTAGTGCTTGTCTCCCCTGCTGGACTGGGAGCTGCTGGAGGGCAGCTTTTTATATTCGTCCTTTTTTATATTCCTAGCGCCTGTCACACCGTAAACACTCAAGAATGTCTGTTGATTGTGTATCGATCAGAACCCTGACAAAACAGGGCTAATGTTCTAAACTGATGGTCAATCTGTTAACATTATCTGTGACTTATTTTATATTTAAACAACTACAGTTCCTTACTTTCAATTCCACATGCTCTAAGTTATTCATTTTTTCATGCACCCCAAAGACATTTTCAGTGTACCTACCCTATAGGCCAGCTACTACACAGATGGAAAAAATCTCTTCCCCTTCTTTAATGAGATTATTGAGTCTGTGTCAATATTGAGTCTGCCTATATATTCAGAAGCCGCCCTAATAAATATTTTTGGGTTTATTTGATAGTCTTGGCTGTCACTTGAAACAGAAAATCAATTCAACACCACAGCAGTTAATATTGACTAAACGGCTCCAAACCTCAATTGGCCAATGTTTTAATCATATGGAGACAATCTGAATTTTACTGCCATCAAGAAACAACAGGAATATCTAATGCAGGAATTAGGAATGCATATCAATTTTCACAGTGCAGTTGGTAATTATGAGAGTATACTTTCTTGTTGTCATTAAAGGGGCTTTCTGGTAGCCAAACTATTGTTCTGGTGTGTGGTGAGTCTAAAGACTCCACTGGTCTCTCTGCCTTTGATCTTTTGAGTTTCTGAAGTTGTGGGATTTTGCATGCTACACTGATAATCTGGGAAAATGTACAATCACTATAAAAGGAAATTTTCCTATTAGTCCAAGAATAATTGTTTATAGCAAAACCACCTGACAGAAACATGTGGGTGCATATCACCCTTATGAAGACCAAAGATATTTTTACAACTGAGGATTATTTTCCTCCCTTTGTACAAATCCATATGGTGCTTATTCAGACATCAGTCATCAGCAATGCTGTCTCGTTCAACCCCAAGAATAGAGTTCACAAATTTTGCTCCAAATTTGGATAAAAAGAAGTTTTATGAACAGTTAGTTGTTGCATCCTCCACTGCCCAATTACTTGAGGTCAATGGCATGTAAACTCAACTGGAGTAAGGTAGCAATCATGAATCAAGTAGCCATGGAGTACGGCTTTGCTGCCTTGGATATACCCTGCTTGATCGATGTCCTGCTTCCTGCTGCTTTGTCTCCTGGAGTAAAACATCTTCCTGACTGTATAAGGGATAGTACTTCTCCCACAGAGAGAAATCTATCTCTTGCTGACTCTCAGAGTCATCTGGGGGCACCACGGGTAGGGACTGCTGCACCTCAGTCATTCATTCAATGGAGAGTAAAGGAGGGAGGTGCCCACTATTTATTGGGCGGCCTGGCCTAGGTGGATGTCTGGTTCTGTGCATGTCTGGTTTTGTGCATGTCCGGTTCCAGGAATAAGAGGAACGAGGAGGGAGAAGGAGCACTGTGCCAACATGACCTGGCTGAGGAAGAGCAGAATGTTTTCCTCCAGAGAGTGACCTTCCTCTGACAAATAGGAGGGGGACAATTCTGGATGGACTGTGACACCAACTCTTTTCTTTTCGCAAATCCTGTCCAGAGGCTGCATTTGTTGGTAAAAGTAATTCTAGGTATGACCAAGTAAACCTGTCTAACTAGGGCATTTGAACTAGAGAAGACACCAGTTGTTGGGCATGTGGAATGTGGAAAAACCTGACTACATATATCACACACACACACACACACACACACAAATCTATCCTTGGTCCAAACAGAGGGAAGGGAAAGTCATTCCTATTACTTTAATAAGCCGAAATGCACTATGACACTCGTCGACCCAGGAAGGAGAATGCAAGGCTACTTTACTCCTCCGCCTACTTCATTCCATTTTCTGTTTGTTCATCACTTGATTTGAAGGCATTGTTGGACTTCTAAAAATGATTGGGACTATTTCAATGGACCTCAGCCTTGGGGATTTCAAGCTCTAGGATTATCTAGTATTGCAGAGAGCAGGAGAAAAGTTCATCCAAATTAAACAACAACAGACTACACTGCATTTATACAAAATCTTTCTACTATCCCCAAAGCAAAATGATTTCTCCCCCACTTTGGCACACATCCTGTAGGCTGCACCTTGGACCTTTGTGAAACCTCCTACAGTACTTCATGTACTGTTGATTTAGGCTTCGCTTAATGGTGGAGGTCCACTGGGGTGTATGTGTAGTAAAAAGAGGAATAGACAGGGAGATAGGGAATCTGGGTTCTATTTCTAGTTCTACAAAATAACTAGTTAGCAGTCTTATGAGGCACACAATTTTCTGGGCTATCAGTTGCTTATATGTAAAATGAGAAGATTAAGTAAATCATTTCTTTGTATCTCTAAAACTCAATGAGTTAGAAGACATTAATACATAACACAGGTCTTGGGTTGGAGAAAACAGAAAGGAAATAATGCAAAGTAACACATGGTGTGATTTGCCCAGGCTTTACTGGAGCATCAAAAATTCTTTATTGGAAGTAACTTCTCACTCCTCCAATGCCCTTGTCACCTTATTTGTCCACATCTTTACCAGTTTTATCCAGTTTTTACCTGGTGTCCTCATTATTGATCTATACATCTTGTTTTCCCCATGAGCTATAAGTCTTTCGAAAATATGATCCGTCTTTTGATATTCTGCCATTTCTAGCTCTGGATCCATACATATTTGTCAAAAGAATCAATGGTTCTAGGGAGAGTATTTAATTAACTCTTCTAAATAATTATTACATTTAAAAGATAAACTTAAGACTCAAATGCTTTATTTATCTCAGTTCATAAAATTGGATCTGAACTCCCAATTCTAAAGTATTCATAGTAATGCGCTGTTCTTTTATAAAACATTGAAGACCCTTGCTTTTTTGCCCCAATCCACTAATATCAAAAGCCTGCTAAATAAATAAACAAATAACAAGAACTGCATTTTTGTGCCTGGGATGAAAGCATTATTTTATATAATTCTTAAAACAATACTATGCAATTTTAGATGAGGATTACTGCTTCTAAGTAATAGTGTCCCTCAGGTAGGAATGGAGCCAGGTTTATCTGACTCCAAAGTTCATGCTTTAAACTAGTAGTACACACTTCCTCTGTGTTTGATTATCTACCCAACACAGCATACCTAGACTCTTATCTCTGTGAGTCTCTAGTATGAACCCTGCATCACTGAGAGGCAACAGAGCCAAAATTATGGAAGAAAAAGGCAGTGTTTTTGAGCTTTGTTGTAGTGAAAAGGCAGTGAATTTTATTTGGGGTTCTTAAGCTCTTAGATTAATGCTTACTTAGCCACTTAGTGGCTGTGTGAAGTTAAGAAATTTACTGAAGCTCAATATACTTCAGTTCTTTGTTGGTAAAATGTGGACAATAGCACCTACCGCAAGAAGTTTTTATAAAAATCAATGACATCTTGTATGTTCAAATACCCAAAATGCATAGTATGTGCTCGATAAGTCCTTTCTTGTCCCCTCCCAACTCTGCCTTCCAGCATAAGCACTGCCTTCCCAAAGTCCATAACAATGGAAGCGTGAGCTATACATTTGCAGGGACACCTTGGCATCCTCTAAGGAGAACTTCTCTCCTCCTCAGCTTAATTAAGTCCCAAATAAAATTCTTTACCTCCCTAAAAGTTACCAGAGCCCACCACGTCCCCAGCCACCCTGAAAGGTATTTGCTATCGACATTTCCACTGAGTTGAATAGAAGTTGCTCATTTTGCCATGAACAGGATTCTTCTCTGAGGTTTTTATTTGGGTACTCAGTGGTCCATAACTATGTTCTCCATGAGCCCATCCCACAATGATACTTACATTTAGTAAAATCAGAAGTATTCTTTCTCGTATTTTCTTCCTTATTTTTAAAAAATGGGGCCACTGGTTCTGCAACAACAGTGACCTCTACCGGGGCATTCATCAATTCGTTTGCCAAACATGAAGTATCTTGGACTAGAGACATCAAGATGCAAATGCATGGCCCCTTAGATATCTCACAGTACAGCAGGGGAGAGAAGAAATGAAAAGACAATTACAATGCAGCCTAGAGCTATCTATGCCTAGGAACCCCATGCAGTGGGTCTCTGACTCTTTAGGACACTAGTCAGACCTGATCAGTAACTATGGCCCTCAGCCATCCAATTCACAAGTACTTACTGATGTTTGAGACTAGCCTAGAAACAAACACAAAGATAGGTGGTGTGATGTACACCTCTGAAGGACTCTTCTCTCCTTACAGAAGCCGGTTGGCTCAAACCCTCGCAAATCGAAACTGAGGAAAGCAATGGACTTTTCTTTGTCTCTTGGTCTTGACCATGTAGCCTCAGCGTTAGGTGGCAGCATCACGCCCAACTCCATATATGATGTATAACTTCCCTCAACTGAAATCCATCCAGCACCCCCCCCCCTCCGCACTGCCCCTTGCCAGCACAAGCTTCCTTGGCTCACAGGGTGGCCTATTCCATTTGGGGCAACTTTAGTTAATAGAAAATTTGCCATCTAATAAGCCAAATTTACCAGCCTATAGAGTGAGGTGTTTTACATTTTTTCCCCATGGACCTCCTTTGGGTCTACTGAAGCTCCTTTTCAGGATAACGTTTCTAAGTTCAGAAATGTATACCCCCCTTTTTTTTTAAAAAAGAGATAGAATAGGGAGGGGCAGAGAGAGAAGGAGAAAGAGAATCTTCTGCAGGCTCCACGCTCAGCTCAGAGTCCAATATGGGGCTGGCTCTCATGACCCTGAGATCATCACCTGAGCTGAAATCGAGAGTCAGATGCTTAACCAGCTGAGCCACCCAGGTGCCCCCAGAAATGTATACTCTAAATAGGAAACTATGTATAGGCGTATACACACACATATATATACATATAAAAACATATACATGTGTGTATGTGCATAAATATACAAATATGTATATATACCAACATATTTTAAAAACAAAAGTGTGATATGGATTTATGTGGTCTTCTTTACATGTTAACAATAAGATCTAGAAATAGGTATAGTAACTACCATAATTTTGAAGTTGTGATACGTGTGATATTTTGAAACATCTGTATCAACTGTGAGGTGATATGAAAATAGCTCTGATTTCTATTTGGTGATGAGGCGACAGTTCTGCTAATACTAGTGTGGTATGTTGCTCACATTCATAACTAAAGGGGATGGGAAATTTCAGTTTCAGCACAGTAGAAACAAAGATGTAATTTTTTTTACCACCCAAATTCATAGACCCTCCTGAATTGTCACAGACTACCCGACGGTAAAGAATTCTTTCACAGAGATTTTTAAAAATCTGCTCTTTGCAACCACATAGAGCAAATCAGTCCTCTTAACTCTCCTGCTTCTCCCAAATTAAGCCTTCCAATTCAAAACCCGACACTGTTTCCAGAATCTTTGGTAACCTTATCACTTTCTCTGCATGAGCTAGAGGTTGTTAATTTCCAAATTAAAGGACAGAGCCCAGAAAGTTAGCAAGCATTCCAGTATGTTATGACCAGCCCACATAACCCCAGAGGAATGACGGATAAACTTGCAGGAACACCTTGGCACCCTTCAATGATGAAGTTGTCTCTCACTTGGGGAGAAAAAAGTGTCAGAATGGTTGATAAAGTATTTTAAAGTCAAAGCAGTAAGTTGTTTAAAAAGAGGATTAATTGACTTTCAGTGACAGTTTGATTTTCTTACTGAAATGACTATTTTAAACAAAAATGTGTAACGCAAGCGATCAGTAACACAAAGCAAAAAGAAAAAAAAATGTTTTTTCCCCAAGATGAATGACTGAGTTTGTCATTTGTTTAGCCTATGGTAGATGTGTGTATTTAAAGCTTTTTGAAGACTGCGCCTTTCAGCAGATAAGCAGGAGTCTCTGATCCTAGCCGTAAATTAGATGTAGCTGGAGCTCAATGGAGGTACAACTAATTAAGCATTGATTCTGTGCTGGGAAACCAAAAGCTGAATAAGATATGGCTGCTGTCCTCAAGGGAAATTTAAAATTTAGTGAAAGATGTAAACATATGACAAAAATAATTACACAAGGAAGACTAACGCCGCACTATATTGGGGAGGGAGAAATATCCAAAATGATATAGAGAAAAGAGTTGAGCTATTATAATCAGCAGACTTAAACTGTCAAATGGTTTTGTTAATAAGGCAAAATAATACCATAGATTTGCAAAGCATCCTGTATTATCATACTCAGCAAACACCATTATAGTTACTAGGGCATTCTCTGTCTTTCCCACTTATTTGAGCTCTTCATCATTATCCCCTATAACCTTGCACAGCACCTGGCACATAGTATCTTCCCCACACATACTATAAATAAGTGAATGAAGGTGCAACATGCTATGCAAAAGGTGGAGGAGGGGGGTGTGAAACCCAGTTCCTCAATTTGCTTGTCTGTGTTAATTTTTGAAAGCTCTTAATCTCTCTAAGCCTTAGTTATCTCACCTGTAAAGTGGGGATAATAACAAGAATACCAGGCTTTAAAAAAAAAAAAAAAGAATACTAGGCTTTTGATAAAGATTAGATGATACCTATAAAATACTTAACAAAGAGTCATCCTTCAAGGAATGTCAGCTATCGTCACAGAAGGAAGCTTGTAGAACTGATGTTTAGGGCTGGACTGAAATATGATGATCCACTTCCGCTTTCTCTTTTTAAAGAGTGAACTCAAGAGATTGCAGGTTCTCCCTAAGGCCACACTTTCAGTGTGAATAACAGGAACAGGTGCAGACCCGGCCTCCTGAGTTTCCTAGCTTAATAAGTTTTAATAATAACCAGATAACCCTCTTCTAGGTCAAAGGAGTCTTAATACCATTTGGCCCTCTGAAACACAGTGATGCTACCATCTGCTTTCTCCGAAGTTTACATTCTCTGAATTCACAGAAGTGAGATATCTTAAGTTGAAGTTGAAGTCTAGGATACATATATTTGAAGCTACACATTTCTGTATTGCTCCAAAGATTTAATGAGGAACAATGAGGGGTGCTCTCTGCAGGCTAGAGCTTGAAATGGCCCCGAGACATGAACACATCCTCAGCAAAGGGGTTAAAGTAGACACAATCTATTTTTTCTCTCCAGTAGTAGGCTTGAGGATGAATATTTTTCATCAGTTTATACTCTATCAAATAAGACACTCCTACGACTATAGACTTAAATCAAGCAACAATCAAGATTATTTCCATATACACAATTTTAATCACTTAGTGACGAGTTGGTGTATAGAAAGATGTTTGCTTGTTGTTGTTTTTACATGTGTGAGTGACTGCCTTATCCAGGAATTAAGTGCAACCATATATGTGGAAACATAATATAAAGGATCATGCTAGTGACAATAACCATACTATTTTATTACTGTTGCTGTTGTTACTGGTATACAAAGAGGAAGCTCAATAGCTATCTGTTGAATGAATGCTTGCATAAATGGTTATATTCTTGGTTGTAACCAATTATCTCAATCAATAAAACTTGCATAAGATAAATCCTCAGAGTTGTGGTAAAGATTAAATTACATACTATACAGCAATGTGTCTAGTATAACCTGGCATGTGTTAAACATTCAACAAATGTTAGATGAATCTTAATTTGTAAAGTGATCAATAAGGGAAAATTAAAGATAGCTTGAAAATTTGATGAAATTTAGATTCCTAGAAAAAGCAGTTGGCAATGAAATCTCATAGAGCTGCTGGGTTTTTATTAACTGTAAGTACAATATCACACATCTATCAACTTTCCTGAAACACTCCTACTACAATTAGAGAATTTAATGCATTATCCAGGGTGTGTGTTGTAATTGCATAAAAGCAGAGTGAGGTGGCGAGTTTCCCATAGGTGGTAAGATTAGCTTCCTCCAGCTTTTAGAGTTGCAGCTGTAAAAACAGAGTAATTTTTAATGCACATGGTATTTGTACTAGACAAAGTCAACTCAGCTTAGCATTTCACATGAGCTAGTCAAGTGTTCCCTTGCTCAGTGTGTTCTATTTTTCCCCTCTCTCGCTGTTTAAATAAATTATAGGAGTGGAGAATTTTAGTTTGGAACGACTACTAATCCATAACATGAAAGTCATGTTTGTGAATATTTGTGCTCGTGGCGTCATATCCTTCAAAAACTCTCTTTTGGGAGAGTTTTTTCCTTCAGTCATGTAGTTCCTTTGTCTCTAGTTCCCTTGCGTTCACAATTCAGAAGGGTTTTCTTAGTGTAACTAAGAACTAACTATTGGGTATGTCTTCTCCTGAGGGTTACTGTATCTGCCAGCATTCTGTGATCTTACTTACCCTGCTTTGCCTCTCAAACAGGGAAGGGCCTTCAAAGAGATTTCCCCTTCAGCCGTGGGATTCCTTTATTGCAAAGTAATCTAGAAAAAAGAGATGGAACCCAGAGTTTCTCTGACTGCAAGGAGCTCGGAAGGACTATATCAAAAACTGAGAAACAGCAGTGGAGCTTCTCAGCTCCTAGGATTTACCTCTCCCTCCCTTGTTGCTGGCACCCCACGATTGTGCCTGGTTCTACAGTGACCCTGGACGAATGTACCCCCTTCACCCAAGCATCCACAGAAGCCCTGGGGCAACTGCGTCATTCCAGACAGTACATGGGAGTGCTGCAGAGGCTAATCTGGCTGAGAATGGGGGAGACACACAGTGACCTCCCTTTCTTCCCAGACACGGAGAAATCTTTACTTCGTCCTTGAAAAAAACCTTTTGCTTTGATTCAAGGACACCACACCTCCTAGCAGAGTACAGTGGCACCAGAGAGAAGCGCTTCCAAGGCTGAGCCCTGCTGGGCAGACCCTGAGGGTCCCAGGAGTCACTCTCCAGGAGGCTCAGCACTACCCTTTCCTGGCTTCTCCATCACCTCGTGTGCCCATGCCCAGCCCAGTGTCCCTTCTGCCTCCTTTTCTCTCAGGAGAAACCTCAGCTTTTCACCAAGACTGCTTTTTTCTGGGCCTCCCAGACTTTGTTTTAAACCCCCCTCTGAGCTGCATTCTACAGCCTTCATATTCAGCAGCAAGTTGTGTGGCATTTGAACCAAAGATGGCAAGGTTACAAGGGTGTTCCTGAAACTAAAATCACCAATCTAGCTAAATTAGGATGAAGCATGCAGGAATTATCACTGCCAGCTACAGGTTGCCCACTTTAAGAGTGATTATTTCTCTCTTCTGTGCACATTTACAATTTGTCCCTAGAATATGGCTGATCCGTGAAAGTAAGAACAGTGTGAGGCTTACTAGCCATGAGTTTCTAAAAGGCTGGACTAGGTGTAGTTGGGATTAGGTTTGACCAATCTCTGACATTCTAAGAGGGAGATGCATAATTATTTTTTAGTACGTCTTAGACTCTGGAAACCAGTTAAAAAAAAAAAAAGCTATTCTAGCCCTTCTGTTTTGAAACCAAATTCACTAGGATTCTAGAGACACTATTGACTGTCAATGTACAAAATGTATTCTTGTGGCCCTGAACCTGCCTTTGAGACATGCTTAAAACAAAGGCTAGGTGTATGGAGAAAGCAGTTCATAAACATTTCCCCTGGAGGACAAATTCAAGAAACCCTATTCTCTCTCTTCTTTTTTTCCCTCTGTATTCTACTTCCCTTTCTCCTACCCACTTCCTGGCAGAGTAAAGATAAAGACCACTTGGATAGCTTCAAAGAATGAAGCTAATTCAAAGAAAGAGAAGTTGAGTTCTCTCTCAAATAGGTTGCTTTCCTTATTTTGCTGGGCGGCACCAACTCTGGAGGCAAAAGTAGAAACAAATCTTT
Source organism: Callorhinus ursinus (assembly GCF_003265705.2). Lineage (NCBI taxonomy): Eukaryota > Metazoa > Chordata > Mammalia > Carnivora > Otariidae > Callorhinus > Callorhinus ursinus. The sequence goes on along the minus strand of NW_027397075.1, from coordinate 24,976,351 downwards.
CTGAATGGTGTATCCCTTAGCAAGCAAGGCTCTAGACTCAGCTTTTCAAAGGGAAGAAGGTACATACAGTTAGGGAGACAGGTTTAGCTATTTTGGAGATTGGAGTCTCCCCTCAGTCAAGAGACGTTACTTTTTTACAGTTTGCATGCTGCCCTCTCCTGGCCTGTGCGTAGGGGAGTGTTAACAGCACATCAAAGGTCTTCATTTTCATCCCATACCTGTGTGCAAGGTACATGTGTACACATGAGAGTTATTTAAAATATTCAGGAAATCTCACTAAAAGTTTATACTGGAAGCGCATTTGAGGAAATAAACTCATTATTCCTTTGACTCTTGGATTCATACTTAAGGATGCCCATCTTTGTAACATCTCCCCTCACACCCGTGGTACTTTGAGCCTCTCCCTATTCATTCTCTTACTGCCATGTGGCTCTGGGACTCCGCTCCGCAAATCAGCGTTCCACATGAGCTGGGTCCTATGGATGAGCTGGCCAAAGACATATTCCCAACTAGAAGTGGTGGCCGTAGGAAATATCTGTTATTTAGATTAGGGGTTTGAGGACCATACTTTAGCCTGACTTGGGATCAAAATTAATTCTATACATTATTAGGTCAGTGTGTCCAATTTATATAAAAGAGAACTCTGTGGTAGGAAGAGAAACAGCTAGGCAAACACAGGCATACATGGCGCCAGAGGCTAAGTTTATAATTGTATACTTTCCCCTTCAAAACAATTTGTCTTATTATTTGCTGGCTCTTTGTGTGACTGGTTTTAAGCCCAATACTTGGCACATTTGGTTGCAATAATTCATCACTTTCTCCTAAATACTTGAAGGGCCCTGATACTGAAAATGCTTGCAACCTGGCCTGACTGCTGTAGCAATGCTGGGGCACAAACGTGGCTGGTCTAACCTGCGCTTCTGCAGCCTCCAGGTGTTTGTCCTTGACCTAGGCTGGCCAGTCCTCTCCATATCAATAAGAATCGGCGCCCAGACTGGGAGCTTAATTCCATTCCTTTGCTTTAGAAGAAGAGGACTAAGGAAGAGGTGTTTACTTTAAAGAGATTTAAAGGCATGTGCCTTGTTTAAACTTTACCAAACTTATAACTTGCGGATATCTAAAGCTCTAGCTGGCTATACTAAAATGCACAGGGAATGAACTTTTGATTACTTCTCTCAGTGAAGAATGATAGTGCAAAACAATGAGTAATCAAAGCATTGTTTACATTTATCTTTGAAAAGCCATCAGTGTCTCTTAGTCCAGACAAACTGTGTATATATATATTCAGCCTCACATTACTTTGTCACTACCGAAATGCCCAAAATCGCTTTAGAGTTTGAATGGCAAGAGGGAAATGGGTCTCAATTTATTTCAGATATTATATTTATAGATTGAAAAATGTTTATAGTGATGCAAAACTACACTTTCAGCTGCAAACAGAACTCAGTTGGGTCAATTAATTAGTATTTATTTAAATAGGTAAATTCTTGACAATCAGTTTCCTTTGTGATATAAAAAAAGAAAAATATTCATCTCTAAAATCAAAATGCTCTCTCCTAAATATTCACTTGCCATGTCTATTCTTTGACATGATTTCAAAAATACCCATTAAATCATTCAAACTTGGCATTGGGCAAAAATATGAACAGTTTTCAAGACTCCATGGTAGAGCTAAGCATGCATTTTCCTTAATGACAAAAGATTAATTTGATTTAAAAAATCCCCACAGGTCAATGTAAATTCTCCATTGTGATATGTAAAACAAATACCTTTCTTATATCTTCCTTATCTACCTTGGGCAGGCACATATCTTGGATAAGGAGTGCCCTAAAAACCAGGCATGACAGAATGGGGAATTGATTGTGAATTAGCAACGGAGGGTTTGAATATGTTCTACCAAGAACCCACTGAGAAGAGTGCTAATAAGATAACATATTCCATTGGTCCTGCACCTGCTGTTGTGCCATTCTCTTGTGGAACTAGAGTCCCTATCTGTGTATGTTCTTCACTGCAGGAAAAGCTCTTTATCCAGGGATTCAGAGCAGCTATACCCCAGTTATTTGAGGATCGCCCAAAGCAAGACTAATCTTTTAACTCAGCCTTCATTCAATCCCCACTGGCTTTTCCAAGGCAAAGACTGAACTCATTAAGCAATGTTAATTTAATCACAAGTAATCAACAGGAAGAAAAAAGTTACATAACCATCTTCAAAATTTGAAAGCAAACATGGTAAGATCCCAGGAAATAGATTTTTTTTTTACAAAATTCATTTCTCAAAATAAAATGAATAAAGACAGGAAAAGAAGTGGCCAGATGTCTACCGATTTTAGTATCAAATAAAATCAAACCAAAAATGGGCATTTCCTCACAAGTATCACATTTATGACACAGTTCCAATTCATGACTTTTTAATGTAGTAACACATGAAGTCTTGGAACTCATCCTGCCTGAGGGTACAGAATAAATGCATTTTCAACTGATAAGACAATGTAAAAATAAATCAGGTACAGAAGAGGAGTCACTGACCATCACATTGAGAAATCTCGCTCTCCCTTCTTTTTCTTCAACCACAGCGAAGCGATCCAGTGCTGTTTCACTCATGAGCTTAGTCCACTTTGGCCATACGCTTTAAAGATCAAAACCATGCTCAAGTCCGCTCTGGTTCCTATTCCTTAGAGGAGGATATTAACCCGATAGGTAGGTGGGAATGCTCAAAGCCTGCTTTCTAACAATCAGACGGTGTTTGACTTGCTATTAGGTCACAACTATAACGGAGGTCACCAAGATCTGTAAGTGGGCAGCGTGACAACAGGCAGATACTGATGTTATTTTAAAGAAAGAGATGACGGTCGAGTTTGAAGGTCTCTGCTTTACACCCACGGAGAATTCAATAGGTGAATAAACCCTGTGGCCTCCAAACACACGTTAACAGCTTTAATTATCGAGCGTGAATCAAGATAGACAGTGCTTTCTACTCTGACCCACAGTGGAACCAACGATGTCAATTACTTTTCAGTGCCTTGTGAAGGGAGAAATCAGAAACCGTGTCTGTGCCACATTAGTCGTGACAAGCTGCGTACCTGCAATGACGTGATGGAAGCCTCCTCCTCGGGTCCCTCTCCTCTGAGCTACAGAGTCCACCGCGGGTTGTGCGCCGGCTCTCCCTCGGCCGCCTTCGGGGGCCCGCGGCCGGAGCACCGCGGCCGCGCATGCGGAGGCGCGCGGGCTGGGGGCGGCGGGGAGCCGGCTCCGCGGTGCGCGCTGGGCCGCGGCTCGCAGATGTGCACCGGCCCGAGACTCGGCTCTGACTCCGCGCGGCGCTGCACCGGGATATTATCGCAGTCTGGGATTTCTATTGGCTCCGCACACCAAACAAATCACACCAGCCACCCCCCTTCTCGGTTTCAGTCAGCGCTTGTTTCTCATCTAACCCACAAACATTGCAGCCACACACACTTCACTCGCTTGCAATGTTTCTCTTTTTCTCCTTCCAGTCTGGATTTACAACCCTGTGGTCAGCTGTAACATTTTTTTTAGCAGACTTCCAATCCAAACCTTCTTGTTTATGTAGAGAAATTCTCCAACCCTAAACCCGCAAAAACCACTCATTCCTCTCAGATCTTCTTCCTCCTTTTGTTGATGGGTTTGCAATGTGAAGAATGTACAAAGCCTGTGTGTGATGCGTCCCCGTGTGTGCGTGTGTGTGTGTGTGCGCGCGCGCGCACACACACACACACACACGCACGCACATACACCAGGCTCCTTTTGTTTTGAATAATTGAGGCCAATGAAATTAAAGGCAAGCTGAGCCTAATAACCTAAGTGAGAGCTCAACTAATAAAATTTTGAATGAATTCAGTGGAAAACACTCATTGCTTGAGTTTGTTTTCTGTTCCAAATAGCGCTTTGGTCATTATCCCTATTTTTGTTTATTGAATGCAGAGGTTTCTAATGCAAATCAGACTTTACAGCATCCAGCGAACATGGAACAATGACGCCAGACCAATTCTTGTGCTGCGTGGGCTCCGTGTGTTATATCAGAAGCCTCCAGTGACGCCTGCATGCTCTTGCATGTTTCCTTTTTTTTTTTTTCTTAATTTTTTGGTCTTGTCTCCACTGATGGTCTCAAGACACTCTTAGTGTGATTCACTGGCCAAAGAAACCTGGAGAGACTCTGCTGATGAAGTTTTCTGAATTAAAAATTTCAATCTTTGTATGTCAATAGTGATAAACCCTCAGCAGAGAATGAGCCCCCCAATTTTTTTCTGAGATCTGACAAACCTGACTGGGAAAATTAAGAATAAAATAAAATTTCACTATGTTTCCTAAAACAGACCCTCCCTTAGCTTCCATCCCCTCTAAAATCATTTTCACTTATGCCTATTAACATTTTAATGGCAGTTATTCTTGACAAGAAATGTTGCTTCTGAAATCACTGAGCTGTATTTTGATTTTTGACTTGAAATTTTCCCCCCAATGTTATGCCTTTTGTATACTATTTGGTTTTTGATGTTCTGGTTTCAGACCAGCTCATAACACATTTTGTTACAAAGTCACAGGACACAAAAATTAGTTTTTGAAATTTATTATCACCAAACTACCTGCTTGCTTTTCTTACTTGGACATGTTCCAAGAAGCCTTATTTTTCAGAATGGGCCAACCCAAAACCAGCTGAAATTGGCAAGAGAAATACAAAACAGAACCACATTTGGCCACATTGGTTTCTGCCAACAACAATTCAACTTCAAATGGCATCTCCTTATTACTTTTTCAACTCTAATCCATCCCCTTTCTTTAGGTAAGCAGTTCAAAAAAAATAACACTGACATAAATCTTTGAATGTGTGAAGTGTATTTCCTCTAAAGGTCTCAATAGTCATAGAAAGAAAGGAGTCCTAGGTAAGACTTTCCAGATTTTCCAGGTGGAGAAATAGAGTCAGAGAATGATAAAGTGACTTGCCTCGGTTATGAAGGTAGACAGCAAGCAGAGCTGGGAGATTGGACGACTGCTTTCCTTCTTATCTTTTTGAGATTACCATTCTATACTAAGTATTCAGCTCAAAGGAAAGTGAAGTGTTAATACAGCAGATTTGGATTCCTGTGTGCCTTTGCTTAGACGAGCTAACAATTCATGAAATCATCTGACCAACTTGGTAAATAGTTACTTTACACATTATTCTGGGACAGATCATGATATGTTCTGATAAGTTGCCAATAATTTGTACTTTCTTAGAGTTGCCTTTCTAAAAAGAAAGAAGTGACTGATAAAAACAAGCAGGTTGTTATATTTTCTGCTTGTTGTTTGGGGGGCTCACTATTGCTCTTTCTATTCCTGAAAAGACAGTACAGATAAAATCATGGAAAACTTAAAGTCACAGATAACTCTTAAACTTTATTTTAGGTGATAATTCAATGCCTTCTTTCTTTCATTAATGGAAGGATATACCTCTTATACACAATTAGTCATGTGATTTAGAGAAAATAAATTATTAGTATTTGTTTTTCTACATTTTATTCTTTTGATCATTTTGCCACTTTTAAAAGATTTTTTTCAAAGACATTTTCTCAAATGCTGCAATTAAAGTCGCTCTTGATAAATGACATAGGTGGTGGTAATAAGAAAAACTCTGCATCTCAGAAGGCACCACAGTAAACTGCCAAGCATAGTAATGGCAGAACAAGCCTATTTCATTTTCCACTCATTCGGCCACATCAGGATCATCCTGTTTAGCTCGGTGTGGCACCTTTTAAAGGAGACATTCGCAAATAAGCATGTGTCCAGAAGAGTCCATAAGATAGTGATTTTGGATATTATAATTTATAGGAGATGACGAAGAGATTTGGGCAGTTTGTCTTGGATAAGGGACTTGGGGTAGACATGACAACAATTTGCAAATAATATATGTGAAAGAGGAAGTATGTTTATCATCCATATTTGCTTTAAGTATTGTCATTTTCACAAGTATTTTCTTACTTGAATCTTTTAACAATCCTATGAGGAATATGGGGCAAAAAATATTAGCCTGATTTTATAGATAAAGCCTGTATAGGAAAGTATAGTAAAGTAACATGATTTAGTTATGGCTATGCCACTAAAGGATGGGAAAACTTGAAATGCATTCCAAGCCCAGTGCTCTTCTGGGGAGAAGTTAAAGGAGGTGAATAAAATTCAGAATAGGGTAGGACTTTTCATAATTAGAGCATGCAAGCAAATGTAAGGATTTCCTGGCAAATTGTTGATTTCCCAGTGACTGAAGTGGTCAAGAAAGGGCTCACAGTCATCTAAAGAGATTATTAAAGCATTGCTGAAAAGGCTAAACTAGATGATCCAGGGTTTATTTCAGTTCGACAACATCTTTGGTTTTGTTTTGGACCTTTAAAAAATTGTAAAAGAACTTATAATTTCACTGAATGATCTTCATGACATGTTATTAAGTTTAAAAAGATTATGATTATATTTCTGGACTAAAGATGATTATAGTTGGCCTTTTAACCTTTTACACATAGGATGGATATGCATCATTTGTAATAGGAAAAACTTTAAAAAAATAACATAAAGGAGAATAAAAGAGGTTACAATTTTTTCTCTACTATTCAAAGATAAGAGATTTACACATAGCTAGTATGCTGAAGACTGAATTTCTAATAAGATAAGCACCATGCTCTCGATGTTTTCTATACCTATTTATCGTTTTCTTTCCAGCTTTTGTTAGATGCATTTTTAATGCTGATATTTTTTTCTTGGTTATCTCATATTTATCTTGGTAGCTTTCTTCTAACCTGTCAATTTATTGATAAATCTACAGATGCTTGTTTAGTCCCTTTATAGTTATAGTCATTTTCCTTAGATTATCATGACAGTTTAAATTTAAAATTAAAATGAGTTTGATATATGACATTTTTAATTCTTCAATTTAAATATATATATTCTTCCATCAGATTAAAATCTTCATTTTATAGAAAGGCAGAAACTCTATTTATTAACGTTGTATACATATATCAAAATCTCCAAAAGAATTAATATTTAGGATTCACTGATATATATGCATCTATCTCTTACCACCCACACATTTCTGCTGTTTACATGTATGGAATAGCATTTATCTCTCTTGTGTCACAATATTCGTGCCCTAATTGCATAAGAGTGATTTATAAGATTTATAAGGGTTTTGTAGCAAAAAATATAGCCCTTCCTGGGTTGCAGAATAAACTCCTTGGGCATGAGAGTGCCATCTGTCATGTTTGTGTCACCCCAATGGAGCAGAGAACGCAACCCACAGAGGAGCTTGGGAAATTAACAGGAACGGGAATGACCACATATTCAGCTCAAGCCTTGTATTTTCCCTTAAGACCCAGGGAGCAGGTGGCTGTGGGTTTTTTTGATTCATTAGTTCATGCTTATTAGATGTCAGCAAGACCTCTGCACTGTACTCTTAGTTCTGAGATATGGATGGAAAGAGGTGAAGAGGGCAGAATTAGAGTGAAGGGAAGATAGAACCACCTTTGACCTCCGTGTGCTTATGACATAGCAAACAGAGGAGATAGCTAAAATAAGATTTAGTAATGACAAATGTAGTTGAGATAATGGCCAGGACAGTCTCAGTTATGGTGCCTGCCACCCCAAAGCTCTTTCCCCAACTTCACAACCAGCTAAGGAAGCGCTCCTAGATAGTTTCATACATCTCATACTCATGTCCCTCTGGCTACAGGTATCAGACTAGACTAGGCTCAAAGGCAGGCAATCTGCCAACCATGCAGAGATAATGGTGGTTAGCTGTCAATCAGATTTTCTCTCTTGTGGATCTTGAACTAAGGCTATCTATGAATCTATCTGTCTGACTATCTATCTATCTATCTATCTATCTATCTATCTATCTATCTATCTATCTATCCGTATCTATCCACCTATAGTTGGCAGTTGATAGCAATGACATTATCTTAAAGAGTCTGAAAATCATAGAAAAGAGAATACACTATGTATGATTATGCTAAAAATGATCTTTTATGAAGTTTTGACTAACAATGCAAGACAAGAGGAGGTCCAGTTGCTCAAACTTTCTTAGCTTCCACGAGCTCTACCTATATTTTCCTTGTTTCTGTGTGCATTCTTATACTAAATCTCTCAATGCTTGAGGTAAGTTTTGTGAATTTCTCCTCCTTGGAAAGGAGACTACAAGAAGAAAAGAACCCAGTGAAATATGGGGGCATCTCCCATAATGTGAAAAGTTAGATTAACCCCAGGCTAGTTTTAGATGATGGACATTCTTGCACTATCATTTGGTGTGTGGACTTTGATGTCAAAACAGCGTTTGAATGCTGAATCACTTGCTGTTTGGGCTTTCTGCTTTTCTTCTTGGGTTTTGGTTTTTGCATATATAAAATAAGGTTAAAATACCTACAATGTAGAATTCTAGGAAGATTAAAGTAGATTTTGCTTTGGAAAAATTATACAGTGCCTGGTCCAGAGAAAATACTTATTAAGATAAGGAATCCAAGCTCACTAGGGCAGGCATTTCATATGCTGTGGCTAGCAAGAGCTGTTGAAACTCACCTATCGATGTTTGAATGTGGAGGGGAGAATCCACACTGTTCAAAATGAATTGGGGGGATGGTGTCCTCTCTGGGATTGGCTTTAATACCCACAGTATAGTCTACTGATTTGATTTTTAGAAATAATCCCAAGTCATTCTGAGCTGTGCCTTGTGGGAAGAGAATAAGCTGCCTCTTTCCATTTCAGAACAGATTAAGGCACTGTAATTATGAGTCTCTCTACACTCCTTAAGGTTAGGGACTATGTCTCATTTGATTTTCTGTATCCAGCGCCTACCACTGTGTCTAGTACAAAACTGGCACTGCGTAAAGGTTAGTTGAATGACTTATTTTATAAATACTTTTATGAGAAAATTAACTGATTGATGAGTTAGCTTGTTAATGGAAAGATAACTTCTTTATATGGATTATAAACTGGCTTGGAATGTAATTCTAAAGAAGGGCTTCCAATCTGTTTTGCCCAATAGAAATACTGTTTGAGTTAAGTGGTTAATAGTGTTTGGTTGTATTATTGTTCAGAATATTCATTTCCCCATCCTGCAGGACTTATCCCTAAGAGAGGATTATATATGCCCTCTCCCCCTCTGACTGAGGCTTGACAATTTGGCTTACTCTGGTCACAAGTTACATGTGTACTTCCCAAACAAAGCAACAGTCACCATGCATGGCTCCCAATTCTCCACCTGCTCTTGTTTTCTTCCAGGAGACCAGCAAGGTCCTTGGGTCCCCTACTTTTCTGCAAACTGCCCAGGCAGATTAATGTCACAATTAAGAGAAAGAATTCTGGACTCAGACCGCCCAGCTTCAAGCCCTAGCTCCATCAGTGTCTCTCACCCTCTCTCGGTCTCAGTTTCCTCATCTTGAAAGAGGGATATCAATAACCCTTCCTCATGGATGTATCCAGCAGAGTTCTTGGTAGTAGACATACAAATAACCTTTGTTAAATGAGCAAAAGGTTGCCTGTGCCACTGTGGTAAGAAACATGACTTCTCCGCATCTTCTAGTATATTTTATTTAATAGACATGTTGCCTAACTGCTGCATTACAGCCATTGATTACATCTCAGAGCAATTTCTGGAGGAATGGGCAGAATTTAAATACTCTGAAGAGATTTTCTCTAGTTGTGCTTATAATAGTAGGAAGTGTTAATTTTTAATTTGTTTCTGTTAAGAATGGCAATATGCAATACTATTATTTCTTAACCTCTGCTCTGGGTTATTTACAAAGTAGATTGATAAGGTCTCCCCTCTCCAGTCCAGAGCCAGAATTAAAATAAAACAATCCTCACTGCTTCTTCTGTTCTCCCACACACACATTCCTGCTGTCTGAAAGGACCCGAAGCAAACGTTCCTGATATATTTGGAAGGGAACAAAAGTTAGTACGGAACAGCATTTGACCTCTGTCTTGTATTAATGTGAATCTTAGGCTGCCCTGCACGAACTTCCGAAAGTGACATATCTCCCTGTGGGATCAGTGACAGGGGGACAGCTGGCCAGCCTCAGAACGAGCTTGGCCCCATAAGGACTGCTGGTCTGTCCTGTTAGAAAAGCAAGGGTGAGAGGTTCCTCCCCAGCTGGTGCCTTTGTAGGGACTTTCTCATCAAGAGTGGTTACAGAGCCAGGGTCAAGGAGTCACAGATCTATGGGGATTTGGTAACAATAGGATTATGTTCTGTTAGTCTTGACAATTCAGAAATTCATGAATATTGAAGAAATGCATGTGGTCACCATAAGAAAATATCGATTAAACTTCTGCACCCAAGTGTCAGCATATTAGGAGTTAATAAAGTGAACTAAATTGATTGGTAACATTGATCTCTGACTCAGGCAGCAGAATTAGACCTTGGGTGGGTAAAGAAATCAAAACCAGTAGACACACCCCATGTCCTTGCAAATAGGTCTGAAGTCAGAGTCTATTCTTTGGTTTCATATTATCAAGAAGATTCTTTAATATTTATGTATGTGTGTACGCATGTATATACTCATATGTATGTATGTGTGTATTGGCAGTCACCCACAGACAGGATGCAAGACAGGGTTGAGCTTAGTGTGAGACCCCAAGGGATTCATATATATCACATTACAAACCTAAATACTTTGGCCCTCTACTTTCTTCTTGAATGGTTGGTTGCACTACTGAATAACTCCTTACCACATCTTCACTGGAATTGGGATAAATTAAGAGAAAGAACTAACATTTCTTAAGGGTCTATTGAGCCTTATGCACTTTCAATGAGTTAACTAATTTTTTTTGAAGATTTATTTATTTATTTTAGAGAGAAAAAGAGAGAGAGCAGGGGGAGGGACAGAGGGAGAGGGAGAGAGAGAGACACCCAAGCAGACTCCTCACTGAGTGCAGAGCTGGGTGCGGGGCTCGATCCCATGACCTGAGATCATGACTGAGCCAAAACCAAGAGTCGGGCACTTAACCTATTGAGCCGCCCAGGGGCCCTGGGTTAACTCATTTAAACTTAACTACAATACTTTAATTTAGGTATCATTTTTCTCATTTTAAAGATAAAGAAACAAGAGGCTTCCTCAATCAGAACACTGAAGATCTAGAATGCGAATTTGAATCCTCCATACTCCACAATTTATGCTTTCTGTCTTGCAATAAACATTTTTCCCATAAGAAAAGTAATGCATTCTTACTGTAAAGCTCTTTATAGAATAGCAGGGCACAGTTAAAGGAAAGCATATCAGTCATAATTCTACCACTAACTTTTTAGTATTCTGTTTTCCGACTGTTCATTTTTTGCCCAATTGAGATCATACTACATATTAAACTTCCACATTGCTTTTCTATTTAATATTATATCTGGGCACTTCAAATCTGAAACAAGATTATTTATAAATAATTTGTGATTACATAATATTCTAGATTATGGATACATTAAACCAACCCTTCTTGTTGGACATTTAAATTATTTTCAGAGATATATTATTATAAATAAATTGTAAAAAAATTTTATTATGTAGGGGCACCTGGGGTGATTCAGTCAGTTAAGCGGCTGCCTTTGGCTCAGGTCATGATCCTGGGGTCCTGAGATCAAACTCCGTGTAGGGCTCCCTGCTCAGTGGGGAGTCTGCTTCTCCCTCTCCCTCTGCTCCTCCCCCTGCTTGTGCTCTCTTTCTTTTCTCTCTCTCTCTCTCTCTCAAATAAATAAATAAAATCTTTAAAAAATGTATTATATAAAAGTATCTGTACATTCTGGGCATACAGTTTGTACATTCAGCTTTTAAGTAACACTAATTTTCTCATGGTGACATCCTTAGCTACCTATTACATGCTAAATTTGTAATTCTGTGCATCAACTAACAAGTATTTCAAGCTCTTCAGTTCTGGCAATATCTTCTTTAATGTAATATTTATTTGTTTGTGCACTTATTTTTTGTGATCAACATACCTCAGAGAGGATTCAAGACGGAGCCAAGATTAATGTGAACTTCAAAGAATCCATATAAATCACATTCTAATTCTGAGTACTTTGGTCCTCTCTAATCCTGAATGGTTCACCACTCTGCATCTTCTCTGCCCAGAAAAGAAATTCCAGATATTTTCCAGGTTCCAGTACATTTCTCTGTGAACTTTCATTCTCTATGACACCAAGTGTTTGTCAACCATTTTAATATTTTATAGTATTTATCCTATTTACTTATAAAAATTAATAAAATTATGGGAGGTAGAAAATGGAAGGTATTATGTATAGCCAAAGTGGCAAATTTTTATTCTCATTTGACCCTTACCATCCTTCAGTCATTTGGTTATGTGTTCAGTAATGAAAACAAAATTAAGAAACATATGAAATGTTGGAAATACCTCTAAAAGATAGTGCCTAAAAAGTGAAGTGAAATTAGGGATATTAGAATGATTTTAGCAATTTGATAATTGAAACTTCCCCTTAGAACTATTTATTAGTATGTGGCCTGTGGATAGTCTGTGGCCTGTGGATAGTCTGTATCAGAATAACCTGGGGTACTTTTCAAGAATGTGAATTCCTCTGCTTCCAACAGGAGTAAGGGTAGAAATGGAATTTTAATAAAGTCCTCAGGATAATCTTAGCTCTGTTAAAATTTGAAGACAATTGCCCTTAAAACTTATTTTTCCACTGGTCCGCTTTCCCCTGTTTTCAGAAATGTGATAAATTCAAGGAATCTCTATAGTACATAATACTGTTAAAGGCTACTCATACACATATTTAAAATTGCTTGATAACTTCTTTTCACATCTGCTATTCTATAATATATGGAATTTCTAGTTTCTTATTAGCAGTGATTCATTTTTTCTCATTTGTCCAAGTTGAGATTTGTTGTTTGTTGTTTCTTGTTTTTAATGACAGGACAATTAGATGTTTGTGTATGTGTTTTAAATTATCAATGTGTGTTAACTAATTTATTTGCTCACAGTTGCCTCTTGCCATTAACTCTTGCCATCCAGGAGTTGGTAGAGCATGGTGGCCAGGCATGAACCTGGGGTCGGATGCACTGACAGACACTCACTGAGGGGAAGATCATGGGCAAGCCAGCCCAAGTTAGGTGTTATTTTCATCTGCATTGTAGGATCCAGTGTTTATGGCAGCCATGTGCATTTGCTATTCTGTAAACTGCTAATTGGTATGTGTTCTATTCCTTTAACTTTTAAGATCTTAGTATGTATTTTTCTGAATCTATGCAGTAGCTCTTTAGATAGTAATGGTATTAACCCTTTGTCAGGTTTATCATAAATATTTCCACAGTACATTGTTTCCCTATACATTTACCCATGCTACTGTGGGAATATGGCATACAAGTTTTAAAGTGTATGTTAATATATCAATATGTTTCTTTGTTATTTCTTTCATTATTTTGCAATACTTGAAACCTATTTCTCATATCCAAGGATGAAGTCAAATTTGCCTATATTTTCTTTTATTCATATTTGCATTGTAAAATTTAACAGCTTAATAAGAGTCATTTATTTATTTTTAATACACTTTTATTGAGGTGAAATTCACATAACATTCAATTAACCTTTCTAATGTGCACAATTCAGTGGTATTTAGCGCATTCACAGTGTTGTGCAACCACCACCCGTATCTACATTTAAAACATCGTCATTCCCCTAAAAGAACACTGTGTAGCTATTAAATAATTTCCCCCTTTCCCCATTCCCTGGGTAACCTCTAACCCATTTTCCATCTCTATGAACTGACCAATTAAGAGTAATTTATTAATATAGGTTAATTTTAAGTAGTATTAAGTAAATTCAACTTAATTTAGATGAAATGTATTTCAATACCTAGTGTGAGGTGACACTGTTGGTGAAACCAATGCTTCTAATTTATATTAGACTAGATTTTTGTGTGTATGTTAGATTACATGTGTTTTATATATAGATTATATTTTATATAAATTATTTCCCAATTTCCCTGCTTCAGTCAACCCTTAACTAACAAAATAATGGTCCTGATCCTATTGGCTATGGGGATTTTCACAGTAACATAGATACTAATCAACAGATTGGGTTGTTTTTCTTCTGAGTGAAAGTTCTACTATTTCCCCATTAAGCAAAGTGGGCGATTGGCACATATAAATATTTCTTATAAATATTATATTTGTTATTATGTGTATATTACATGTTATTATATGTTATTTTATACCCGTTAATTGTGATAGGGAAACATTCTTCTGTAGTAAGAGAATATTTTGAAAATGTAGCTAGTGCGCACTCCTTCTGCTCATCCATGCTTTGGGATAAGGTTGAGGAGAGAAAGAATTTACTCAATGCTCAGCTTTTGAGTGTCAAAACAGACCTCCCACCTTCCAAACCAGGACAACTTTGATTGTGAAAGGAAACACCATTCATTATGCTGGGACAAGAGGTTAGGTCTGGATTGTCCCCAGACACACTGAGAGACTCACAGTCACTCCAACCACAGATGATAGAGTTAGAATAATGCATGCAAACATAAGAGGAGGAAAAAGTCCTCAGAGCTGGTGAAAGACAGAATAGTCTGAGGAAGTACAATGGACTTAGGAATTGTTCAGCGTCCCTTGGAAGGGATTCTGAGGAGATATCCCAATTCCCTTCCAGGGCTAAATCCCATGAAGGCAGAAGGAACCTGTGAAGTCCTAGTTATTCTTATCACGCAGGGTGAAGCTGATATGGCTTAGGGTAAGTTTAGGCACAGGTGGCTCAAGCAGGCTCATAGGACCTTGACCAAACAGAGTGCCATGGGGAGCAGCCAAAGGAGTGAAGCGCGTGCATGGAGAGCCAGGGAACCTGGCAAAGCCCCTCAGTGGGGACCAGGAGGATGAAGGAGCAGATGTTGGTGTGGACAGACACCTGGAGTGAGCAGGGAATAATTAGTTTCAGGAAATGACAAGGGAAGGGTGAATGACAGTGGAGGGCCATGGAGCAAGGATGTGTGTGACAAGATCACAGTCTATATTTGGAAGATAATTCTGACAGAGTTGTAGAGGATGTAATCCTCTTTACAATCCAAGGATGTAAAAGGGGAGAGATGTGGATGGCATCTCCAAACATCCAGTTACTAATACTGGAAATCCTCCAGTCATCTTTGTCTTCCTCTCTCCCTCAGCCAAACTTCTCTGATGGAACTTTCAAGAAAACGTCACGGCTATGTTGGATCTGAATGGATCTCTCATTCCTACAAGCTGAGGCATGAATTTCTGTGATATTATACTCAGTTCTTCTTAATATTACCAAATTTACTTTCCAGTCCTTTTCCCTGACATATCCTGACCACACACACACACATCCTATCCTTCAGCTTTTCCAGACAAGTTGACGTTCTCCCAAACAGTTACGCACATAGTTTTTGCCCTTTTCTCAGCCTCTTCCCTCAGCCTAAGTATTCTCTCCATCCTAGTTTTTTATTTTTTTCTCTCCTTCCTAGACTTTCCACCTAAATCCTCCTCATTCAACAAGGCCCCATTCAAGTATCGTTTCCTCTGTTAATCCCTTTCTGTCATCAAAGTTTGAGTTAGTTACTGCTATAGAGTTTGTCTGTCCCATTGCTGTGTACTCACATCACTATTATGTCAATTTACTTCATGTTGCAGTTGTATATACACATAATGAGGGTATTACACATAGATGTACGTATCTGTCTTCCATACTGCACTATGAACTCTTTTAATCAATGACCTTATACAGTCATTAATACTGACAAAACTAACAACATAATTAGGCTAAACACAAACAAAGAAGAAAAACACCAAGTGAAAGAGAAGGTTGACCACAAGTTGAATATGAATTGGCCTCTTTCCAGTGCTTTGCCTAAGGTGGGTGCACCATAAAAGTTTGCAAAGAATAAAAAAGAAATCCTAGAGAAACTATAACACATTAGGTTCCTGGATAAGTTAATAAGGGCCTAAACTATGTGAATGGAATTGTGGAAATAGAGGAGAAATAAAGGAGATCTATCTCATGGTTTGGATAGAAGAAATAAGAGAAACAAGGGGCCAAAGAGCACCTTGAGCCCATATGACTGAAATGAATGGTGATGGAATTACTGGAAATGTCCAGAAGCTGGGAAAAGCAAGATTAACAGAAAGGTTGAGGTACAGCAGACAAAGCTATCTAGGTGCTGAGTTCAACTGGGTCTCAAGGCACAGCAGGGTATATTATGAGGAGTTTCCAGCAATTACAAAACATTTGACTCCAGAGTTTGGGTGACACTTGAAAATTATTGTCTTAAAAGCTGTATACAAAGCCATGGGAGAAGATGCGATCAAGGGAGAGTATATGTGGAGAAAAAGAAGAGAATCAAGGCCAGAGTCCTCGGTGATAACACTTAACAGTTGGAAGGAAGAAGTGAACCCAACAAATGAGATAAAGAAATGAGAGATGGAGAAAGAGACTGGGAGAATGTTGTGTCAGAAAAAAAAAATGGAACAAAATAGAATATTTGCAAAACTGGTAAAGAATAAGAACCAAGATGATGAGGGGGTCATGGTGTTAAATGCCACAGAAATCAAGTGTGATGAGAAAAAGAGAAGAATCTGCTGGATTCTATGTGAGTAAGAGTTCATTGCAGGGAATAGAAATTGTTTGGTTATTTCAAGCAGAAGGGGTTTATTGCATGGAATTTGGTGTTTATGAAGCTGTTGAGAGGGAAGGAATAGTGAAAATCAGGGGCTGATGATTAGTTTCAACCTCACACGATCCTTGTGGAAATCCAGTGGTCAGCACAGTTTTGTTCCTGTTCCTGCTGTTGTCACCATACCCCACCATCCGTGGAGCTGGCCCTAGAACTGCTTGTACCACACTTGTCCACGTCAGCAGGAAGAGGGCATCTGCTCCACCTCAGCCTTCTGAACCTCACAGGGATGCATCTCATTGCTAAGCCTAATTGTACCTGGAACTCTAGCAGTACTGGAGTCTGGAAATTGTAGTTTTATCCTTTCCTCCCTTTCGATGCTAAGTGGGGGAATGTAGATGGGGGGAAATGGGTACCAAATGCCAATTAACCTTATCCAACATTTTGGGATGAAGAGGTTACCTCTACCAAGGTCTACCTTGGAAGAACAGTTTTAGTAAAGTAGTAAGATCTAAAAGCAGGTCGAATGGGTAAGAAATGGAGTAAGAAGGAAGAGTGGCAGTAGAAGCAGATTGTCCTTTTGAAATGGTTACATTATTTTCTTGCAGGTTCTAAAAAAACCTCTCATTGGTTAGGAGTATAGCCTCTGGACTTAAATCCCAGCTATACCACTGACTAGTTTTAAAATTCTGAGCAAGTGCCCCAAGCTCTTTAATTACCCATTTTCTCATTTATACAATAAGGGTAATAGGAATACCTGCAGGATTCACTGTGAGGGTGAAATTATTTAATCCCTGCTAAGTGTTCACACCAGCACTGGGCACACGGCAACATACAGAGGGGCTCTGCTACTCTTAGTTGGGCTCCATGCCCTTTTGAGTAGGTCCCTGTGGCCACTCTAACACCAATTTCCTAATTTGTATTAGGTATTACATTAGGTTGCTAAGGTTACTATAACAAAGTATACATAATGGGTAGCTTAACCAACAGAACTTGATTTTCTTGCAGTTCTGGAGGCTGGAAGTCCAAGATGAAAGTGTCAGCAGGGTTGGTTTCCCCTATAAGGCCTCTCTCCTTGCCTTAGAAATGGCTGCCTTCTCCCTGTGTCTTCAAATGGTTTTTTTCTCTGTGTGTCTCTGAGTCCTAATCTCTTCATATAAGGAGGCCAGTAAGACTGGATTCGGGCCCACCCTAATGACTTCATTTTAACTTTAACTCTTAAAAGATCCTAAGTTAAATATAGTTATATTCTGGGGTACTTGGGGTTAGGACTTTAACATATGAATTTTGGAGGGATACAATTCAGCCCAGAATAGGTGCATCTGGCTGAAAAAAATATATTTCATCCTTCGGGGAGGAAAATTTGGAAGCATATTGAAGGACTAAATTAGACAAAAATTTTCATCAGAGAAAGAACTCGAAAACTCAGTCATGAATTAGTTTGCTTGAATTCACAAAGCTGGTAAGTGACAACAAATTCTGCCAAGTTCTAACATAATGTTCATATATATCTGACCCTCCTCTGTTCCTCAGCACTTCTTCTTTATGTCATCTAAGTCTGAATGCTTCTTCATGGATAAGAACAATTCTTATAGTTTCTGGTATTTGGATATTGGATTGAATAGTGCTCTTATTTCATTCAAGTGGAAAGGCAGAGAATTAGGTTGTTTTACAATAGAGATTGAATAAAAGACAAAAACACAAAAGGGTGGGGCTGTTCCAAGAAAACAGCTTACTACTGTGTGGTTGCATGAAGTCTCCACCAACTCTTGTAAAACCTGGTATTGGAATCCTCTAGCTCAGGCCCCATGGTTCCTATTATGGCAGTCTGTGCCACATGTGTGGCTAACTCACGTGGTGAGTGTAGCCATATGTGGCTTATTAATAAATTCTTTTTGCTTTGCCCGTTGCCTAGAAGATGCCAGATTTCCCCAACTACTCTGCTTGCTGGACTCTCCATCATCAAGTCTCAAGTAGCCATAAACACAGCCATCTCTTCTCTACCCTTTAATGTCTGGGCATTCTAATAGTGTAACGTACTCAACTCTGAACAGGTGATCTATTCTAATCAGGGATTAAGTTAAACAGTACATCACTTCTTTCATCATTGTCTCCTGTGAAGCAGTAGATTTTGGAGGTTAAGGAAATACACTAGAATTTGATCCTAGCTCTGTCTGTTCTTTAATGGCCTTGTAACTTGGTGCAGGTTTCCTAATCTATTTTTCTTACCTGTGAAGAGGTGTTAGTAGCAGTGTCTTCCCTTAAAGTTTATTGTGAGGATTAGGTAAGAAAATGCAGATAACACAGCTTGTATAGTCTATGATATATAATATGTACTCAATAGATATTAACTATTATTCATATTAATATTAGTTATATATAATATATAATAAGTTACGATTAATATTAATAAGTCTTGGAGGAGGATGAAAGTGCACATGGGGAAAATAGATGAGAAATAAGCTTTTAGCTTATATTAAGCAACTGCTGTTTGGGTATTAAGTTTCCAACTTTTTATGTCACATTTAAAATTCTTTTTCAGAGGTCTCATCTCTTTCATAGCTCATTCTTATTATATGAATGTGTTTGATATTTATTTCCCATTTTTGCCATTTTTTATTATTATAAAACAATTCTGTGATATGAAAAGTATAGAGAATAATACAATGAATAAGCACGTACCTATAACCCAACACAACTTCACAACTTACAAAGCACAGTTGCAGCCTACAGTAAGTTTTTATACAGAATCCCCTAAACCTCTCTCTTTCCCTCTACATCTTCAATCTAAAATCCTCCTACCTTTATTCCACCTTAAAATGGGCAAGTCTTCCCCCAAATGATAGTTCTATTTGATACCTGGTGAAGGAAGAAGGATAGAAACATTTATAAGTGGGCCGCAGACTCTGAAAACTGTTTTCCTGGTGAGCATTGTCCTATTTGTTAGCTTACAGAGAAAACTGCTGCCACCATATTTTTCTCATCCATTCTATTCAGAGCAATGTTTTTTAAATTCTATGCCCTAACTCATTAGTGAAACATGAAATCAAGTTAGTGGTTTGTGACCAACATGATTAAAAATAATGAGATGGGATGAAATAGAAGAGAAATGAGGAGAAAACTTCGAAGTGCACATAATAAGGACAAATTTTCTTGTGTGAACTTTTGTTTCAGATTTGCATATGATTATGTATTTATATATGTATACACAGTTGCTATGTGAATTATGTTTATGTATTATAAATATGATTCAGAAAACTATATTTCTTCCCATGAATTCTATTGAAAAAATCCTGAAAGTGGCTGATAGGGAGGACTTGACAATGCTCCAGCAGAGCTGCTGTCCAGTCCTCAGCATCTGGGTGAGGAGTTAGCAATGCGACGACAGCACAATATCAAGGCAGTGCTTCAAGACCAAGGCTTCCATCTGGAAACTTGAGGCAGGAAATGTGCATCCTCAGCCCTTCTGTTTCCCATGCAAACCATTCACTTTCTGGGGTTCTATGTAGGCAGGAGTGCACCCTCCATCCTGAACACCAACACCTCTGAGAGCCAAGCTGGAGTCTTAACTCCTCGCTGTGTCCTCCATCCCTCCCATGACCCAGTGACTCTCAAAGTAATATGCATGAAGTCAGCTGTTCACTAAACGTTTGTGTTTTATGGGGACCTGGGATTTATATTGATCAGATATGGTCAGACATGCAGACCCACGAATGACGGTCATGCAGGAAGAAGTGTTTTATACTCACAGTTTCTAGAGGCAGGAGGCACAGCACGCCATGCAGGTCTACATGGGGAAGCACCAAGCTCAGTCAGGAGGCAGAAAAGGGTGGGAAGAACTTTACTGTATATTCTATGGGAAGGAATGGGTGAAACAAGCCAAGTAAGTTTAGGATTAGCTACCTGAATTATTTCAGTGGGCTCTGGGGCCCAGGGTGTGTCCCTAGTTGCCTGGTATTTGGCCCTGGGGTGATTAGGGCAGGTGGATGGTAGCCCAGAGTGTGAGAGCCCATAAAGGAGGTGGTTGGGTATATAGGCTCTGGATTGTTGATTTGCATATGAAAGACATACTCAAAGGTGAACCGTTTGCTATCTCTAGGAATTGGCTGGTCCTGGGAACGTTAGTCCCTCTGGCAGCGGCAAGCCCTCAAGATGTCAAAGCGCCAAAAATACAGAAGATAAAGAGGTGTGATTAATGATTAATACAGTTTGAGAAATGGGGATAGACTATCTGAGTAATAAAGTTATTTTGTAATAGTTGTGCTGTGAGGCATAAAGCAGAATATATTTCTATAATTTTATGTTCTCTCTCTCTCTCTCTCTCCCCTATTTATATGTCTAGTTTGGTGCTTGGTATATAATACCCATCAAAAGTGTTCGATTTTTTCCCTTTGTATTTAAATATAATAATAATTTTGAGTTAATAGCTATAAACTAGTTTCTGTGTAAGAGTAGATTCACTAGAATATAACTTTTCATCAAACCAAGAGTTATATTAAATGATTTATCTACACATATGGAATCTTACTTTTTTGGTTTAATAAAGCAAAGAAAGAATGATAATAGTGGTTTATATTTGTTAAGATTGCCAGGTAGAATACAGAATGCCCAGTTAAACTTGAATTTCAGATAAACAACAAAAGTTTTAGTATGTCTCAAATACTGCATGAAATATACTTAAAGAAATATATTGTTGTTTTCCTAAAATTCAGTTTAACCGGGTATCCTATACTTTTTTCTCCTTTGGCTAAGTCTAATACTTTAATGAGGTAGGCAGAATTCTAAAAACGGTCCCCCAAGACTCCACACCCTAATCTCTGGAACTTGTGAACACGAGTAACTTCCACTCCCATGATTATAATATGATACATACAGTTCTCTAGAACACAGCTGACTTTAAGATGGAAACGCCTGATCTAAGCAAATAAGCCTTTACAAGCAGAGAGCTTTCCCTGGCTGACAGCAGTAGAGGAGGATGGAAAAGAAGGCAGAAGAAGGAATCAGAGAGATTCAAAGCGTGAGGACTCCCACACTCCATGACTGACTTTGAAGATGGAGGAGGGCCATGTGATGAGTGTGGGCAGCTTAGAGGAGCTAAGGATGGGAAAGTTGCAAGGACCTGAATTCTGCCCAAGTATGTATGAGTTTGGTAATGGATTTTTTTTCCTTAGACCCTCCAGATAAGAACCCAACCCAGCCAAAACCTTGATTTTAGCTTTGTGATGTCCTGCACATCATACCCAGATGAGCCCATCTGGACTTTGGATCTACAGAATGGTGAGCTTATATTACGGGTATTTAACTTCTGTGTTTGTGGTACTTCTGTAGCCGGAGAAAATGGATACACCTAGCATTTATATGCATTTGCTTTCAAAATACTTCACATACATCTTTTAAAAAGATTATTTGTTTGGAGAGAGAGAGCAAGAACAAGTGAGCAGGAGGAAGGGCAGAGGGAGAGGGAGAGAGAGACTCTCAAGCAAACTTCCCGCTGAGCACAGAGCCTGACATGGGGCTCAATCTCACAACCCTGAAACCATGACCTGGGAGCCAAAATCAAGAGTCAGAGGCTTAACTGAGTGAGCCACCCAGGCATCCCTCTTCACATATATTTTTTGACTTGATTTTGAAATGTAAGAGGACACAGGATGAGTTTTATTGCAAATTTTCAGATATATCCATTGGCATTCAGACAAATTAAATCACTTGTTTAAGGTCCCCTGGCTTTGCAGCTACAAATAAAAATCAGGTTGTCAGGAAGTATTTTTGTTTTTTGTTTGTTTGATTAACAAGTATTATAATAAAATACCTGAAAAAAACTAGATTATTTGTTCTTTACTTTCTTTATCTCTCCCTTAATTTTCCAGATGTGAAAACCATCCTTTTGGGAAGGGTTTCCCTAGTTTGGTACCATGAAAGAGTTTTTAAAAGAAGTGAGCTTTAACGGGGGATTGAAAACTAATGAAGGAGCCAGTCTGGGGGACCTAAAGTTGAAGATATAGAGAGGATTAAGGGTCTATGTACAAGATACCAAGAGAGTATTTCCAAAATTATTCTGTCACTTTGGTTGTAGAGATAATCCAAGACTTGGTGTGTGTTCTACAGACCCCTATCTAAGTATTAAGTTCAAAAGCTGCCTGCTCCATTTTATACTCCAAATCTGAGCATGGCCGAAGAATAGGATTAGAAGGCAGTGATCTGTGGCTCGTACACTGGCCCATGGGGTTTTGAGAACATGATCCATGTTTTCACAGAGAATGAAGACTGCCAGTGTGGAGACCTGCCTGTTCTGGCCTAAGGATTGACATTGCTGAGAGATGGTGTGTCCTGAGCTACACACCAGGTGTTTATCGCAAGGCCCATGCCAGGCAACTCCTCAGAAGGAGATTCACACCATTTTCCTCACCCCAGCTTCCTCTGATTCTACAAGCAAATTTCCTCTCATTTCCAGGATCTGTAGGGTCAATAGCCCCTTTTCTTTTGACTTAGTTAAGCTCATAAGCCCTAGATGCAGATCAACTTGGGTCCAAATCCTAGATCTAGAATAAATTCTCTGTGATTTTCAGCAAGTTACTTAATTTCTCCAAGCCTCAATTTCCATATCCATAAAGTTGGAATAATAATAATCAAACTCATACCATGTGCTAAGAATTAAATAATGTATAAATGAGGTTAGCATTATGCTTGGCATGTGTTATATATTTTTTAAAAAGATTTTATTTATTTATTTATTTGACAGAGAGAGAGAGACAGCAAGAGAGGGAACACAAGCAGGGGGAGTGGGAAAGGGATAGGCAGGCTTCCCGCTGAGCAGGGCACCTGATGCGGGGCTCAATCCCAGGCCCCTGGGATCATGATCTGAGCCAAAGGCAGCCACTTAACTGACTGAGCCACGCAGGCACCCCGTGTTATACATTTTTAATAATTGTTACCCACTGACCTTATTGATATTATTATTTTTGTACTATGATTAACTGTTCATTTACGTTTGTCTCCTATCAGGTTATGAGCAAGTTTGGAGAGCAGAGGCCATATCTCATTTCTATTAATTTCCCTGAGCATCTACCATGATGTCTGGCACATAATAGGTGCTCAATAAATGCTTGCTGACTTCAGTGGATTGATGAATCAGCAATTGCTTTGAAGTATCCCTGCTGGAAAATGTGTTTGGCTGCTTTTTTAAAAAATGGAAAATATGCAGTGGGTTTGGGGTAAAGCCAGAGGTTTTTCCTTACCAGGTCTGGGACAACACATTGTCAGCATCCCATTAACTTGGAAAGAGAGAATTGGATGGCACGCCTTCCAGATATACCACATTAAGTGACAGAGAGCCAGCTAATCTTCAGTCTTAACCTCATGTACTTTTTAATTGACCAACCATGGCAAATCCCCTATCCAATGACTTTCCTTCTCTCTGCCCACAGTCTGTTTCCCTAAATTTATCCCCACCATCAAAACAAGAAAACTGCTCCCAAACTCATGGCCATGTGGACATGCAAGCATAGTGTTAGAGTTCATATTTTGCCTGAGGTGTTAGAGCCATGTGGAGGCACTTGAACAACAGGAAAGCCAAAACGATTCCCAAAGGATTCTAGAAATTACTTTTGGAAGCACATTTAAAAAACTTCCAAATGGATGTGTCTGGAATAAGAAAAGCCTGCAAACATGTATGTGCACCTTCAAAGTTAAAGTTTCTCTAACTCAGTTGCATACTTATGGGTTTGTTGTTTCTAGGTGTCTGGTAAGATGCCCTAAACTATATGTGTACTATCACATACATCTCTATATTTAAGTACAATTTTCCATCTAAAAACTTTCCACATTTTTCCATGGAGATAATGCTGTTTTCCTAAATCCACAAGTACCCCTTATGAGGTGAGGAAACTACATCATTATTTTCAGAAAGGCAGTGTGTTTGTGTGTTTATGTATGTGTGTGTATGCACACATGAGTGTGTGAGAGGTAGAAAGGTAGTGTTTATGCTTGAATATTCAAAAAATTTCATTGATTTCCTTTCTCAGTTCTAGAAGGTGGTCATCTTTCATAAGATATGTTCATGTTGGAAAGATTCATTTGGTTCCTGAAAAACCAATCACTTATGCCTATAGGGGTATTTGTTCAACACACATTTATTGAATACTCTGTGAATAGGACTCTGATAAGAATTCTGGGAAATGCAAAGCAATACAACAAAGCTCTGCACGAATAAGAGTCCAGTTGTGTGCAATTATCCAAAATGCAAGCAAAAGCAGAGATGATACAGCTTATGGAGTTCAACAGAGTGATTACTTCTGGCTCTAATGAGCTGGAAAGGCTTCGGAGGAGGTGAAATTTGAACTCAGTCTTGAGGTATGAGGAGGATTTTTGTCAGTGGAATAGAAGAAATATGGTGGAAGAACATTCCCAGAAGGTAGATCAACAAGGATAGCTGGTAGACTACAGAGATGGCTCAGGGACGCATGCAGGCCTGTTTATGGGAAGAGCTTTTATGTTGGGAAGGAGGAGGAGGAATATTTGGAAAGTGGACAAGGGTCATCACTAGGAAGGTCAAGAATGGCAGTTGTATCAGGATTCATTAGTTTGTAAGTAACTAAAGACAAAATAAATTAATGACTTAGAACTCTTCAGGAAAACAAACAAACAAAAAACAAATGACAACAACAAAAAAACCTCTAGGCTTCAGGAAAATAAGGTGTTGGAAAAACCCTATGGCACTTCAAAGGATCAAGAGAAGATTACAGGAACCAGAAGAAGGAGTACAACCGGTATGCAGTAGCTCTAGGGCTCCAAATCCCCCATCCATTTGTTTCATTTTCTTCCCTTTGTTTAGTTGTTTTTTCTTCTGTTATGCAAGGCTTTGCAGAACAGAGTTAAAAACAATGGCCACCTGTAGCCCCAACCACCCATTCCTCTCTTATTATGCTATTAGATGCAAAGCTGCCTCATCTCCAGCTCTAAATCAGGAAACCAAGGGACTGGGCTCTAATTTACTTGGCTTCAGTCACATCAACTCCCTACTCCAATCACATAACAATGGGAATGAGCATTATGATTGAACAGGCCTATATCACAGCCCACCCTGTCATCCTTTGAGAAATAAGCAAACTTTCTGGACAAACAAGTACAGTAACAGCCGCAATTTATTGCATCAGGCTGAGTTTTATTCTTTTTGAATTAATTCACCCATTCATGTATTCATTTCTTTGATTTTCATCATATAGACAATGGAGAATCATTAAAGGTGTTTTATCTAATTAATAAGCCAATCAAAGCATAGACTGTAGTGCTCTCCAGGACAGACTGGAATGAAGAAGAGAGGACTATGTGATTATCATAAAAAAGTGATGAAGCCAGAACAAGGGTGGGATCAAGCGGCTGAAGAGAAAGGAAGTGACAAATTGGATAATTAAAAGGTAGATCATCGTGGAAGAGATAAGAAGACTACCACTGAAATTACGAGGAACACAGGAGTCAAAAATGGCTGTTTACTGACTAGAGTAAGGGGGTCTATTAAGGCAGTACTAATTGAAATTGGAAAATCAGAATGAAAATTAGATTAGATGAGAAAATAATATTGGATAATAATAATATTCTGGAAATAATGGGTTTGAAGTAACAGTGAGTCATCTAGGTGATATTTCTTACAGGTAGTTGCAAAGTGCTCAGGAGGGAAGTTGATCAGAGGATTCACACTGGGATCATCTGAATAAAGATTCAGTTTGAAGTTATGGGAGGGGACCAAAATTCCAAGGGAAAGGTTATAGAAAGAGATGAATCAAGAAAGAATACAGGGTGATGGGGCATGACGGAGAAATCTTTAACCAATGATGATCCTTATTATGAATTGAATTGTGTCCCCCTAAAAAAGATATTTTGAAGTCCTAACACTGGGTACCTGTGAACGTAATCTTATTTGGAAATGAGGCCTTTGCAGATGAAATCAAGTTAAGATGGGGCATGAGCATGGACCCTTAATCCAACATGAGTGATATCCTTATAAGAAACAGGAAATTTGGTGACAGACGTAGACATGGGGAATACAGCTATGTAAAGATAGAGATTGGCGTTCTTGTGCCTCAAGCCCAGGATTGTCTGGGACCGCTAGACTCTGGAAGAGACGAGGAAGGATCCTTCCCGAGAGGCTTCTGAGGAAGCATAAACTCTGCCGACATCTTGATTTTGGAAGTTGTGAAAAAGGGCACACAGATCCTGTTATTGAGAGTTTGAACCCTTCAGGTTTGGGAATGAGTTTTCATCAACTCTGAATAGGAACAGTCTGTCCTGCAGATTCTTCTATAGCTGAGCCATTAGGGAGATTCAGAAGACAGGTTTTCAGGTTGGTAGGAAATATCTTGGGACTGCTATGTATGCTCAGGCAATAGACTGTAAATGAAAGGAAAGACCTAATTGTGGAGTTGTGAACACCACTGTATAATATCACAGTAGTGATATTTCTGGAGTTGTGAACATTACAGGCAAAATTAGAGGATTGAAGACATTTGAAATAAGGGGCCCAGTGTTTGGGCCTTTGCAAGACACTTTTTATTAAATTTATTAAATTCTACTAACATTTTAAAATTTCCTTTAGGCCCATGAGTTCTCTTTGTTTGAAACTAGGGAATTAATGTAGTCAGCTGGACCATCCACTGGAAAGATTAGCCCATATTCTTGTGAGAAGCTTGAACTGAGAAAATTTGCCAGCCGCATAACACACTAGTCCTCTGACATAAGGGCCACACATATTTTCACTATGCTTTCTGTGTTCATGAAACGATCCAATCTTTTCTTTTTTTTGTCAGTGAAGATTCAATGGATTGCTTAAGATTACTGGAGACTTTCCCTGACCTCTAAAATTTAATCTCTGTACTAAGTTGTTTAGGGTCCAAAGTATTATGTAGCAAGGAATGGATAATGTTTTATAGCAAATCCTTAAAAAATATGTCTATAAATATCCAGTACACTAATACAAATGCAGTAAATGTTATCCCTGGTAGCCAGAATACCCATCCTGGCTCCCATGCCAGGAACAGTCTCAGTCCTGCTTGGCGCACCAAGCTGAAATTCATCACCCTCTGGATGACCATGATTACAAGTTTTACTTGAGATGAGGCCAATATCATGGTCAAATCAGAGTGTTTCCTCCCAGATATATGCATTTCCTTTAGAAATGAAGAAATGCTTCTAGAGCTCAAGTCTTGGGGAAAAAATAGTCTTTTTGAAGCGTTTTCCTTCAGTTTTTGCTTAAGTAATTTAAGAATTGCCTAATAGAGAAGTGAAAGCTTTCTCCTGAGTTTTCTGCAGAAAGGAACATGTTGGCTACAGTTTGGAATGAAAAACATTCTTCTCATTGAGGAAGTTTCAGTTAAAGTGCCGTTAAATATATTATTAGCTTTGTGACTTTGGGCTAGTCAGTTCATTGCTCCAGGCAAGTTTCTCATTGTAAAGTGAACACTAGGTAATTTCTGAGCAGGTTGATCATACAATTTACTTTCTACAGTGAATTATACCAGCCCTAGGAATGAACTGGAGCTATCCTGGGGAAACTAGAGGATATGTTCATTCCTCTCTAAGGAGTTTTGAAGTTCTGTAACTATTTGGTTCTCAGGTTCACTGTCTGCACCTAAATCTAATCGCTGGGCTGGTCTTTATGTTATAACTTTCTTCTGGGCAGGATTTGTCCATTCTGCTTTGGAGAATAGTTCAACTTAATGGAAGTGTTCATCTGTCACTTAGATACGGCAGATGTAAATGCTTGGACTTGGGCTGCTGCTGGGAAATAATCAGCTTTCTTATGTCTTATCTAAGCAAAACCCAACTCCAGACATATTCTTCTTCCACATGGATTGATAGCCAGGTCCCAAGAGAGAATGTTTTATTCCTGTAACCTGGGGTCCAGGTAGCCGCAAGCCAGTTCTAATACTTTGCTATTCTGAGAGTGATGTTGAAAACCATTGCAGTGAAGACACTGTGCATATGTCATTATCTTTCATTTGTTGTGATAATAACCATGATTCTTACTATTGTGTGCTTATCACTGGAGGAGGTACTAGAGTCTAAAGGAACCTAGGGGCAGCCATCTTTTTATATCTGCAGATTGGAGGCCAGAGTTGCAATTTTCAGTCTAGAACTAACCTATCTCACTTATTTATTAATTCATCCAGCATATGCCTTAATGATTATAACTATGTATAGGACATTGTATAGGAGACCCAGCCTATGGTCTGGGAAACTGATAATTACAATACAGTACAATAATTAATGGAATAGAAATCTCAACAAAACATTGCAAGACCACATACTTTGTGAGGTGGTTATTTCTGTCATTAATATGCTTTCCCAGTCTACATTATTTAAATTACATCAACTTATTAAAATGCAGGGATTTAGTTAACTCTCTTGTCATCCAGTTCTATTACCCTTTTCAGCCCAGAGGAGTTGTGTCGGATTAAGAATGAATTTCTTGTTAGTGGCATTGAATTGACATCCAATGTAGCTATACTAAAGTAACATTGTATGTACACAAATTCCCTCTTACTGGAAAGAATCTCAGTTTCATCCATGTATTTTCCTCTCTTCTTATTTCTGTCATTTATTTTCCTTTGCCGTTCTTTCACACAGACACTTAGTCACACATATGGTGCTCCTGTGACACATATTCATCCTTGCCTTATTCACTCTCTCACACGCTCACTGTCCTGGGCACATGTACATCCCTATCACTCATTCTGTCAAGGCCTCTTACACACTGAGTTTCTCACTCTTAAATACACATGATCTCAAGTTTGTAATTTCCTACAGATGCTCTCTGTCCCTGGAGACACATTCGCTTTCCTTTGAGCACAGAGCCTTTCTCCAACAGCCTTGCTCTCATATGCACACACCCACATCTGCAGGCACTCATGCTTTTGCCCTCGGCCCCTCCCACACCTCGGGCTTCTCACTGGTGATCAGCGTAGGGATAGGAGACAGGAAGGGTGGAGGAGATACCAGTAAGTCATCTGCCCTCCACCCACGTCTTCTTTAATATTTTTTCTTCCTTTCTGGTAAGCAGAGAAAAAACTTGCTGGTAGTGGGGTATGGCTCTTTCCAAGCATAGCTGTGGTGCCAAGGATGAATGTAGTAAGAAGGCATTCGAGAAACCCTCAGAGTGATGTCATGAGAGGGGACAAGGAAACATTCACAGTGCCCAAAGAGAAAAAAACCTGTCTCACTAAGCAGCTATCCTAAGAATTGTTACCACTGGGAGTATTTCATTAAATTAAGGCACTGTGTCTCTACCAAAAATATTAGAATTCTGAGACAACACATAAGATAATTAGAAGTTATTATTGAATATTGATGTATATCAGGGATTGACAAATTTTTTGTGTAGTAGAGGCCAGATGGTAAATATATTTTAGGCTTTTAGGCTGCAGCTATTCAGCTGTGCTATCATAGAGGAAAGGCAGCCCTAGATAATACATCAGTGAATGTGTGTGGCTGTGTTCCAATAAAACTTTATTTATAAACACAGGCAGTGGGCTGGATTTGAACCATGGTCCCTAGTTGATAGACTCCTGATCTATATGAACAACGCCATTTTAACTATATATTTTTATTTTTTCTCTCCCCCCGCCCCCGGCTTTTATTACCATTTAATTTGAAAATGGCTGGATGAAATTTTCAGCAAATGTGGAAGATTTATTTAGAATGGTCAGATGTAAAAAATCAGCTCTGTACTTTGTGAAAAATTCTTTTCTGGTGGCTTAGAGTCATGTTGAAAAATAAGAAATCATTTTCTAAACTAGTGACTGTATTATACAATGAGAAGAGATAAATAAACAGTTTTTTCAAGTATAAGCCCCAACCAGATTTTTATCAGAATCAGGCTGTTGCTTCTTATGTAGACACCTCTCTGTAGGATGCTCCTGGTGTGTAAGGGGACTAAGTACCATGGGAATGAGCCCTAGGACAGAGAAGCTGGGACAGTGGGAATGAGAAAGACCTTGCTAGTAGGCATGTCTAGGAAGGTTACATCCCTACAAGGGAAGTTGAGGAGGAGGGTGATATGAGGTACACAGGCCATCAGGATGGCATTGCAAAGAAAGGGAGCATCAAAAGCCAGGTTGAGGAGCACCTCAGGTACTAGTTGACTCCAGTAATTTGTAGTCCAGTTAAGGTTTTTTATCTTTTTCTCCTACAGTAAAACTTCATCTGAAAGTATCTTGTTTTTGAGCCAACTAGCTAGAAAGTAGTTGCAGATTTGCACAGTGCACTTTTTATTAGTTTCCTTTTGCTCTTGAAGTGCTATTTAAATTTGGCAGCCATTTCTGAATAATAGAATACAGTGAAGATATGTGCATATTAACATGCATGTTTACACAGTATATTGTTAAATGAAAGAGAAAAGCAGATTCTGGGCAAAGTCCTTATAGAAAAATCTCACATTTTGTGTGTATGTGTATATACATACGTAGACACACACACACACACACACACATACACACTCTTATCTAGAAAAAAGTTCATGCAAATATGTACAAATTTTCAACAGTGATTATTTCTGGGCAGCTTCTAAGATACTTCTAAGGTACTATACTTTTTCCTTATCCACTTCTTTCTCTTTTTTGTCTTTCTCTTTCTCTTCCTCTACATAAGCA
This sequence comes from Callorhinus ursinus, assembly GCF_003265705.2. NCBI lineage: Eukaryota > Metazoa > Chordata > Mammalia > Carnivora > Otariidae > Callorhinus > Callorhinus ursinus. Next base: position 24,945,118 of record NW_027397075.1, on the reverse strand, counting down.
CTTATTAGACTTATAATTCCAAAGGGCAATGAGAACATTTTCATTTAGAATATTTTTAAAAAGTTGAATAGTGATGACTGCAATTCTAGAAGGAAGGGTTACTCATATATTGAGACTGGGTAGGAGAAAGCCTTCCTCTTATTTACCTTGCGAGGTGTTCTTGGCTCTTTCCGTGTGGTTTATTGGAGTAAAGTTACTTCCAACTATGATCCAAGAATGTGTTTTATTGAGTGAAGGGATAACTTTGTCCTTGCAGTTAACATTATGCTATGGGTCAACAGTTGACCCACATTAAAGAAAAAACATGACTTTGAAAGCAGTGTTCTTTGAGGTTTGGGGCAAATTAACTTCTCTGAAACTCTATTTCCTTATTTCTATAGGAGAATAACACACACTTTACAAGTGTGTGAGGATTAAGTGACAATATAAAGAAAACACCTAGCAGAGCCTGGCCTCTGATAATCGCTTAAAAAATGCTAACTTCTTTTTCTTTCTCACATTTTCTTTCTCCTCCAGCAACAGATTTCCCAAATGAGAAGAGGAAGAACTGAGTTATGCTGCCATCTTTAATAAGTCCCATCACATGTTCTTCCCCAAATCCCAAGCAATTTGCTTTCTCTTTCATTCTCAGAGAAAGCAAATACCCAGACGGCAAGAAAATACTGGAGGAAGAAACAAATGGCAATCCCATTTGTGCTTTGGCTAATATAATTTCATTTTTTTAAAAGATTTTATTTATTTATTTGACAGAGAGAGACAGTGAGAGAGGGAACACAAGCAGGGGGAGTGGGAGAGGGAGCAGCAGGCTTCCCGCGGAGCAGGGAGCCTGATGTGGGGCTCGATCCCAGGACTCTGAGATCATGACCTGAGTTGAAGGCAGACGCTTAATGACTGAGTCACCCAGGTGCCCCTATAATTTCATTTTAAAATGAAACTGTAGAAACGACCTTTGAGATAATCCAATTACTCTTGATAATATCAAAAAAAAAAAAACCTTTGATTCAGGCAGGTTTTATTTTAAACCAGAGATTTGGCTTGCTGAATGTGATATTTCTCCTTATTCCCTAGTTGCCCACTGACTCACCTCAACATTTGTCCTGCCGCCTAGTACCCAAAAGACCACCAAAATGTACATGACATCCAGTTTCTTCTTATTAATGGAAGGTTGTAATTAAAAAGTGTGCATATTTCCTGATTTTCAGTGTTCTACACATCACTGCCTCATGGTGTGAACTGGTTATGTCATGCTTCCCTATTACAAATGCTGGGGTTTTAATTTTAGACAAAAATATTAATACTGATTATGTTAAAGGGGAAACAGTGTCAGCCTCAGCATATCCCAAGCTGAATTCACAAATGTTCCCTACAATCTCCTTCTCCTGTGCACATTTTCTCTCATAGTGGTATCATATTTCACCCCATCATCCAGTTTGAAGGTCTCCTCCTTTGTTTTTCTCTAATCATTCCGTCTTCCTCTCTATCCCTGCCACCAATGCCAAATTCAGGCTCCTCTCATCTCCTACCCGACAACTACAAGATCAGCTTCTCAAAGAGTGTACTTGCTCCGAGTCTTTTTTCTCTCAAATCCACCCTCTGCATCTACACCATTAACAATGTTAATTTGATGGTGACCCTTTTTTGCTTACAAATATTCATTGACCCTCAAGACCTAGAGAATAAACTCTGTATTTTCGAATATGGCATTCAGGACCCTCTGTAATCTTGGGTCAGCCTCTCTCACTAAATACATGGATACATGTCTTGCCATTTTCTGCTTCCAATGTTTCATTCCAGCAGCATAAAACAGATTCCAAATTCCTGAATACACCATTGTTTCTCATGAATTCTGCTTTTGGCTCATGTCTGCTCCTTTAAAATGTATTTTCTTTCCCTATTAGCTAACTTCTATGCGTTCCTTAAGACATAATTTAAGTACAAAAATTCTGTGAAGCTTTGCCAAACTCTCCTGGATAGATTAAATCCCTCTTTCTGTGTGTGCTTTTATGTAACTTCCTCACTGCACTCATCAACTTGAACTAAAACTATTTGTGTATCCACATTTCAAATGGTTCTATTAGCTCCTAGAGGGCAGATACTTTGTTTTATTATGTCTCTGAAGTATATCATAATAACTGAAAGACTGTAGATGTCTCGATGTCACAGATACCTACTGAATAAATAAATTGATTCATAGGTATGTATTAATTATCTGTTGCTTCATTACCTCAACACTTAGAGGCTTAAAATAACAGATATTTATTATCTCTTATAGTTTCTGAGAGTCCAGAATCCAGGAATGACTTAGCTGGATGGGTCTAGCTCAGCATCTCTCATGAACTTGCAGTCAAGATGTCAGCTGGGGCTGCAGTAAACTGAGGGTTTGGGTAGGGCTGGAGCATCTATTACCAAGCTCAACTCACATGGCTCTTGGCAGGACAACTTAGTTAACCTCCACATGGGCATCTCCATAGGATTGCTCATGACATGCTATCTGATTTTCCCCATAGTGAGTGATATGAGAGAGAAAGAGCACCATCTAGATGAAGTCATGGTGTCTTCTATAACAATTTCAGAAGTGCCATAGCATTACTTCACTGTGTTCTATTGGACACACTGATCAACCCTAGTATAATGTGGATGAAAGCTGTTCAAGGATCTGGATATCAGAAGGCAGGGATCACTGGGTCATCTTGGAGGCTGGCTACAACAGGCAGCAAATATTTTTCACATTCCTAAAATCCTCCTGAGTAGATATTCTCTCTTTTGCCTACTTGTAGGTCATTTCTGGACATAGAAATCACTCAAAGAGTGAATCAAACAGGGTCTTGGTAAAGCTTCTGTAATTTCTGGATACTGTTTATTTTGTTATTAATGAGAAAGAGAGAGATTATCTTGGGAAAGAGACAAATTTCTCTTGATATTATTGATTCAATAGCACTGATCAAGTTCATTAGTTCAACAATAAAGTATTTATTGGTTCTAAAGTGTCACACTTGATATTTATGCATTTTCCCTCAATTTATACACATAGGACATATAATCCAAGAATATTTTGAATGGACGAACATTTAAGGATTAGGTTTAAGAGATTGGGTTAACTGTTGTAAGCAGGAGCAGGACAAGCAATAGAAATAACAACAAAAATAATCATCCCATTGGGTTTCTAAACAGATGATGCTCAACTCAGAGCAGAAAAGCATTCAATCAAGAACAAAGCCAGTTGCAGTTTGTAGTGTGCTCTGTAGACAACAGCTCAGCTAGTCAAACTCTTTTGGCCCTTTTGTTTGCTTGTTTAAAGTATGAGTGTACTGACTCACATATAACCATACAGCAGGAGGTTGAAATGGTTTTCTAAAGACAGACATGCTCACTCATAGACAACCTTTTTTTTTTTTAAAGAGGTGAGATGGCATCTAGCACTTCACAAAAGTTGCCTCCTCCCTGTCTGGATGCTTAGTTTCCATGCCTCGTATTTCTAACATGGGGTAGAGCTCTCCCTTCCCAGGAGGGAATGATATTTTTCATTCAGTTGTTTTCCATATTCCTTACTTGCTTCCCTTCACAGGAGGAGCAACTTGCCTGGTTGGAAACTTTAGGGAAAGGGTGCAGTTCTCCATTTCTTTGGCTGTATTTCATGTCTCTGACCACTCATTGACTATACCTGTTATCATTATCTATTTTCTTCAGGCAAAACAAGCCCAGCACAGGTACCACGAATTATTTAACATCTCTGTTGTGACTTAAGTGAGTTAATGCAACTTGTGACGAGGAGTTGGAAGTCCATTTTGTCCTTGGGTCCAAGGCACTTTCTCCCAGCCGGTTTAACTAGCAACACAGCTGTTATGTTGAAACTTCTCTGACTGCCATACCTGTCTCTCAGCTGGCTCTGATATGCTAGAGAAGCCCAGGTTCAATTAGATTTCCCACTTACATCTCTCATTAACACCCAATTTTTCATGGCATTCCTCACACTTGTCATTATTTTGCAATGTCTTTCTCCCTCTTTAGACAGATAGACAGTATGCCATAGCAGTTAAGAGTATTAGCATGGGAGTCAGATCTTCTAGGTTTACATTCCAGCTGTGCTATTTACTACTTAGATACACTGTGGCAGGTTAGTTAACCTTTAAATAGTAGTTTACAGAAAAACTGAACTGAAAAACAGAGTTCCCATATACTCCTTCTCCCCTTCACCACAGTTTCCCCTATTCTTAACAAACTGCCTTGGTGTGCTACATATTTTTTTTTTTTTTACAATTAATCATCCAATATCGGTACATTATTATTACCTAAAGTCCATAGTTTAATTTAGGTTTCATTCTTTGTGTTGTACCGTTCTCCAGTTTTTGTCATCATGTCATGTATCCACCACTACAGTATCATACAGAATAGTGTCACAGTCCTAAAAATCCCTGTGCTCATCCTGTTCATCTTCCTGCTCCTCCATCCCTGTGAGACCAATTCCTAAGAAAAATACGAGATTGGATTTTACCATTATTTATTCTTTCTTTAATGTTCTCTCTTTCATTATGTAGATCCTTATTTCTGACTTATATCCCTTTCTCTCTGAAGCTTCTTTTAACATTTATTGCAGGACAGGTCTACTGACAACACATTTCCTCAATCTTTGTTTGTCTGACTTTTTTTTTTTTTCTGTATCATTTTTGAAGGATAGTTTTGCTGGATATAGAATCCTAGATTTTTATTTCAAGACTTTTATTTTCTTTGATTTTCTGCAGTTTGAGTATAATATCCTATGTTTAGATTCTTAGATTGTAGATTTCACTTGTTTGGTATTCTCTGAGCTAGTTGGATCTGTGGTTTGATGCCTGTTATTAATTTTGGAAAATTCTCCACCATTATTCCTTCAAGCATTTCCTCCATTCCCCTTTCTCTTTGTCTTCTCTGGCATTCCCATTAAAAGCATGTTGTATCTGTTGTAATTGCCTCATAGTCCTTGGATATTCTGTTGCATTTTTTATTTAATTTTCTTAAAGATTTATTTATTTACTTATTTATTTTAGCAAGAGAGAAAGAGAGCACATGAATGGGGGTAGGGAGAGGGAAAAGGAAAGAATCTCAAGCAAATTCTCCACTGAGCACAGAGCCTGTTATGGGGCTCCATCTCATATCCCAACATGGGGCTCCATCTCACATCCCTGAGATCATGACCTGAGCTGAAATCAAGAGTTGGATGCTTAATAGTCTAAGCCACCCAGGCACCCTTGATTTTTTAAATATTACATTCCCAGGACTTATTTCTCTTGTAATTGGAAATTTGTAGCTTTTGACCACCTCACCCATTTTGCTCACACCTTCAACCCCAATCTCTGGCAACCACCAATCTGTTCTCTGTATCTATCAGTTTGATTTTTAAAATCCACATATAAGTGAGATCATAGAGTATTTGGCTTTCTTGTCTGACTTATTTCACTTAGCATAATGCCCTCAGGGTCCATTTATTATATCAAAAATGGCAGAATTTCCTTCTTTTTTATGATTGAATAATATTTCTTTGCATTTTCTTTATCCATTCACCTGTTGATGGATACTTAGGCTGTTTGTATGCTTCATTATTTACACAATTGCTTTACAATAGATTATTTAAATACCCAGAAATGGAGTTGCTGAATGATATGGTTGTACTTTTAATTTTGGGGGAACCTCCAAACAGTTTTCCATAGTGGCTGCAGCAGTTTATAATCTCACTAACAGTGCACCATGGTTATCTTTTCTCCACATTCTACACATAACACTTGTTATTTCTTGTCTTTTTAAAATAATCATTCGAATAGGTATGAGGTGATATCTCATTGTAGTTTTGATTGCGTTTTTTTGGAAAAATATCTATTCAGATCCTAAGTTCTTAATTAGATCGTTTATTTATTTCTATTGAGTTGTATGAGTTTATATATATGATATGCTATTAACCCCTTATAGGCTTTATGATTTGCAAATATTTTCTCCCATTCAATAAGTTTCCTTTTCATCTTGTTGATGGTTCCTTTGTTGTATAGAAACATTTTAATTTGATGTAATCCCACTGGGGTTTTTGTTTGTTTGTTTGTTGTTGTTGCCTTTTTTTTTTGGTGTCAAACCCCCCCAAAAAAAATCATTGCCAAGACTGATATCAAGAAACTTACCTTTATATTTTCTTTTATTCCTCTGTTCCTTTTCTCTTTTTCTTCTCTTTCTAGTATTCCCATCATGTGCATATTGTACATTTTGTAATTGTACCCATAGGTCTGGGATATTCTGCCCTCCCCCCTTTTTTTGTCTTTGCAGTTTTGGATTTTGTTTTGTTTTGGTTTGTATTTTGCCTCTCAACTTTGGAAGTTTGATATATTCATATACTTTTAAGATCACTGATTCTTTTCTTGACTATGCCCAGTCTCATCAGTCCATGAAATATATTCCTTATCTCTGTTACAGTTTTTTTTTCTAGTATGTCCCTTTGATTCTTTCTTAGAATTCCCATCATTCTGCTTACATTACACATCTGTTCTTTTATGTTGTCCACTTTTTGTATTAGTGTCCCTAGCATATTAATCATAGTTATTGTAAATTCCTGGCCTGATCATTCCAAACTCTGCCATGTCTGAGTCTGGTTTTGATGTCTCTTCAGACTGTGTTTTTGCTTTTAAGCACGCTTTGTAATTTTTTGTTGAAAGCTGGATGTAATATATCTGGTAAAAGGAACAGAGATAGATAAGCTTTTAGTATGAGGTTTTACATGTCTCTGGCTAGGAGTTAATCTGTGTAGCTCTGGTGTCAGAGGCTAAAATTTCTCCTGGTGTCATTGTTTTTGTCATCCCTGTTGGCTTTGAGTGTTTCTATAGACTCTTTAAACAGGGTCTGAGGCTTGCAGTTATTTTAGCTGTAATCCTCTGGAATTGTACTGGAACCCTAGTGAAGTGGTAGGTAAGGTGTGGAGGAGGGGAAATATTCTATAGTTCTACAATTAGGTCTCAATCTTTTAGTGTGTCTAAGCTGGCTATTTCCCAACTCAGTTGGTTAGAGGAGACTGGCATTGGATTTTTCCATTTTTTCAGGTTGTTTAGGCTTTGGTAAGAACTCTTGTTAGGATCTGGTAAAATAGTTTTCCTTGAAGGCAGGCTCTTTTTAAGGAGGACAGAGAATTTTGGTCATATTTCAAAATGGCTAATTTCCCCCTTCTCCTGCTGGATGTAGGAGAGGAATTTTTTCCCTCAGATTTTCACTGTGACAACTTGGTAGGGATCCTGGAGGTAAAATTCACAAAAGTGTGGAAGCCATGCAAGACTGCACCCCAGTGTGTTTATTGCTCAAGTTAGTCTACACTGAGCATCCAACAACTCACCAATTATAGTTTTAAGTGTTCAAGCTGATACTGGACTCAGCTGTGGAATTTTGCTCCTGGGCTTCTGTTCCTCACAAATTGTGATTCTCTGTAGCTATGTGTTTGTTTCTCCAGTTTTCAGGGCAAGAGTTTACCTCATTGCCTCAATTATCTGATGGATCCAGGAAGAGTTCTTGAGGTTTAGCTTGTACAGCTTTTTTTTTTTTTTCCTTATTAGGAGGACAGGCGAGATGACTTCCAAGCTCCTTACATATTGGAACAGAAACTAGAACTCCAAATTATGTAATTTTTTGTGCTTAATTTTCTTCAATTATACAATGAGTATAGTTAAATCTACCTTACAGGATTGATGTGAGGTTTAAATGAGTCAAGGAGGATGTTGAGATTTCAGAAGAGCCTGGCATATAATAAATGTCACAATTAGTATTATTATTAAAGGGCACAAGTTCAGGGACCAGGTCTGTCTTGTTCATTCTGCTCACCAGTGCCTAGCACAGAGTAGGCCATAAATATTTGTTGACTAAATGGCCTTGAAGACTGACTAAAACTTTGGTAATCTCTAAAATATCACATGTTCTCTTTGGCTTCTAGAATCATAGGACCACGCTCATGTCTGTGGTCTTTTTACACCAGATCACAAGCAAATGAGGCTGATGCTACATGTGAGGAGGGAGGGCATTGTAGCTATTTCCCAAATCCATTCATTGGAGATGAGGGGCTGACAGGTGACTAAAGAGACTCACATTATAGTACCATTTTATATTTTCATTAATCCAGTAGAATGTACAATACAGGTCTGAATCGACTGTTAACCACTGCATAGGATGATGGCTTCCATCTTGAATCCTTTTACCTTGCTGGGTCCTTTCCACCACCTACAAAGAGAACATCACATCTTTCTTACCTGAAAGTCCTGCCAGTCTAGGTAATTATGAATGTGACAGGGAACACATTCAGAATTCCTTATCGAAATGAATTTCACTATGTCCATGTCAGTGAGAGCATTTTATGATGTAAGTAATGGGACATTCTCAACATTTCAATACCAAGCAGATATTTTTGGCTTTACTCCATCTAGTGGTTAAAATCAGAAATATTTCAGTTGGGTATTTCCTTTTCTTCCCATTTTATCCTTACTTTTGTTTTAATTTCTTTCAAAATTTATTTTCCTTAATATTAGGTCACCTAGTCTCCTCCAGATATTCTGCCTTCTATAAATGCAGAATTGTCTGAGATTGTAGATCTTTGGTTTTACAATTTTTGGCCTTCTGTTAAGGTGTTTTCAAAATAGCAGATATGAGGGGTCCTGGGTGGCAGTCAGTTAAGCATCTGACTCTTGGTTTCGGCTCAGGTCATGATCTCAGGGTCGTGAGATCTAGCCCTGTGTAGGGCTCTGTGCTCAGTGGGGAGCCTGCTTGAAGATTCTCTCCCTCTGCCCCTTCCCTGATTCATATACTCTCTCTCTCTCTAAAATAAATAAATAAATAAATCTTTTTAAAAAAATAGCAAACATGAAACGAATGGATAAACACAATTTATGCTTTTTTTTTTTTTTTTTTTAAAAAAGATAGATTGTGTTCCTGGCAGTTTCCTTTTAAAACGCCTGTCCATTAAGGTGAGTAGGAAAGGTAGGCTAGAAGAAAAAGAATTAGCGTTAATTCAGCATTTTATCCCATTCTCTTCATATTGTTACTTATTCTCGAAAATAGTTAAGATAGTTTACAAAGTCTTACAAACTTCAGGAAGATTTCATGCAATAAATAGAATGAAAAGAGGAAAAGGAAAGAGGCAAGGGCATAACAAGGAAGCTTAGACAGAAAGGCACTCAGTAAAGACGTACTTAACATGAGGACCACAGATTGCTTATAGAGTGTCCAGTCGTGACCCCTGACAAGGAAGCCTGACTAGTCACTATTTTCATAATTATCATCAGAATAAAATAAATCAAATACTCTGAAGAAACACAGGAATTTTTTCTTTTTTTAAAGATTTTACTAATTTATTTGAGAGAGAGTGAGCATGAGCTGGCGGAGAAGGACAGAGGGAGAAGCAGACTCCCTGCTGAGCAGGGAGCCGGATGCAGGGGTGGATCCCAGGACCCTGAGATCATGACCTGAGCCACAGGCAGACGCTTCACCGACTGAGCCACCCAGGCGCCCCAGCACAGGCATTCTTAAGAGACTAGAATGTAATATCTGCCCAGATTATCCTAAAGATTGTCCAGTGTGATATTGTGAATCACGCCTTCAACAACATTCTTAACATCAGTGCAATCATGCAGGCCCAGGGGCATCTTTCATGACACACCTCACTCACTCTCCTCGGAGGTATCACATGAAAATGAAATCCAATTCATGTGGCTTGGCAGGAGGTCAGGGTGATAAGGTTCAGAATGACATTTTGTGGCTGGTCTGCTTCCATAAAAGGGTAAATTTTAGAGCAACCAGAGAAATGACTGAGTATATAGTCTGTCTATCCTGAAAGTGGTTTCTCTCCACAGTTGTTCCTAGATGCTGGGTGGAAGTGAGCTGAGATCATCGAAGCAAACCTAGTGACTAGTAACAATATAGTGGTGTCTGCTTTCCTCTCTTCAGGGGCGCTTCCCTGCAACCACACCTGTTAAAACCTGCTGCCTCGCACCTGTTTGATTACCCTGGCTCTCACATGGGTGTCTCTGCCAATGACCTGTGTCACATATTCCCCCAGACTAATCTTTCAGAATTTGCCTCCGATCACACCCTTCCCTGTTTATAAAGCTTAAGTGGTTTCCTTATTGCTTGAATATTTAAAATCATAAATCTTATTATTTAAAACCTCTCATACTCACCATGACAAACTAACCTATTACTTCTCTCTGCACCAATGTTTGAGTCATCTGTAATTATATGCCATGGTTGAAAGTGTTTTTGCTTTGCAATCTTGTTCGTGGCCTCTTGCGTACACCCTCAAAATGTGTCATTTAATCAATCTCATTTCAAATACCGGCTTCTAGATCCTGCTTCTTCCTTCATCCTCTGCCTTCTCATGTGGTTTGCACCTCTTGTGGACCTCATCTTTCTCCAATTTACCTTTTCATTTTATTTCAAGTGTGTTTCCCCATGCTCATGGTGTTTCAGCCACCCTGGCTCCCCTTCAGTCTCCAGGACCACCGTGTTCCTTTCGACCTCTTGGAGGCTTTGCCAACACTCTTTTGTCCGATGGGATGCCTAGTCATTGACTCTTCACATGATAAGAGCTGTCTCAGTTCTCAAGATATCCCTCCTGTAGGCTTTCCTTACTAAAGCTCATAAAGTGGAGGTCCCTCTTCCTTCTTCATTTTACCTAGATGACACATTTTCCAAGATGTAATGACAGCTGCATCTATATGTTTGCCTGTTAATTATCTACCTTCCTCCACTAGATTGTGAACTTTAAAGGGTGGGCTTGTAATAAAGTTTTGTTCAGTGAATGAGTAACATATATCATGCATGCTGTTATAGTGAAATATTGTCATTATTTGTTTTTATTAAGCATCACAACTCCTCTGTGTCTGGTATGGTATTGAAAATAGAAGATGATTGGTAAGTAAAGACATATGTTGAAATCCGTTGAATGGGTGCCTTTTTCGCCTTCATGGTTTGTAAGACTTTTGAAGGCAATGATGGCACTCCTATATAAAGCTACTTCTCAAATAATGTTACACATAACAGTGTTTATTGTTTTTTATTCAAACAATGAAGAGAACATTGGATTATGGAAAATGCTTCATTTTTATTTCTTCCAGAAAACCAGTACATTGAAACTATGATATTTTATGATAGATTACTACAGTGAGTCATCACACTATCCACAGGTAATTAAAGAAACACATTATAATGCGTGTACAAATAATAGGCATGTTTATATAACACTGTACTTTTTTGGGCAATACCTTCAGTTTATAATGTTAGACCACTCATCCTCATTTTTTTCTAAAAGGAGCATGTTGCCATTTCTAGTGCTTCTTTTCAGGATTCAGTGAGTGTTATTTTCACTAGCTATCTATATCACACCCACAAAACACTGTCTACGCAAAAAAGGCATTGTTTTGTTATTTTGATTGTCACAAGGTCCACATGTAAACATCAGCATTAATTAGTGGATTGGTAAAATGATGTAGTGGAAAGAGCTTTAGCTTCAGCCTATATCCGAGGTAGCTTTAAGCTGTGGCTTTACAGTAAACAAGTTTGACCCTAAGAAAATAACTGGCCTCTTTTCAACCACAGTTTCTTTCTCCCTCTTGCTTAGGCTTGTATAAAAAAGGCCTCTTGTATATTCCTTGATACGCAGTAAGTGTTCTTTAAGTATTATTTTCCTAATAATAAATAAATAGGAAAATTTTAAAATAAGGAAATAAATTCTCATTTTTTTAGTAATTTTCCTAGTGATCAGAAACTAGCCAATTTATGTGACTCAAAAAAATTTCCACTTTATGTATGTTGATTTCTTGCCTGAAGACATAGTTATTTTCTGGTTTGGAATTTTCCTCAAACTTTCTCTGGCAATACTCTTTAGGGTAATGGCTCCATTTGAAAGGAAATAGAGTATTAGACATACATATAAAGAGCTGTCAACACCTCTGTTATGTCAAGTGGATTCCATTCTGAACCCATCTATTGCACATGGAGCAATGGTTTATCTGCAAAATGAAAAATCCACTTCATTTGAAAAAACAGCTCTTTATGATGTGATCAATTACTCAGAATGACCTGAAAATGTCAGATGTGTGGTCCCAGCTCCAGTCAAATGAAGTGAGTAATTTTCAGTCACTTGTCCAGTGGTTGAACCAAGAAGAGAGTAAATATTTATAGGCTTATCCCAGGGTACTGGCTAACAGAGTGCCTGGACTTCTTCTAGAGCAAATAAACAAGAATCCCCTACAGTATTTAAACTTGTCCACTATTTCTCAGCCAGCTTCTCTCTTGTCTCCTCACAGTGATTATATACCACTCATTTCCAACCACATTTTGATTGTCCTGCTGCTAAGTTATAGCAAGTATTTTAGAGGGTACAAGAGTTGTTTTCCTTTTCTTTTGACCGCATGTTTAGATTGTATGAACCATTGTGTTTATCCCATTTTTTACTCCTTAGTTTGCTTATTCTATCTCAGTAGGTGACCACAATGTTTGCTTTTGCTCATTAAGCTTTTGAACATCACACAAAGCACTACAACAGAAAAGAATTTAAACAGTATGATACATAAACTGATCAAGTAATTTCATCTGAAATCAAATGTCTAACTTTCAAGAGATTTGAAGTTGAGAGACAACTGATTTTATGAGGTTCTGAGCACTTACAAAGAGTTTAATATCCTGTTTAAGTATTTCATTGATTATGTTAATAATCAGGATTTTTTTCACCACATTTTTTTTTAAGTTTATATGTGAATCTTCATGACAAATCTTAGCATTTTACAGCTGAAAGTGATCTTAGAATTTAGATCTTAGAATCCATCTATACCAAATGCCTCATTTTACAAATAAGACAACTGATGTCCTGGGAGGTTATTGAGGGACATGCCCCAAGACCCAGAGATTGTTAGTGATTTTGTGGTATGTTTTCCCAAGATGAGCCTTCTAGCTTTCCTGATAACATTTCAACTGTTTCATAAGCACTGTGCTATTTCAAAATAGAAAGAAAAAAAAAAACCCTGGCTTTATCAAAATATTTTTTAAGCCCCTAAAGATGGTTCTTAGTCTTCTTTGGATCATAAACCCCTTTAAGAATCTGCTGAAAACTCTGGACCCTCTCAACAGAAAAACTCACATAGTAATTCACACCCCATTTCATGGAATCCATAAACTCCTGAAACCTTAATTCCAGATTCATTCATTTATTTATTTAAAAAAATCTATCATAATAATGGTGGTCTAATTATATTTCTATATTTAAATCAATTTAGACATTAAATGCCATTGGAAATAGTGTGATAGTTACCTATTAAATGATAGTTATTATTACTAATAACAGTAAAATTAATACACTTTGCAAAAAAACTATTTTTGATTCATAGGACCACATTGTCAGAAATAATGCAACTATTTCTTGTCTATTTCAACTCACATGATGGGATGCTTTATAGACAACACAGAATAAAGATTCCCAGGATTCCCTAACATACATCTAAGAAATATCAACAATAATGCCATTGTTCCACATTCAGGAATAGAAAGGGAGCTGTATCATAACGGTGTGTGAATCAGCTATGCAATGGCCAGATCGTAAGGGGACTTCTTATGGGGTGGGAGGCTGGCCTGAATCTTACATAGTGAGGCTGTGTACATCTCTCCAAGACTCATGCTACAGATCTCAGCCATCACACTGTCAGCGCAGCTGCAAGGAAAGACATTCACACTTATTCACACTTAAAGATGTAAAGAGTGAGTTTAGGTTAAAAGGACACTCTGTTAGCAGCTTCTAATCCAGCCTCTCCTAACCAATGCCTCATCAAAATACCAAACAAGACAGAAAAACAAGCATAGGGGAAGATAGGAATCTGGGCGGAATTTTAAAATGCCTAACTTAAGAAATACAGATGCCAGTGTTATTCTACCAAACAAAGCAAGACTGCTCGCCTGATATGAGGTCAGAAAACACTTCATGTTTCCCCAACTGTTTACTATAAACAAACCGAAGTATACTGGAAAACTATAAAACTGTATTTTACAAAGGTACTGCTCTTGAAGGCAGGTCTGTGGTCCCCAGGGACTTTTCTCTCAGTTCTTTCCTGCACCCACTCGGAGGCCAGTCCGGGAAATGAAGAGGCAGGAAGAAGGGAGAGGAAACAGTGATGTGTTATTGCCTTAGAGGAGAACTCTTCACAAGAGGAGCACAACATCTTTACGAGCAATGCACAAAATGTGAAGGAAAAGGCGGTCCTACAAGCATACTTGTTGAGGATTATGGTCATCAAGAATGAAGTTTACTCTGAAGTCACCAGGCAGTGAGTTAGGAGATCCAGTCTTATGCCGGCTGAGAAAGAGCCTTCCAGACTTTTGCAAATTGGTTGAGGGGCTGCACCTCAACCCACCTTCCCTCCATAAATACGAAATATGGATGCAGCCAGAGTCAACATGAGTAGAACAAGCAAGAATAATCGAAGCAGTTTGTTGGGTTTGAAGGAGTAAGGTTTTCTGTCATTTTAGGATAAAGTAAAAAAGAAAAAAAAAGATGAATGTGATAAAATACGGCAGAAAAATGGAATAGAACCATCAGCATCTTAAAAGAAATCTGAGTAAGAGCAGACTTCTGAATGTGAAGGTCCAGAAAAAAATTATTGAAGACTGCCGAATAGTTTGGCAAGAGATAGGAAGACAACCTGCATGTAACAGAGGCAGAAAATCATAAGGAGAGAGTGATTTGAAATAAACAAATGCTAAATAAGATTAAAAAGTAGACTAGGTAAGAGAAAAGAGGTAAGAAATTAAAGATCCAATACTAGATTATAATTCACATTGGAGAAATAAAGATAGAAATGAGACTCCTGAAAGTCAAATCAGTATTGTGGAGGACAACCTTTCCCCTCCTAGGAGGCAGAGGAAAATAAAATGTATGAAAATGATGAGAGAGAAGATGCCATGAGGCAGAGAACAGGGAGAGAACCTGGGATTTTGCATATTCCTGAGGAAAACACCAAAAAAATATAGGCAATACTCAAAAATATATTTGAAGAAAATATCTGACCTGATTGAAAATCTATATATGGAGACTGAATGCTGACATTTCTAGGAAAAAAAATAAATGATAAGAGAAACACACTAGACAAATTGAAGCATATTGTTTGGAAATAATAATGACAAAAAAATGACAAGTATTCAAGTAGAGGGAATAAAAAGTTCACCTTGAAGAGTACATGCATCAGAGTAACCTCTAACTTTTCCGTACAGTGGAGGGACTTATACATGTTTCATTAGAAGTGCTGTGATTTAGAATTTCATTACAAACCAAACTGACTTTTATGTGGGAGTGTACCAGAAATACATTTTCAAGTATCTTATCAGTATATTCGAAGAATACCTGAAGATGTAAAGAAGTCAAAACATAGAAATATATAGTTGTTTAAAAGATTTTGAAGTATGTGTTGAAAACAATTAAGTTTAAATGAGTACTGTACATTTAGAGGCAAATAAAAATTATATCCCAAGAAAATACCTTATTAAAATAATAATTAAAAAATAATTTGCCAAAAAAATAATAATTTGCCCTCAGTGCCTTCAGGATTATTATGAATAGAATCTGTGGGCAAACAGTCTTTGCTGCAAAAGGAAATACATAAAGGAAACAAGAAGAAAACATAAAAAAACAAAATGTTAACTGTTAAATCACATGTATTCATGATATGTTATTGAGTGTAAGAAGCAGGGCATGATATGATACTGAATGTAAGAAGCAGGACACAAATCTAGAAATGAATTCAATTTCATTTAAAAATTATATACATACCTATATACCCAAATATATACCCAAATATATACCCAGATACTTAAATGGTGAAATTGCAAATTGTTTTTAGTTTCATCATAGTTTTATGTATATTTTTCTTTTTTTTTAAGATTTTATTTATTTATTTGAAAGAGAGAGACACGGCGAGAGAAGGAACACAAGCAGGGGGAGTGGGGGAGGGAGAAGCAGGCTTCCCACTGAGCAGGGAGCCCGATGCGGGGCTCGATCCCAGGACCCCGGGATCGTGACCTGAGCCGAAGGCAGACACCCAACCATCTGAACCACTCAGGCGCCCCCTTTATGTATATTTTCCCACAATAAACATGTATTACTTTTATATCAGGAAAACAGAAAAAAGTGTTTAAGAAAATTAATTAGAAGGAATATTAAAGAATTGACTGAGGTAAAGAAACATGATCTCCAGCCTTGTTTTAGCTCCTCAGTCTCACACAAGAGCCAGAAGACTACCTTATATTTCACATTTTACCGTTTATTGCAATGTGTTTGAACCACAGGGTGCATATAGTAGTGGTTGATTTCTTCTGGATTCTTAGTTACAAATGGTTAAAAATTCACTTTCAAAATGTTATTCATTATTTTACAACACAAAATTTTAAAACCAGTTGATAATTTATTAAAGGTGTTTAGTTGTTCCCAACAAACAAACAATAAACAATACTAAGTAAGTCTGTTTTATTGCATGAATTTTTTTCATTAAGTCCACTGCTTTAGGATTTCTGTGGGTCTCTGGTTTTTGTTTTAAATATCGTGCTTTGGCAAAAGTATTAGATTCTTTTGAGGAATATGAGGCTATTGTCAGCATTAATCTTTCTCAGGGATTCCATGATCGACACACTTTGCCTTCAGATGGAGATTGTTGTGGTATTTGTGGTACCATTCAGTCTTTCTAATTCAAAGAACCTACTAGTGATAATGTGACTTTTTTTTCCCACACAAACAGATCCATGCCAGTGGTACATTGTGGTTTCACTGGCTTGTAAGCAGCTCAGTATTTGCACTCACTGGAAACAATTGGATGTTTCGAGATAAGTCAGGCAATTCTCAGACACAATGTAAGCCATTGAGCCACTGAGAATATGCTCAGATTTTTGGTTTGCGTATTCCAGACTTGTGGGCTTAGGCTGGACTTGCGTTAACTGATTTCTATCCATATGGAATAACAATTTTCATACCATTTTAAGAATAACTCTTCTCATCAGATTTAAAAGTTAGCAACACAGACGAACCATGAGAGATGATGGACTCTGAAAAAACAAACTGAGGGTTCTGGGGGGGGGATGGGTTAGCCTGGTGATGGGTATTAAAGAGGGCACATTCTGCGTGGAGCACTGGGTGTTATGCACAAACAATGAATCATGGAACACTACATCAAGAACTAATGGTGTAATGTATGGTGATTAACATAACAATAAAAAATTAAAAAATAAAAGTTAACAACACTAAAGATTGTCTTGCTGACTTGTCCAACTCCTCTAGTTTAAATTGTTTTTTAGAAATGATAAATCTTGTACATTTAACCCAAGATTTTCTAGTTATTGAGGAAAAAAACTGATAAAAACATCTGTGTTAGCTTATACATGGAATCTAGAAAAAGCAAGCTTGTAAAATCATAGAGTAGAATGGTGGTTACCCGGGGCTGGGGGTTAAGGGAATTGAGAAGATTTTGTTTAAGGGTACAAACTTACAACTAATAGATAAATAAGTTCTGGAGATCCAATGGACAACATAGTGATTACAGTCAACAATACTGTAATATAAATTCGAAATTGCTAAGAGACTAAGTCATAACTGTTTTCAACACAAAAGTAAAATGATAGATATGTGATATGATAAAAGTATAAACCAACATATTGTACACCTTAAACTTACACGCTGTTATATGTCAACCATATCTCAATTTTTCAAAATCTGTGAAAAAAAATCTGTGTTAGTATTTGTATCTTTGGGACCCATGCTGCCAAAGAATAACGAATGCTTTCCGTTTGAGGTGAGAGAGAATATTGAACTGTGTGTGGGGTTATCAAGCGTGTATGTACCCTTAGTCCCATTGGCCCATTTTTAAACATGATAGCAGGTTCTCAGGAAGCTGATTCTGCCGCCAGTGGAAAGGAAGGAAATCATAAATCCCTTAAAGGGAAGTCCTTATGTATCAGTAAGTATTTTGGTGTTGCCAAAATAATGCTACATAACATATATCTGCACAATCAGTATCTTAACAATGATAAGAACTCATTCTCAAGTCAGTGCTAGTGGGCTAGGGTGACTTTGCTGCTCGTGGCTGAACTCATTCATGTGGGGTGGCTTGCATTTCCTGACCTAGCTGGACAGTTCTGCTTTTCACTGCAGGTCTGCGGATGGGTCAGGAAGCTCAGCTCCACGTGTTTTTCATCCTCCTTGGAGCAGCAAGCCAACTAGGCAAGTTCTTCTGATGGCATGGCAGAGGACTGAGAGGGCTTGTGGAGCCAAGCACATGCATCTAAACCCTCTGTTGCATCATGCCTGCTAATATCCCAACAGCCAAAGAAAGTCATAAGACCAAACACAGGGCCAGGTGGAAAGGAAGTACCCTTCTCCTAAAGTGGTGAGGAGGAGGAGGGGAACCTTCTGAACAATAATCAAATCTAACACACCTTGGTAGGTTAAAATGCTGGTTGAGAAAACCTATTTCTGGCCACGATGAAGTAACTTCGAGTGGACTAAGTTTTTCATTGGGAACTACTATAAAAGCTGGATACACTACAAAAACAACTGCTTGAAGACCTCAGAAAGCAACGAAGGCAGCCAGAACTTGACAGGCCAAAACCCAGAGACAACAGCAGCGCGTGGAACTGAGCACCGCATCACTTTTTCTTTTCCCGTTTGGAGCATGTGCAGGTGTGAACTAGAGGCCACGTGTGTGTGGGGCTTGCAACAGTGTCCCTGGCTTGGAGAGCTAGAGAACAAAGATCAATGCTTCCCAAGCATCCCCTACTTAAGAAAATCAGATCACAGAGAGAAGAAAATAGGACTTCAGAGACTTAAGCCTGAAATTCTGTGTGAAATTTTTCATCGAGTTTTTTGTTGATGCTTAATATGTACCGAGGTGGGGCAAATATTTCTGGGAGGGTAAAGAGCTAGGAAGAGATTTTGTCAGTCTGGTAATGCTGCAAAGATAGAGGTAGCAGTTTAGCGTATGCCGTGGAGGAGGAGACCGAGGAAATTCTCAAAGTCTTCAACTGAGTCCTCTGGAAGAGAACTAGAAAATCCATAAATCTTTTTGCAAATTAGGCAATATATTTTTAAGTGACTCACAGGTTGAAGATGATATCAGCATAGGACTTAGAATATTAGTAAATAAGAAAATATTTTGAAATGGATGACAATGAAAAATAATACATACCTTGTGGGATTCTGCTAAAGCAGGGCCTGGAGGGAGATGTGAGTGCATATGCTACAACAGAAAAAAAAAAGCTTAGAGGAATTGATCTAAGTATTCATCAAATCAGCTAGGGAAAAGATAGCAAATTAAACCCAAAGAAAGAATAAGAAATAAATAATAAAGCAAATGGCAGACATCTATGAAACAGCAAACATAATATAGAGAAAATCAATAAAGCTACAAGTTGGTTCTTTGTAAAACCTAAGATCGATAAACGACTAGGAAGATTGATATCATAAAAAGTGAAAAACACAAATTGCCAGCATAACCATGTTCCATAGATAATAAAGAGGTTTAGAAAAGGATATGATGAGCAGTTTTTGCCAAAAGTAGGTTATGGTCAAATGGACAAAATTCTTTAAAAATAAAGGACAATTTAGCCAAACCAAAATAAGAAAAAACAGAAATTCTGAAAAATGCAATGAAAGAAATAATGAAAAAATTGAACCTGTGATTATAAACCTCCCCCACCAAAGTGCCTGTGCATACACACACACACACACCCCAATACAAAACAAACCCCCAAACAAAAAACTCCAGGCTCAGATGTCCTTACTGGTAAATTCTTATAACATTTAAGGAAGAGATAAGGGCAATGTTTCAGAAACTCCTCCAGAGCATAGAAAATGTGGGAACACTTCCAAACTCACTTTCTGAGACCAGTGTAACCTGACTACCAAAACCTGAAAGAGATAGTATAAGAAAGAGAAGTGAACATGCATAAAAATATCCTCCACAAAGTAGTAGTAAGTTGATTCTAGCAACGTATGAATTGGATGATAGATAATGACCACATTGGGTTGATTTCAGGAGTGCAGAGTATTTAGATATCCAGAAAATAATGTAACTCACCTCATTAATAGGATAAAGGAGAAAAGATAACATCATCTCAGTAGATTCAATAAAGCATTTGATACATTTAATGTCTCTTACCAAACTTGGAATAAAATTGAAGATGAATGAGGCTTCTACATGTAAAATTATAAAATATTAATGAGAGAAATTTTAAAAAACCAAAGTAAGTAGAGGGATAAATCATGTCTATATTGCAAAACTATAAATTGATCCCAAATTGGCTTATAAACTGAATACAATCTATGCAAGATTCCTGCACATATTTTTACACATATGGGAAAATGACAAACTGACTTTAAATTTCATAGTAAAATGGAAATGGCAAAGAGAGTTAAGTCATTGTTGAAGAAAAAAAAAACCACAAAGGACTTGTACCAACAGATATCAAGAATTATTTTAAAGCTATAGTAATTAAAACAGAATAGAAGTAGAAGTACAGATAAAGGAGATCAGTGTAAGTGTAAAAAGATACCAGAAACAGATCTACTTCTATGAAGTCACTTAATTTACAAAAAGTACTATTGCAGTACTGTCAGATTGTACCCAAAAAACTAAGCTGTTCACAAGAATTATAGGAATTTTCTTTTATCAATAAACACATCACTTCCTTTTGAAATCAAAAGCATCACTGGTCGATACCTGAACAGCTCATTCACATTTATTGTAGTTTTGACAAACAACTGAAGGACACTAAGTTTCCTAAATGCAAATCACTTGTGTATTCTGTAAATTAGGCAGGGTCAAGGAGGCCTCTCCCTAATACACAAGGACATTCAAAGCTAAAATGATGCTGCACTATTATTTGGAATGGAACAAAATGGAAAAACGTCTCCATTCTGGTACTATAGACACTTTGAATTCAGATCAAGTTCCTTGCACTTGGGCCATGTATACTTTTATAATAGACTGAAATTTTCACAACTTCCAATCTATTATAATTTTTAGCTGGTATGAGAAGAAAAGAGTGGGAAATACCCCAGTTGGCAGGCAGAACAGGAATCTGACTTGGTCTGAAGACCAAGCTTTCTTTAATTTCCAGCCAAACAAAGCAGGGTTTTGTGTGTGTGTGTGTGTGTGTGTGTGTGTGTGTGTGTGTGTGTGTATTTTGCAAGTCATATCAAATATCAACTATCCAGACCCACCATGCTATCCTGTAATTAGCGGTTGTCCTTGGTTTTAACTCGACAAAGTGTCAAGGAAACAGACACAACTCTTTTGATATTGGTTTTAACATGAAATCTGTGTCCATAACATGCCATTCTCACTTAAATTTCTGTTATGTGGCTGATCTGATTCTATTCACCAATCTGCAAATGGTAAATGTTCAGACCCAGTTTCCTTTCTTGTGTCAAACAGCCCCCTTTGGCCAGGGTAAAGAAAAGAGAGAGGGTAGGATCATCTACTGGTGTTTTGACTTGACGTTGTTTAGTTATTTAGGGTAAAGAAACTTGGAGAACTGAACTGCTGATGTTGAATTGGTTACACAGATTATTTTGGAGGATTTCTCTCTGCTTTTCATTAAGGAGCCCATTCCATCAGGAGGAACCCTATTAATAAGAGAGATGAGCCTTCAACTATTTTGTATTTTCAAGGCTTTGGAGACTGATGTCAGCCCAGGCACATTAATTCCCTGAAGCCCCAAAGTCAGGCCCACTACCTTGCCGTACTGAGATTTTGAGTGATTTATGTGTTCTGGCTTTAAATATCATAGCAGAAAAACTGGAAAGTGATGCTCAGTATTAAGTCAGTTACAAACTAAGTGGTTCTTAAGGCTTTTGCTCCTTTGCCATGAAATTTGCATCTAGGAAACTAGATCTGTGCTCTAGGCACCACATATGTTTTTTATTTGCCAAATAAACTTTCAGTACCTTTGCCTGTTGCTCACCCATTTCCCATCTGTGATGTACATCTCTTCCTTTTTCTCTGAATGACAGTCATTGTGCTCTGCCCCTTCAGATTATAATCTTAAAGTGACTGGAACTCATTGGCTTCAGAAGGACTCTTTTTTCCCCCCGCTTCTGGAATGTGACCAGACAACGAGACCACTCCCACTGCAAACTATGTTTGAGAGACAATACTATTTTAGAGTCTGGGAGACACAATTTTGTGCCATGGCAGGTAACTATCTTAGGTAAAAGACACAAGACCAACACAGTCATGCAATGTCTCTCAAAGATATTAATGACCGGAACAAAAGCCCCCAATGAGTAGAGATAGAAGAAAAATGTTCACATGCTTAAGTGCCAGTTTACACTGAAGAACATTCACCACTCTTGGTATGCCATCGTCTTCTCTTATTTTAGTTTCTTGGTTTTTCTTCTAGGCAGGGTAAGAGAGAATGATCCGCCACTAATAAATCTGTGGGACAGAGCTAATCACTGTCCCTCACTAATAACCTTGACCAACCCTACATTCTCAAGCATTTGCAAAACTCATTTAAAAAGCTAGTCTGCTCAACAGGAGATATTAATCTATCATATTTGCAAAAGAATTATATTGGCCGTAAAATTTCATGAACTGAATGCAAAATTACGTATAGGTGCGTATGTTTCTATTTTTGGAGAGAGGTTGCATAGCTTTCTTCAGATTCTCAGGACAATCCAATGCTCCCAAAAGATTAACAGCTACTGTAATTTCTGCTGCTTTCTGAAAACACACCCAGTCTCTGGGTTTTATACCAAGTATTGAACTTTTCGGTCCCTCTCACCTAAGCTACCATCATTTCTCTTTACTTTCTAAATTATTCAGAGTAAAGGGGATCATATTGTTCTGCATTTTGTGTTCTTTATTTTATTCTTGTCTATGTCTGGGCAACTTTCAGAAAAGCAGAAATCTATGTTTGGCTTCTCATCTTACTCTTGAAGGGCTGGCAGAACAGTGACTGCCCACCCTAGCTGTTACAGGATTGCTGTTGCTGTTAATTATTATGTTTCTGGGATGCTATTAAAAATGAATATTTTTTCCTTTTCTCTCTCAAATATCCTCAGCTTTCTTAACTCAGAGGAATTCATACGAATTACTTGTTCCTAGGAAATTTTATGCTGGTATATTCTAGAAAGCCCTACTCTGCTCTTCTCTTTCCATTCTTATACACTATGACAGTTTCCTGCTTATCTTAAGGGCTCTCTTGCTTTCATAATTCACTTCAGTGTAACTGCCAAATGTATAGGGAGTCTGCTCTCTCACTCCAGAGAAGTATCTGGGAATTACTATATTCCATTTACTAAAGAAAAATGCAGTCACCTTCATCTACCCCCAACTTTGCTTAGATCACAGACCACAAAGCTACTGGGATAGCCTGGCAATATCCACCAAGTTCATTCTTGGTCCAAAGATACCAGCCTAGGCCTACCCATTGCTTTCCCACAAGATCTCTGGGGAGGTGATTGGTCAATAGCTGGGCCAGAGGACAATGGACTAGGGCAAAAGCCAAAGTTTGAAAGTTAGATTTTTCAAAGTGTTTTTAAAACATTTTGAAAGACTATATGGGGACATCTCTCTTGGTGACTTCAAATATTTAAAAATGTGTTAATAAGTTCAGATTTTTGAATTGGTAAAAACTAATGAGTATGATTTCATAATTTGTATATTAAGGTAGATGGAAATCATTTAGCTAAGACTACTCATCTTCCTAATCAGTCAATGTTTACCTGAGAGAAACCAGACTTAACTAAACAGCTCCTACTGCTAAAGAGGCAAAACACAAAAGTTGCTTATGAAAGTGTTCTCTCCCAACTTTTGCTAAAACTTCTAGTGACTGTGAACACCTAAACTTTGTTTCACTTGAAAATATATTTGAGTGTTTTCCTCAAAACTACTTTTTCTTTATTCGGTGTTGGGTCTATGAACCCAGTATTTGGAAAGCCATATGCTGGTTTTTGATAAAATGATTGCTTTGCTTCTGAGGATGGATGTCCAAGGATAACCAAGGCTTATTGCATACAAACGTCTGAACTCTAAGTCAGTGACCCACCCAGAAGCATGCACAGGTTACAAATGCCATTCAGTAATGAAGTTATTTTTAATAATCTTGAACTCAGGGAGTTAAGTGTTGGACCCATAATCTTAGTTTCTTAAAGGGCTGATCTTGTGAAAAATTTAACCTTAGATAACCCAGCTTTGTAATATCTGGTCAGAACACTGAATAATCAGGATGATTACATATTTGTTGGTTATAAAAAATAAACCGGGCTATCAGCGTTTTACACAAAGCACAAAAGAACAAATTTACCTTCTAGATTTTAGTACAAAGGAGAAAGGATGCAAGCTATCTAATAATCTCAAAAGATAAGAGCAATTGTCTTACCTCCCACCCTGTTTTCCTCCTGGTCACTTGGGATCCAAATCTAAGCAAGTCCCCAAATCCCAACATCACTGATAGTGCTACGGCTTACTGACTTCAACATAAATAAATGGCCCTGTTAATGTCAGGGCAGTTTTGTTTGTCCGTCTGAAGAATATACATCTGTATTTTAAATTGCATTATCCAGTTTATCCATGGGATAAGGGATGTTTACCTTCACAAATTCCTGGCTTCTGAGCTGAACTAAACAGGGCAAGTTTAAAGGCAGGAGCTCAGAGCCATTCCTAGCCTTTTGACAGCTCTGATGTGGTCTGCCAAGGCTGAGTTAGTAAAATCCAGGCTTATCTCTTGGCTTCTGGGCTGAGTGTGGTGGGATCTTGGGTCTTTTCTGCTACCTGCATCTCCAGTGAGCTCTGTGCAAGGCTGGTAGTTGCAAAGATGTTAAATAACACTGCAAAGTATTGTTTGGCATGGGATTAATGTTCACAGATGTGGGTCCAAGGAATTGCTCAACAGCCTGTGGAGGCCAAGGAAGATCTGCCACATCAGGGGCATGTCTTGCTAGGTCACCTCAGGTTGGCTCTAGTCCAGTTCAGTTGGTACAGCCAAGCCCAGGCTTTTCTTTCGTCTTGTTTCCAGTTTGCTGTGCTTCTGCGAAATGAGGTGTTTCTTCATTACCGAGAAGGGCAGAATATGAGATGATGAGCCCAGGACTCTAACAGATCAGCTCCTCCATTCCACCAGGCTTGTGCTGGCTTGGAAATGAGCTGCTGACCAAGGTTGGAGAGGGCAGCAGCTGCCTGCTGACCTCTACTGTGCTCACTGCTGCCAGCAAGCACCTGACCATGGCTTCACAGTGAAGAAGGAATGAGAACCGGAGGAGGCAAGGGATGGGAAGCATCCTCTCTACTGGGAGGGGGTTGGGGGGGATCCCTATGGTCAGGCAGCTATGGATTCGTGTCACAAACGCAGCCACCTTTTCCACTGCATACGAACCATAGTAATTTTTCAGGACTTAGAACATGTTTTCCTTTTCACTAAAATGTCATTATTTCTTCCATATGATGACTATGGGGGTAAGAAGGAAAATGTATGTGCAAATAAATATGGATTAGGTCCAATAGAATGCAAGGTGTCTTGTATTGTTGTCAATAGAATCCATTGATCATTATTGTAGGCTTTGAACTTCTCAATAAATATTGAATTAAAATGCAGAGTAAAAATTACTGGTGAGTAGATTCTAAAAGTCAATCTAGAAGATACAGTCAGTCTAAAGATGTTCTTTTGTCCTGAAGAAGTCATCACATCACTTTCCCTACCTTCCAACAGCTTGATCACTACACTTTCTTTCTAAATCAGACTTTTTGAATGATCCCATTTTCAAATTTCCAGATGTCCACCATGATGTGTCCCCCAGTGGCAACTCACAAGTGAAACAGGTAAAATGAAAATTTTTTTAAGATTTTATTTATTTATTTGACAGAGAGAGACACAGCGAGAGAGGGAACACAAGCAGAGGGAGTGGGAGAGGGAGAAGCAGGCTTTCTGCCAAGCAGGGAGCCCAATGTGGGGCTGAATCCCAGGACCCTGGGATCATGACCTGAGCCAAAGGTAGCCGCTTAACAACTGAGCCCCCAGGCGGCCTGGTCAAATGAAATTTTATCTGAATTCATTGATGATCTACTTAGTTCTTTTTTTTTCTGAATTTGGATTTTTTTTATTATGTTATGTTAATCACCATACAGTACATCATTAGTTTTTTTTTTAATTGTGTTATGTTAATCACCATACATTACATCATTAGTTTTCGATGTAGGGTTCCATGATTCATTGTTTGCATATAACACCCAGTGCTCCAAGCAGTACGTGCCCTTTTTAATACCCATCACCAGGGTAACCCATCCCCCCACCCCCCTCCCCTCTAGAACCCTCAGTTTGTTTTTCAGAGTCCATCGTCTTTCATGGTTCGTCTCCCCCTCCAATTTCCCCCCTTTCATTTTTCCCCTCCTGCTATCTTCTTTTTTTTTTTTTAACATATAATGTATTATTTGTTTCAGAGGTACAGATCTGTGATTCATCAGTCTTACACAATTCACAGCGCTCACCATAGCACATACCCTCCCCAATGTCCATCACCCAGCCACCCCATCCTTCCCACCCCCCCACCACTCCAGCAACCCTCAGTTTGTTTCCTGAGATTAAAAATTCCTCATATCAGTGAGGTCATATGATACATATCTTTCTCTGATTGACTTATTTTGCTCAGCATAATACCCTCCAGTTCCATCCATGTCATTGCAAATGGCAAGATTTCATTCCTTTTGATGGCTGCATAATATTCCATTATATATATATATATATATATATACACCATCTCTTCTTTATCCATTCATCTGTTGATGGACATCTTGGCTCTTTCCACAGTTTGGCTATTGTGGACATTGCTGCTATAAACATCGGGGTGCATGTACCCCTTCGGGTCCCTACATTTGTATCTTTGGGGTAAATACCCAGTAGTGCAATTGCTGGATCGTAGGGTAGCTCTATTTTCAACGTTTTGAGGAACCTCCATACTGTTTTCCAGAGTGGCTGCACCAGCTTGCGTTCCCACCAACAGTGTAGGAGGGACATCATTAGTTTTGGATGTAGTGTTCCATGATTCATTGTTTGTGTGTAACACCCAGTGCTCTTGATTATGGAAATTGTCCTCCTTGACTTATGCCAAATCCAGTTTCCTAAATATAGTCTGCTGCTGGTCTCTGCAAAACATCGATCTTTCCTTTTCATGACCTGTTCACTTCTTCTTGTCCCATCTACTAATTTTGGAAACTCAAAGCAAAGACTCAATTTTGCTTAATTGTAAGCATTAGTGAGGCGCCTGGGTGGCTCAGTTGGTTAAGCATCTGCCTTTGGGTCAGGCCATGATCCTGGGGTCCTGGGATCAGGCTCCCTGCTCAGTGGGGCGTCTGCTTCTCCTTATTCCTCTGTCCCTCCCCCACCCCTGCTCATGCTCGCTTTTTCTCTCTCACTCATTTTCTCTCTCTCAAATAAATAAAAATCTTTTTTTAAAAATTGTAAGCATTAGGAATAGATCTGAGCTTGAATGTTGCCTTTCTAACTTTGAACTTATTTTCCCTTCCATCCATTTGTTCAGTTTCAATAATGATGAATTTGCTAAAGACTCATATAGAAAAATCTCACTTTTGCCCTCTTCAGTGTCGGGTTTCTCACTTCCTAGCACTCTTTCATGAGACACAAAATAGTTTTGTTCCATAAAGTTTATAGCATAAGCTATACAAATTCTATAGCAGAGATTACAAAGTAAGTCAAGTGAATAACCATGGATAACATTTGGCTTTTGGGAAATAATTATTTATATGACTTTTATGGTTGGGGTAACATCTTATGGCTAAATATCCAAGATCCAGTACTGCACTTTCCTGAAGTGTCATCAATCTTTAAAGAACCATACCATATTTACATGCCTAACTGATAGTGAGGAGGATTTTTTTTCATTCTCAGTTTTGCATAGGATGGTATGAAATATTTCTTTCACTGCATGTTGCTAACACACATCTATCCTCTGAAAGTTTATTTATAGTTTGTCAATGTCAGGTAACCTGAGGACAAGCTAACAGTAACTTGATAAGCGATTGATCTCTTTGTGAAATCTAATAGACAGTGTTATAAAGTGGAAATAAGAAAACTATGCTGTGATTGTCAGGGTCCTATGATGTGTGCATCTACCGACATGGACCCGTGCATGAACCACGTATCTAAGGTATATCTTTAAAGACAATCTTTTGAAAGTGGTTATTAGGCTTTCACTTATTTTAAAAGTCCCATTAAATGTCCTCATCACAGAAGAGAATGGTCATTATGTGATGTGGTGGAGGTGTTAGCTAACACTACAATGATAATCATAAGTGTATCAAATCAACACATTATACACCTTAAACTTATACAATGTTATATGTCAATTATATCTCAATAAACCTGGGGGAGGGGAGAGTGTCAAACACTGTAATAGACACTGATGAGATTTAGAATGATAAAATTGAAACAGTGTTCACTTCCTTTGTGAAAATTTTACTTACCACTGCCATCTCATAGTATAAACCATCTCATTCATTCGTGCTTTGATTGGACCCCATACAGATTTCTACTATGGACTTGTTGAACTTTTTGTTTAAATGGGTCTCTCACATATTAGACTGTAATCTTATGGAAGAGAAACACTGTGCTTTAATCACTATAAATTGCCAGGTTCTGTTGCCCTGCACTTAGTAGATGTTTAAGAAATATCCATTGAATAAATGAATCAACAGTTTCAGATCTCAGATAGGCAGAAAAGGTTCAAACACTTGAACTGTGAAAGAGAAATCAAAGGTATGTGCCAAATCCTCCTGAAAAGTATTATGTGTCAAGATTGGACCCCAAAGCATTTACTGTTGTATTTTTACCTTTTGTCTAAGATTCATAGAATCTTTAAGTAAGAGGGGATAATGTGGTCTAATATGTTTATTCCTCAGAGAGGGGAAAAAGGACTTATAAGGGTCAAAAGACTTATCTAAGATAAACAAATTCTTCATCTGTTTAGAATTAGCACTCTTCATGCTCTGAAAATTACATGTATTTTTTCAGGTTGCTAGTGTGTCTGCAATGTAATATGTATTATGGCCCTGCCTTGCTTTATCCTTTAAGTATGCATTTGTGAGAAAGGTGAATACATGTGATCATTAAAAGTTATAGTTTTTATTGAATCAAATTAAAAGTAATAAAATTGATTAGTATGTCATTCATTGTTATTTATGAAGATATACAATTAATAATGACAACTTACCTTTATTGAGGGCTTACATATTACCACGTGTCAAGCATTCTTCTAAGTGTTGTACATATATTAATTTATTAATCCTCTTAAAAACCACTCAGGTATATAAAGACGAGGCAACAGGGACAAAGCAAATATGTGCATTGGCCAGTATCATGATCTAGTAAATGGCAGAGGAGGATTTGAACCCAGCCTTTCCCTAGAACCCAAGCAATTGACTTCCAGGACATAGTCTTCTTCAAATCAGGCACGGTCCTCACCATCAAAATAGGTACATAAGCATGTGAATGCAACACAAGCCAACAAGTCCTAAAACTTAGATATTTGAGAATCCAGAAGAAGAAATAAATCAATAACATTCATTAGATTTCTAAAGGTGACCATAAACCAGCAGGGAGCTATGTTTGCATTGTCATCTATAAACTTTGTAGGATGATAAGACCTATCACTTGACCCTCTTCTACTGGAAGCTCACTTTATCCTCCTTGATTTCTTCTTCCATTGCACCAGGCTTGGTGCTGAATAAACCATGTTACTGGATCCTGCAGGGAATGTCTGTGGAGTATGACTTTTACTAACTCTCAGTCATACAGATCAAGTTCACCAATAAGGAACTCTGACAGTTGGAAACAAGTAAGAGGAAATTTGACTATCTCCATTTCTCTCTGGATGTCTCCATTTATGAGTTCATCCTTTATCCCTCTTCAAAAATGCTAATATATCATGTTTATAAAGAGGTCTTCGTGGTAAAAGGTCAATCAATCCATATTATTAGGATTTTGATTTAGTGTTTAGTGAGTTTATCAATTGATTTCTTGATGATAATAATTGAATATTGATGATAATAATTGAATTAATGTATTCAAATACATATCAGAATTGCTCTGTAATATCATTGAAGTCCTGGTAACATATTTGCCATGAGGTTGGTTTGGAATGTGTCCCTGAATTCTCCCATGAGGGGATTTCAATTTTTTCTTCATTTAAACTTGCCCATTGAAAATTATAATTCCCATGAAAACTTGAAATATATACATTTTTTTCTTTTTAAGATTTAATTTATTTCTTTAATTTAATTTATTTTTTTATTTTATTATGTTAATCACCATATATTACATCATTAGTTTTTGATGTAGTGTTCCATGGTTCATTGTCTGCGTATAACACCCAGTGCTCCATTAAATACGTGCCCTCTTCAATACCCATCACCAGGCTAACCCATTCCCCCACAACCCTCCCCTCTAGAACCCTCAGTTTGTTTCTCAGAGTCCATAGTCACACATGGTTCGTCTCCCCCTCCGACTTCCCCCCTTCATTTTTCCCTTCCTACTATCTTCTTTTTTTTTTTAACATATAATGTACGATTTATTTCAGAGGTACAGTTCTGTGATTCAACAGTCTTACACATTCACAGCGCTCACCATAGCATATACCCTCCCCAATGTCTATCACCCAGCCACTCCTTCCCTCCCACTCCCCACCACTCCAGCAACCCTCAGTTTGTTTCCTGAGATTAAGAATTCCTCCTATCAGTGAGATCATATGATACATGTCTTTCTCTGATTGACTTATTTCACTCAGCCTAATACCCTCCAATAAATCTAACCAAAGAGGCAAAGAATCTGTACTCAGAAAACTATAAAATACTCATGAAAGAAATTGAGGAAGACACAAAGAAATGGAAAAACATTCCATGCTCATGGATTGGAAGAACAAATATTGTGACAATGTCAATTCTACCTAGAACAATCTACACATTTAATGCAATCCCCATCAAAATACCATCCACTTTTTTCAAAGAAATGGAACAAATAATCCTAAAATTTGTATGGAACCAGAAAAGACCCTGAATAGCCAGAGGAATGTTGAAAAAGAAAAGCAAAGCCGGTGGCATCACAATTCCGGACTTCAAGCTCTATTACAAAGCTGTAATCATCAAGACAGTATGGTAGTGGTGCAAAAACAGACACATCGATCAATGGAACAGAATAGAGAGCCCAGAAATGGACCCTCAACTCTATGGTCAACTCATCTTCGACAAAGCAGGAAAGAATGTCCAGTGGAAAAAAGACAGTCTTTTCAACAAATGGTATTGGAAAAATTGGACAGCCACATGCAGGAGAATGAAACTGGACCATTTCCTTACACCACACACAAAAATAGACTCAAAATGGTTGAAAGACCTAAATGTGAGACAGGAGTCCATCAACATCCTAAAGAACACAGGTAGCAACCTCTTCGACCTCAGCCGCAGCAACTTCTTCCTAGAAACATCGCCAAAAGCAAGGGAAGCAAGGGCAAAAATGAACTATTGGGACTTCATCAAGATAAAAAGCTTTTGCGCAGCAAAACGAACAGTCCACAAAACCAAAAGACGACTGACAGAATGGGAGAAGATATTTTCAAATGACATATCAGATAAAGGGCTAGTATCCAAAATCTGTAAAGAACTTATCAAACTCAACACCCAAAGAACAAATGATCCAATCAAGAAATGGGCAGAAGACAGGAACAGAGATTTTTCCAAAGAAGACATCCAAATGGCCGACACATGAAAAAGTGCTCAACATCGCTTGGCATCAGGGAAATCCAAATCAAAACCTCAATGAGATACCACCTCACACCAGTCAGAATGGCTAAAATTAACAAGTCAGGAAATGACAGATGTTGGTGGAGATGTGGAGAAAGGGGAACCCTCTTACACTGTTGGTGGGAATGCAAGCTGGTACAGCCACTCTGGAAAACAGTATGGAGGTTCCTCAAACAGTTGAAAATAGAGCTACCATACGACCCAACAATTGCACTATTGGGTATTTACCCCAAAGATACAAATGTAGGGACCCGAAGGGGTACGTGCACCCCGATGTTTATAGCAGCAATGTCCGCAATAGCCAAACTATGGAAAGATGTCCATTGATGTGGGTGGAACTGGAAATATATTACTGAAACTGTTTTGCATGACATAACTTCATCTGTATTTAGATAGCAAAGCCATAATATGGAAAAAAAGCATTATTTATTTTCTTGTTCTTCTGCTGTTTTCTTTCCATCCCTGAGTGGAATACTGCCAACATTAATGAGCTAAACCAACAATTGAAATGGATATAAGTAATCAAGGCATCCCAAAGCAGACACAGTTTGCTGATTTTAGACTCAATGTGGCACTTAACGATCAGATGAATTTAATTTACACCTCTAATTTTGCATTTTATATTAAAATAGCCCTGTGATACAATGGAATGGCCATTTAAATCTTTCCTAGCTCTGCCATGAAGAGGCTATATGGCTTTGAATACATTATTCAGGTTGATTTTACATATTTCCTTTTCTGTAAAACAAGAAGGTTGGTAATAGCTGGTTTCCGAGGTTTCTACTAGCTCTAAGATCTCGTATCAAATAACATGGATTATTTAATAAGGCTCTCAAAGTGTTAAAGTACTTCTCAAGAATACAACTTTGAGTCAAACAAACCTGGGTTTAAGCCCAACTCTGCCACTTCCTAACTATGATCTTGGGTAACTTAGTATTTGAGCCATACATTCCTCATCTCTGAAATAGTGAGCCCCTTACCCAACTCTGTTGCTGTGTATATTAAATAAAGGAATGCACACAAAGCCACTAACACAGGATATGACATAAAATCAATTCCAAATAAATGGTTATTTCTCCTTTCTTATAAGCCGCAGGACAGATTATTCCTCTTAAAAATCCAGCCAATAATAGAGCCATATCACATATCAACCAAGAGTTAATATCATTAAGTTTTATTTCCATTAACTAGAAAATACATTCTCTCAAGGTTTAGTTATCCATAACTTTTGATTAACAACTAATTCCACGACACCTAAACCAAGGCATAATTAGTAGAGACCAAAAACTGCTGCTGATAATTAGCATATCATGTTGATTAGCTTGAATAGAATTAGCTTTTTGTTATTTTCTTATGAAAAATTTAAGTAAATAGAGATGTTCAAATAATTGTACAACAAACACTCATGTAGCCATCGTCTATACTAAACATGTTAATGTATTTGTTATATCACATTTCTATCTCAATTTTTTCTCCATCCACCTGCTTGGTATTTATTGCTAAGTTGAAGTAAGTTACCTTCATTAAAATTCTGAGAATAAAAACAAGAACTAGAAATATGCTTCTTCTTAGAAT
Source organism: Callorhinus ursinus (assembly GCF_003265705.2). NCBI lineage: Eukaryota > Metazoa > Chordata > Mammalia > Carnivora > Otariidae > Callorhinus > Callorhinus ursinus. Next base: position 24,911,723 of record NW_027397075.1, on the reverse strand, counting down.
CAGACCAAAACAAATAGCAAGATTTCAAAACTCTTAAAAATAATGAGATGCTTCACGTTCCATAAAATTAGTAAACTAAAATTTTTTACCCCTTTGACAGCTACAATATTTATTATAACTATTTTTAAAAGTGAGAATATTTAGAATAGTGGAACTGAAATACATTGTAAAATTAGAGTTTAGCCCTCATAGCAGAAGACACATATGTGCCTTATTTTTTCCAACTTGGGAATAAAGCTAATTAATTACATATTCTGTATTCTATAAAAATTATCTCCAAAAAGTATTGTTATATGAACTGAAAATATCATCCTCCAAATGCCATATTTTGACACTTATGCAACTCAAATATTGGATGAACAATATTTGGTTCTGGCAAACCTTTCTCTGCCAAGTTCAAATCCAAAGGAAACTTTCTGTTTAATTGTCCTATTATAACCCTCTGAAATGAGTGCCGTTAATGAAAATCCCTATGACCACTCTATTAAGAGACATAGTTGACCATGGAGCTCTCCATATTTCAGTTGGTTACAGGAAAAAACCAGCTTTGAAGGATTGTGACACTCGCTTTAGGAGTCAAATATCCAAGGGCATTTTTATGTGAGTTTAAACTGTCACTGTGTGCACAGTGTTTCTGTACAATATTTCTATGCAACCTCTCTCTGCCCATCTACCAGTGAAATCCTCTGGAATCTGAGCTCTTTCTCCAGGTAGTTTCAGTTTCATGGAATCTGTTCTTCTCTCCCTCATTGTGGCACCGCTGGGATGATTTCTTGCTTCCTTGCTCCTTCAGACAAGCTCTATCACAGTAAAGAGCAGCCTGTGTTTTTCCAGAAAATGCTCATCCAACATTTCACCTTAAGACTGTCTGCAGTGGAGAGATAGTCTGTTCTAGCAGAAATAACAGAGGCTCTTGAGTCAGTTATTCAAAGAATATTCACCAAGTGCCTGCAGCGTACCAAGTGTTCAAGGTGCAAGGGTTACAGTGGAGTGAGATGTATCCCTTGTCCTTATGGAGCATACTTTCATTTAAATGAGAGAGAAAAAAGAATCCACAAAATGGCTAATTTCTGGTCCTGATAAGGGCAATGAAGAACGTAAGGTAATGTGATAGAGGGTAATGGAGGGAGCTCGTTAGGGTAGCAGGAAAGACCTTTCCAGGTAGCTAACATTTGAATTTGTAGCTGAATAATGAGAAAAACAGTTGTGGACATATCTGGGAAAAGCACTTCTCAAGCAGTTGAGGAGGGGGTAACTGGAGGCATGTGGGTCTTAGGCTGTTAAGGAGGGATCTAGCGCATAGAGTGGAGAGGTTGCCTTAGGCAGGAGCAGGGATCTTTACTCCACTGAGACAGGGAGGCCGGTGTGGGCACAGTAAGAGTGTTCTGGCTGAAGCATGAGGTGCAGTCAGCATCTAATAGTGAGAGAAGCTGAGGTACTGGATATTCTAGAAGGGAGAAAAAAGGAAGTGATTAGGGCAGCATGGAAATATTGTGTGACTTTGCTAAATGCCTGTTTCATACTTGTGGTCTTAAATTTGAGACATATTCAGTTATACTGGTTGTGTGACTTTTTTCAGACTCCTTCAGTTACGCTGGGGAGGGGGATGGTATGGAGCAAGTGGATGTTTGGAAATCCCAGACAAATGTGGCTATGGGAAAGAGGAGGAACAGAAGAAAGGATGTCAGTGGGAGAGTGGTTATTGAGCTGGATCATGGAAGCTAAGCTTGCTAAGGAGGGGAGGAAGAACATGTGCAGGTAATAAATCATGGAAAATTGTGGAAAGAACAAACACGAGGGCTCAGAGAGGGTGGAGATTAGTTATAGGTGGGAACATGAGTAAGTTAGCTGAAATTAGTAGAAAGTGATGTTCAGATATGAGATATTTAAAGTGGAGATACTGTAGGTGGTCACAGTAATAATAATTTCAATGACAGTATCTGTTATTGCTTACTTACACGGTGCCAGGAAAAATACCAGGAGGCTCACAGTCATGAATTCATTCAAGCTGTACAGCAGTTCTCTGAGTCAGGAACCATAGATGCAATCATTTTACAGAAGAAACTGCAGAACAAAACAATAAGCAACTTGTTCTAGTGATACAAGTAGAAAGTGGCCGGGCCACACGACAAAAAGATAATCACATTTAGGGTGAGGCAATGTGAGTGGATGGCCAGGGTAGAGTGGAAGAAAAGATGATTAGAACAAAGGAGGACACAGTTGGAAAAGCCAGGGCAGAAGATAAATAAATCACTTGTGTGGTTTGCAAAGACAAGAATTATGACGGGGATAGTAGCCATGAAAGAAAGATGGTCACATAGTAAAATTCGTCAGTACTGAGGGCTAGTAACCAAGAGGTTGACAGATGATAGCACCAAGAGGAGTAATGGATGGAAATTTCTGATAACCTATGCCTCAAGCCATATGGAAGCTTTGAAGAATGAAGGAGAGGTGGTTTAGAAGCAGCATTGAAGCAGCAGTGAAGAGCAAGGAAAGCCTAATGGCACCCCCAGAGCCCGGTATTCGGGAGTGTGTGTGTTAACTATGTTCTCTTATTTTCTGTATTCTTTTTTTTTTTTTAACGATTTTATTTATTTGACAGAGAGAGACACAGCGAGAGAGGGAACACAAGCAGGGGGAGTGGGAGAGGGAGAGGCAGGCTTCCCGCGGAGCAGGGAGCCCGATGCCGGGCTCGATCCCAGGACCCTGAGATCATGACCTGAGCTGAAGGCAGACGCTTAACGGCTGAGCCACCCAGGTGCCCCTATTTTCTGTATTCTTGATGGTCTGGCATCTGGGGCCTCACTGACTGGGGAGAGGCTGCCTCTTCCAGGGCTAGCCAATTCTTAGAGATAGCAAAAAAACTTGCCCAGGGGTGTGCCTTTCATATGCAAACTAATGAATGCAGAGCTTCCCCTCCAACCACCCCCCAATCTGGCTTTTATAGTCCAGACCAATATTCCCTGCTCTAATCACCTTCGGCCAGGTACCAGATAACTCAGGACAGACCCTACACCCCAGAGCCTGCTGTAATTATTCAAACTAACCAATCCTAAACCTGCTTACCCTGCCTCACTTGTTCCTTCACATGAAAACCACAATAAAGGCTCTTGCCATGTAATTTTCAGACTTCCTTTTGCCTCCTGATCAACTTTCATGCTTCCCCATGGTGTGGTGTGTTCCCTCCTCTTGGGAACTATGAGTAACTATCTTTTCAATGGCAGTCATATCCTGATTTGTTGGCCTCACCATACTTAAATAATAATAAAACCTATAGTTTAAAATAGTGTAGGAGCAAAACAGCTTCCTTTTGAAAAGTTCATGGAGGAAGCAGGGACCTCAGGTGACAGTAAGATTTTGTTTAGTGCAAGAAAGTGCTGAGAAGAGTTTGAGTTCATAAGAGAAGAGCTTGAGGATATTGGGGGGTTCCATAGGGCACGAAGGAAAGCTTTGGGAAGCCAGGGAGGGTGGAAGATGGGGCCAGATTAGGGAGCTATAGATGTATGTGAACTCGTGGGGGTGTCTATGCAATGATACATAACCTGAGGCTCAGACTTCTGAGGGGACCAAGGAGGAAGGGATGGTGGGGAGGCACTGAGCTACTTGGATGGAGACAAAGGAGATGGATCTTGTTCATGGGTTGCATCCTGAGTTTGAATCTCCGTTCCACCATGGACCGGGTGGTTGACTGTGGGCATGACATTACACCTGAAACTAATGAAACATTGTGTGTCAACTATACTCGAATAAAAAAAAATTAAAAAAATATGTACACTGTTTAATAATGCCCATATTTCACGTGTTTAGTAAGGATGAGAGGAAATATACATAAAGTGACCAGCACAGGTTATGTGCCCCCACCCTCCATTAACCATGACTGTGATGATGGTAATGATGATGTGATTTTTGACATAATACTCTAAAATCTTCAGTATCTGCTTATGTTCTACCACATTTCTTGCTGGTGTGTCCAACTCTGTGGAACCACCTGAGTTAAGAACTGGATGTGTGGCAGCCTTAGAATATATTTCAGGGGAAAAGTACAGTTGACTTAAGCATTAGGAGAGAAAGGATAGCAAATAAAGTCAATGTGAGAAGACAGTATAGTTATTCTAAAAAGTAAGGAGCCAGACAAATACATCTAAGAAAGGCTTAGTCCAGAATCAGACAGCAGCATCCAAAAGATAGAAAAGTGCATGTACATTAAGCACATGACTTTTGGAATATCATGCCTGATGCTCTCATCAACAGAAAGAGCAACTAAAAGATGTGCAGCACTGAAAAGATGAGATACACTCAAAGTTACTGTGGTCCTTCTTTGTGTTTCCTTTGATGATCCTTGAGGGGATTCAAGCATAAGCTGACTCAGAAGGAGACCCTCTGTCTGCTGCATCATGTTCCATTTCCACACACACATGCTTTATATCATACCACCAATTATAAGTCAAAGAAGAAACAGTTTTCCTTCAGGAAGCTATTGATATTATTGTTAATGTGTATTTAGCATTTCAGTTATATAAAGCATTTCATCATATATATATATATATTTTTTAGCATTTCATCATATATTACCTAAAGCATGATGCCAATAACAGTGTAACAGTAACAGAAGCAGAAAGATACTTGGATATAAAGGTCTGCCTTTATAATACCATGAATACCATGGTTTGAATTCTGGCTTGGCCACTTAGTGATTGTGGTACTTGGGAACATTCTTTAACCCCTCTGTGAACCAATTCCAGTGAGGGGTATTATCCTATACGTCAAAGCTTATCGTAAGTATCAGCAGAAATAATGGACGAGAGGAAATCTATAAATTTCCTAGTACATAATAGCTGTTTCAAAATGTTCATTATTTATGCATGCATATATAGATATTAAATACATGTAATTTGGAAACATAAATTGTTGAATGTGAAAATACTCTGGTTATCACTGGTCACTGAAGCTCAGTGATTTCTAAGAAGCCTTGAATGATGTCAGACTTGATATTTTCTTTTCCAGTGGTACAAATATCTGCTTATTTGAATATAGAAAGTAACATATAAAGCAGGGGTAAAAAAAGGGGGGCAGAGGGAAATATTTACATGTACCAATAGAGTAAAAGCAAGCAAACAAATTAGTATGAAGGAGATATAAATGGAGATCTAAAAACCCAGAGGATACAGAAAGAAGTAAATACATAAAAATCTGAATCCTGGGAAAATTCATAGGAAAAAAAACAGGAATATTTATGGCAAAAGAAAGGAAGGAAGGAATCACATACAGCAGAAAGACAAGACCACAAAGAAGCCTGGCACCATGAGAGGAAAAAGCATGTCTAAGAGAAATGGAATAAAGCCAATGAAGATGGGACTCATGAATAAAAAACTGCTGGAATAGAATAATTGGGTAGGAAATCGAAAACCAGTGAAAGCCAGTTCAGAACAAGGATTAGAAGTGAAAACATTTTTTTAACATTGTGTTCTGAACGTGATAAAATGCCTTAAAACTGGATATTAAAAGATTAAAAAAAAATTTAGCTTGTCAAATGTCTCTCTCTTTTAAAAGAAATCATGTAGACCCCCAATGCACCTGAATGCACTGGAATGAAAAGTAGGGCATAGAGTCGCCATCAGCAAACACTGTCATCATCTGATATATGACTCTCTTGAGGTCGGAGTTTCATCAATTTTTAAATTTAGTTTGATAATTTGGATGTAATTAAGGTATTATGAATTAGTTAAGATGAAGTTTGCATGTTCTTATTAAACATAGTTTCCAATGATTTCAAAAAAGCCCTTGACTGCCAGGACATTTTCCCCGGGTTGGCCTTTCCTAAGTTTATCCCATTTTATCGATGCAAAGCTGGGATGGAGCCATATATGTCAGATATTTGCATCTCTTTGTTTTCTCCATGCCATATTTAATCACCAGTCTTAGTTAAATTTCTAGATGAACTTATCGCAACTAAGATGCAGAGATGGATGATGGATGACTGGTCCAAAGGGCCATTCTTTGAAACTGTTTCTTACATGATGTCAGAAAGCATTTCAGTTAATGGTAGATTCTTAGGAAGATGTTCATTGCAGACTCAACCTAATTCCCACTCATCTTTCAAGTCTAAGTTTAAATAACACTTTATCCAGGAGGGCTTTTGCAAACCCCTTCAGCTAAGTTAGGAGAGCCTATTTTATGCTTCCTTAGCCCTGTATTTCTTAGTAACACACATCATTCTTTTAATGACTTACTCAGTGTAGCGCTTCCTAGCCCAAACATAAGATCCTGTCACTTGTTCAGTGTTGAAGCCTAAATATCTTACACAACAGTCTGGACCATGGTTGGCAGTTAATGAGTATTAGTTTAATGTATGAAATGGTAAATGAATGAGTTAAAAAATGAATAGAATCTGAAGAAAAATTTGATAGTGGTGTGAACTACAAGGAAAGTTTTCCATGTTCTTTTAGTCACTGGACCTGTCCAGCAGTGCTGTGAAGCTGGTAAGGTAGGCAATATTATGTCAATCTTACACATAGAGACTTGGTTAGAGATCACATTTTCATATGATCATAGATTTCCTACCTTTATAACAAGGAAAATATTCATGTCACAGAACTCATGTTAGTTCATTTGGGCATATTATGACTGTCAAGCTACATATTTGCAATTTTATTTATCTTCCAACCTAAGCAAATTTCTTATCAGCTCCTCATAATTGGTTTACCCACTTTCTAAGTTCAGTGTGACATCAGGTCTGGAATGTTGTCTTCCAATCAGCACACTAAAGAAAAGAAGACCAAACTTTGAGAAATGCTGAAGAATCCTGAGGAAATTTTATGTTGATACAAAGGGCCAAGGTGGAAAAGACTTGAACAAAACCAGAGTTTATTCAATGAAGCTTCTTTGAACATGGATGATGAAGAAAATTGAAGGGATGGACAACAGTCATTGTTACCAACTGGGCAGCCAATTCTATTACCCAAAAATCTTGCCAAATGCTGGAATTTTCAGTCACAGATAATATCTGACTATCCGGTGGAAATTATCTAGTGGTTCCCTCACTGCCTATAAAACAAAGTTCTTTGTACCAGATACAAGATCTTTTCCAGTCTCCCCAGAACTCACCTTCTCCTTCTCATAATCTATCCAAGCACGCTGCACTCTGATCACACCACATCAATAACAACACGCACTTCTCTATTCTGGGTCTTTGCAAGAAGTTCTCATTCTTCCTAGAAGTTCTTTCTTGCAACACTGGTTTTATTGGTCTACTTAGATTGCCATACAGAATATCACAGTGAGTGGCTTAAAAAATAGAAATTTATTTTCCCAGCTCTGGAAGCTCAAAGTCCAAAATCAAGGTGCCATTAGAGTTGGTTTCTGGTGAGGGTTTTCTTCTCAGCTTGCAGAAGGCATCTTCTCTCTGCATCTTCAAGGGGTCTTTCCTCTGTGCACATAGAAGAGGAAGAAGGGTGCCTGGGTGGCTCAATTGTTAAGCGTCTGCCTTCAGCTCAGGTCATGATCCCGGGGTCCTGGGATCGAGCCCCACATCAGGCTCCTTGTTCGACGGGGAGCCAGCTTCTCCCTCTCCCACTCCCCCCTGCTTGTGTTCCCTCTCTGTCAAATAAATAAAAAAATCTTAAAAAAAAAAAAGAAGAAAAAGAGATCTTCCTCTTCTTGTAAGAAAGCCAGTCCTATCAGATTAGGTCCCCACCCTTTAACCTCATTTAACCTTATTTACCTACCTAAAGACCTATTTCCAAATACAGTTACATTGAGGATAAGGGTTTCAACATGTGAATTTTTGGAGGGCGGGGTTGGGAGGGAGTGGAAGAGGGACACAATTCAGTCCATAACACTTCTTCAGGGAAACTCTTACCCATCTTTTAAGATTCACACTGAATACTTAGGTGCTGAGGAAATCCAATAATCTAGGATTACTGGAGAGGGGCAAATTTAAATTGACTTATAAAGGATGTCACACATTGTTCAGAGAGAAAAGAAGGCTCTTCAGAGGGATAATCAACAAGACAATGAGATAAGAATCCATAAATGTCATGAAGGAAAAGGGGAAAGACTGTAGCAGAGGAGTGAATGCTCAACTAAACAGTTAATTTGGATTAGTCACCAGACTTCTTTTTTTTTTAATTTTTTTATTGTTATGTTAATCACCATATATTACATCATTTGTTTTGGTGTAGTGTTCCATGATTCATTGTTTGTGCATAACACCCAGTGCTCCATGCAGAATGTGCCCTCTTTAATACCCATCACCAGGCTAACCCATCCCCCTACCCTCCTCCCCTCTAGAAACCTCAGTTTGTTTTTCAGAGTCCATCATCTCTCCTGGTTCGTCTCCCCCTCTGACTTACTCCCCTTCATTCTTCCTCTCCTGCTATCTTCTTCTTTTTCTTTTTTCTTAAAATATGTTGCATTATTTGTTTCAGAAGTACAGATCTGTGATTCAACAGTCTTGCACAATTCACAGCGCTCACCATAGCACATACCCTCCCCAATGTCTATCACCCAGCCACCCCATCCCTCCCACCCCCAACCACTCCAGTAACACTCAGTTTGTTCCTGAGATTAAGAATTCCTCATATCAGTGAGGTCATATGATACATGTCTTTCTCTGATTGACTTATTTCACTAAGCATAACACCCTCCAGTTCCATCCACGTCGTTGCAAATGGCAAGATCTTGTTCCTTTTGATGGCTGCATAATATTCCATTAGTCACCAGACTTCTTAACAGACAAAATGAAAGAGACTAAACCCACCAGGGAGTGACATACCCTAATCTCTCTTTCTTTCTTTC